>NC_140583.1:420192582-420810155 GCF_964204655.1 Triturus cristatus | reverse complement strand
GGGGCCCTGGTCGGAGATAACCACCTTGGGAATCCCATGTGTCTTTACAATTTGTTGAGTGAATTATGTAGCCAGCTGTGCAGAACTGGGGATGGATTTTAGCAGGACAAAATGACTCATTTTAGAAAAATGGTCAACTACCACCCATATGGTCAACTACCACCCATATGGTAGAAAACCCCTGACTGTAGGGCAAATCAACAATAAAATCCATGGAGACTGTATGCCATGGATAAGGAGCAATGTGCAAAGGCTTCAGCAAACCTTGTAGAGCCTGCCTGATGACTTTCCCCTTGACGCACTGTTCACAAGAGGCCACATATTGTCTCACCTGAGCTTCCAAATCTAGCCACCAACACCAAAATTCTTGTTATATCAGCGCCAGAGTCTTCTTCACCCCTTTGTGTTCAGCTAACAGATTGTCATAGCAATGCTGAATAACCTCTTGGCATAAATCTTTGCGGGGAACATAAAGGTTTCCTTGATGATAAGGTTTTCCATCCTTTATTCTCTTCCAGACCCACTTTTGACCCAATCAAACATTTCTCCTTCAGAAAGGGAATTCTTGATTTTGACTTGTTAGGTGGAGGTCTGTAAAGCAGCAGGAACTTACAGTAGGAAGACGGTGTAGGATTGCATTTGCGACGTCATCAACTTTAGTGATATGTAATGTTTACCTGAACACAACAGCTAGGTCACCTCCTTTTTGCCTACATGAATTTGAGTGATCTTTTGATTGCCTAGAGAAATGACTGCATGCAGGACTGGAGCCATATCATTTCCCAACCATGATTCAGATATGAATAATATGTCTGGTTTTGTGTCAGTGAGAAGGTCGTAGATGTGATATTTGTTTTTAGAGAGTGCTTCTATGGTTACCCCGCTTTTTAATTGATGTAATGCTATTTATGACTAGTCTGGCTGGGATCCTGCATTTCAGGATCCCAGTCTCTCTGCTTTCTCCCCTAAATTGTTATGGTAAGGCCTTAGGTACATCCCAGATTGGACATTGGGGTACCCTTCTCAGTCCCTAGCATATGGTACTAAGGCATAGGTACATCAGAGGTCCCCTATAGGCTGAAGCATGTATTATGCCATCTATGGGAGACCATTCAAACTATCTCTACAGGCCTGCTATTGCAGCCTGTGTAAGCTGGTGCTATCACCACTTACGAAAGATGTAGGTTTCCCGATATCTAAAGTCACAAAACTTAAAACCTATAAGTCATCCCTACAGCAGGCCTTTTCAATTCTAAAGGCAGGATGCTCGGTTCTAAGTGTGAGGGTGCCCCTGCAGGAGCAGGACACCTCTACAGTCTTCGGAGTCCATTCTCCCGGTTTGTAAGTGAGACAGCCATTTAACATATAGAGGGGCACAGCGTCATTATGCGATGGTCATCTCAAAACTGGCTGTAACGAACCCTGTCATGTTTGGTATGATTCCAAGCACTGTAAAAACCCTCCGTTAGGCCCTCAGTGCTCCTGGTACCAGTCTTCTTGACCCAGACAGCACAACATGGCTGCTGCCGACCAGAGACACGATTCTGCCCTGCTGCTGCTGAGCCAAGCTCGAGTAGGGGAAGGCAGAACAATAGGCATCCTATCACAGAGAGGTGTGACTACCTCCCAGACAGGGTTTAGTGTATTGGGGCAGGGTGGGAGCACTTGCCAGCACCACATAGTCTGCATGCAGGGCACATTTGGTGCCCTCCATGCATAGTCCAGTTCAAAACAGTTCCGGGAGCTGTTGGCTCCTGCTCTAGCCTGAAGCTGGATAAAGGACAAGGGAGTATCCTTCCCTTGTCCAGATCCTCCTTAGGGAGGGACCCCTGAATCATCCCAACCCTTTCCTTATGGTATTTAAGGGCTTGCATGTGGGTGTAACCCAAGATTCGTCGTCGGGCATGATACAATTCAGACATCACTTCAACTTTAACCGGCTGGGAACTCTGGACTTTGCTGGACTTCGCTCTGGGCATCAAGGCTGCAACCGGGAAGATTCCTGCTGATCTCTTCGTCCTGCTTGTCTGCTGTAATGCCCGTGCCTGTGCTCCATACAGGAACCCATCCAGGGCCTGTGGACATCCAAGACACCTGAAGGAATCTCCCTTGAAGCGAAGGAATCACTTCCCTGCATCTGCAGGCGACGCAACTAAGCTGCAGGAACTGAGCCCCTGTGCATCGCGTTAACTTGAAGTTGCAAAGGCTTGTTGGCATCCTGCCACCAAGATCTTCAGGCTCCAACAAGCCCCAAACTCAAGCATCTCAAGTGAACAAGATCTTTGTCCTCACCACATCATTTGCAACTTGGGCCTGCTCCTTTAATGAGCTGCTTGAGGTCCTCTGTGCCTCCAGTGCCTCCAGCTGGTGGGTCCTCTTGAGGGTCACCTCTGAATTGTTTGGGCTCCCGGAATGCTCGGGCCTGCCCTGACTCCCCTGATTGTGGTGAGTCTCCTGGACTTTGCAGGTCCTGACATTCCACCTTCCTCAACTTCCTCGTTGGTTTCAGCTGCCAAGGCTTGTTGGTGCTCCCGCCAGACATCGACCCCATAACTCTTGACATCCGAAACAGATTGTGTATAGCTCCTAGTCTTCCCCAGCTTCACCTGTTCCACACAGCTGCAGTTTCAATGTCACTGTCATCTCTCCTGCAACACCCGACATTGGTGTGCATTTGTCTTCCGTTCCTCCAGGTCACTCCTGAGTGGCATAGACTCTGTCCCCTCTACTTGCAGGTTCTTCACATCTTGAATCCACCATTGGGTTTCACTGGACACTTTCACCTTCTCCAGCAGCTGCATCTTTCTAAAGTCTTCCATAGAATGGAACCACAAAACCAGTCCAGGGATGCTTGTTTCCAGTCCAGAGAGGACCTGGCCTGGCAGTTCGGGCTAGACTGTTCTTATTGGCCGCAGAGTCAAGACTGATTTGCATATGGCTAGTTTCAAACTGGAAAGGCATGGTGAGAAAAAAACACAATGGATGAAGGCCCAGATCTCTGTACTGGGATGAATGTATGACATTGTTCTGCATTCTGTCTATCAATTGTTCTTTTTGCATTTGTCATCCCGAGTGGTATGAGTATGCCCAGAGTGGGTCCTGTGCTCTCCATGTCACTGGAGTCAAGCTATCCTGGCTGATGAGGGGTGAAACCCCGAAACCGGTTCCTAGGATGATGCTTGTTTTCAGTCCAGGGAGGACCTGGTCTGGCAGTTCGGGCTGGACTGTTCCTATTGGGTGCAGGGTCAAGACTGATTTGCATATGGCTGGGTCCAAACTGGAAAGGCATGGTGAGCAAAAAAACCGATGGATTTAGGCCCAGATCTCGGTACTGTAGTGAATGTATGACAATGTTCTGCATTCTGTCCATCAATTGCTATTTTTGCGTTTGTCATCCTGAGTGGGAAGGGTATGCCCAGACGTGGGTACTGTGCTCTCCATGCCACTGGAGCCAAGCTATCCCGGCTGATGAGGGGTATAACCCCAAACCTGGTCCTAAGATGCTTGTTTCCAGTCCAGGGAGGACCTGGCCTGGCAGTTCGGGCTGGACTGTTCCCATTGGGCGCAGGGTCAAGACTGATTAGGATATGGCTGGCTCTAAACTGGAAAGGCATGGTGAGAAAAAAATGATGGATTTAGACCTAGATCTCTGTACTGGGGTGAATGTATGACATTGTTCTGCATTCTGTCCATCAATTGTTCTTTTTGTGTTTGTCACCTCGAGTGGGACGGGTATGCCCAGACATGGGTCCTGTGCTCTCCACGCCACTGGAGTCAAGGTATCCTGGCTGAAGAGGGGTGAAAGCCTGAAACTGGCCCTAGGATGCTTGTTTCCAGTCAAGGTAGGACCTGGCCTGGTAGTTTGGGCTAGACTGTTACCATTGTTCGCAGGGTCAAGACTGATTTGCATATGGCTGGGTCCAAACTGGAAAGGGATGGTGAGCAAAAAAATGATAGATTTGGTCCCAGATGTCTGTACTGGGGTGAATGTATGGCATTGTTCTGCATTTTTCCCATCAATTGTTCTTCGTCTGATAGATGGATTTGGCTTGGCCACTGAACAGTATAGGATTAATTTCAGAGGCACCCAGAAGGCACACACCCAGGACTGGGTAGATTTTGTAGGCAGTGCTATTAAGGCTCTGGAAGGCTGGCTTCATGGAAGCAAGGTACAGGACTACCAAGGATTGTACAATGTGAATGTGATTGTGAGGGGGGGCAGATCCTTAATTTTCAGAACCAGCTTTTACCTCATTACCTGGTGGACTCTGATCTACCCTCTCCCGAAGAATTGGGAAAGAAGGCAGACAAATGGGTTCACAATAGGGTTAAGCAGAAAAATCATGGTGATGGAGGTGACCAGAAGAAGAAATATTCTTCTAAAACTCTGGACAAGGGTGGGGACAAAGCCAAAGATAAGAAATAGTTTTCTCAAGGGCCCCAAAAACCTGCATCTGGGGGTGAGTCCTAAAATTCCAAGAAAGGCAAAAAGAAACCTTGGTGTTACTTTTGTAAATTGAAGACTTATTTGACAAAAGATGCTGGTTGTCCAAAGGCCAAGGGAACTACTTCTACTACCCCTGCCCCTAAGGCACCTGCTCCTCCTAGAACAAGTACAGGTGGTAGTACAGCAAACAAGGGATTAGTGGGGTTAACCTTGGGTACTGAGATGGGTTTCTGACTTAGTCAGAACACCAACTCAGGATGTTTTCGTCTGTGATGGTGGCATGGATCTTGCCACCTTGCTAGTCAGTCCCACTAACTTGGGCAAGTACAACAGCCATTGATCAATGGAAAATAAGCAATGGCTTATAGAGATACAGGGGCTAGTGTCACTATGGTGACAGAGAAACGTGTATCCCCTGAATGGGTCATACTTGGACAAGTGTTCCAAGTCACCAACGCTAGGAATGTCAGGAATGACCATTCCTTGGCAGTTGTGAACCTCAGCTGGGGAGGGATAAGAGGACCTAAGAGGGTTGTGGTATCTCCAGACCTACCTGTAGATTGTTTGTTGGGCAACGATCTAGAAACTTCAGCCTGGTCTGAAGTGGAGTTCAGTACTCAAGCAGAGATGATGGGCATATGTGCCGGTGTGTTTGCTGTCACCAGGGCTCAAGCCAAACAGCTCACTACTGAAAAAGCACTGGATCCTGGAACAATGGACCACATGCTTCCCAAGAGAAGGAGTGGGAAGGGTAAGGAATTGTCCTCCTCACAAACTCTCAGTGAAGATCAGTATCCTGAGGGAGATGATCTTAGCCCTTGTGAATGAACTGTCCCAGAGGAGCTTGGGCCTGATCAGGCAGGGTTCTTGGGGAGCATGGGGGAAAAAAGGGCTCAGGACCACAGTTCCTAAGAACTTATTTCAAATGGTATGTCCCAGCAAGAAGATTGAGATCCACTCACGCAAAACTTCTCCAAGTAACTAAGTTCAAGCAGGTTAAGTGGGGAGGAAGAAGCTTTCTGCTGAGGACAACCAAGTTATGGAACATTTTACCTATCAATATAAAAAGTAGCCCATCGCTTATGGCTTTCAGAAAGGCAGTCAAAACATGGCTGTACCCCTGTTAAGCTAGATCAGCATCTCTGCAGTAACCTGAAGTGCATCTAACAGTAGAGCCAAGACGCCCTTGGGCTTCCGCGCGCTTTATAAACTTACAAATCAAATCAAATATTCCAGGGAAGATTTGAGTGTTTGCTGTCACCAGGGCTCAGGCCAAACAGCTCACTACTGAAAAAGCACTGGATCCTGGAACAATGGACCACATGATTCCCAAGAGAAGGAGTGGGAAGGGTAAGGAATTGTCCTCCTCACAAACTCTCAGTAAAGATCAGTATCCTGAGGGAGATGATCTTAGCCCTTGTGAAGGAACTGTGTCAGAGGAGCTTGGGCCTGATCAGGCAGGGTTCTTGGGGAGCATGGGAGAAAAAAGGGCTCAGGACCACAGTTCCTGAGAACTTATTTCAAATGGTATGTCCCAGCAAGAAGATTGAGATCCACTCACGCAAAACTTCTCCAAGTAACTAAGTTTAAGCAGGTTAGGTGGGGAGGAAGAAGCTTTCTGCTGAGGGCAACCAAGTTATGGAACCTTTTACCTATCAATTTAAAAAGTAGCCCGTCGCTTATGGCTTTCAGAAAGGCAGTCAAAACATGGCTGTACCCCTGTTAAGCTAGATCAGCATCTCTGCAGTAACCTGAAGTGCATCTAACAGTAGCGCCAAGACGCCCTCGGGCTTTTGCGCACTTTATAAACTTACAAATCAAATCAAATCTTCCAGGGAAGATTTGAGTGCATTGGGAGCAGCAGTCCTGCCCTTCTCCTTGACCCCTCAGACAGCAAGCTGCTGCTGAGGAAGCAGGGAGCATCAGTGGGTCTCATAGGATCTAGTGGGAGGATGGTCTTCTCTAATTTGAGGGTAGAAACCCCAAGCCTGGTGCCACCAGGAGGTTGGTAATACCCCAGAAGTGCAGATGTGTCCTACTCTCCCTAGCACATGATATTCCTCTTGGAGGACACTTAGGGCAAAGCAAGACTTGGTACAGGCTTGTCCTTCATTTTCACTGGCCCCATATGTCTGAAGACACAAAGGAGTTTTGTCACTCCTGTGTCACTTGCCAAGCCAGTGGTAAATCAGGTGGCACCACACAGGCCCCCTTAATTCCACTTCCAGTAGTTGAGGTTTCCTTTGAGAGGGTAGAAATTGACATTGTTGGTCCCTTGAACCCTCCAACTGCATTTGGGCACAGTTATATATTAGTGGTGGTGGACCATGCCACTAGATACCCAGAGGCCGTTCACCTTACAACCACTACCGCTCCTGTACTGGCCAGTGCCCTCCTGGGAATCTTTTCCTGAGTGGGCTTTCCTAAGTAGGTCTTAACTGAATGAGGTAGCAACGTCATGTCAAGTTACATCACTGCAATGTGGAAAAATTGTGAAGTAACTCTAAGTTTACCACACCCTACCATCCACAAAGCAATGGGCTTGTTGAAAGGTTTAACAATACCCTCAAGAGTATGATCATGGGACTCTCAGAAAAGCTTAGGCGAAAATTAAATGTTGTACTACCCTGCCTTCTCTTTAGCTACAGAGAGGTTCCTCAGAAGGTGGTTGGCTACAGCACATTTGAACTCCTGTTTGAACATCCAGTTAGGGGTCCATTGAGTCTAGTGAAGGAAGGTTGGAAGTAACCTTACAAACCTCCTAAACAGGACATTGTGGACTATGTCCTTGGCCTGCGTTCACGAATGGCTGAGTACATGAAGAAGGCCAGCAAAAACCTGAAGGCCAGCCAAGAACTTCAAAAAGCTTGGCATGACCAAAAGGCTGTCTTGACTTTTTACCAGCCAGATCAGAAAGTGTGGGTGTTGGAGTCTGTGGCCAAAGCAGCTCTCCAAGATAAGTGGAGTGGATCCCACACCATACGTCAACAAAATGGTGAGGTCACCTACCTGGTGGACCTATGTACTCCAAGAAGTCTCCATAGGATAATGCATGTGAACCGCCTGAAACCTTTTGTTGACAGGGCTGATATTGGCTTGCTCATGGCAACTGATGAGGGACGGGAGAAAGAGAGTGACCCTCTCCCTGATCTCCTCTCTCAGAACCCTGATGATGGATAAGTAAATGGAGTAGCCTTGGCAGAGAGCCTCACTGACAGCATAGTGATTGCAGGCAAGTTCTAAATCAGTACAGACACATGTTCTCCCTGATACCCAGTCAACCCACCTGGTGTACCCAGACGTGGACACAGGTGACAATCTGCCTGTGAAGAATAACATTTACAGACAACCTGACCATGTCAGGGATTGTATCAGGACAGAGGTCCAAAAGATGCTAGAATTGTGGGTCATTGGGCCTTCAGAGAGCCCCTGGGCTAGTCCATTCGTCCTTGTGCCGAAACCTCACACCATGGGTGGGAAAAGAGCAATGATATTTTGTGTACACTACAATGTAGTCACTAAGCCTGATGCTCATCGAAGTCCCAGAGCAGATGATCTCATAGATACTTTGGCCTCACCCAGGTTTCTGTGTCCATTTTACCTGACAGCAGACTACTGGCATATCAGACTAGCTGAGGATCCCAAGCCAAAAACAGCATTCTCAACCCCTAGTGTGCATTATCAATTTATTGTGATGCCCATTGGTCTGAAGAATGCACCTGCCACATTTCAGAGGCTGGTGAATAAAGTCTTAACAGGTCTGGAAGCCTATAGTGCAGCATATCTAGATGATATAGCTGTCTTTA
The DNA here is from genome assembly GCF_964204655.1 of Triturus cristatus. Lineage (NCBI taxonomy): Eukaryota > Metazoa > Chordata > Amphibia > Caudata > Salamandridae > Triturus > Triturus cristatus. The sequence continues at coordinate 420,801,902 of NC_140583.1, read as the reverse complement.
TGTCCACCTGGGAAGACCACCTGGTCCACCTCAGAAATGTTCTGGGGGCCCTGCAAAAGGCAGGCCCCACTATCAAGGCCACTGAGTGTCAGATAGGGCAGAGCAAGGTTGTCTACTTGGGCCACCTCGTAGGTGAAGGCCAGGTTCAGCAATTAGAGAGCAAAATCCAGACCATTATGGATTGGGTTGCTCCAACTGCCCAGACTCAGGTCAGAGCTTTCTTGGGCCTGACTGGGTACTATAGAAGATTTGTGAAGGGATATGTGTCTATTGGGACTCCCTTGAATGATCTGACATCAAAAAGAATGTCCAAGAAAGTTCAGTGGACAGTAAGCTGTCTGCTCCCATCCTGCAATGTCCTGACTACTCCAAAACTTTCATTGTCCAGACAGATGCATCTGATATAGGAGTAGTGGCTGTGTTATCTCAACTTAATGCAGAGGGCCAGGATCAACCAGTAGCTTTTATCAGCAGTAGGCATTTGTCATTTTATAGCTCAGCATGGATAGCACTGTGCTAATCCTATGCTTAAAACTTTGCTGTAGAAATGGCAAAAAACTATGTCCCTTTCTATCTCGGCATGGATGGCACTGTGCTAATCCTACACTTGAAAGCTTTGATAGAAAAGCAGACATTTGAGGTGAGCAAATTTAGAAGGTTGCTGGTGTTAAGTGTGATCTATACAGGATCTGCTTTCCACCTAAACTTGAGAACTACCCAGAGTTCTCTGCTTCCTTTTTGCACAATATTTGTCACTCTAGGCCTGAAAGGGTATTGTTTTGATAATAATAGTGTTACGTTATGTACATGTATACAAACATACATACACATATATGTGTGTGCATAAATAGGTATATATTTATATAGTACAAAATAATATTTACATTTATTCAATTTACAATATATTGTTATACATTAAAATATTTTTGATTTACTATTTTAAACTATATTTATAAAAAGCAATATTTTGGGATGTTTTCTAATAATATTAGTGTAAAAAGTTTATTTTATTTCGATTATGTGTACTTACAATTACAAGTATAAGGAAACAATAATTATTTAGTCAATATTTTTTACACAATAGTTCTGTATCTCAATATTGTTGTAATTGATATTATGTCAGTCGTGTGGCTGTTAGGCAGGAAGTTTGGCAGCCAATCATGGTGGCAAATGATGGGAGACTACAGCATAATTTTTGCCACAGCATGAACCCTATTTTAAAGGTTTAGAAAATGAAGAACTGGAAAAGATGTTATGGTTCCATACTGAAATCAGTAATTTCACAACATTACTTAAAAGCACACCAGTTGGCGCAACGTAATATTTATGGTATAACACATGAAAAACAGTGAACTGTTTATAACTTAACAAATAACATCACAAATGAAATTGTAGATGACTTTCCAGGTGACATGACATGTGGTCTGATCAATAAAAATATGCAGAACACATAAAGAAAATAACAAATGTTGCATTTTAAATCTTATGACTTGGAGAAATAAGGTTGAATGCCACTGCTCATTACTAGCATCTTTACAGCGATTTTATTTAAAATAAAAAATTGAAGACTAGCATGCCATTAATATAAGAGCTACACCATGTTTAACAGCTGGTATGTTTTGGAGAAAGTCTGCACTGGTAAAACACTATCAATATAATAGTAGTAATCATTATGAAATATATGGCAGCTTATTTTTAGATTTACATTAATTTAAAATAGCATGGCACATTCCAGGTACATAATTAAATATTTAGTATATTTGAAAAGTTTCAAACTGGGGGGGTGATGAGCCCCTGGAAGGCAGAGGCATGAATTGATCTTAGTGGGATGAATGGGGAGCAGCAGGGTCTCACCAAGAAAAGCATTCTTTATGCCGCTAGGGAACAAGGCAAACATAATTCTTCAAACAGTGCTGTGGCTTAATTGAAAGAAGACAGAGTAGCAGCAATCCACTCTGTAATGTCATTTTACATGCATGTCCTGGCTAGAGGTATGGGCCTCATTACGATGGCGGTGAGAACGCTGCCGACAGCCCGTCGGTATTGGACAAAACTACCATCCGTAGAAGCAGTCCGATTGCAGGGTTATGATCTAGCGGTCGGAGGCTTTGGTCTTAGGGACAGTCCGCTGCTTTTCCAATGGGCTCAAGTAGCCTGTCAAGGAAGCAATTGGTCCAAAATCCCTACAGTAGGGATGGTGGCTGCTCAGGCACCGCCAAAAGGATCACATCCATTTCCCTTGGCCTGCACAAGGCAGTCCGTCCGCCATTTACAGACTGACAGAAAGGGACTTTGGGGGCCCCTAGCAGAGCCCCCATCTTTTGTTGGCCTCCGCTATGGCACAGATTGCATGGATGTTTAAAACATGCCTATTTCTATTGTGGCTTGTGCTGCGGTGCTTTTCTGGGCCGCAACAGAAAACAGCATGTTCTGCCTACACAGCGGTCGGATCATAATTTGGTGGGTGTAACCGCCACTACATGTCGGCTGGTATCCATCCCACAATAATAACAGTCAGACACTCATCTGGCCGCCATCATAATAAAGCCCTGAGAGTTTTGGGGGTGGAAGACTTCAAGCAAAGCCTCAAAGTCCCGCCCTCATTTCTCACGAATTGCCACATTATGGATCCTATTACACTCATATGAAGTCTGGGCTGCTACTAGCATCCTATCACATTTTTTATTGCATTTTTAAAAGGGACAATAGAGCATATTTACAGAATTGATAAACATGTTCAGACTTGCCTGTACTTTAAGATATTGCACCATGTATGAAAAATATGACAGATTATGTTGGGCACCACACAGCACTATTTTTATAAAGAAGGCCTTTTTGGAGACTAGATTCCCTTTCTGCTCCTAATGATGCTGTTTACATCATTAAATGTCCACTAACTATCTACTAACATCTTCAAACATATCTAATACCAGCCTTTGGTACTATAGACTTATTTCTATATACAAACAACTTAATGCTGCTACAACATTTCATTTCCCCATAATCTGTTAGGAGACATCTGATCTATGTCATTTCAGGACCATTTAATGTGTATAATGACATCTATTACCTTCTTATGTTGAACAGTATTTTTATGTTGTTTTTATAAAGTTATCTGTGTTAGTCTACAAGGTTTTAGGTATTTGTAAAGCCTCTGGTAAAAATGATATAAATGATGAGGTTATTTGTGAGGCTACTAGTGATTTATTGATGACGCTACTTCTGAGTTTATGAAGAGTGCATGAGGTGATGGTTGTGTATCACACAGTACCTGCAACATTTGAGAGTGCTTTTGGATTCATACAATAATCACATTGCCCTTTCGAGTAGGGATCGTGAATTCTCCTTTTTTTTTCTTTATTAATATTGAGAGGTTACCAGTCTTAGACCATAACCCTGATATTCTGCTATGTAAGTTGTTTCAGTGACAGTGTACACGTTTATAAAGTAAAGATACAATCAATGTTAGTCAATTTAAAGGACGAATGTATGCAACTTTAAAAGTCATAGAACAAATTCGTCCTTTACTTTCCCTTATTTATTGTTACATGATTTTTCATGCTATATTCTCATGATACGTGGTTTAGTAAGGCCAGGGCTGCTTGAAAATGCCAATCTGCAATTTATTCAGTGTTAATGTAAATTTGCTACATTTGCTGCATAATCCATGATCTGCTCTATACTTTACATATTTTAACAAACTGTGTGTATGAAATCTCCCTTTTTGTGTGGTCACCCTGGATTTTTATTTAAACGTTTTATGGATCTGTTTTTTCTTGATTTGATCTGACCCTAAAACTGTACTTTAAAATTGGGTTCACTTAATTGGTGTACTCTGGTTTCCCCGAGGGCCATTGAAAGTTGGTGAGGAAAATGTGCCAGCAGCATGGAAGGCAGTTGTCCTATATGGGCTGCAGTGTGTATTTACATTACCTGCATGGAAAAAATGCATGTGCAGTGAACAATTACAAAATGCTGATTTTACTGTATAGGCAAAGATGTATTTTTCAGGAACAGACCTAGTTATAAATAAAATTCCTTTTTTTTCATCATGTTGGAAACTGCTAGAACATACATTAAAAGCTATTTCATACTTGATGATATAGATCTTTTTCACTGGTAGTAGATTTTTGAGAGCTTTAGTGAAAAATTAACTTTGTAAAAGTGCATTTTGTGCTGCCTGAGAATAGACTGATTTAGAACTGGTTTGCCCCACAATCCTGAGCTAGGGCTAAAGACACATCATTGTCTGACCTTTGTTCTGGATGACTGTGGCTTGGTATTTGGCAGCAGGAATGAATCAGGGTGCTATCAGTGCCCCTTAGCATGGATTAGTCATCCATGACAAAGACAGGCACAGACTGCAGTTATAAGGGAAACTTTCACAGCTCTTCATTTGATGTGGAAATGCTAAATTGGGCTTTCAAGAACTTCAAACACTGATTCCCAGAGCCACAATAGAATTTCTGTTAGAATCCCTAGTCCTAGCACTAATAGAGGGGAGGCACTGCATCTTCTTTGGAGAGCTGTTGGAAGAAGAAACAAGTCTCCTGCAAGTGGAATGTGGTTGGGGACATTTTGTTGAGGGACTTTGGAAGGGCTTGCAGTAAACAGAGAAAGGATATAGTGAAAAAGGAAGTGAGCGTTATGTGAGAAATTAGCCCAGATTGGGTATGGGGAATTCTCCTCTCACTGGCTAGTGTGTGTGGTAAGGTTTGCACCTTTCTGTCACTTTGTCAGACTATTCCTGGATGTGGACAGAAACATCTTGAAGGAAGAAGACTTTGCATGGCAGAGGGATGAAAGAAGACTGAAAAACACCTGGTGGCACCCTGGTACAAGCACTGCTATCCAGTGGTCAAGCAGTTTACCATCTGTTACTTGCAATAATGACAGAAAAAAAGGATGCCTGACGTCAAGAACCCCCACCTGACCTTGGTAGGCTGGACCCTGCACATGTCCTAGCTGGGGAAAGATGTAGTGCCTTGAGGCCTGCCATGAGGACCTAATCACAGCAGGATTGGCCAAAAAGACCTTTCCCAGCAGATGGGGTAAAGTGGGACGTTTTTTCCACCTACGGAGGTGTGGGGCATGATGCTAAAGCTTCCCAAAGGAGAATGTACATCTACCATGGAAGACAAATATGTTTGTCCCACTTGGAGATTTTTACAGCATGGAAAAAGGGTTTATTTGGGACCACGCACTGAATGCATCTAGCATTGTGGAGCCCTACCCAGCGTTGCCTTACAACCTTGCCCACTGAGATACTGACTATGCTCAAAAGTAAACAATGGACCTGGATGAGGCAGCAAATTTGTCTCAGTAGAGAAGTTATCTCAGCGGGTAGGGAATCCAATTTTTTCACACTCAGAGATTTTCATTACTAAACCAATGGCTTCTGTTAGGGCGTGACAATGGCATATCTGACTTTGAGAGATCCTCAACAGCGTTAGCTACTTACTTTCCCCTATATATGGATTAGACCTACAGAAAATAAAGCCCGAAGATGAAAGACTCTTGCTTCTTCGCAGTTGGCCTAAATTATTACTAAGTTCTGGTAAATTGTGAACTGCTAATTCTGACTGTTGCTTTGGATCTTCTAGGCACTTAGTGCCTCAAAAATGTCTCTCTTTCCCCTGACCCTATTATGATTGTTTTGATGTGTTTATGCTCTTTAGATTTTTCTTCTTCTATTTTAAATGGTTTGGAGAATCTTTTGTACTGTGTTCTGGCCATTAAAGTTTTTGATAAGGCTTGGACTTTAAAAATGTTGGTCAGACTTGAACATAGCCCACATTTCTTAGGGGACAAACAGATCAAAGGTTATCAAAACGGTGAAAACCTCGCCGCAGCACCACACCTGACATTTTGTAAAAAAGTAACTAACCAGCGTTCAGCTATTGATTGCTACATTTGAGCCTTTAAAAAGGTAACAGCTTTACTCAGATTGTGTAAGCAACCCCATTGATAGAATTAGGGATGATTGTGTCTGCAGTAGGAAATAAAACCATAAAGCAATTACATGTATTTCAAAGAGGATTGCAATTATGATTCCTTATATGTTATAAAAATGTTTTATTTACCATTCAATAAAAATTATGCTTACATAAAAAATGATTTTCTTTAAACAGCAGTTATTGCAAAAGGGCACTTGAACTTTAAATGTGTCCTAAAAATAACTCTTAGGAGTAATCTCCCGATCTCTGGTGAGAAGGGTGCTTAAATAGTTTGAAATCTAATATCTTGTATTTCATGGCTGTGACATAATGGAAATAGTTACTTCAAGAAAGCCAGCAACCAGAACACAAGACGACCTCATAACTGAAGAGATATTTCAGAATATTATAGGAATGCACCACATAAATGAGGCGCGCCATTTATTTGAGGCCTGTGAGCATGCCTTGTTTACTGCTGAATGAAGGGTTGTATGTTTTTCGCAATTTATTTCACTTTGAAAAGTAGAAAGGACATTGTTAATAAAATGCTGTTTATTAGCTTCCATGTACGGAAACAATATTAGAATTCGTGGTTAGCATTTTCAATAGGATCTGCTGAACGTCTATTGTGCTCTTTCTTTAGATACCACAGTATATGTATCTCATTGGGCTCCCTTTTCTATTATCATGTGTTATAATAGCAAAATAGCTGTAAATATTTTTATTTCCAAATCAAACCAAACTCACTTCCCACATATTTTAGGACACAGCTAATTAACTCTTCAAATTCCAGGCACACTATTTTTTGGGGCAAGTATTTGCTATCCATATAGGAGCAGGTTGCCATTTTTTGTACACACTGAAACAGAGTTTGAAAGTCTATTTTTGAAACAGCTATTTTGTAGCTTATGGTGTCACATGTTACTACAGAATTGACCAAATATTTCGCTTTTAGTCAAATAACATGCAACAACTTTTGCCCTTACTTGCTACATAATTTAGTAAATCTTGCTGCATAACGTGGTTCTCAATTGACTTATGTCAGTGATTCTGATTGCAACTTTGTAGAATAGCACATCCATTTTAATGATATCTTTTGTCATGTCGTGCTAGAATGTTGTGATTTTTAAGTGTGTTATGTGTTTTTAAGATGATTTGGTTATTTAGTGTTTGTGAATGTTTCCAATGGATTGGTTTAGTGTTATGTGGTCTGTGTGTTGGATTGTTTGAAGTTGTATTTTGTTATTTTTTTCTTTTGATCTAATTTTTTTCTATAATTTAGGAAATCTGTGCTGTGCTTTGATTTTAAGTGGGTATGGTTTCAAATAGACAAAAAAATGTAATTTGTTTACTCGTGTGTTGCATAGTATCACTAATTTCACAAATTAGGGGTGAATTATGCTTACATATTAAACTTTTTATAAGGGTTGCTTAAACATTAGTTTTTACCTACCTCTGCTACAAAATATTGGTTTCAATTATTCTTATTTTTCACAAGTCTTTCCAAAATTTGCACATTATGCTATGAGAAGTGTGTTAGTACGAGGCTGCATCTATCACAGATGTCCATTACTTTGTTATGTGACATGTCGATGCAAACGTAATAGGGCTGTGTGACTGTTCGAATGTTTCCTGAATGTGCATGCTGCTCATGGGGAGCAGCACGGTGGTTGCTTGATTCAGTGACAAAAGCAAATTAGCATGTGTCACAATTAAGCACAGATATTTATTTGGATGCAATGGCACCGTGGAGCGTGTGCTTTATTTGGTACCCGAGTCGCATGAACTAGCATCTGAATAGTCAACACTTTATTTCTTCAGTGTGAGTTGTATGTTGGATTCTGAGAATCATGAGAATGAGTGAATGTTTCATTACCATGCAGAGATGTGTTTTCACTTTGTTATATAGTGGGAGCTGTGTTTTGTTAAATTATTCAAATGTAAACGAGATGTGCTTTCTGTTTTTGATTTGCTGTCGTATGGGAGTGCTGACCGGATATTCATTCCTTTTTTGTCTTGAGTGTACGTGTACAGTTACTGAACATTTGCAGACATGGGTTTGTTCTAAATTTGGGCAATGCAGGACATGTCATAATAACTCATCCCATCCAAATATCACTATGGTTGTTCTTACAAATGACTGGACGATGTTTCACAATTTTTGAGCTACACTCGAGCATGTCAATTTTGCTATGTTTGCTGAATACTTTATGCCCATAAGCCAGAGTGGATACTATTTAAAATTAGGTATATATACATGTAATTTTAAACATATGTCTTTAGAGTGAAAAAGCCCTAAATGTTATTTTGACTGTAGCAGGGTTGGCTGTTCCATCGGAAAGCATTGGATACAATATTAAGTTTAATACATATTATCTTCACTTAGAAAACAACAATAGATTACATTTTTGGACTTTGTGAAATATTTTTTACAAGCCCAATTACTGGTGAGGTCGGATTTGTAATAAATATTTGGAAAGATGACTTTTAAAAAGTCCCTGGAAACTCCATCTCCATTTTGATCTCCTACTTCTGCCAGTGAGGAATTAGTATTTGAGCATGTGAACATGTTCCCAGGACAAGGACAACAGACTTTAGGCAGGGGGATTGTATTTTGCCCTTGACAGGATGGTATGCAGGCTGGGCCCAAGGCATTGATTAATTTCAAAGAGACGTACCATGTTGCAAGAAGATTTAACAAGCACACAGCCTGCACATGTCTACTGTCCCCCAGTCAGACTGGCCTTTATCACAGTGGACCTCTTGATGACATCACAGTGTCAGATCATACTGGAGTGTCAAATCCTGCTTGACTGGTCTGCTGGGGTTTTTCATACAACATTTTGAGTGCACTTCAAAGGAGGGAAAAAGAATGCCCAAAATATTTGTGTGTATCCACTGTCTGTTTGCTGAACACTCCGCGTTGTCCTACTAGACTTCTGTCTCTGTGTTTGTTCGAGGAATAGGGACTGCCTAACACTGGTGTTTAGTGTTAAATGTTTGAGGACACTAGGATTACAGTAGTCACTCCTCACACAAACCCATAGCCTGCAGAGCTCAAGTTTAGTGTGGCATAAGACATCAGCCATCTTGAGATAGTCTCAGGTACCTTTTACCTCATTGGTTAGGGTGTCCCAAGGGGTCATGCCCACCCACTAGCCCATACCAGTCATAAATGTGGCATCTCCAGTCAGCCACTTGAGAACACTCCTGTGGAAGACCAAAAGGCGACTGAGCCTGCTGCCTGAGGCCTGAAAATAGTCAAGAACACTGGACTTGCTGTCCCTCTTGTACCCAATACAAAAAGTGGACGCAAAGTGTCGTACTGCTGACCTCCTGTTAAAGCTACAGGGACAAGGCAAGCAAAAAGAGGCTTTTCTTGTAACTCCCTAGCTTACCAGTTGCAACTGGACCTGGACTGGGCCCTCCTGTTTGCCTCTGCCTAACACCCTTGAGTCTCTTCATGCCTTCCCTGAGGTCCTCGGGAGCTTTAGAAGCACACTCCTGTGATGGATTGGGACTTAAGGGACTAAAGCCCAGTTCCTTTTACAGAATTCTTTTCATTTTGGAGTAATTTTTTTTATTACATTTTACTCTGTCTAATTTGTTTTGGTATTTTTATTGTTTTGCATTTCAACTTTGTTACTTTTTTAGTACTTTGAAAACACTTTACATTTTTCATCTAAGTTAAGGCTATCTGCTCTCTGCCATAGCTACCATTATTACTTGGAGTGGGTATCTACCCCTCAACTAATAACCCAACATTAGGCACTGCCCTAAACCCTGAAACATCAGCCCCAGCATGATCCCTACACTGCCCGAACACCACTGCACTGCCCTAAACCCTGAAACACCAGCCCCAGCATGACCCCCTAAACTGCCCGAACACCACTGCACTGCCCTAAACCCTGAAACACCAGCCCCAGCAAGACCCCCTACACTGCCCAAACACCACTGCTCTGCCCTAAACCCTGAAACAGCACCCCCAGCATGTCCCCCCACACTGCCTGAACACCACTGCACTGCCCTAAACCCTGAAACACTAGCCCAGCATGACCCCCTACACTGCCCGAACACCACTGCACTGCCCTAAACCCTGAAAACCCATCCCCAGCACTATTTTCTACACTGCCCGAACACCACTGCACTGCCCTAAACACTGAAACACCAGCCCCAGCACGGCCCCCTCCACTGCCCGAACTTTACTGCCATAAACCCTGAAACATCAACCCCAGCATGACCCCCTACACTGCCCAAACACCACTGCACTGCACTAAACCCTGAAACATCAGCCCAAGCACGACCCCTACACTGCCTGAACACTACTGCACTGCCCTAAACCCCCAAAACACCAGCCCCAGCATGACCCCCTACACTGCCCGAACACCAATGCACTGCCCTAAACCCTGAAACACCAGCCCAGGCACGATCCCCTACACTGCCCGAACACCACTGCACTGCCCTAAACCCTGAAACATCAGCCCAAGCACAACCCCTACACAGCCTGAACACTACTGCACTGCCCTAAACCCCCAAAACACCAGCCCCAGCATGACCCCCTACACTGCCCAAACATCACTGCACTGCCCTAAACCCTGAAACATCAACCACAGCAAGACCCCCTACACTGCCCAAACACCACTGCGCTAAACCCTAAAACACCACCCCCAGCAAGACCCCCTACACTGCCCGAACACCACTGCACTGCCCTAAACCCTGAAACAGCACCCCAGCACGACCCCCTACACTGCCCGAACACCACTGCACTGCCCTAATCCCTTAAAAACCACCCCCGGCAAGACCCCCTACACAGCCCGAACACCACTGCACTGCCCTAAACCCTGAAACACCACCCCCAGAAAGACCGCCTACACTGCCCGAACAACACTGCACTGCCCTAAACCCTGAAACACCACCCCCGGCAGGACCCCCTACACTGCCTGAAAACCACTGCACTGCCCTAAACTCTGAAACACCACCCCCAGCATGACCCCATACACTGCCCGAACACCACTGCTCTGCCCAAAACCCTAAAACACCAGCCCCGGCACGACCCCCTACACTGCCCAAACACCACTGCACTGCCCTAAACCCTGAAACACCAGCCCAGGCACGGTCCCCTACACTGCCCGAACACCACTGCACTGCCCTAAACCCTGAAACATCAGCCCAAGCACGACCCCTACACTGCCTGAACACTACTGCACTGCCCTAAACCCCAAAAACACCAGCCCCAGCATGACCCCCTACACTGCCCGAACACCAATGCACTGCCCTAAACCCTGAAACACCAGCCCCAGCACGACCCCCTACACTGCCCGAACACCACTGCACTGCCCTAAACCCTGAAACACCAGCCCCAGCACGACCCTCTATACAGTCCGAACACCACTGCACTGCCCTAAACACTGAAACACCAGCCCCAGCACAATCCCTACACTGCCCGAACACCACTGCACTGCCCTAAACCCTGAAACACCGGCCCCAGCATAACCCCCTAAACTGCCCAAACACCACTGCACTGCCCTAAACCCTGAAACACCAGCCCCAGCAAGACCCCTACACTGGCCAACCACTACTGCACTGCCCAAAAACCCTGAAACACCACCCCCTGCATGACCCCCTACACTGCCCGCACACCACTGCTCTGCCCTAAACCCTGAAACAGCAGCCCCAGCATGTCCCCCAACACTGGCGAACACCACTGCACTGCCCTAAACCCTGAAAACCCAGCCCCAGCACGATCCTCTACACTGCCCGAACACCACTGCACTGCCCTAAAGCCTGAAACACCAGCCCCAACATGTCCCCCTACACTGCCCGAACAACACTGCACTGCCCTAAACCCTGAAACACCAGCCTCAGCACGGCCCCCTACACTGCCAAAACTGCACTGCCCTAAACCCTGAAACACCAGCCCCAGCACGACCCCCTACACTGCCCAAACAACAATGCACTGCCTTAAACCCTGAAACACCAGCCCCAGCACGACCCCTACACTTTCTGAACACCACTGCACTGTCCTAAACCCTGAAACACCAGCCTCTGCATGACCCCCTACACTGCCTGAACACCACTGCACTGCCCTAAACCCTGAAACACCAGCCCCTGCACGATCCCCTACCCTGCCCGGACACCACTGCCCTAAACCCTGAAACACCAGCTCCTGCACGACCCCCTATACTGCCCGAACACCACTGCACTGCCCTAAACCCTAAAACACCACCCCCAGCAAGACCCCCTACACTGCCCGAACACCACTGCGCTGCCCTAAACCCTGAAACACAACCCCCGGCAAGACCCCCTACACTGCCCGAACACCACTGCACTGCCCTAAACCCTGAAACACCCCCCTACACTGCCCGAACACCACTGCTCTGCCCAAAACCCTAAAACACCAGCCCCGGCATGACCCTCTACACTGCCCAAACACCACTGCACTGCCATAAACCCTGAAACCCCAGCCCAGGCACGACCCGCTACACTGCCTGAACACCACTGCACTGCCCTAAACCCTGAAACACCAGCCCAAGCATGACGCCTACACTGCCTGAACACTACTGCACTGCCCTAAACCCCGAAACACCAGCCCCAGCATGACCCCTACACTGCCCAAACACCACTGCACTGCCCTAAACCCTGAAACACCAGCCCCAGCTGACCCCCTAGAGTGCCCGAACACCACTGCACTGCCCTAAACCCTGGAACACCAGCCTCAGCACGACCCTCTACACTGCCCGAACACCACTGCACTGCCCTAAGCCCTGAAACACCAGCCCCAGCATGATCCCTACACTGCCCGAACACCACTGCACTGCCCTAAACCCTGAAACACCAGCCACAGCACGACCCCCTAAACTGCCCAAACACCCCTGCACTGCCCTAAACCCTGAAACACCAGCCCCAGCAAGACCCCCTACACTGCCCGAACACCACTGCACTGCCCAAAAATGCCTGAAACACCACACCCTGCATGACCCCTTCACTGCCCGAACACCACTGCTCTGCCCTAAACCCTGAAACAGCACCCCCAGCATGTCCCACCACACTGCCCGAACACCACTGCACTGCCCTAAACCCTGAAAACCCATCCCCAGCACGATTTTCTACACTGCCCGAACACCACTGCACTGCCCTAAACACTGAAACACCAGCCCCAGCACGGCCCCCTCCACTGCCCGAACTTTACTGCCCTAAACCCTGAAACATCAACCCCAGCATGACCCCCTACACTGCCCAAACACCACTGCACTGCACTAAACCCTGAAACATCAGCCCAAGCACGACCCCTACACTGCCTGAACACTACTGCACTGCCCTAAACCCCCAAAACACCAGCCGCAGCATGACCCCCTACACTGCCCGAACACCAATGCACTGCCCTAAACCCTGAAACACCAGCCCAGGCACGATCCCCTACACTGCCCGAACACCACTGCACTGCCCTAAACCCTGAAACATCAGCCCAAGCACAACCCCTACACTGCCTGAACACTACTGCACTGCCCTAAACCCCCAAAACACCAGCCCCAGCATGACCCCCTACACTGCCCAAACATCACTGCACTGCCCTAAACCCTGAAACATCAACCACAGCAAGACCCCCTACACTGCCCAAACACCACTGCGCTAAACCCTAAAACACCACCCCCAGCAAGACCCCCTACACTGCCCGAACACCACTGCACTGCCCTAAAGCCTGAAACATCACCCCCAGCAAGACCCCCCACAATGCCCAAACACCACTGCCCTAAACCCTGAAACACCTCCCCCAGCAAGGCCCCCTACACTGCCCGAACACCACTGCACTGCCCTAAACCCTGAAACAGCACCCCAGCACGACCCCCTACACTGCCCGAACACCACTGCACTGCCCTAATCCCTTAAAAACCACCCCCGGCAAGACCCCCTACACAGCCCGAACACCACTGCACTGCCCTAAACCCTGAAACACAACCCCCGGCAAGACCGCCTACACTGCCCGAACAACACTGCACTGCCCTAAACCCTGAAACACCACCCCCAGCATGACCCCCTACACTGCCCGAACACCACTGCTCTGCCCAAAACCCTAAAACACCAGCCCCGGCACGACCCCCTACACTGCCCAAACACCACTGCACTGCCCTAAACCCTGTAACACCAGCCCAGGCACGATCCCCTACACTGCCCGAACACCACTGCACTGCCCTAAACCCTGAAACATCAGCCCAAGCACGAACCCTACACTGCCTGAACACTACTGCACTGCCCTAAACCCCCAAAACACCAGCCCCAGCATGACCCCCTACACTGCCCGAACACCAATGCACTGCCCTAAGCCCTGAAACACCAGCCCCAGCATGATCCCTACACTGCCCGAACACCACTGCACTGCCCTAAACCCTGAAACACCAGGCACAGCACGACCCCCTAAACTGCCCAAACACCCCTGCACTGCCCTAAACCCTGAAACACCAGCCCCAGCAAGACCCCCTACACTGCCCGAACACCACTGCACTGCCCAAAAATGCCTGAAACACCACACCCTGCATGACCCCTTCACTGCCCGAACACCACTGCTCTGCCCTAAACCCTGAAACAGCACCCCCAGCATGTCCCTCTACAATGCCCGCACACCACTGCACTGCCCTAAACCCTGAAACACCACCCCCTGCATGATCCCCTACACTGCCCGAACACCACTGCACTGCCCTAAACACTGAAACCCCAGCCCCAGCATGGCCCCCTCCACTGCCCGAACTGCACTGCCCTAAACCCTGAAACACCAGCCCCAGCAAGACCCCCTACACTGCCCAAACACCACTGCGCTAAACCCTAAAACACCACCCCCAGCAAGACCCCCTACACTGCCCAAACACCACGGCACTGCCCTAAACCCTGAAACATCAACCCCAGCAAGACCCCCTACACTGACCAAACACCACTGCCCTAAACCCTGAAACACCACCCCAGGCAAGACGCCCTACACTGCCCGAACACCATTGCACTGCCCTAAACCCTGAAACACCACCCCAGCATGACCCCCTACACTGCCCGAACACCACTGCACTGCCCTAAACCCTGAAACACCACCCCCGCCAAGACCCCCTACACAGCCCGAACACCACTGCACTGCCCTAAACCCTGAAACACCACCCCCGGCAAGACCGCCTACACGGCCCGAATACCACTACACTGCCCTAAACCCTGAAACACCACCCCTGCAAGACCCCTACACAGCCCAAACACCACTGCACTGCCCTAAACCCTGAAACACCACCCCCGGCAAGACCGCCTACACTGCCCGAATACCACTACACTGCCCTAAACCCTGAAACACCACCCCTGCAAGACCCCCTACACTGCCCGAACACCACTGCACTGCCCTAAACACTGAAACACCACCCCCAGCATGACCCCCTACACTGCCCGAACACCACTGCTCTGCCCAAAACCCTAAAACACCAGCCCCGGCACAACCCCCTACACTGCCCAAACACCACTGCACTGCCCTAAACCCTGAAACACCAGCCCCAGCATGACCCCCTACACTGCCCAAACACCACTGCTCTGCCCAAAACCCTAAAACACCAGCCCCGGCACAACCCCCTACACTGCCTAAACACCACTGCACTGCCCTAAACCCTGAAACACCAGCCCAAGCATGACGCCTACACTGCCTCAACACTACTGCACTGCCCTAACCCCCCAAAACACCAGCCCCAGCATAACCCCCTACACTGCCCGAACACCACTGCACTGCCCTAAACCCTAAAACACCAGCCCCAGCACGCCCCCTACACTGACCGAAAGCCACTGCACTGCCCTGAACCCTGAAACACCAGCCACAGCATGACCCCCTACACTGCTCAAACACCACTGCAATGCCCTAAACCCTGAAACACCAGCCCCAGTACGACCCTCTACACTGCCTGAACACCACTGCACTGCCCTAAACCCTGAAACACCAGCCCCAGCATGATCCCTACACTGCCCGAACACCACTGCACTGCCCTAAACCCTGAAACACCAGCCCCAGCAACACCCCCTAAACTGCCCGAACACCACTGCACTGCCCTAAACCCTGAAACCCCAGCCCCAGCAAGACCCCCTACACTGCCCGAACACCACTGCACTGCCCTAAACCCTGAAACACCAGCCCCAGCACGACCCCCTAAACTGCCCGAACACCACTGCACTGCCCTAAACCCTGAAACATCAGCCCAAGCATGACCCCTACACTGCCTGAACACTACTGCACTGCCCTAAACCCCCAAAACACCAGCCCCAGCATAACACCCTACACTGCCTGAACACCACTGAACTGCTCTAATCCCTGAAACACCAGCCCTAGCATGACCCCCTACACTGCCCGAACACCACTGCACTGCCCAAACCCTGAAACACCAGCCACAGCATGACCCCAAACACTGCTCGAACACCACTGCAATGCCTTAAACCCTGAAACACCAGCCCCAGTACGAACCTCTACACTGCCCGAACACCACTGCACTGCCCTAAACCCTGAAACACCAGCCCCAGCATGATCCCTACACTGCCCGAACACCACTGCACTGCCCTAAACCCTGAAACACCAGCCCCAGCATGACCCCCTAAACTGCCCGAACACCACTGCACTGCCCTAAACCCTGAAACACCAGCCCCAGAACGACCCCCTACACTGCCCAAACACCACTGCTCTGCCCTAAACCCTGAAACAGCACCCCCAGCATGTCCCCCCACACTGCCCGAACACCACTGCACTGCCCTAAACCCTGAAACACTAGCCCAGCATGACCCCCTACACTGCCCGAACACCACTGCACTGCCCTAAACCCTGAAAACCCATCCCCAGCACGATTTTCTACACTGCCCGAACACCACTGCACTGCCCTAAAGTCTGCAACACCAGCCCCAGCATGGCCCCCTACACTGCCCGAACTGCACTGCCCTAAACCCTGAAACACCAGCCCCAGCAAGACACCCTACACTTCCCGAACACTACTGCACTGTCCTAAACCCTGAAACACCAGCCCCTGCATGACCCCTTATACTGCCTGAACACCACTGCACTGCCCTAAACCCTGAAACACCAGCCCCTGCACGACCCCCTACACTGCCCGACACCACTGCTCTAAACCCTGAAACACCAGCTCCTGCACGACCCCCTATACTGCCCGAACATCACTGCGCTGCCCTAAACACTGAAACACAACCCCCGGCAAGACCCCCTTCACAGCCCGACCACCACTGCACTGCCCTAAACCCTGAAACACCACCCCTGGCACGACCCCCCACACTGCCCGAACACCACTGCACTGCCCTAAACCCTGAAAACCCATCCCCAGCACGATTTTCTACACTGCCCGAACACCACTGCACTGCCCTAAACACTGAAACACCAGCCCCAGCACGGCCCCCTCCACTGCCCGAACTTTACTGCCCTAAACCCTGAAACATCAACCCCAGCATGACCCCCTACACTGCCCAAACACCACTGCACTGCACTAAACCCTGAAACATCAGCCCAAGCACGACCCCTACACTGCCTGAACACTACTGCACTGCCCTAAACCCCCAAAACACCAGCCGCAGCATGACCCCCTACACTGCCCGAACACCAATGCACTGCCCTAAACCCTGAAACACCAGCCCAGGCACGATCCCCTACACTGCCCGAACACCACTGCACTGCCCTAAACCCTGAAACATCAGCCCAAGCACAACCCCTACACTGCCTGAACACTACTGCACTGCCCTAAACCCCCAAAACACCAGCCCCAGCATGACCCCCTACACTGCCCAAACATCACTGCACTGCCCTAAACCCTGAAACATCAACCACAGCAAGACCCCCTACACTGCCCAAACACCACTGCGCTAAACCCTAAAACACCACCCCCAGCAAGACCCCCTACACTGCCCGAACACCACTGCACTGCCCTAAAGCCTGAAACATCACCCCCAGCAAGACCCCCCACAATGCCCAAACACCACTGCCCTAAACCCTGAAACACCTCCCCCAGCAAGGCCCCCTACACTGCCCGAACACCACTGCACTGCCCTAAACCCTGAAACAGCACCCCAGCACGACCCCCTACACTGCCCGAACACCACTGCACTGCCCTAATCCCTTAAAAACCACCCCCGGCAAGACCCCCTACACAGCCCGAACACCACTGCACTGCCCTAAACCCTGAAACACAACCCCCGGCAAGACCGCCTACACTGCCCGAACAACACTGCACTGCCCTAAACCCTGAAACACCACCCCCAGCATGACCCCCTACACTGCCCGAACACCACTGCTCTGCCCAAAACCCTAAAACACCAGCCCCGGCACGACCCCCTACACTGCCCAAACACCACTGCACTGCCCTAAACCCTGAAACACCAGCCCAGGCACGATCCCCTACACTGCCCGAACACCACTGCACTGCCCTAAACCCTGAAACATCAGCCCAAGCACGAACCCTACACTGCCTGAACACTACTGCACTGCCCTAAACCCCCAAAACACCAGCCCCAGCATGACCCCCTACACTGCCCGAACACCAATGCACTGCCCTAAACCCTGAAACACCAGCCCCAGCACGACCCCCTACACTGCCCGAACACCACTGCACTGCCCTAAACCCTGAAACACCAGCCCCAGCACGACCCTCTATACAGTCCGAACACCACTGCACTGCCCTAAACCCTGAAACACCAGCCCCAGCACGATCCCTACACTGCCCGAACACCACTGCACTGCCCTAAACCCTGAAACACCGGCCCCAGCATAACCCCCTAAACTGCCCAAACACCACTGCACTGCCCTAAACCCTGAAACACCAGCCCCAGCAAGACCCCTACACTGGCCAAACACTACTGCACTGCCCAAAAACCCTGAAACACCACCCCCTGCATGACCCCCTACACTGCCCGCACACCACTGCTCTGCCCTAAACCCTGAAACAGCAGCCCCAGCGTGTCCCCCAACACTGCCGAACACCACTGCACTGCCCTAAACCCTGCAAAACCCAGCCCCAGCACGATCCTCTACACTGCCCGAACACCACTGCACTGCCCTAAAGCCTGAAACACCAGCCCCAACATGTCCCCCTACACTGCCCGAACAACACTGCACTGCCCTAAACCCTGAAACGCCATCCTCAGCACGGCCCCCTACACTGCCAAAACTGCACTGCCCTGAACCCTGAAACACCAGCCCCAGCACGACCCCCTACACTGCCCAAACAACAATGCACTGCCTTAAACCCTGAAACACCAGCCCCAGCACAACCCCTACACTTTCCGAACACCACTGCACTGTCCTAAACCCTGAAACACCAGCCTCTGCATGACCCCCTACACTGCCTGAACACCACTGCACTGCCCTAAACCCTGAAACACCAGCCCCTGCACGATCCCCTACCCTGCCCGGACACCACTGCCCTAAACCCTGAAACACCAGCTCCTGCACGACCCCCTATACTGCCCGAACACCACTGCACTGCCCTAAACCCTAAAACACCACCCCCAGCAAGACCCCCTACACTGCCCGAACACCACTGCGCTGCCCTAAACCCTGAAACACAACCCCCGGCAAGACCCCCTACACTGCCCGAACACCACTGCACTGCCCTAAAACCCTGAAACACCCCCCTACACTGCCCGAACACCACTGCTCTGCCCAAAACCCTAAAACACCAGCCCTGGCATGACCCCCTACACTGCCCAAACACCACTGCACTGCCATAAACCCTGAAACCCCAGCCCAGGCACGACCCGCTACACTGCCTGAACACCACTGCCTTACCCTAAACCCTGAAACACCAGCCCAAGCATGACGCCTACACTGCCTGAACACTACTGCACTGCCCTAAACCCCGAAACACCAGCCCCAGCATGACCCCTACACTGCCCAAACACCACTGCACTGACCTAAACCCTGAAACACCAGCCCCAGCCGACCCCCTACAGTGCCCGAACACCACTGCACTGCCCTAAACCCTGGAACACCAGCCCCAGCACGACCCTCTACACTGCCCGAACACCACTGCACTGCCCTAAGCCCTGAAACACCAGCCCCAGCATGATCCCTACACTGCCCGAACACCACTGCACTGCCCTAAACCCTGAAACACCAGGCACAGCACGACCCCCTAAACTGCCCAAACACCCCTGCACTGCCCTAAACCCTGAAACACCAGCCCCAGCAAGACCCCCTACACTGCCCGAACACCACTGCACTGCCCAAAAATGCCTGAAACACCACACCCTGCATGACCCCTTCACTGCCCGAACACCACTGCTCTGCCCTAAACCCTGAAACAGCACCCCCAGCATGTCCCTCTACAATGCCCGCACACCACTGCACTGCCCTAAACCCTGAAACACCACCCCCTGCATGATCCCCTACACTGCCCGAACACCACTGCACTGCCCTAAACACTGAAACCCCAGCCCCAGCATGGCCCCCTCCACTGCCCGAACTGCACTGCCCTAAACCCTGAAACACCAGCCCCAGCAAGACCCCCTACACTGCCCAAACACCACTGCGCTAAACCCTAAAACACCACCCCCAGCAAGACCCCCTACACTGCCCAAACACCACGGCACTGCCCTAAACCCTGAAACATCAACCCCAGCAAGACCCCCTACACTGACCAAACACCACTGCCCTAAACCCTGAAACACCACCCCAGGCAAGACGCCCTACACTGCCCGAACACCATTGCACTGCCCTAAACCCTGAAACACCACCCCAGCATGACCCCCTACACTGCCCGAACACCACTGCACTGCCCTAAACCCTGAAACACCACCCCCTCCAAGACCCCCTACACAGCCCGAACACCACTGCACTGCCCTAAACCCTGAAACACCACCCCCGGCAAGACCGCCTACACGGCCCGAATACCACTACACTGCCCTAAACCCTGAAACACCACCCCTGCAAGACCCCTACACAGCCCAAACACCACTGCACTGCCCTAAACCCTGAAACACCACCCCCGGCAAGACCGCCTACACTGCCCGAATACCACTACACTGCCCTAAACCCTGAAACACCACCCCTGCAAGACCCCCTACACTGCCCGAACACCACTGCACTGCCCTAAACACTGAAACACCACCCCCAGCATGACCCCCTACACTGCCCGAACACCACTGCTCTGCCCAAAACCCTAAAACACCAGCCCCGGCACAACCCCCTACACTGCCCAAACACCACTGCACTGCCCTAAACCCTGAAACACCAGCCCCAGCATGACCCCCTACACTGCCCAAACACCACTGCTCTGCCCAAAACCCTAAAACACCAGCCCCGGCACAACCCCCTACACTGCCTAAACACCACTGCACTGCCCTAAACCCTGAAACACCAGCCCAAGCATGACGCCTACACTGCCTCAACACTACTGCACTGCCCTAACCCCCCAAAACACCAGCCCCAGCATAACCCCCTACACTGCCCGAACACCACTGCACTGCCCTAAACCCTAAAACACCAGCCCCAGCACGCCCCCTACACTGACCGAAAGCCACTGCACTGCCCTGAACCCTGAAACACCAGCCACAGCATGACCCCCTACACTGCTCAAACACCACTGCAATGCCCTAAACCCTGAAACACCAGCCCCAGTACGACCCTCTACACTGCCTGAACACCACTGCACTGCCCTAAACCCTGAAACACCAGCCCCAGCATGATCCCTACACTGCCCGAACACCACTGCACTGCCCTAAACCCTGAAACACCAGCCCCAGCACGACCCCCTAAACTGCCCGAACACCACTGCACTGCCCTAAACCCTGAAACCCCAGCCCCAGCAAGACCCCCTACACTGCCCGAACACCACTGCACTGCCCTAAACCCTGAAACACCAGCCCCAGCACGACCCCCTAAACTGCCCGAACACCACTGCACTGCCCTAAACCCTGAAACATCAGCCCAAGCACGACCCCTACACTGCCTGAACACTACTGCACTGCCCTAAACCCCCAAAACACCAGCCCCAGCATAACACCCTACACTGCCTGAACACCACTGAACTGCTCTAATCCCTGAAACACCAGCCCTAGCATGACCCCCTACACTGCCCGAACACCACTGCACTGCCCAAACCCTGAAACACCAGCCACAGCATGACCCCAAACACTGCTCGAACACCACTGCAATGCCTTAAACCCTGAAACACCAGCCCCAGTACGAACCTCTACACTGCCCGAACACCACTGCACTGCCCTAAACCCTGAAACACCAGCCCCAGCATGATCCCTACACTGCCCGAACACCACTGCACTGCCCTAAACCCTGAAACACCAGCCCCAGCATGACCCCCTAAACTGCCCGAACACCACTGCACTGCCCTAAACCCTGAAACACCAGCCCCAGCACGACCCCCTACACTGCCCAAACACCACTGCTCTGCCCTAAACCCTGAAACAGCACCCCCAGCATGTCCCCCCACACTGCCCGAACACCACTGCACTGCCCTAAACCCTGAAACACTAGCCCAGCATGACCCCCTACACTGCCCGAACACCACTGCACTGCCCTAAACCCTGAAAACCCATCCCCAGCACGATTTTCTACACTGCCCGAACACCACTGCACTGCCCTAAAGCCTGCAACACCAGCCCTAGCATGGCCCCCTACTCTGCCTGAACTGCACTGCCCTAAACCCTGAAACACCAGCCCCAGCACGACCCCCTACACTTCCCGAACACTACTGCACTGTCCTAAACCCTGAAACACCAGCCCCTGCATGACCCCTTATACTGCCTGAACACCACTGCACTGCCCTAAACCCTGAAACACCAGCCCCTGCACGACCCCCTACACTGCCCGACACCACTGCCCTAAACCCTGAAACACCAGCTCCTGCACGACCCCCTATACTGCCCGAACACCACTGCGCTGCCCTAAACACTGAAACACAACCCCCGGCAAGACCCCCTTCACAGCCCGACCACCACTGCACTGCCCTAAACCCTGAAACACCACCCCTGGCACGACCCCCTACACTGCCCGAACACCACTGCTCTGCCCAAAACCGTAAAACACCAGCACCAGCATGACCCCCTACACTGCCCAAACACCACTGCACTGCCCTAAACCCTGAAACATCAGCCCAAGCACGACCCCTACACTGCCTGAACACTACTGCACTGCCCTAAACCCCCAAAACACCAGCCCCAGCATAACCCCCTACACTGCCTGAACACCACTGAACTGCTCTAAACCCTGAAACACCAGCCCTAGCACGACCCCCTACACTGCCCGAACACCACTGCACTGCCCAAACCCTGAAACACCAGCCACAGCATGACCCCAAACACTGCTTGAACACCACTGCAATGCCTTAAACCCTGAAACACCAGCCCCAGTACGACCCTCTACACTGCCCGAACACCACTGCACTGCCCTAAACCCTGAAATACCAGCCCCAGCATGATCCCTACACTGCCCAAACACCACTGCACTGCCCTAAACCCTGAAACACCAGCCCTAGCACGACCCCCTAAACTGCCCGAACACCACTGAACTGCCCTAAACCCTGAAACACCAGCCCCAGCAAGACCCCCTACACTGCCCAAACACCACTGCTCTGCCCTAAACCCTGAAACAGCACCCCCAGCATGTCCCCCCACACTGCCCGAACACCACTGCACTGCCCTAAACCCTGAAACACTAGCCCAGCATGACCCCCTACACTGCCCGAACACCACTGCACTGCCCTAAACCCTGAAAACCCATCCCCAGCACGATTTTCTACACTGCCCGAACACCACTGCACTGCCCTAAAGTCTGCAACACCAGCCCCAGCATGGCCCCCTACACTGCCCGAACTGCACTGCCCTAAACCCTGAAACACCAGCCCCAGCACGACACCCTACACTTCCCGAACACTACTGCACTGTCCTAAACCCTGAAACACCAGCCCCTGCATGACCCCTTATACTGCCTGAACACCACTGCACTGCCCTAAACCCTGAAACACCAGCCCCTGCACGACCCCCTACACTGCCCGACACCACTGCTCTAAACCCTGAAACACCAGCTCCTGCACGACCCCCTATACTGCCCGAACATCACTGCGCTGCCCTAAACACTGAAACACAACCCCCGGCAAGACCCCCTTCACAGCCCGACCACCACTGCACTGCCCTAAACCCTGAAACACCACCCCTGGCACGACCCCCTACACTGCCCGAACACCACTGCTCTGCCCAAAACCGTAAAACACCAGCCCCAGCATGACCCCCTACACTGCCCAAACACCACTGCACTGCCCTAATCCCTGAAACACTAGCCCAGTCACGACCCCCTACAATGCCTGAACACCACTGCACTGCCCTAAACCCTGAACCACCAGCCCAAGCACGACCCCTACACTGCCTGAACACTACTGCACTGCCCTAAACCCCAAAACACCAGCCCCAGCATGACCCCTACACTGCCCAAACACCACTGCACTGCCCTAATCCCTGAAACCGCAGCCCCAGCCGACCCCCTACACTGCCCGAACACCACTGCACTGCCCTAAACCCTGAAACACCAGCCACAGCATGACCCCCTACACTGCCCGAACACCACTGTACTGCCCTAAACCCTGAAACACCAGCCCCAGAACGACCCCCTAAACTGCCCGAACACCACTGCACTGCCCTAAACCCTGAAACACCAGCCCCAGCAAGACCAACTACACTGCGCGAACACCACTGCACTGCCCAAAAAAGCCTGAAACACCGCACCCTGCATGACCCCTTCACTGCCCGAACACCACTGCTCTGCCTTAAACCCTGAAACAGAACCCCCAGCATGTCACCCTACACTGCACAAACACCACTGCTCTGCCGTAAACCCTGAAACAGCACCCCCAGGATATCCCCCTACACTGCCCAAACACCACTGCTCTGCCCTAAACCCTGAAACTCCAGCCCCAGCACGACCCCCTACACTGCCTGAACACCACTGCACTGTTCTAAACCCTGAAACACCAGCCCCAGCACGATCCTCTACACTGCCCGAACACCACTGCACTGCCCTACAGCCTGAAACACCAGCCCCAGCATGACCCCCTACACTGCCCGAACTGCACTGCCCTAAACCCTGAAATACCAGCCCCAGCACGACCACCTACACTGCCCGAACACCACTGCCCTAAACCGTGAAACACCACCCCCAGCACGACCCCCTACACTGCCCGAACAGCACTGCACTGCCCTAAACCCTGAAACACCAGCCCCAGCACAACCCCCTACACTGCCCGAACTGCACTGCCCTAAACCCTTAAACACCAGCCCCAGCACGACCATCCACACTGCCCAAACACCACTGCCCTAAGCCTTGAAACAGCACCCCCCGCACGACCCCCTACACTGCCCGAACACCACTGCACTGCCCTAAACCCTGAAACGCCACCCCCGGCATGACCCCTTACACTGCCCGAACACCACTGCACTGCCCTAAACCCTGAAACACCAGCCCCAGCAAGACCACCTACACTGCCCAAACATCACTGCCCTGCCCTAAAACCTGAAACACCACCCCCAGCAAGACCCCCTACACTGCCCGAACACCACTGCACTAAACCCTGAAACACCACCCCATGCACAACCCCCTACACTGCCGAACACCACTGCACTGTCCTAAACCCTGAAACACCACCCTCTGCACGATCTCCTACACTGCCCGAACACCACTGCACTGCCCTAAACTCTAAAACACTACCCCCAGCATGACCCCCTACACTACACCAACACCACTGCACTACCCTTAACTCTAAAACACTACCCCCAGCATGACCCCCTACACTACCGAAACACCACTCCACTGCCCTAAACCCTAAAACACTACCACAGCACGACCCCCTACACTACACAAACACCACTGCATTACCCTAAACCCTAAATCTATCCCAAGCACGACCCCCTACACTACACAAACATCACTGCACTACCCTAAACCCTAAAACACTACCCCCAGCACGACCCCCTACACTACACAAACACCACTGTACTACCCTAAACCCTAAAACACTACCCTTATCACGATCCCTTACACTACCCAAACACCACTGCACTACCCTATACCCTAGAAAAGTAACCACCACCCCAGGCCCAATCCCCCTTACCTCTCTCTCCTCGTGGTTCCTGCTTCATGTCATCTCTGAGGGGCGGTGCGCGTCGTTGTGAGGAAACGGAAGAGCCTCTGTTTCCTTACAACAACGTGGATCGTCTTCATTTTTTTAGAACTCATGGTCATTTACCACACATACTTTTACAACAAAATTTGTTGTAAAGGCATGCGTGGTAAATGACCATGTGATCTAAAAAAATACGTAGTAATGACCGCGATGTACAACACATGCGTGGTAATGCATGCATTGTAATGGTATTGCGAAGTAAAAAAGTTGTTGTAATGGCTGTTTACCGATCGAAGCTGGCCCTTGTTCTTCAGTGAGTCATTTATTTGATAAATTAGGAGGAAGGAATGTGTTTTCTTTACCGTAAAGGGCATTCCCGGCTGTTGTATTGTGAAAGTGTCCACGTGGCCTGGTTTCACTTCCAGTGATTGAGTAGAAGAGTCTGTTTGGATCTAAAGGGGTTCTGCTGTTGGACAGGGCCGACACGACACATCATCAGAAAACACAGCTATTGGAAAGCGTTATCCCAGAAGTGTGGAGCAGTGCCATGAGAGGTCAATGAGTATGCGTCGCACCACAGTTTGACCGTACCGCGTGACCCATGTGCCACCTCCAGTGTACGGAAGGCAGAAGCGGTATCCATTGCAGGTCCTCTTAAAGACCGTTGTAGCACTAATTCTACATTTTGGAACCAGGGCATTTTAACCTTGTTGTTCCTGCCAGATACAAGGAGAAGATCCTGTGTTATTCAGTGCCCTCGTTACCTTTTCTGTGGGTAGTGGTGCTTGTCACTTCGCTGCCTCGCCGGTGCACATGACTGGGCTCCCCACCTCGTGTGCCATCTGCAGGGCCTCTGTACTCGGATCACAGGTATCGGTTTCTGGAGTGGCAACATAAACAGTTGCTCCCAAAGGACTAGCCTGAACACTTAGGTGAATATTCTCTGCACCAGCATTCCGCGGAAATTCTTTCCTAGCTCTCCCACGTCGACGACGATGTCATAATAGCACGGCTCCGCTCGCGACATTGTATGACGTCATAGGAGCCATAAGAGGACCTCGTCGGCATACTGACGTCAATTCCACCCATTTTTTCTGTGCCACCGAGGTAAACAGGTGGACCGACATATTTTCACATGTATACATAGTATACTAAATATATATATATATATATATATCACTGAGCAAAAAATGTCCATTTGACAGTGGGAGCTCCTTAATCAGCTGGGGCCCGCGTCGAGACCAGGACAGGGTCTCGTACGAAATCTTACTCAAAGATGAAGTACACGGCACACCTCTTGATGATTTTAAAGTTGTTTATTCAGTTCGTGACTGTCTCCTACGCGTTTCGAACTGTAGTTCCTGATCACGGTAGAGTGTTATTCTAGTCCTTTTTTAATTTCCTCTTAAATACACTGTGATTCTTTCTAGTGCATTATGGGTTGGGTAGTTTTTACAAACATATTTTTTGCATTTTTACATTTTTACAAAACTTTATTGTTTTTTGCGCTAATCATTCTCTTGTCTGTGTGGCGGGTTTGAGCACCAGAAAACACAGTGATTTAGATCAAGTTTTTCGCTTTTTTTAACTGACCTCCATGTACTGATAGGACAGGTCCACTTATAGTAGCGGACGTGCCGATATTGGTGATTTATCCAATATGTTTTGTATGATTACACATGGGGTGAACTTGAACAAAGTGTTCATAGATTAGAGGGCTGAGTGCCCCTTACTGTGTTTTTGATTACTCATGTCGCCAGTTAGATAGATAGTGTGCGAGCATCATTGTTATTAATGCAACTGCTGTGTGGTTGTTATTGTCTTTCTCAACACAGTCCGGATGTATACATACAGTTCTACTGCAAGCATGTTCTTGAGAGTTCATTGACAGATTCGTCGGGTTTTTTGTTTTTTGTTTCTTGATTTTCTTTCTTTTTCCAATCAGTGTCAAAGGTGAACATACATCTCCTCATCCCCATTGAGACCCAGCGGTTGTTTTGTCCTGAATCTCATGATCATGCTGGACTCTAGGCGGCGTAGTTTTTGTACTCTGTTCCCTCCACGTTCATTTGTTGGAACTGTTATTAGTCCTGAGTACCTGATGTCTAGCCAAGTTTTGTCCTTATGCATGGTCATGTGTTTTGCGATAGCGTATGTGTTGTCCATGTTTTGTATCGCTCGGATGTGTTCCAATATCCTTTTCTTCAGGGGACAGATCGTGCTCCCTATGTATTGTTTTCCACAATAACATTGGAGAATATATACCACATGTGTGGATTCACATGTGATGGTTTCCCTTATTTCAAAGATTTTGCCCGTTGGGTCACTCAAATTCTTCAGATTTTTGCCGATTTTGCATGCCTTGCAGGATGTGCATTTGGTGAACCCTTTAGATCTCATCTGTAGCCAAGTTTCCGGTTTTTTGTTTTCAAAGTGGCTTCTGATCAGGTGGTCATTGAGATTTGGCGCCCTCCTATATGAGATCAAAGGCCGTTCTCCAATATAGTTCCCTATGTCTGGATCCTTTTTGAGTACATTCCAATATTTAGTTATTCTTTTTTGAATTTCATAGCTTTCTTTGCTATAGGTGAGTATAAGCCGTGGTTGATTGTTATTAGGTTTTGTAATACTCTTTTGACTGTCTGATTTCTCATTTGTGTCTGTGTTGTTCTCTTCACAGCTCCTTGGTTCTTTTTTGGGCAGTAATGTGTCCGCTCTTGTTTTTTGCCTTGCTTTCATTTCGCCACATGTGGCGAAATGAAAGCAAGGCAAAAAACAAGAGCGGCCCCTAGGGGACCTCTGGATTGAAGAGGAATTAATTCCCCAACTTAAAATGCGCCACAGGGCGTGTTTGCACACATATCACCTCAGGCCCCGTCCCCTACCTTCACCACTGTGCAAACACGCCCTGTGGGGTGTTTTAAGTTGGGGGATTAAGTCCCCTTGAATCCTGAGGTCCCCTGGGGGCCAACTAGCCCACCAGGTACCTCCAGTATGCGCCAGGCGGCTGCATTGCAGAGAGGTATTCAGAGGCCACGCCCCTTTTTACAACACTTTGCAACGCAGCTCCGTGGTGCTTAATGGAGGTACCTGGTGGGCTAGTTGGCCCCTAGGGGACCTCTGGATTGAAGAGGAATGAATTCCCCAACTTAAAACACGCCACAGGGCGTGTTTGCACAGTATCACCAAAGGCCCCGCCCCCTACCTTCACCACTGTGCAAATGCGCCCTGTGGCATGTTTTAAATTGCGGGATTAAGTCCCCTGGAATCCTGGGGTTCCCTGGCGGCCAACTAGGCCACCAGGTACCTCCAGTAAGCACCACGGAGCTGCGTTGCAGAGAGGTGTAAAAAGGGGCGTGGCCTCATTACACCTCTCTGCAACACAGCCCCCTGGCACATACTGGAGGTTCCTGCTGGGCTAGTTGGCCCTCAGGCACCCCCAGTATTCAAGGGGAATTAGATCCCCCTCTGCAAACGCGCCAGGGGGCGCGTTTGCAGAGTGGTGCAAGGAGGGGGCGTGGCCTCCAGCCCGATCCCTTCTTTTTTTAGAAGGGGGGCTGTGTAGCCCCCCTTCTTTTTCTAAGTTATTGGCCCTGGGGACCCCATCCCCCAGGGCCTGCCCCCAATTTTTTTTATTTAAAAAAAAAAAAATCGGGAAGGGGGCCACGTGGCCCCCTCCCGAGGCTTTAATTTGCCCCGGGGACCCCATCCCCCGGGGCATGGCCCTATTTTTATTTATTTTTGTTTTTTGGAGGGGGGCTGCCTTGCCCCTCTCCTGTGGCCCCTTGTGGCCCCGGGGACCCCATCCCCCGGGGCCTGGCCAGCTCGTTGGGGACTGTGGGGGGGTCCCAATCCCCCCACGGTCCCAGCCAGCTCCCGCTTCCTGCGGGAGCCGGCATTGCTTTTCCACATGGGGAGCAGCTAACATGCTACTCCCCATGTGGAAAAGCAATCTGCTTTGCTTCATTGAAGCGAGAGCAGGGTTCCCTGCTCTCGCTTCAATCAAGCAAAGCAGTTTGCAATGGCAGGATGGGAGCCGCGAGGCTCCCGCCCTGCCATTGCAAACAGCAGTGTCCCGGGGTGTGCACGCCTGGACACTGCAGGAGCCGGCCCTGGGGGGGTGGCGGTCCCCAGGGCCATCTTTGGCTCCAGGAGGGGGGCCGCGCGGCCCCCCTCCCACTTAAATGAAAGCCCCGGGGGTGGTGGACCCCAGGGCTTGGGGGTCCGTAACGACCCCCTATTTTAAATATTTAGTGCCCCGGGGAAGTGGCGGTCCCCGGGGCGTGTGGGGGGGCTCGATTCTCCCCCACACATGTTTTTTTTTTTTTTTTAAAAGCCCCGGGGGTGGCGGTCCCCGGGGCTGGAAGGGGGCTGAGAGCCCCCCCAAGTATTTCACAAAAGCCCCGGGGGGTGGCGGTTCCTGGGGCTGGGGGTCCCTCTGGGCCCCCCATCACTATTAAAAATTGTCCCTGGGACTTGGCCCCCCGGGGGCTAATTGTAAACGAAGCGCGGGCGGGTTTTTTTTCGTCAGCGGGATGCGCATCCCGTGTTTTTTTTTATTAAACTTTTTTTGGGCCTTGGGGGTCCTTGTGGGACCCCCTGAGCAGGCCTAGGGGGTCAGGGTGTTTCTACCCTGCCCCCTTGTCGTGTTTTGCACCTTTTTTTCGGTTTTCTTGTGCCTCGGTTCTACCGAGGCACAAGATGGCTGCCAACACTTCCTGATTCAGAGTGTTGGCAGCCAATTAGCATTTAGCTCGTGCACGGCAGGGTGTGCGCTGGGTGCGGGGAGGGTGCGCGGATCCTCCGAGGCCATAGATCTATCTATCTTTTTAACTCTATTTTTCTAAGGAACTACTGAACGGATTTACACCATTTAAGCAAAAGGTACGAGTCTGAACTACCTCTTTGCCACATTTGGTGCAATTCCGTTCAGCAGTTCGGGCTGTAGCTGCGTCAACAGGTCCTATGGGAAAATACATGGGGAATACGCGTTTTGGGACCCCTCTTTTTTCTCAGCCCCCGCTTGATGAATCACCGTGAAATTGTCAGGATAGGAGCGGACCGGAGCTGGCCCAAAGTTTTGAAAATTTCGCGAAGATTCGTCAATCGGCGCCAACGTTATTTCAAATAGAATGTTGCGGATTTCCTATGGAAAATAGGTCCTAACTATATCTACCTACTGGTGACCATCAGTAGGTAATATATATATATATATATATATATATATATATATATATATATAAGTCCAAACACTGCCTCCCACTTCCTGACGGTGAGGAAGAAAGCACACGGACACTAGCTCGTGCTTCGTTAGATTTTAATAGACGTCGGCACCCACACAGCACGCCATTATGCGTTTCGGCCACAAGGTGGCCTTGATCACACAAAGTAACTGCCGTTTCTATTGTCCTTATATATTGAGCACTCTATGACCTTGTGATGCTAGTGATAATAAACATAAAAGAAATACATACATGGTAAGTAGAGTTGATACAAGGTATACAAATATACTTGCAATCATTATATCGTGGGTTTGTCAAAACAAGAATCCTCTATATTGTCTTTAACTTTTGTCTTGTTTTTGCCATTTTAAACATTGGAGGATATACAAATCATACACAGTGAACAATAAAAAGAGCTGGTTCTAAAGTGCGGATGCTGGTTGTGCAAACACGCAGGTTTCTAGTGCAATTTATAGCATTAAGGTGCAAACTATACATTCATAGTGCAAAAAATGCAATTGTGCAAAATACGCAATAATGGTGCAAAATACAAGCATATATATATACAAATGCATAACCAATAAAGGCATAAAGAAAGAGCAACAGATCAAGCATTTCTCCCTATTAAAACATACGCATGATTAAGACATATTTAAAACATTCATGCCAAACAGTAAAGGCATCTTTTAGGTAGAAATAGGTGGACAACGGGGAGGCGGGTGGAACAGTGAGGAATCCACAGGCAGATACTGTATCCACCAGAAAAAGCGTTACCGAAGGTAAGTAATTTGCTCTTCTGATGGATACTTCTGCCTGTTGATTCCTCACCTTTTGAATAGAATCCTCAAGCCATACTTCACCCGGAGGAGGGTGTCCACCTGACTAGACCAAAAGATCTTGCAAAACAGATCGAGCAAAATGGCCATCCCTCCTAACCTCCGAATCCAATAATAATCGAATAATTTTTAGTCGAAATTATATTGAAAAAAACACTTTAAAAATACTTGTATTTATTAATTTAGACAAACACTTTTATGTATTATTAATTTAAAGATATTTCATACTTTACAAATTATGCCGAAGTCGCGACCCCAGAGCGACTTTTCAAAATGGCTACCGGAATGCGCGCAGCCATCGTGTAGGGTGCGCGAAGGGTGCGCGACTTCTGTATAATATTTTACAAAAAAGAATAAATATAGTTTTCCTAACTAAAATTTTTTCTTTTTTTTTTTAAATATATACATATGTATATATATATTGAATAAACAAATGCCCTGGAGCTGTTTCAGGACGCACTCGCTGGAGGCCAACCCTCTGGCTTTCACTGATTTGACTCGACCCCTGCATCATGGTGGAAGAATGCCTGACACGTTTCAGGGCTTGCTGCCCCTTATTCATAGGCTGTCACGAGTCATTGGGAGGTGCTCCTTTGCACCGCATGTGTTCATTGGTTGTTCGCCCTTAGTGGGCTTTTCTCATTGGATGCTGGGACTTGTATTTCCCTGGAGCCATCAACTTAAATTACCCTGAGTGGGTCCCGTTTGTACTCGCTTTATTTAAAACATTTCTCCAACCTTCAGTAGGAACCATGAGGCAAAGGTGAGTACATTGATTCTAGCTTGCAGCGCTGGAACGGTCCAAAGTAGTTTCGATGTATATATATATATATATATATATATATATATATATATATATATATATATATATATATATATATATATATATATGTATATATATATTCACTGAAAAAACCATAGGTTTCAGGGGTGTTATAGTTAGCTGGACTTTTCACTTGTACAAAACCATTGAAATTCCCCCGTTATAGTAGTTCAGCTAACTATAACTCGCGCGCCCGCAATGCACTGCTGATGACGTCACATATTACATCACTCATGACATGGTCAGTGACATCACTCATGCCATCACTGATGACATCTCAAATGACATCACTGATGACATCATCCAGTGAATGTGTGTTATTCTGAAAATTAAGTATGTTTTATATATGTATATCTCAAGGTCGATGGAAGAATAAATGGGTATATAAGTGTCTAAATGGATGATTTGTTTTTGAAAAATTGATTGTGTAACTGACTGATTAAGTGTATCATAGTGAATACATGGCTTAGTGAGTAATGTTTAAATATGTAAATATCTGTATCAGTCTCTCACTTTGTGTATAAGTGGCTGCATGGATTGGTGAGTAGCTACATGGGTGTCTATATAGGTTATTAGTTGGTTTTTTGAGTATCAGTCTGAGTGTCTGCATGGTTCAGTGGGGGTATTACGTAGTGCATAGGTGCATGAATGAGTGACTCACTGTTTGTATGTGTTGAACACAGTATGTGTGCAGGACTGTATGGGTGGATGAGTGTGTGTATGGGTGTGTTAGTGAGTGAATGACTGTCTCAATAGTGTCTTTATGAGTAACTACATATGTTTTAAACTAGTATATGTGACTATTGGTGTATATATGTGAGTATATGTGAGAGTGAGAGATTGAAAGAGTTCCTGTATGAATAAGTATGTGTTTCTATAAGTGATTGTTTAAAAGACTAAGTATGTGTAAGTTTCCGTAGAAGTAAGTGTGGTGGTGTGTGTATAACTGTATATGCAAGTAAATGTATGTTTGATTCTTTATTAGCATGAGTGACTATGTGTGTGAGTAACTATGGATGAGTGGCATTGTGTAACAGGATGTATAGGTGTATGAGTACATATGATGAGTGAGTACATGTATGAGTGACTGTATTGGACTGTTGGTGAATGAGTGGATGTGTATGTGGATCTTAGAATTACTGAAGAGGTTGTTGTAACTGGTATTGGTATGTCCATTGTTTTGAAAATTTTAGTCTCTATTTTTGAATGTGTGTATCAAAGGTTATATTAGGGTGAGAGGAGGTCTGCCACTCTATCACAAGGATGATGTCATCAGTGATGTCTTCAGTGATGTCATTTGAGATGTCATCAGTGATGTCATGAGTGATGTCACTGACCATGTCATGAGTGATGTAATATGTGACGTCATCAGCAGTGCATTGCGGGCGCGCGAGTTATAGTTAGCTGAACTAACTATAACGGGGGAATTTCAATGGTTTTGTACAAGTGAAAAGTCCAGCTAACTATAACACCCCTGAAACCTATGGTTTTTTCAGTGAATTTCTGAGGTTTTTTAAATGCTAATTCCTAACTA
Organism: Triturus cristatus; assembly: GCF_964204655.1. Classification (NCBI taxonomy): domain Eukaryota; kingdom Metazoa; phylum Chordata; class Amphibia; order Caudata; family Salamandridae; genus Triturus; species Triturus cristatus. Next base: position 420,767,428 of record NC_140583.1, on the reverse strand, counting down.
TAACGTGCCTGAAACCTATGGTTTTTTCTGTTAATTTCAAAGGTTTTTTAAATGCTAATTTCTAACTATGCCTACAGAGATAGGACATGTGACGAAAGAAGAAAAAATGCACAGAAAGAAACAAAAGAAGTGCAGAAAGAAGCAACAGAAGTCCTCAAATACGAAGATAAGTGCAGGAAGAAGGATAACGTGCAGAAAGAACAAAAAGAAGAGCAGAAAGAAGCCTTGTTGCAAAATCATCCTGTACCCTCAACTTTTTCAGACGGATACTGGTGGTAACTGAGTCTGACTAACCAGTCCTAGAGCCAGTGCTATGTTAAAAGACACTTAGAATACAGTGAAAACACCTACATACACTAGGGAACATTATGCGTTGGGGTCCCCCTGTGATTAGCCTTACCTCCTCTATAAGCCCCTAGTATATAATAGGGCATGGGGATTAAAACTACCTCTTAAAACAGGCCACAGGGCGTTTTTGCACACGTTAACTCAGGCCCCGTCCCCTCCTTTCACCATTGTGTAAACACGCCCTGTGTCCGTTTTTAGTTGGGAGATTAAGTTCATTTGAGTCCTGAGGGTCCCTAGGGTCCAACTAGCCCACTAGGTACCTCCAGTAAGTGCCACAGAGCTGCGTTGCAGAGAGGTGTAAAAAGTGGCACGGCCTGGACCACCTCTGCAATGCAGCTCAGTGGCGCTTACTGGAAGCACTTGGTGGGCTAGTTAGCCCCCAGGGGCCCTCAGTATTGAAGGGAAATTATATCCCCAATTTAAAACGTGCCATGGTGCGTGTTTGCACACGTCACCTCAGGCCCCGTCCCCTCCCTTCACCACTGTGTAAACGCGCCCTGTGGCTGTTCTAAGTTGAGAGATTAAGTCCCCTTGAATCCTAAGGGTCCCTAGGGTCACACTAGACCACTAGGTACCTCCAGTAAGCGCCACAGAGCTGCGTTGCAGAGAGGTGTAAAAAGGGGCTTGGCCTCAGAACACCTGTCTGCAGCGCAGCTCCCTGGCGCATACTGGAGATGCCTGTTGGGGGCGCGTTTGCAGAGTGCTGCATGGAGGGGGCATGGCCTCCGGCACGATGCCAGTCTTTTATTTATTTTATTTTTTTAAGAAGGGGGGCTGTGTGGTTCCCCTTCTTATTCTAATTTATTGGCCCTGATGACCCCATCCCCCAGGGCCTGTCTCCTAATTATATTTTTTTGACCCCAATCCCCAGGGCCGGCCACTGTTTTTTATTATTTTTAAAAAATATATATTTATAGACACACCTAGGACATGCTGGACAAACCGTACGTACCTATCACCATGACGATTTGCGTGATATTCATTAAAAGGCGACTATGCATGCAATTAATCCACGTGGAATGTATTTACACCACTAGTGAAGCTCTGACATGTCTGATGCTCTACCGTGCCTAATCCCGGTAGACACCCTTGTCGTTTATTTATACAAACATGGGTAGCTATTGACGGGCACATTTAATACACATGCACACCAAGCCATTCAAAGGGGATTCGACAAAAATTCGACCAAAACTATGCAAGAAACCCCCCTCACAGTTAATAAAACACACATCCACTGCCGGATGTGTAATACTTTTTATTTTACTCTCTGGAAAGGGGACGAACATCACTTGCGAGTCACAGCGCGCTCCTGACAGAGCCCAATGCTGTGTTACACCCACCATTGCCTGCCGAGTGCCACACACCTCTGTATTGTATTCCACTAGCTAGTGCATATGCTATGACACTCTCTAGCCCATGTGCACTGTAACACCACCCCGTGAAAATGTCATGCCACACTTGTCTTCGCACGGGTTATATTGCCCCATCTAACGTGCCTTCCTCGATGCCTATGTTATAACGCACAGTGCTATGCCATACATATTACAATTTGGGATCCATATCTTTGTCACAGTGCATATGCAACGTTACACTCCCCAGCACATATTTTATATTACAACTTTAGAGACTAGTTAGGTTACACAACACTGCCCTGTGCATATTACACTCCAAGGCGCATATCGCATAGCACACGCTAGTGCCTGTGCTATCTCGCGCTCTCCAATGAATCTGTCATTGCGAACAATGTATTGCATATTATATTTCACGCCTGGTTCATCTTATATCACACTTTTTGGTGCATAGTTTATACCATACACTATATCTAGTTTTCATTTTCAATCGTGCTCTCAGGACTATGTTCTATATAACACTGTGTTCACCTACCCTTTTCACGGGCATTACATTTTGCGATAGGGGGTGGAGGGTCAGGGGGTGTTTTTGCCAAGTGAGCCCGGAGTCACAGTCACTAACGTCTTCTTCTTCCTGAATAAAAGTGAGATTATGCTGCATACTTGTTCATATTTTAAGTAGTTTGCACAGACAAAATGTTTTAAAAACAATAAAGTTTCTAATACCCGCCTTCTCTGAACAGTTAGCTTGCTGCCCCATCCCCCTCCTCCCTATCCTCTGTTGTGTGAATCCATGGACTAGCCTCCTCCCTCCTGCCATGCATGGTCTGATGTGCTGCCACTGCCCTCAATTTAGTATGATGTACCAGTCCACTCCTCCTGCCCTCCATTGCCCAATTCTATGCCCCATCATTGACCTCCTGCTTAAACTCTGTGCTTAGCTTGCTGCCCCTATTCTCCTTCCCCCTGCCCTCCGATGTCTTTGTGCATGCCCCTGCTCCATCCTTTTTGCCCACCATGTCCCATGGACCTGCCACTCCTATCTACTCTGAGTGTTCTGTTGAGCTGCCACTCCCCTCCCACCTGCCTAGCATTGTCAGATGACTGTAACCTGTCCCTGCCACCTCCACCCTGCCTGTCCACATGCCATGCCTCTATCCTCTTCCTCCTGTCCTACATGGTCCATTGTACTGCCACACCCTTCTGCCCTCCCTGGTCTGTTGTGCTGCAACTGCTCCTCCTGCCTGCCCCGTGTGGTCTGTTGTGAGGCCCCTTCCCCTGAACTTTCTTGTCTGTGCACAGGTCCTGACCCTCCCTTCTATCCTCCATCGTCCTTTGTGCATGCCCCTGCACCCTCCTTCTTGCCCATCATAGCCATTGTGCTGCCACTAACCCTCCCACTTGCCATGCATGGTCTTCTGTGCTGCCATGGCCCCTCCCACCTTCCCTGTGTGGTCAGTTAGCTGCCCCTGACCCCCTCCCACCTTCCCTCCATGGTCTGTGTGTATGCCATCACAGTCTCACTGTTGCTCTTCATGTTGTGTCTTGCTTCTAGTGCCCATCCTGCCTGACCTCCATGGCCATCTTGCTGCTCCTGCCCTGCCCCCTTGCCCCCAGCCCTCTGTTTACATGTGCAGACCCCTACTCCCTCCTTCCTGGCTTGTCTGTTCCATTGTAATGCCCCTGATCCGTCCCTCCTGCCCTTTATGGTCTGTTATGCTGCAGCCTTCTCTCCTGTCTGTCCATTATGGTCAGCTAGCTACCATTGCCTCTTGCCCCTCTGTTCTCTGTTGTCCATGTGCATGGTCCTGTCCCCTCCCTCTTGCTTTCTATGGATTGTTGTGCTGCACTCCCGTCCTGCATGCCCTGTGTGGTGTATTGTGCTGCTGCAAACCCTGATGCCTGCCCTGCAGGGTCAGTTTGGTGCACCTCTCCATGTCTCTCCTGTCCTCTGTTATCCAAGTCCATGTCCCTATCCCATTTCCTTCCATGATCCAATGTACCATACTTGCGAACATTTTGAACTTGGTAAGAGGGAGATTTTGAAAAAAAACTGGGGTATTGATTTTCCCCTTTGAGTTACATTGAAAAAGAGGATATTGTAGACAGGAGACAGATCAAATAAAGCCCATTTGAGCTTAAAAACATTGGACGTTTCCTGGCTGAATCGGGTCTGTTGGCATGTATGGTTGTACTACCATTGCCTCTTCCTTCTGCCCACAATGGTCTATTACATTGCCACAGCCTTGAAGGAGGGTAGATTTTGTATCACAGGGGGCCCCTGGCCCGTTCTGTCCACACCTGAAGTATGAGACCCTTGTCCTTGCCCTGCCAGCCGCATTTGTAGGCCGTATTAAATTGACCAGCGGGTCCTGTGTTGCTATATAATTATCCTGAGACATCCTTACCACTCAGCCAGCATAAAACCCCTGTGTAGGCCCTTCTGTTCAATATGTAGGCCTCTTTGTTAAATTGACCATAGCTCTGCAATTTTAGTGTATAGCAGTCTGAAGGCAGGTCTGCGAGGCCTTCTGCTCCAAACTAGTAGCCCCCACCCTACCCGAGTGCTCCGTGGTCGGTATCAAAGTTCAACATCCCCCTGAAGCTGTCGACATACAGTAGGCTGCATCCTGGACTGGTACTTGCTTCCTGGGCAGGTTTCCCGCTTTTAAGGAAGTGGCAACCGCAGAGCGTCAAGTTAGGAGAACTGAGGAGATTTTATACATGAATATATTGAATTCCTGTACAATACCCATTATTTTCTGCTTGCTCTATGGAACTTACGATAAGCGATTGGCCTGAGAGACTGACCTTTTCACCCAGTCCATTGTCAGCATTAAGTGGGTAAATGACGAAATGTCTGGTAAAATCTGCAGACGAAGCTTTTGGGTAGCATACGTAGGTAGATGTAGCGTGCAAAGGAGCCCACAAAATGATATAAAAAGGGAGCACCCACAGATATCGACGGACAACCTCGCCGTCTGTATGTAGGTTAACAGGCTGTGCAGGTTTTCCCCAAGAACTGGGAGCTCTTGTCTTCCTTTGCTTAAAATGTCTTGCTCGGCTTTGCTTGAAGTATCTTATTCTATTTTACCTATATGAAATGTCATGTTATGTTTAACCATTGTTCTCTTTACTTTTGCATTTAAAAGATGTTGTATTGTAATTGCAGGAATGCTTGCTCTAAGAGTAAATGTGAGTGTCCCTAGGTAACATTTTCCTTGGTGTAACTTGTTTCTCATGATGCATTTATAGATGTGTTTTCTCTCTCTCTCTGTCTGTATGTCTGCATTGTCAGCATTCCGTCCATCATTTGTTTGTTGTAACGCTTTTCGCCCTAAGTGGGATGGGTATTCCCAGACGTGGGACCCGTGCTCACTACGCCATTGGAGTCAAGCTATCCTGGCTGATGACGGCTGATAGCCAGAAACCGGTCCTAGGATGCTTGATTCCGTTCCAGGAAAGACATGGCTTGGCAGTTCGGGCTGGACTGTTCCCATGAGGCACAGGGTCAAGACTGATTTGCATATGGCCATGTCTAAACTGGGGTGGTGTAGTGGGCAAAAGAACGATGGATTTAACCCAGATCTCTTGACTGGGGGAGAATGTCTGCATTGTCAGCATTCCGTCCATCATTTGTTTGTTGTAACGCTTTTCGCCCTAAGTGGGATGGGTATTCCCAGACGTGGGACCCGTGCTCACTACGCCATTGGAGTCAAGCTATCCTGGCTGATGACGGCTGATAGCCAGAAACCGGTCCTAGGATGCTTGATTCCGTTCCAGGAAAGACATGGCTTGGCAGTTCGGGCTGGACTGTTCCCATGAGGCACAGGGTCAAGACTGATTTGCATATGGCCATGTCTAAACTGGGGTGGTGTAGTGGGCAAAAGAACGATGGATTTAACCCAGATCTCTTGACTGGGGGAGAATGTCTGCATTGTCAGCATTCCGTCCATCATTTGTTTGTTGTAACGCTTTTCGCCCTAAGTGGGATGGGTATTCCCAGACGTGGGACCCGTGCTCACTACGCCATTGGAGTCAAGCTATCCTGGCTGATGACGGCTGATAGCCAGAAACCGGTCCTAGGATGCTTGATTCCGTTCCAGGAAAGACATGGCTTGGCAGTTCGGGCTGGACTGTTCCCATGAGGCACAGGGTCAAGACTGATTTGCATATGGCCATGTCTAAACTGGGGTGGTGTAGTGGGCAAAAGAACGATGGATTTAACCCAGATCTCTTGACTGGGGGAGAATGTCTGCATTGTCAGCATTCCGTCCATCATTTGTTTGTTGTAACATTAATTGAGATACAGAGAATATCATGACAGCTGTATGATTATCTGGATTCTGTATTTTGTACTTTAGGTCTCTATTCTGCGGTTTCTTTGAAGTTGCATCTTCTCATTAAACTGCCATTGTATTCTGCCTCCAATTCCATGTCTCATATGTCTGTTTTCTTCATTTTTGGAGCAAGCGTTCCTAGGCACCCCGGCTCAAATTAAGGTGCCCCTTTTGTCCCTGACTCACTCTCCTGCTCAGTTCTGTGGTGGCTCCCGGGGCTCTGGGGACCGCCCCTAGCTTCCTTGACCCGTAATAGATCTTCCCTCCAACAGCCTCTCTTGCAAGTCCTGTATTGTTGGTTTGTTGCCCCTGCCCCCCTTTCCACTGCCCTCCATAGTCTGTTGTGCTTCCACGGCCCTTCCTGCCTGCTCAGTGTGGTTAAATTGTTGCCTTTGCACCCTCCTACCTGCCTTCAATTTTCAGAGTCCGTGCCCCTGGCCTCTGCCTCTCAACAGTATCCTAATGAACAACTAGATCGCTAACATTCTATATTTATTACAAAAGTGTGGAGCGCCTGACATCATCTTGATGTAATCAAAACTGTAATACCTAGAGCATTCCTTTAGAAATTACATATATGAGAGGGTCTTATTGGCATCAAAATTATGGTTAGTGCTCTAAAAGACTAAAATAAGGACATATTTTCTGAGTTTTCAAATAGCGACAAAGCACTTTTAAATTATTTGTTATCTTTATGTTTTTTTATCTAGTTGACAACTTGATTAAATGTTGCACTTAGGGGAGAGGATGTGGTGTTACTTCCAGAACTGCAGACTTTGCAACTGGGGAACCAGGTTGAAGTTTCTGCTTCAGCTCGACATTCTGTGATTCTGGTCAAATCACTTAGTCTCCCCATGTCTACAACCAAAATGAATTTGTTCTTGTGTGATGTAACCAATGCTCATGTAAAGCACTCCAATACCTGACAAGTCTGCACTATATAACACTGCAAAAACACAAAATAATAAGTGTTTTGCACACTTCTGTCATTGGGCTATATTTGGGCTATATCTGGGTGATTTTGGGCTACATTTGGGCTCTTTTGTCTCCGGTGGCCATCTTGGGAGATTTATTTGTTATGAAGTTTCCTAATTTCCTCATGTACTGCAGTCTCCTCAGTCGGAAATGCTTTCAGTTTTTTACTTTGATTCCATCATGAAGGTATTCAGATATGTCACACATTTGCCATGAATTCTGAATGTTAGCACTCTAGTTGCTCATTAGATCACTGTAGTAAAACTACTGCTCACCATGGAAGTCTGCTCCTGGTATTAAAAGTGCATGTTTCAGTCTGCATGTCAGAATTTTTTAATGAAATAGAAGAGGATTTGAGAAGTCACTCAAAATGTGCCCTCATTTTCTTTCTTCAGCATTAATCATAATTTCTATGGCAAAATGAACCCCCTCATTGTGTTCCTTTTTAAATTAAATGTTTTAAGTGTTACCAGTTTATTCCAATCAAGATGGCTTCAGGTGTGCCATACTTTTGTCATAATGAAGACAGTAAGTGCTCTAGTTGTTTTTAAGAACATTCTTGGACATTCTGTCATTGGGCTATACTTGGGCTACATCTGGGTGATATTTGGGCTACATTTGGGCTCTTTTGTCTCTGGTGGCCATCTTGGGAGACTTATTTGTTATGAAGTTTCCTAATTTCCTCATTTACTGCAGTCTCCTCAGTAGGAAATACTTTCAGTTTTTTACTTTGATTCCATCAAGAAGGCATTCAAATGTGTCACACATTTGCCATAAAATCAGAATGTTAGCACTCTTTTTGCTCATTAGATCACTGTAGTAAAGCTACTGCTCACCAGGGAAAACTGCTGCTGGTATTGAAAGTGCATGTTTCAGTCTGCATGCCAGGATTTGAGAAGTCACTCAAAATGTGCCCTAATGTTTCTTTATGCAGCACCAATCATACTTTTTATGGAAAAATGAACCACCTCATTTTGTTCCTTTTTAAATAAATGTTTTAAGAGTTACCACTTTAATCCAAGCAAGATGGCTTCAGGTGTGCCATACATTTATCATAAGTAGGACGGTTAGCGCTCTAGTAGTTCTTTGGATCACTCTGGAAAGCTGCAGTAGAACACAAAGGAATCAACTGACAGTCTCTGCCCTTGTTGGATGTACATGTTTTACTGAGAATGTCAGACTTCATTCTCACATGACTGAGAAAGATAATGTGAATTTACAGAAAATAAGCTCTCAGTTTAGCTTATAGATCACCTTCCAAACCTCTGTGGTAAAAGCATGAGAAAATATTTTTCTCTCAATCATGATATCCCAGCAGAAGGCTTTTTCACATGGTGAAATCACCTTAGAACATACCACAATTCCTAAAATGAGTATGGTACCATCAACAAATGATTTATAATGTAACTAAAGTCTTAAAATCTTCTATTAACTGCAATGCTTTTTAATGAGGTGCTATCATGTATATTGGTCCCAAGATGGCTGCCAACACTTCTTGGATGAAGTGCTGACAGCCAATCAGATCTCAGGATGAGATGTGTGGTTAGGCTCCGCCCACATATATATATTGATTTAAATGCTATTTTCTCAGGAACTACTGAACAGATTTACACCAGACCTACAAAAGGCACTTCCTTGACCTGAGGACTACCTCTCTGCCAAATTTCAAGTAACTCTGTTCAGCCGTTCGGGCTGTAGCTGTGTCTAAAGGTCCTATGGAAAAATGCATGGGAAAAACGCATTTTGGGACCCCCCTTTTTTCTCAGCCCCCGCTTGACGAATCCCCCGAGACTTTCAGGGTAGGAGCGGAGCGTAGCGCCCCACCTATTTTGAAAATTTCGCGAGGATTCATCGACCGGCGCCAAAGTTATTCCAAATAGAATGTTGCGGATTTCCTATGGAAACAGGGTCCTAACTATAACTATCTACTGGCGACCGCCAGTAGATAATATATATATATGTATATATATATATATATTCACTGAAAAAACCATAGGTTTCACACAAGTTATAGTTAGCTGTACATTTCACTCGTAAAAAAACAATGAAATTCCACGTTATAGTTAGTGCAGGCAACTATAACTCACGCGACCGCAATCCTCTGCTGATGCTAATACTGTATTTAGACACTTATTTGCCCATGTCTTCTTCCATTAAATTTTAGCTATACATATATTACAAATATTTTTTTTTCATAAAGACACATATGTCATTAGCAGAGGATTGCGGTCGCGTGAGTTATAGTTGCCTGCACTAACTATAACGTGGAATTTCATTGGTTTTTTACGAGTGAAATGTACAGCTAACTATAACTTGTGTGAAACCTATGGTTTTTTCAGTGAATTTGCAAGGTTTTTTAAATGCTAATTCCTAACTATAACGTGTGTGAAACCTATGGTTTTTTCAGTGAATTTGTACGGTTTTTTAAATGCTAAGTTACTTTACGCCGTTCGTGCCGTGCGCGCCCACTTCACGCAGTTCGTTCCGTGTTCGCACGGTGCGCTTCGCGCACCGCGCGCCCACTTAACGCAGTTAGTGCCGTGCATGCACGGTGGGCACGCGGTGCGCTACGCGCACCGCGTGCCCACGTTAGGCTGGATGGGCCATGTACGCATGATGCCCTTCGCGCACCGTCCGCACACGGAGGACATATGATGCGCTTCGTTCTGAAAGGTTTTGTATTAAATGTTCACTTGTTGAAAATATGCCATGCAAAAAAGGTGCCCTGCAGGGAACCTTTTACACACGGGGGGGGGGAACATATGGATTTTTTTTTTTTAATTATTTTTTTACCGTAAGCGTATACGGCGTTTTTTCAAAAAAAAATTTTTTGTATTTTTTGGCCTTGGATGGCCTTCTGGCACACCATAACCAAGGCTAGGTGGTTAGGAGCTGTCTAGCCTGCCCCCTTTTTATGATATCCAACTTTGTTTTTCTTCCACCCCTCCGAGTGCGAGAGAGAAAATGGCGGCTGACACTTCCTGGTTTCGACCGATTCGAATGTTTACTAAGATCTAACAGCCAATCAGAATCGCGCTCGCGCACGGCACCGTACGCGTACGGTAAGCTTACGGTGCGCGCTCGGAGCGCGCTTACAGATATATATATTGATTTAAATGCTATTTTCTCAGGAACTACTGAACAGATTTACACCAGACCCACAAAAGGCACTTCCTTGACCTGAGGACTACCTCTCTGCCAAATTACAAGTAATTCTGTTCAGCCGTTCGGGCTGTAGCTGTGTCTAAAGGTCCTATGGAAAAATGCATGGGGAAAACGCGTTTTGGGACCCCCCTTTTTTCTCAGCCCCCGCTTGACGAATCCCCCTGAGACTTTCAGGGTAGGAGCGGAGCGTAGCGCCCCATTAGTTTTGAAAATTTCGCGAGGATTCGTCGACCGGCGCCAAAGTTATTCCAAATAGAATGTTGCGGATTTCCTATGGAAACAGGGTCCTAACTATAACTACCTACTGGCGACCGCCAGTAGGTATTACATATTATATATATATGTGTTCAATGAAAATGTTATTGCAGGGATGAAGACACTGCATATGGAAACACGTAACAAACGACGCCAATATAATCGACAAACACAGGCATATCATCAACTTATCTCGAAGCTTAAAGGCGATAAGACGATTGTGGTCCGTCAAAGTGATAAAGGAGGAAATATTGTCTTACTAACAAAGGAACACTATGATCAAGAAGCCTTTAAACAGCTTAATGACAGAGACTGTTACATCCGCACTAATACTGCTGAAATCCATAAATCTAGCAATGACTTTAAGAACAGGTTGGCCTGGTGGAAGAGACATAAACTTTTATCTGATAAGGAATACGATTTTTTGAGAAATGACAATCCTGTCATTCCTACCTTGTATTTTATCCCTAAAGTGCACAAGGATTCAAGTAAACCTCCGGGCAGACCTATCATCTCAGCCAGAAATGGCATGTATGAGAAAACATCGCAATACATTGACTTTTTCTTACAGGACTTTGTAAAATCGTTGGATTCATTTGTGCAGGATACAGGTGACTTTTTGCGTAAAATTAACAAGATTGAATGGAAAGATGATTATTTTATGCTGGCACTGGATGTAACGTCACTATACACGAGTATCAGTCATAGCGATGGCATACATGCCATCAAATATTTTCTATCACGCAAACCAGCTTCCTTTGCAAGTCACAATGATATGTTAATTGAGATGCTTGAATTTTGTTTGCTTAACAATAACTTTATGTTCAACAGCCTACTTTATCGGCAACTAAGGGGCGTAGCTATGGGGGCAAATTTTTCCCCTAGCTATGCCTGCCTCCACATGGGATACTGGGAGGAAATGTTTTTGCATAAGGAACATGCTGCTTATCTCAGTGAGAAAGTAGTTGTTTGGCTGCGTTTCATAGATGACCTCTTTGTTATATGGAACGGATCGTTGGAGGAGGCACATGATTTTATTAAGATTTTAAATGTCAACAACCTGAATCTCCACTTCACGGCAACTTGTAGCCAAAGCAGTGTCACATTTCTTGACACTGAAGTGTACATACAGGCAGGCAAACTCGAAACTAGGTTATTCCGCAAATTGACTGCTGGCAACTCGACACTGCATGCATCTAGCTCTCACCCACCTCACCTCATTAGAAGTATACCTTATGGGGAGATGCTGCGTTTAAAGCGTATATGCAGCAATGAAAAGGAGCTAGAAACAGCTCAATTAATGAGTAAGCAGAGGTTCAGGGAAAGAGGATACTCCATAAGTGTAATTGACAGTGCCATTGCGAGATCTAATACACTTAACCAAGATGATCTGCTTAAAATCACTAGCAATGCCAGTAGTATTACCTCGGTTCTGATTAGTCAAGGGAAAAAGGCCATTGGTTCTGCTGACTCTTTCAGATTTATCATGGGGTTTAGCAACCAACAAACAGAAATACGCAAAATCATCAATAAAAATTGGCCCACTATACGGAGTGATCCAATCATAGGCCCACTACTCCCACAAAGGGCCCTTGTCACATACAGTAGGGCACCTACTATGAGAGAAGCATTGGTGAACACTAACCCTGAGACTATCAGCAAAACATCTTGGCTACAACTTAACAGTGGATTCTACAGGTGTAAAACCTGTAAAGCTTGTGTCCATGGCACCAATACCAAAGTCTACACAGATCCTTTCAGTAACAAGCAATATAAGATCAACAAGGTACTAACATGTAAGACGGAATATGCAATCTATGTTCTAACCTGCCCGTGTAACCTTAGTTATATAGGCAGTACCAAGCTGGCAGTACATAAGCGTGTCTTACAACATTTGCGAGCTATCTCGAACCAAGACAACACCTACCCCGTGGCTAGACATTTCAAGGAGTTCCACAAAAGTGACATTAAGGGGTTGAACTACTTTGTTATTGATTCCATTGATCCTAGCAGAAGGGGTGGGGATCGTGAGGCCAAACTACGTAGACTCGAAACACGCTATATACTACAACTCAACACCAAGACACCTTCGGGCTTAAATATAACTGAGGATCTGCATACATGTTTAGGCTAATATGACCAGGATTATGGAGTACCTTGACAATCAGCTTAGTTGCTAAGTACCAACAGTGCCATCCTCTTAATAATGATGTTATAGGTCATATTCATGCTTAGTGTTATTATCCTGTGTATTTTTGTATAATTTTATGGATTTTGATACAGATGTCCATTTGGCAAATTTTAGCTTCTTTTAGTCATTTGTCTTAAATTATTTAATTGTTTTATCTTACAACTATTTATTTAGTATTTTTACTATTTATTATGACAATTAGTACTGTATTAGTGATATTTTGCGTATTTGCACATCTGTATTTCTATATATTCCATTTCAACACTTTGCTTGAGATAATAGCCATACCCTATGTTGGGGCAAACCTTCGTAATTCATACCTCCCCATATCAACACGATCCCATCTAGTCATTCAACCTATGTTGTTCATATTGCAGTGTAACCACCATTCTGTTCGCCAGTATTAGACGGCACACAATTGATTTAGTGACAACTATTACCTTTTCATTTTCTGATGTATTGGACATAATTGTGTCTTTTAATTGTATTCTTCTCTTTATATTTTAACCTTATATACACTCTCACACTGCACTTTAGTAATGCACTTTTTCATTCTTATCTACATTTTTCACTCCTTCCATGGGAAAATCATTTTCATACTTGGTTTTATCATCAAGGATTCATATTAATTATGACGATTTTACCTAATAATTTGTATGAAATATGAGAAGCAGGCTGTTCTATTATTCTTCTTGGTGAAGTTCTATTTAAATCTTTGTTCATAATTTTGCCTCGATGAGCCCATGCATTTACGCCGATATTTCTGTAATATTACATTTTACCATGGTTTTATGTACAATGTTAACATATTTCTCTAGCTCAGGCATTTACGCCTCTACCACCTGCGAATTTCAATTACATTTTATTATGGTTTTATATGTATCGTTTACATATCTTCTATATTTTCTATTGATTTTACCAAGAGGTCGAGTGTGTACTTTCAAATGTTTTGTACTTTACTTGCCTTTTATGTCTATGATGAGTCCAACCCATGTGACTACCCCATGTGATGTTACACGTTCACAGCACTAGCACTTTAAATTTGTAGCTCTGTGAGCACAACGCTGTCATGTGATCAAGGCTCTTGACGAGCCGAAACGTTATGGCCGACGCTCTGGGCAAATAAAGAAAACTGCACCCTAAACTGGTTCGTGTACCAACTTCTTGAAGCGTCAGCACGAGTTTCGAGTCTGGTGGAGCTGGTTGATTTGATATATATATACATATATATATATATATATATATATATATATATATATATATATATATATATATATATATATAAAATAAAAAAAAACATAGGATTGAGGTACATTAGACTTACAAATTTTCAATTAATAAACCTTTGAAATTCACTGGAAAAGCCATAGGTTTCAGGCACGTTATAGTTAGAAATTAGCGTTTAAAAAACATAGAAATTCACTGAAAAAAACCATAGGTTTCAGGCACGTTATAGTTAGAAATTAGCATTTTAAAAAACATAGAAATTTACTGAAAAAACGTTTCAGGAATGTTATAGTTAGTTGGACATTTCACTCGTACAAAACCACAGAAATTCCAGCGTTATAGTTAGTTCAGCTAAGTATAACTCTCGCGCCGCAATGCACTACTATGCACTGCTGATGATGTCACGTATTACATCATTCATGACATGGTCAGTGACATCACTGATGAAATCACTGATGATATCTCAAATGACATCACTGATGACATAACTGATGACATGAAAAAATAGACACATCAATACCAGCTACTAAATACGCACTGACTGATTCCTAGGTCTACACACACATCCACTCATTCACCCATACAGTCACTCATACATGCAGTCACTCATCAATATAATACTATCATATGCACTCAAACACCTATACAGACACTCACACACTGCCACATATCCAGAGTTACTCACACACTTAGTCAGCCATGCAAAGAATCAATCATACTTCCATTTACTCACCTATACAGTTATACAGACACAACCTCACTTATTCATACAGATACTAACACATAATTACTCTCTTATAGAATCATTGATACAAATACACACTCATCCATGCAGCCACTCTCACAATTACTGACTCTCACATATAGTTATTTATATACACCATCACTCACATATACTGCCTTTTACATATGTAGTTACTTGCACATGTACCACTGAGACATCCATTCACACACCAACACACCCATACACACGCTCACCCACCCATATAGCTGTTTCCACATGCACTCTTGAACCCATACACTCAGTGAATCAACATCACATCTATGCACAGAGTCACACACCTCTCACCCACACACACACACTCAGGCAGTCATACAAATATTCAGGCAAGCAAGCAATCAATAACCCATATAGACACTCATGCATCTACTCACCAACCCATGCAGCAGCTTACACAACAACAGACAGACTGATACAGACTTTCACACAGTTTAGTCACTAACCCATGCATTCAGTAAGAGACATTTAATCACTCACTTATACAGTCAGTCACGTACCTACTAGATCCTCCATACAGACACTTATACACCCACTCATTCCTCAATACAGCTTGGCATATATATAAAACAAAATGAAACTTTACAGAAACACACATTCACTGGATGATGTCATCAGTGATGTCACTGACCATATCATGAATGATGTAATATGTGACATCATCAGCAGTGCATTGCGGGGGCGCGAGTTATAGTTAGCTGAACTAACTATAACGGTTGAATTACTATGGTTTTGTACGAGTGAAATATCCAACTAACTATAACATCCCTGAAACCTGTGTTTTTTTCAGTGAATTTCTATGGTTTTGTAAATGCTAATTTCTAACTCTAATGTCCCTGAAACCTATGGTTTTTTAAGTGAATTTCAAAGGTTTTTTAAATGCTAATTTCTAACTATGCCTACAGAGATAGGACATGTGAAGAAAGAAGAAAAAACACACAGAATGAAGAAAAAGAAATGCAGAAAGAAGCTACAGAAGTCCTCAAAGACAAAGAAAAGTGCCGAAAGAAGGAAGACGTGCAGAAAAAACAAACAGAGGAGGAGAAAGAGTCTTTGTTGCAAAATCATCCTGTACCCTCAACTTTTTCAGATGGGTACTGGTGGTAACTGACTCTGACTAACCAGTTCTAGAGCCAGCGCTATGCTAAAAGACACTTAGAATACAGTTAAAACACCTACATACACTAGGGAACACTATGCGTTGGATTACCCCTGTTATTAGCATTACCTCCTTCTGTAAGCCCCTAGTATATAATAGGGCAGGGGTATTAAAACTACCTCTTAAAACGCGCCACAGGGCATGTTTGCACACTGGTGAAGGGAGGGGGGGCTGAGCTGACGTGTGCAAACACGCCCTATGGTCGTTTTAATTTGGGGGATAAAGTCCCCTTGACCCCTGAGTGTCCCTTGGGTACAATTAGCCCATCAGGTATCTCTAGTTAACACCACAGAGCTGCCTTGCAGAGAAAATGGGCACGGCCTGGACCACCTCTCTGCAACGCAGCACAGTGGTGCTTACTGGAAGCACCTGGTGGACAAGTTGGTGGAGGAGTGTGGCTCAATGGTTAGAGCGGCAGACCCTGAAGCAGAGTTCTGGCCAGGGACCAGGGTTCGATTCCCGCCTCGGCGGGGCTTGGGCTCAATTTCCTCGGACCTGTCTATTCTCGCCTCGGTGCCTATTCTAATCACGGGCCCCACGCTGCAACTCTGGGCAATAGCCTGCTTAGCCTCCACACCGGCCCCAACAGCGCTAAGGATGCCTGGCTTCACCCTGGGGGTGCCCAGGAGTGGACACTCCACAGGGAAAGCCAGGTGTGGTTCCACAGCGGTATGAGTATCAGTGCCAGGAAACCGCAAAGGCGACACCGCAAGGTGACCGTCTGGTGACAGTGCGCTCTATAAGTACCTTGACATTTACATTTTACATTTGGCCACCATGGGCCCTCAGGATTGAAGGGGAATTATTTCCCCAACTTAAAACGCGCCACAAGGCATGTTTGCACACGTCACCTCAGGCCCCGTCCCCTCCTTCACCACTGTGTAAACCCACCCTGTGGCCGTTCTAAGTTGAGAGATTAAGTCCCCTTGAATCCTAAGGGTCCCTAGGGTCAAACTACCCCATTAGGTACCTCCAGTAAGCGCCACAGAGCTGCGTTCCAGAGAGGTGTAAAAAGGGGCGTGGTCTCTGAACACCTGTCTGCAACGCAGCTCCCTGGTGCATACTGGAGACACCTGTTGGCCCTCAGGGACCCTCAGTATTAAAAGAGAGTTAATCCCCCAACTTAAAACACGCCACGGGGTACGTTTGCACAGTGGTGAAGGGAGGAGGCGGGGCCTGAGGTGATATGTGTGCAAACACGCCCTGTGGCGCGTTTTAAGTTCAGGAATTAATTCCTCCTCAATCCTGAGGGTCCCTGGGGGCCAACTAGCCCACCAGGTACCTCCAGTATGCGCCAGAGAGCTGCCTTGCAGAGAGGTGTCCAGAGGCCACACCCCTTTTTACAACACTCTGCAACGCAGCTCCGTGGCGCTTACTGGAGGTACCTGATGGGCTAGTTGGCCCCTAGGGACCTAGGTTCACGGCCACGGAATTCCAAGCTGGCCGCTGGATACCGATGCGGAGGTTATCGGTCTAGTCTCGTGATTACTGTGGCGCACTTCAACGGAATTCCTGAGAAGAAGACAGCGTTTCTGTGGAGTGCTGTGTTCCAGTCATAAATTCAACGCTTTCCTGAGCAGTGAACATTTCCAGAAATAGACAGCTAAGTCACCTCAGAGAATTGTGGCAGTTATTAGATTTATGGAATGTTAAGAACATATTTTGGCTGAGTAGAAAATAACTATTAGAGACTGAAGCATAACCTGAGAAAATCCGCAACAGCTTAGTTGTATATAGAGACTACTGAAATCCTAATTTAGCGAACAAGATAGCAGACCGAGATTGGTAGATACTTCCTTTTAGGGTTTTGGAAGATTCGCTTGGCATTTGACATTTGATACCACTGAGAAGAATGGAGATAGGATTTTATATATATATATATATATATATATATATATATATATATATATATATATATATATATATATATATATAAATTCACTGAAAAAACCATAGGTTTCACACATGTTATAGTTAGCGGAAATTTTACTGATAAAAAACCAATGAAATTGCCCCGTTATAGTTAGTGCTGGCAACTATAACTCACGCGACCGCAATCCTCTGCTGATGCTAATACTGTATTTAGACACTTATTTGCCCATGTCTTCTTCCATACATTTTTAGCTATACATATATTACAAATATTTTTTTTTATAAAGACACATATGTCATCAGCAGAAGATTGCGGTCGCGTGAGTTATAGTTGCCAGCACTAACTATAACGGGGCAATTTCATTGGTTTTTTATCAGTAAAATTTCCGCTAACTATAACATGTGTGAAACCTATGGTTTTTTCAGTGAATTTGCAAGGTTTTTTAAATGCTAATTCCTAACTATAACGTGTGTGAAACCTATGGTTTTTCCAGTGAATTTGTACGGTTTTTTAAATGCTAAGTTACTTTACGCCATTCGAGGCGTGCGCGCCCACTTAACGCAGTGCGTTCCGTGCACGGTTTTTATCAACTTTAATAAGCCCTGAACATTTGGTGGCCTTCGGCCACCAAAAGCACAGGGGGTGGGGTCAATGTGGATAGTGTTTTTTTTATTTCGATTTTATAATTTCATGTTGCCAAAATATAGTTTTTTTACTGATGTAATAAGCCCTGTACATTTGGTGGCCTACGGCCACCAAAAGCACAGGGGGTGGGGTAAGTGTGGATAGTGTTTTTTTTATTTCTATTTTTTACCGTACGCTTACGGTAAGCGTACGGTAAGCGTACTCGGCGAAATTGCCGAAAAAAAAATAAAACCGTTTTTGCTCTTGGGGGATGTTTGGGGACTCCCTCAACATGACTATGTGGGAGGGAGTTGTCAAAACAGCCCCGTAACATGTTTTTGGGCATCATGTTTGATAAATAACACTCAGTGCGAGAGACAAAATGGCGGACGCCGCTTCCTGGTTTCGGCCGATTCGAATGTTTACTAAGATCTAAGAGCCAATCAGAATCGCGCTCGCGCACGCCACCGTACGCGTACGGTAAGCGTACGGTAAGCGTACCGTAAGCGGGCTCAGATATATATATTGATTTAAAGGCTATTTTCTCAGAATCTACTGAACAGATTTACACCAAACCTACAAAAGGCACTTCCTTGACATAGGGACTACCTCTCTGCCAAA
Organism: Triturus cristatus; assembly: GCF_964204655.1. Lineage (NCBI taxonomy): Eukaryota > Metazoa > Chordata > Amphibia > Caudata > Salamandridae > Triturus > Triturus cristatus. The sequence continues at coordinate 420,748,523 of NC_140583.1, read as the reverse complement.
TTTCTAGTAATTCTGTTCAGCCGTTCGGGCTGTAGCTCGTTCTAAAGGTCCTATGGAAAAATGCATGGGAAAAACGCGTTTTGGGACCCCCCTTTTATCTCAGCCCCCGCTTGACGAATCCCCCCGAGACTTTCAGGGTAGGAGCGGAGCGTAGCGCCCCACCTATTTTGAGAAATTCGCGAGGATTCGTCGACCGGCGCCAAAGTTATTCAAAATAGAATGTTGCGGATTTCCTATGGAAAAGGGGTCCTAACTATAATTACCTACTGGCGACCGCCAGTAGGTAATATATATATATATATATATATATATATATATATATATATATATATATATATATATATATATATATATATATATATATTGTACTTACCATCATTTGCCTCTTCATCTACAACAATTGTGCAATAGTATCATCTACTACATTAGTTCTCTCATCAGCTGCTTGACACAATATATCCTTCTGCAATATGGACAGAACTTATGGACTAGTGTTAGACAGTCTCCAATAAATCGTCTCACAGATTAAACACAGGTAAATTAAGGTTTCGTGAAGGAAATATCGTGGTGGGAGATATTTTCAGGCAAGAGGTTACATATTATTTGTATTACAGAATTACTTCTAGACGACGTAAACACCTGACCAGTATAGAATACAGCTAGATCCAGAAGTATCTATCAGCATAACAAGAGAGCAGCAAGGCACAGTGGAAAGACAGGTACATAGAAGATAAGTGAAGGATATAGTTGTGGGAAGTGAAGACTGAGGTTACATGCAAATAATATTATTTATTACAGGGTTCAACACAAAGTAAAGTAGAATCCAGTCAGAAGAAGACGAAGCAGTGCAGTCTCTCTTTCTCATTCCAACTCCCCTTTCCCCCCTCTCCTATCTGTGAGTATCAAGACTCGCGGCTAGGGAAGTCGGGAATTGAGGAACTCACATCGGCTCCTGTGGAAGCTACAGTTTGGTTGGTACTTGACAGTATCACTTCCTTTACTTTAAAAGAAACAGTCCTAAATCAAAGGGTAACTTTAAAATTACTATTAGAAAATCATTTAGAAGGGGGCGTGATGTGGATGAGGAGGAACATGGCGGTGTAATTCAGCAGCTCTGTTCAAAGTGTGTTATTTCTCCATCACAGCTGTAGAAAAAAATAATGTTTTCTGATGCCTGCCCATTGATTGCGATCTCCAGAGGCCCCAAGGCATTACCTTAAGCTACCAAAACAGCAACAAAAAGAACAAAATCGGGAGCCCATACTAGCCAAGGTGGAAGTCTCCAGGAAGAATGATGGTACTGTAACCCAACCCCACTTTCTTGAGTAAGTTAATTCTGCAACTCTTGGTCTCTGGTGCCAGACCTCCAAAACAGCTACTGATAGAACAAAGACACTGCTATGTGTGATGTGATCCAATTTGTAGACTGCAGTGGGAACGCACAAATATGCTCACGAATACAACCCCCAATGGGGCTTCACCCAGGCTGGCGCAGCCACAACCAGTTACACAATATCTAGTAGTGACCAAAGAAGATGCTCCCCTCGTAAGAACCCAACCTCTCACAAGCAGTTCCAGCAGACAATGAGTCTTTACACATCTCAGGGAGAGGTTAAACGATGCTGCTTTTTTATGTGGCCATGACCATGCTCATTAGTGTGGAAATTAGCATCGCCACTGGACCCCGTGTAAGTGTGCCCACTGCCACATAGGTTCAGAGACAATTCAGGCCTGCCCGAACAAGCTATCTGACTTATTAAGTAAGTGTGCATGTAACTCTCTCATCAACCTGAGAGGCGATCTCCCGGACCCCTGACTGGTCCATGGACAGCGGATTATTTTCGTTTCTCGCCTGTAGAGTGATATTCCAGTATTTTCAGGGAAGTGCCCAGTGTATCAGCTGAGGAAGCTTAATCCTTCGCATTTGCAGCTTACAGTATGACTCATAGTGGAGGGGTGCTCTCAAACAATACTTGGCTTCTTTGCGGGATGTTGCCTGCCTCCTGTTGAGAAATAGTATCTAAATCCTCTGCATCTACTTTGCACCTTAGATTCAGGATATAATGGCAGATAAGGTGTCTAAAACATCCTTTAAGCTCCCTAAGGTGGATCTACCTAGCCCTGATTCGCCCATCAAAGGAAAAATGGGTATGAACACAACCATGGATATGATTTTAAAGAAATTGCAGAGGTACATGATTTAGCCAAATCCAAACCGGACATGATGCAGAACAAAATATCCGCAATTAGGCTACACATGAAATCGATCAACAGTAAAATCACTGAAGCTGAAGATAAAACAGGATTTACTACAGGCCATTAGGGGGGGCATTCCTTCACATATCCGGGACGTCAGGCGGGTCTATAGAAAGTTAATTCAAACTGCCAAGACTGAGTGGGAAGAGGAAAGATGGGCTGCTATGAGATTAGCTCTTGTGGCAAAAGATCTAAGATCATTCTGGAACCTTGTCCACTTTGGGAAACCGGAGGGTATCTCCCCGATTGACCCAAACATCTCTGAAGATGCCTGGGCTTCTCATTTTGAAAATTTATATTCGACTAATACAATCAGGACTGTTGACCCCCCTGCCACTTTACTAGATAGGGATCCCTCCTGGCTCGTCCCTCCCTGGACCCTTTCAGAAGTTGATCTGGCTTTGGATCAGCTTCAAGTAAATAAGGCCCCAGGGTTAGATCGTATTCCCGGGGATCTATATAAGGACGAACCGAAGATCTGGGCCCCTTATCTTCAAATCCTCTTCAATGCCATTTTACAAGGTTCACCGGTACCATCAACCTGGAAGGGTGCGGAAATTATCCCCATCTTTAAAAAGGGATCTCCCCTTGATCCAGGTAACTACAGGCCCATAAGCCTAATAGATGTGAGCCAAAAAATATATTCCAGGCTTGTCTTGCAACGGCTATTGAATTGGATAGAAGAGGAAGACATACTAACCCCACTTCAAGCAGGATTTAGGCCCAAAATGTCAACTATGGACCAATTATTTAGGCTCCAGATGCTTCACTGGAAACATGTTATACTGGATGGGGGGAGTTTATATATGATTTTTGTGGATTTGAAATCCGCTTTTGATATGGTGGATCGTAATCAGTTATGGAACCTACTGTTAGTCATGGGGGCCCCGCCATATCTATGCTACCAATTGAAGATTCTTCACGATGAGACTTATGCTAGAGTCCGTTATGGAAAACATGGCAATTTGACTGGACCCTTCCCTGTTGAAAAGGGAGTACGACAGGGATGTGTCCTTGCCCCAACCCTGTTCTCTCTCTTTCTTAACGGGCTTATTGCTGATCTTCTGAACTCACCTGACATAGATGCACCTAAATTGGCCTCTAGAAAATACCCTGCTCTTATGTTTGCCGACGACACCCTGCTGCTGTCAAAATCCCCAATGGGTATGCAGCGGGTGTTGGATCAGTTTTCCAATTTCTGCAAAAAGAGAAACTTGGTGGTCAATATAGGTAAAACGAAGTATATGGCCTTCAATGTAAAACCCTCTACCTATCCGCATCCTAAAATGGAAGGTATTGCTTTGGATCGGGTTAATACTTTCGAGTATCTAGGTTTGACCCTGAATGATAAAATGGGCTGGTCACCACAAATGCGTAAGGCAAACTTAAAACTTAACCAGGCTGTGGGAGGCATCCTCAAAGTCCATAAGAACTGTCGTACAAAAATCATAAGTGCTCCCTTAGAAATTTACCGGGTGCAATCTCGATCTTCTACATTGTACGGGGCCGAACTGTGGGGTCATTCCCGTGCAAATGATTTGGTCACCACTGAAAATACTTTTATGAGGAAACTCGTATCCCTTCCAACTAACACGCCGCTTATGCCACTGAGGTTGGATCTTAACATCCGCCCCATCTCAGAGGTCGTTGCCACTAGACCGGTGATGTACTGGAAAAGGCTCTGGAGTACACCAGAGCTGGCATGTTACAGAGACGAATTGAAAGTAATCCTGGGTTTACTTGGGGCCGATAAGATTCCTTGGCTCCAATATGTCAGGTAGACCTTAGTTCATATTGGTCTTGCGCATCTCTGGGTTAACCCAGAGGTTTCTACTCTAGGTATTTCCAAAAAAACCCTTGCTTTAACCTTTAAAGATTACTTCCTAACGAAAGCTTATAGTTCAGTCAGACTATCTAGTCTGACAGACGCTTTCCTCGATGTTAAATCTCACTACGCCTTTGTTCCCGACCTTGATGTTATCCAACCCATTTTAGCAAAGAAGCTGTATCTACAGTTCAGATATGGAACCCTCCCCCTTTATTCTTTTACCGATCGATGGGTGGGTGGTTCCCAGCATATTTGTCCTGGTTGCTTATCTGAACTAGAAACTACGATTCATGTTGTGCTTTTTTTCCCTGCATATGTCGGTATTCGGAAAAAATGGATTATACAATTATGTTTAAACTTGGGTACTAGGAGTTATCTCGATTTCTTTAGGATCTTGCGAAGTGACTTAAACTCAGTTTTGTGGCTGCAGTTTCTAAATTTTTGTTTGCAATGTGGCTAATTCGCAGGAAACTAATAAGTAACAACACCGATTGACCTTTCGGAGTAAACAGGGGGCTGTCTACTGATTAACTAATATGACATCTTGTTTTTTATTATGCATTTTTATATTAGCAGGAATATGTATTTTAAATGAACTGTTTTATATTGTACTTTTATGATTCAAACAATCGCAATAAAGTTTTTTGGAATTGGAATAATCTCCCATGAGGATGTCGAAGTCATTGCAAAGAATGATATTGTGGCAGTAAAGACCAAGATGGACCTTCGTATTTTTGGTTTGCCTGAAGGGACTGAAGACTGAGCTGGCTCCTGTTTCATTTTTCTAGAGACATGGCTACCTAAAATAACTGGCATCCATTTTATTAAAGTCTTGGAGTTGGAAAGAGCTCACTATGTCCCTGCTTTCAAGTCTCCTTACATGGGGCGCCCCAGTCCTATAGTCTGCAAACCCCAACACTTCCAGCATGTTGCAAAGATCTCGGAGTATGTAAGGAAAAACAACTATATTATCTGGAAAGGCAATAGAATTAACATTTCTTAGCGCTATTCGTAAACCAGAGTTGATGTCAGAAGGGGTTTCTTAGCTCTATGCCCGAGCCTGAGAAACAAAAATATACAATTTTCCTTTACTGGCCCGGCTAAGGTTTGAATTAATTGTTGTAAATAGAAAGTCCATGAGCCAGGTATACAAATCAGGATAGCTTTATTCAGGCTTAGTTCCACGGTAAGTTTAGTAGAAGAAGATAGGTAGATGGAAGTATAGGCCCACCAGGAGCAGCCTCCCTGCTGCTCAGCCTGCATCCATCAACTGACACTTCCACACATAACCAAGCACCAAGCATTCCATGACATCATCACACAATCCAGCACTCATCCTGGCTGAGCAGTAGGGAAGACGTAGCTAGGGAAGAGGAATGGCAACTAATAAGTTATAAAACATCCCCCTTCCTTAGAGAAACTAAATGCAGAAATGAAGCACATCAACAGAAACACCATTAAATACATTACATCAGAAAAGATAGGAGGAGCATTCCAAAATATACATGCATGAAATGGTACACTCCAAACTATACATGCATGAAATTTACATATATCATTAAGTACATTACATCAGGCAAAATACCCTGTTGGTGGATGCTTAGCCTGCATCCACCAACTGACACTTCCACACATAACCAAGCACCCAAGCATTCCTTGACATCATCACACATTCCATAACTCATCCTGGCTGAGCAGTAGGGATGAAGTAGCTAGAGAAGAGGAATGGCAACAACGTAAGTTCCTTGGATCACAAAGAAATTTCTAGATGAAAAAGATGATGCTGAAATGGACACCTCATCACAAAGAAACTGCAGCAAAGACTCGAAACACTAATGTATCCCAGTACAGTATATATACTTCCCCAAATGTTTTTCTTTAACTTGATAACTTCTAAGTTGACCGTTTGATATTCAGATTGTATACCATAATAACAGTGTATGCCGCCTCTCTGATTCCTTTGCTTAGGTAGCCTTCTACCTCTCACATATTGCATGCAAAACAAGTGTCCCTAACTTTTCCTAATATAAGACTCCTTTCTAATCTTTCTTAGCAGTCCTTTCGGTTTCAACATTTTTTTTTACCCACTATCCTCGATGTGATGCTGTGACCTTCAGAGATCCATCTGGGCACCCCAACAGCTCCTGGTTAATACTATACTAATGTGTATACAGCTAACTCTGCCATCTTATCGCCCACTGACGGTTAGAAGATACCTTTACCTCAGTAGCTCTTCCCCTTGCTCCATCACTGGCTTGGTTATAATGTGTGTACTCTTCTATACTTGACCGTCTAGAGGCTCCATAGCACGAATTGACCGTAATCACCACCTTTGTTATATTTGTAATTGGCAGCCAGTTGTAATTTCCTCTTTATCACTCCCCTGATAACTACCTTTGGGGGGGGGGGCGGCGGTAAGGGGAGGGAGTTGGGGATTTTATGGGGATTTTTCTCCTATTATTGTGTTTTAGTTGCACTGCAATTTCTCTGTTTAATACTTGGAGTTTCCTGCGACAAATGAATGACAAGTAATACTTTTACTGTTGCCAGATACACAACACCCCTCAGTTTCTTGGCTCTATTTTCAAGGTCATACATCTTTTCAGGCTCCCATTATGATAGTTTGCTCTTAAGACTTGGCCGTTATTATAGTTGTTTTGATTTAGAATTTAAGGGGCATATTAACAAGGGCTTTATCTACGCTTTTTTGGCTTTAAAAGCCAAAGAAGCGGAGATAAAGATATCGCCCCATCAACAACAGTGGGCTAACATGCAAAATCGCATGTAAGCACCCTTTTTCACTACGGTTCCCTTTACATCTCTAATGAGATGCCAAGTGGGCGTTCCAGAGCAAAATAATAGGAGAAATGTCGCTAAGTGACATTTCTCCTATTATCAAGCTTCACGCTAACCCTGTTAGAGACAAAAATAGCAGCGCTAACCACGGTTAACGCTGCTTTTTTACGTCTGCTAATTTTCAGATTTAGTCATGTAATCCAATGGGAGGTGGATTACATGGCTAAGTCTACCATGGGCTATCAACAAGGATATCCCTATCCTTGTAGTTTTATCGCTGCAGTACCATCGATAACCTCCCAAAATGCTGCTATCGCTGGATTTTTATCGCCTAGGCGGTTAGCGTTGTTAATAAAGCGATAACCAGGCGATATTATCCAGCGATAGCGGGCGTTAAAAAAATTAACGCTAAGCGCCCTTAGCGTTAATTTTCACTGTTCCTTGTTAATATGCCCCTATGACATTAATATGGCTAGTGGAAACACAGGCCTAAATGTAGGTTCTCTGAACATGAAAGGTTTAAACCATCCTGTGAAGAGAAAGAAAGTTTTAAACTACCTACGTAAACTTCATGGTGATACCACACTATTGCAAGAATGTAACTAGACCAGAATACGACTCTCTCTCTTCAGTATAATTGTTTTTCTGATGTTGCATGATCACCAGCAATAGGCAAAAAAAATAAGATTTTCTTTATTAGGGGTACGGGCAACATCTCTTTACAGGTCTCTTCCTGGAATGTCAGGTTCAATTCATTATGGAACAGGTTAGAGAACTTCATGGCTAACACAAAACCACCTTTAAGCTAATTAGGCTGTAGAATGTTCTAAGAGATGAGGGTTAAAGAAATATCCCTATAAATAAACACTCTTCTGTATTCGATGTTGGGGTCTACCCCTCACCCTTCCCACCCCATAAGTTCTGCTTAAGTGACCATAATAGTCAGGCGCTCGATGCAACTACGTTTTTGCTAGAATTGTTCTTCCACCAGATGTTTTCTAATCTTAATTTTGATTTTATTTCACTACCTTCTTCATCCTTTCCCACTGCTTAAACCCAAATCCTAAATTACTCTGAATGTCAACTACCTAATCCTCAAAGGACATTTAAAGTTAATTATCCATTTCTCAAAGCTTCTTTTACGTGGTCTAATAAAAGGTTTCGAAATTAATTTCTATTGACATTCAAAACTGCAGCTATGCTCCATAACGTAAATCTCAGCAAAAACATTTAGGTCAATATGTGTATTCAATGACACTTCCTTTATGATGTTTAAATGATTTTCAAGTTATTGTTTGCTGTTCGCTTAAGCTGAAGTTACATTGTTGTTTCAAGATGATATCTTGAACAATAATACTCCAACAGGTGTCACTGTTTACAGACATTGGTTAATCAGTACAGTCACTGAAGTGAATGGGCTGAAACCTATTTTCAGACTGATATATTTGAAATGTGCTACAAATTGAAGTGTATACTCATACCATGCATTTTGAAGCAGTTCTTTTGTCAAAACGTGATATACCACATAGCACGCATTAACCAAATGGCCCCACAGTATTACATGATGCAGATTAATTTGAAATCTGTCACGAAGCAGTGCCTCTATTAGTGTCTAATTGAAACTAACCAATAAGAAATATTTTTACCACTCTTCAACAATTAATATTCCATAAAATTTCGAAGTAGTGCAACAGGGCCAGCATTTTATGCAATTGGAATTAGTTAGATTTCTGCAACATTTAAAGATTTTAAAAATGTGAAATGTTCAGAAATATTGTCTGTTCATAATAGCTGAGTACTTAAAAATAAGTTATGGTAAAACGTTTGGGGCCCTACCATGGTAAGCGCCTCTGTTTTTCACCTGCAGAGCGTAATCTGATTTCTTTTAACCTTATATTTCAGATAGTACAGCTCAGAAACTGTGATGCGGCAACTATTTCTGGGCCAGAGGTGGAATCCAGCTAACCAAGGGAAACATGGTGAATTTGTCCCGGTGTCACTTTCTGGGACGCAATTCAGCAGTGCGCCTTCAGTGCAGAAACCTACAGGCAGTAAGGGAGCTTTCAAATGTTCTCTTCTACCTGCGCCCAAAACAAAGCCTTGATTTAAAAGGCCAACATCCCTCCTGTTGTTTAAGTATCCTCCTGGGTAGGTGCCATCTGAAACGGTATACCTAGATCACAATGGTAGGAAACAAAGGCACACAGGTTTTTACTTCCCAATTACTTAACAGAAGCTATGATTTGGAGGCTTGTCTTTATTTAACTTTGTTCAACTCCTTATATAAGAGATGTGCTCGCACTATAAGAATGCTTGATGCTTGATGTAAAGATTTATTTCAATAAGATTTAATACTACTAACATTGTGTCCCTGGTAAGATGGAGTCATCGGGTAACGTTATCAGTGTCTTCTGGGACCAGCAGGTCTCAGTGCACTAATTCCAGTGTCCCTAAAGCTTTGATAAGTTTCTGTGGAGGAGCAGGTTACGGGTTGGGGGCACATGTATGCGGACAGCGTCCCTCCACTATTTTTCGCAGTGTGGACACTATTCCCCTTGCCAAGAAGTTAGTACACAGTGAAAGATGCTGAAGTTGTTCTTATGAAATTTCCCACCACCAGCACACATTTCAGCAGCACCTGCACATTATCTGTTTTCCTCTTTGAGCAGCAACAGGCTTTTTATTTTAGATTCCAGATGGGCCCAAAACAAAGGACGAATTTAAGGAGCCATCAGCCCTCCTTTTGTTTCATTACGATCCTGCGTGGGTGCTATCAGGAGTTGAAAACCTATATGTCAATATAATGGAAGAAAACAAAGGCACATAGCTTGTTATCACTTCAAGAGTACTTAAGAGAGCCTACATGATGTGGAGGGAAGCTTTTGACTTTGTTCAATCCCTGTAAAGGTTATACCTGCACTGTAATAATGTCAGATGCATCACTCTTCACTAGTATTTACTCAGACAACAATAGAATTAGCACTTACTTATTTTTTTTATTACATTCTTTTATAGCGCTACTCGTCTCATTGTAGGGTGTTAGAGTGCTTTATATCAAACACTGAGACACAATAAGTCAAACACAAGTGTGGAAATCAATCTACAGAAAATGCTACATAAAACAATGACTGTTATAAGGTGTAGTAATCACATAGCATTCATACCTGTAGACATTTGTTAAGAGTGAATGGTCGGGATATAAAACATAACACAGTGATTGTGGTTGTCTGTACTTACAATGCTTTATTACTTCCCAAAGGTAACCTTCTTTGCAATCTTAGAATAACAGCGATAAGGATCTAAGTCTAGTTTGCATTCACCTCCCTGATAGAGGTAAACAGACCACTGTATAACATTCGATGTCTTGCAAATGATCTCTGTGTCCCTATCTAAATAAAATTGAAATCTGTGATCGGCATGTTGCACAATGTGCATTGCAGCAGGCACATTATCCCTCTATGCTACTGTATGAGTCAAATCTATGACTGGTCAAAACACAGAACTCTTCCAGGTCTGCAATTAGCACCAGAGGTATCATATCACTATTATGATCCCCTCAAAATTGGTGGGCACACAAATATTTCTGCAGCAGTTATCTTAACCCTGGACAATATTTTAAAATACAGCCTCTTGTGACTAATTAAGTAATCTAGAACATATTTACTATCACATATGCCTTCTGTTGCTAATTTATTTGCAGCAGATGTATATTAAAATAAATGTATAAGTTTACTATCAGACCTTTTGTTTCAAGCGTCCCCCTCGTGACTCCACTCCATATTCTCTGCCACACCTTGACCCCCAAATTATGAGTTCCCGGAGTACATTTTTTTCAATTCCAACACTGCTCATGTTTCTTTGGCCTACATTTATTTAGCATGTGTAAGTGATGCATGTGATACTAAGACTTAAACAGCGTGCTACTTCCACATGCCAAAATCTAGCAGACTTTGCTGGTTGAGGGATATTACCTCTTCACATGCATTACTAAATAGTGTGCCAATATGAGCATCTTTGCGTTGTGCTTAATACAAACATAATAACAACAATAATAACTATAACAATAATAATAATAATACAGATCTGTAGCTGGACATTTTTTTCTTAAATAACAATATTACCAAAACAATACAATGAGGACTAAAAGGCACTATTTCAAAATGTACATTTAAAATTAAAATCCAAAATGAGTTGATTATAACACTTCCATTTTCATTTGCTTTTTGTGGTTAGCCTTAACATTTGAGTACCTTCTTATGAAAAAATAAGGTCATATATGTGCAGAGTGAAATATGCTACTCATTACTGTTATTGAATGTGGGAAGAGGCCATAATTCACCGCAGGTGAAGCCTCAAGCATATCATGTTGCCCCTCCCCTCCGTGTTCTTGAAAAAAAGAATAGCGATTTTTAAGCAGAGATATATGCTATTCTTTTCACTAATGTTGCACTGGAAGTTGTTTCTGGGCCCAAAATTTTCCAAACTTAAACGTTGTCACCTATATCAAGCACTAAACTTCACCACAGAAGCACTGGTCCTCAATTGGACCTTGCTCATCGCAGTGAGGGATGAGGTTTCATGGTGTCTATCCATCGGCCACCCAATGAGGACCAGTCAAGTGGTAGCCAACTCACAAGTTAGTGATCAAATTCAAATACTCCACCCTCAGCACCATACTAGAAAGGTAAGGGATGGAAACAGTAAGACTGAACCTTCTGAAAAAGTTCAATTGGACAAGAATCATACAAACTAGTGGCTCTGCTACAGCTACGCAAAACAAGAGCACAAGAATCTGGTGATCTGAAAACAATCTATGATTCTCTCTATTATGCATTAGAAATCAAGTTTTAGTAAGCACAGTTTCTGTGGAAAAAACATAAAGACAAAAATAATAATAGACGCCGACAAATTTAGGTTGTTCGGTTATTGTGTTAAAGATCTAAAATCGATGCATATTGGTAACATTTTAATCAGTTCAGTCATGAAAATTACAGCTCGTAGTATAAAACCACACATTTAGCCAAATAAACCTATTGCTGAATGCAAGAATCCATAAGTAGGATGGTTCATGTTAGGGTTTTCTACCACCAACAAAGGCAGGAGGACTGTTCAAAAGAGGTCTCCAAGCATGGGCAAAAGGGTATAATTAAAGTCCACTAAGGGGATGTCCATGGATATGGGCAAGGGGAATGGAGCTATAATCAGAAAATTTCAAGTCTGGTCTCTCACCAGACAGGTCCAAATCGTCCAGTAGGCCATTTTATCAGCATAGGCAGCCCTGCCAAGTACCACGCATCAGGGGTGAGACTAACTCATTTTTGTGCTGGTGTCCGCACCACCGCACTAAAATGCATTAGTCACACTTATTGGAGCTCTTGGTGTCAACATGTGTGCACTGCAGTATTCCTGTAAACAGTGGGCTTCAGATTGCTCTAAAACGTCATTGCGAGCCAGACAGGGTGAGCGTTGCTAGGCTAGGAATTGTCAACTTTGCAACATTTGTTTGTATTGAGTCAATTAACATATTGACCCTGCCTCCCTGGGCCATGTTGATCTGACTTCACAGTGCGTCATGATATAATGTTTAACAGGGCACCTTTTTGACTCCTCCGCCATATTCTGACGCCTAATGATTGACCCCGGCAGGCTGTCCGTGTCTTTTCCTGCTCTGTTGTGAGCACTGTGCCCAAGCCAGGTGCTGCGCAACCATGTGGTTTGTATGGCTGGCCTGCAGGTGGTGGGGGTGCTCACAGGCTTGGCAGCAGACTCAGGATGTTTTCCAAGGCCACTAAGAGCAAGCCTCCTAGCCGGTGCCCCAACCGGCAATCAGTCCAGCACAAGTCAGTCTGCATCCCGGTGGCCCGAGCCCGGGCCCAAATCATTCTCTGGTTAAATAGGTGAGTCAGGGAGCAGAGTATTAAACGCATTGTGGGCAGTGTGTGAAGTTTGGGTAGGGTCAATTTAAAGACGCCGGCCTTAGGACAAAATCTACTTTTAATCCTCCCCCACACACAGTTCCAGCAGAGATCATTGCATTTGAGCATGCAGTATTTCTGGATGTGGAAGCACTGAAGGATACAGAGGTCTTCAAGAATATGAGTACAGTAGAATTTCAAGCACTCCAATCACTTCAAACTAATGCCACAATTGTAATGAAACCAGCAGATAAAGGCGGTGGGGTGGTGATCCAGGATATTGGTGACTATGACAAGGAACGCAGACGTCTCCTTAATGATCCTGTGAGTTACACACCTTTGTCTAGAGACCCTTCGATGGACCTAAGAGAAGTGATACACACCTTGGTCCATACAGAAGAATTGCATGAACACATTTCTAAACAAGAGGCAGAATATTTAACTACCAGTGCAGGAATTATACCTTATTTCTACACTCTGCCAAAAACACATAAAAATAGGACCCCACCCCCTGGGCGTCCTATAGTTTCCGGAATTGGCTCCCTTTTGGAGCCTCTGTCCTGGTATTGTGATGAATTTTTGAAACCTTTGGTTCAAAAGACTGCTACTTACCTGAAGGATACTAAAAACCTTTTGGCTCTTATACAGACATTGAACGTGGACAATGACACCACTTTTTTGGTATCATTGGACATCGAGAGCCTCTACACGAGTATACCTCAGGACGAAATCATCAGGGTCCTTACCGAGGTACTTGATGTGGCAGAATGGGATTACACCACCCCCAAATCTTTTGTGATTGAATGTGCCACATTGGCACTAAAAAAGAATGTTTTTGAATACCAAGGCGACCTGTTTCTGCAAACCACAGGTACATCTATGGGCAGTGTTTTTGCCCCCAGTGTAAACGGTTTATATGTCTTTGACTTCGAATGTAAATTCATTCTAAACATCAATAACCCCTATGGACAACATCTGTCCCTGTGGCGCAGATACATTGATGATGTGTTTATCATTTGGCAGGGTCCTGAGAGTCTGCTATTAGACTTCTTCAATTGGATTAATACCTGTGATAGACATCTCAAGTTTACACACACTTATCGTCGCAAAGAGATGATTTTTCTTGACCTGGTCATTACCAAAACCAATGGGACTTTAACAACACACACCCACTATAAACCTTCAGCTAAGAACAATCTACTGTCCTTTTCTAGTTTTCACCCCCGAACTTTACGTGAAAATTTACCATATGGACAGTATTTACGCCTGAGACGTAATTGTAGTGAGGTTGCAGTTTTTCGCAAACAGAGGACCTGACTGAGAAACTACAGAATCGAGGTTACCCAAAAATAATTCTTGCAAAGAGTCGTGAGAGAGCTCATAATCAACCCAGGGAAGCTCTTTTAGAAGATATAGAAAAAACTGACACGAGTATTCCCCTTACATGTGTAACCACCTATGGTACGGCCTCTGATGCAATCACCAACTCTATACGCAAGAATTGGCGCATCCTAGAGAGCAATAATAGGAAATGGGAAAAATCTTTGTTCTCTTTCAAAAAAGCCAGAAGCATAAAAGATGCTTTAGTACATACACGCCCAATGAAGATCAAAACACAGGGCGAACAAACACTTTGTAATGCATGGGGTCTCCCCAAAATGACTGGACATTAACCGTGCGGTTAATGCAGTGTATGTCATTTAACTAAAGCGAGCAAAACTTTGAATTTAGAGACAGAAAAAGTCTGGACACAAAGGCAACACACAAATTGTAAAACCAATAACGTTGTCTACCTTATTACCTGTCCATATGGCTTATGGTATATAGGGATGACAACCAGGAAAATCAAACAACGAGTGTGTGAACACCGGAGTAATATAAGATGTAGGCATAATACCACCCAAAGTCACTGAACATTTACTCCGGTTCAATCATTCGATTGAAGATCTGACGTGGACAATCATTGAACATCTACAAGGAGGCAACAATATAGCCCAAAGACTTTTTGAGAAGGAACAACGATGGGTTTATCGGTTAGCCACTCACATCTCTGGTTTAAACGATAATATACCTTGGTATAGTGTAATGCAGTACTGAAACAGCATTTTCCCACAAGTCTTATAATCTTTTATATGAGCCCTCTGTTGTGGTCTTTTGTGAGAGTGAAAAAGGCTTTCTTTTACTGGCAGCCTCGTTTTTATCAGTGTGGCTTGCCTTTGTACATGCTCTACCAAATAAAGTTCTTTTTGTTTTTTTCAAGAAAGAAATCAGTGATCCAGTACTTCCACTCTGACTTTTTTCTTCCTCTTCACAATAATAACGCTGTTGTCATACTGACATATCACTTTGATTTTTTTAACATAAATTCTGGCATGTATATATAGTCCGTTTCAATAGCTCCCCCCCTTTTTTTGCTATTCTGTTGTTCTTTTACGTTTATCGTATATATTTTAAAGCCCGTAGTGATTGTGAAAATAAAGATGGGGTTAGCTCTCTAGTGCTTCTAAGCCAGTCTTTCTCTCCCATTCCTTCCGATTGGCTATTAAGAGGTCACGTGATGAATGACATCAACCGTTACATCCTTACTTCCGCACCTTACATAAACAGGTGATATGCGATTGTGCGGGCACCCATTGGTTGTTTCCGATACTTAAACCAACAAACCGACCAATACCGGCATCTACGGGATCCAAGATAGAGGGAACTCTAGGTGTTCCGGCGGGTGCAGCACTTTGATGAAGTAAGTGGATTTGCACGATCCTACAGCTAGCGTTGTTTCGTTTTTCGGTTACCTTAAGGTAACGATCAAGACTTACTTTTTTCAGAGTGTGACTACAAGTGCGCACCCCCCTCCTGGATCTATGATGTGAGGCTGATTATAACTTTAAGTAAGTTGTCCTTATGTTTCCCCACCATTATCTATCACTAACGATCACTTTGGAGTCTCTGATTTCTCCTGACGACACCTTTGGGGACTTTTAAGTTACGTGCCTTTTAAGCTGAGTTCCTTTTCCTTTACTTATGGCATAATTACCATAAAGTACAACCTGGAATAGAAGGTTGTGAGGCAGTTGCGTATTTTTGAACTAATTAAATAAAACGCATGTTGTCTATGATTCAGAATTTTCTATGTTTCAAGCACTTTGGGCATAACAAAGGTTTGGTAGCCACTCACTGATGCTAGATACTTGACCAATGGGCTTTTCAAGTATCATGGTTTTGCTGAATTTAATAGTTGGAATTTAACAACTTTCATCAAATATCAACTCCTGTTATTTTGAAAAGGTGAAGGGAGTCATTCGCCAATCTCACTTACATGAAATTATGTGTTGTGTCTTTTACAAACTGTATATCTATATATTTTTTTTGTGTTTCTGTTTATCTTTGCAGCTGCATTTTCTTCAGAAATCCTGAAGCTTTCCAGTAACAAAAAACGTGAGTTTTTTAAGTATTACTGCCAACGGTTGGGTGCACCTTAGTGTTGGACTTGGCCCTTCTGGCTGGTTCACCCCCAAAACTTTTTGCATTTGTCCTAGCCTTTCCCTATGTCGTGTGAGTGATTTTAGGCCTCTACGCGCTTTAACACTGTGTCCCAGTGTAAAGTGCGTGCGCTCCGTGTTACATTTAGTGAGACTGACCTGCCCTCCCATAGGAATGCATGGGGAATGTGTGTGTCCATGGTAGTTCCTGATGCGTGGGGAGTGCAGGGTTGATTTTGGTATGTGCGAACTCATGAGATTGAATGCTGCGCGATGATGCATGCGGCGCTACTGTGTCTAGTGTAGAAGTGCCACTTCTAGAAGCTGGCATGTCTGTGTAATAAATGTGAAGGGACTGTCTGGCTTGTGATTGGCTGGTGTGCCTGGCTCCAGGAGTCAGGATGGGTCTGCCCCAGTGGTGAATAGGGAGATTTACATCCAGATGGGTGGGAGGAGTGCACCTGGGACCTGAATAGGCCTGGGCCTTCCCTACACAATACTGGCTCCTCCCCCTGTGGTGCGACTGATGTCCCTAGCCTGTCCAGTGAATGGGGAGAGGGGCTGAGCACAACAGAGTGCTCCAAAACCAGTTGCATCTGGTTTTTCCTTAACCCTGCAGCCTGAGACAAAGGATTTTGTGTATACAAAGGGGCTGCGACCCCATGTAAAATGTTCTGCTGATCCTAACTGGGGGGGCCTGCTACTGCTGCTGGGTGCCAGGAGGACCGCCACTGGGGACTGCCTCCCTGCCTGGAGGGCCCTGTGAGCTGGCCCCTGGGCCCAGCCCTTGCCCCCCTGCCTCCTGAAAGACTTTTCCCTGGGCAGGGAACTTTGCCTTGAAGCGTGCTTTCCCTGCATCTGGAGAGGGCTGGGGATTCTGCCCTGGCACATGGAAAGCACTCCTGTTCTTCATTTGCAGCGCTGGGCTGCTGTCTGGGAATTGCAACAGCGGGTGCCTACCCCGCTGTGTGCTCATTTTACAAGTGGGTGCCCATCCCGCATTGGTGCGTCCTTCAAAGCGGGAGCCCACCCCGCATCAGTGCCGCTTTCTGGCAGATTTGTAAAAGCGGGTGCCCACCCGCATTTTTATCACCTTTTACGGGTTCCCACCCCGTGTTACTAAAGCGTCTGAAATTTAATGCCTAGCGGGAGCCCACCCCGCGTTATGCCGCATCATTACCTTAAGTAATAGCGGGTGCCCACCCCGCATTTTCATCCCGTACTGCTTTATTATTTATTTTTCGGGTGCCCACCCCACTTATGCTGCCAGGACCGAAGGAAGATCAACGCCGCAGCCCAGGAGTTGCGAAAACGTTGCCAGGTCGCTGCCTGCGGTGACCCAGAAGTAAGCAGTGAAACCCTGGTTGCAGGAGGGGCCTCTCTACGAAAGCAGGAACAGGAAGTTGCCGGCTAGTGAGGCCAGGAAGGACGGGAGCCTACCCCACCTTCCAGGATGTCCCGGTGCAGGAGGAAGAAACTGGCAGGTCTGTGCGGTGCTCTCGTGAGCTGTGAGAGCCCTGCCCGTCAACCAGAGGAGCCCCATTGAAGGGGGGCTCCACGAAGCCTTCCGGGACCGAGAGCGGCACCAGGAGAAGACGTGCAGCCAGACCAGAGCCGGTGAGTGGGGCTCAGCTGCTTGGTGGTTGGGGGGAGTGACGGGGCACATCGTCGGTGCCCGCCCCCGGGGTCAGTGCGTGTGCGATACTCTTCAGCTGCCCCACCTAATAGCGGGCAGCAGCAACAGGGGCACCATCATTCCAGGAGTCCCCGCAATAGCCCAGAGAGGGAACGGTAGTGCCAGAGCTTGCCACAGCTGCCCCATCTGATAAGCGGGCAGCTGCAACGTGAAGAGGGTCCAACTCATTACAGTTGCGCCGCCGTTGCGGGCAACTACAGCTTGGGGGTATTTTTTTTATTTTCAAGTCACCGCATTCCTGGAGGAGTCCCCACAGGGGCCCCGGGTGGATTAGGCACGTGTAGTGCCAGTGCCGCTTTGTCCTCCCCAGCTGCCCTGCGAGAGCGCAGGCAGCTACAACGTGTGGACCATATTCTCATTTAGAGTCCCAGACAGGGGCTCAGGGGGCACGCTGGTGGCCAAGCCCATTCTTCACAGCTGCTCAGCACTTAGTGGGCAGCTGCAACATTTAGGTTGTGCCCCTGTGCGCTGGTGCTTACGCTGCGTTGGCAGCCCAGCCCTGACATTTTGGACAAAGGGTGTTTGATCCCCTGAGAGGCCAAGTTGGCCTGGGGACCGTTTTTCTGTGTTGTGCCCTCACCTAAGGTATATGGTTATTTCTACATGTGTACTTATGCGTAATGTGCATTGCCTTTATGCGTATTCCTATTTCTAAATGTGTCTATGCTTAGGAGATTGTTTTCCTAGTATAGGTTATGCTAGTGCGGTCAGGGTTCCCTGCGTGATATATGCCTACGGTGTTTAGGATTGCGTAGGGTGTACTTACCTTTTACCAGTAGTGACTGGTTGTGCTCTACACTTATAATTTGTGTTACAGTTGATATATGTTTTACATCTACAATTAGTGATTTGTGCTAATTCTGACAGTGGTCCATGTGGCCCTGTCTTGTGTAAATAGTCCCCTGTAAATTCTGCCTAGTGCCAGTTGGCACAGTGTAAATCGTGTGAATATTATCTAATGTGTTTTGGTATAATACAAAGGCTATTTTTATATATAACCTTGTGTGGAGTTTCCTTTGTGGTGGGCCTAGGGTGTTGTTGCTGTGTGCCCGCGCAAACGCTTTACACATTGCCTCCGGGATAAGCCTGACTGCTCGTGCCAAGCTACCAAGGGGGTGAGCAGGGGTTATCTTTGGCGTGTAACTCCCCAGCCCTGACTTAGAGTGGTGGTTTCTGCCTGGCTTTGGCGCAAGCCTTAGCCAACCAGAAATCCCATTTCTAACACTCAGCGTGTGCATACCACCAGGGCAGTGGGGTCCTGACGAATGCCTGGTGAACACGCTAAAAAGGCAGAAACATGTTGACCACTTTTTATATATATTTTTTTCACTATAAGGGATAACTAACCAGATCTGGTATTTAGTTATTACAACCCCCTTTTTTAATTAATGTCGGGTTTACCCCAATAAAAAAGTTTGGTTTAAAACCCTGACATTTTTTATCTCACTTTGCACATTTTTCTGCACTCACACATCACATTCAATCGCCAGCTCCGCTGTAAACAGGTGTAGTAGCACACCGGGGAGGTATTAGACCTCCCTGGTGGGAGCCCAATGATGAAGCATGTCACCAACCTGGTTGGTGAGTGAGGGCTCATTTTACAAATCTCATTGATTTTTTTGTATTGGCTTCACTCCCTTCTTTGTTGTATTTTTCCCATACTCTTTTGTTGTTTAATACCATTTAAAGACGTGACAAAAAATTGGAAAGGCTGCATATAATAACACACACGCTTTAAGTTGATAGATAAGTAATCAGAGGGAAAAGCACTCTTTCCTTAGCCTGGACGTTTTGAAACACGAACTTTTGTTTCAATCACATCCACTGTGCTACATAAAAGAATTAGAAGATAATTAATGTTGCCATTTTATTCCCTATTTTACTTGACATGTGGACTGCTTTTACGTAATTAGCAAGGCTTTGCAGTGTTACGTGATTGAAGCGCTAGTTGTCCTTTCTTAATGGCGTTTCCCTAAACTTTCAACTAACGTTTTTAGTAAGACTAATGTGGAGCATTTGAGGAAAAGACACTACATAGCAACAAATGACCTGAATGGGAGCAGGCTCACATTGCACACCATGAAACCCCCACACCCCACCGTGAGTTAATATTTATTGCTCACTGCTTCGTTACACCTGCAGTGGTGGAAAACTGGAAGGAACTGGTCTGACCCACCATTGCGGTGAGTGAACTTTCACATTTTCAGATATTAGAATTTACCAGCTGGCCGTCATATTGATTTGCATTAATGCACTCTTTTACATTATGAAACTTTCTCAATCTCTGCAGAGGTGAATGTGTGTGTAATCAGAGAGAAACGGAATAGAAACCTGGTTGCTGCAATGGGAAATGTATATCTATAGTGCTTTGAGGTCCCAGCCTGTAACTGAAAGCACTATGAACATACAACTCATTATTTTAAAATAGGGGCATTAGGTTAGGTTAGGGTTTTCTGGCAATTTCAAGATCTTTTTAGATATTATTGCAAAAAAGGGTGTAAGTTTTATTACTTATCTTTTTCCATGGAATTTATTGCTTGGTTTTACTCATGAGAATGTGTCACACAAGACCAGTGTCAGACGGCAGAAGTCCGTCGAAGAATCAGGTTTTTGCATGCAGGAATCGAGAGGCGGGAGACCAGCCTTGAAATAGGTAGTCTCCCGCCTGAATCGGGAGGGTTGCATTTATGGTTTCCCTTGTCTTCATTACTTAATTTTGCTCAGAGAAAGTGTCACTCATAGTCGTTGAATGCCACTCATGATTATACTGATATTATGAAAATGTCACACATAAACAATCACAACCCTTGGCAGCTATGCCAAGGGAAAAAGTCAAAAGAGCTCTGCAATGGATCCAGAGGAAAAGAAAAGACCCCAGGCAGCATGGACATGAGAGGGCAATGGGACTGAAAGCTCGAGACAATGGAGGCAGAGAAAGAACCCCCACATCCTAGGAAAGTCACTTTTTATAGTTCCAACAGCCCATCTGTGACATCAATAGTCACCTCATTACAGTCTGATCAACACGACTCTTCTTCTGATCACAAGGTACAAGTTTCAGAATTTTTCCCAATCTGGTCATGAGAAATTACAGTTCTTTCTATCCTCACAGGTTAGTTGACACAGATCTTTATAACTTTGTTGCTCTTCATAGGTTGAAGTGAAAGGTTAGGTTCCCATGATTTCACTCTCAAAGAAACATCAAAGAAAGTAGCTGTTCCATCTGGAATTTTGTATAGAAATACAATAAGGATACTTCATATTGAGAAACATGTCAGGAGTCTTTCTCATTAAGCTATGAAATAGTGCAGGCTTAGGGGAAAAGGACAATTTAATACATTTAAAGTAAACATTTCTCAATTAGTAAATCAGCTGAAAATGAAGCTCAAACATAACAAAATGTTTATGTTTATGTTTATGAGATTTTTATTGCGCACGAATACCCTGGGGTGTCTAGGCGCATGCAGGACTTCCCAATAACAAAAGACAACTGAGGAGATTACTGGTTGAATAGCCAAGTCTTCAGGAGCTTACGGAACATCATGAGGGTGGGGGAGGTTTTTATGGCCAATGGGAGGGAATTCCACAGCCTGGGAGTTGCTACCAAAAAGCGTCTGTCTCCCCATGTAGAAGTTCTGGTGCGTGGCACCGGAAGCAAATGCGTGAAGGCTGATCGTAGAGTTCTGTTGGGAACATAGATTTGGAAAGCGTCCTTCAGGAACTTAGGTCCTGAGTCATGAATTGCTTTATAGGCAATGCATAGAGCCTTAAACTTTATCCGACTCTTTACTCTCAGCCAGTGCAGATGGTGTATGGCCATAGAGGTTGGGTGACGAAATGGAATGTCGAGCAGCAACCTGGCTGCCGCATTCTGTACTGATTGCAGCTTGGTTAGCACCTGCTCCTGAGCATTGAGAAAAAGGCCATTGCCATAGTCCATTTTTGAAAAAACCAGGGTGGTAATTAAGGTTTTTCCTGCGGTTGAGGGAAGATATGGCAATAGCTTCTTGATTTTTCTCAGCATATAGAAGGAGGATGCCGCCACAGAGTTAACGTGATGCTTAAAAGACAGTTTATTATCGAACATGATGCCGAGATTCCTGACCTTGGTTACTGGAGTGGGGGGGGGGACCCATATCGATGGGCCACCAGGTCGAAGACCACTCAGGAGAGAGCCTGCCAAAGGTCAGCACCTCGGTCTTATCCGAGTTCAATTTTAAACTGTTGTCCGCCATCCATAAGCTAATGGCCATCATCCCTTCTTGGAATTTAGCGGCAACTGCGGGACCATCTTTTTGAACAGACAGCACCAGTTGGGTGTCGTCAGCGTAGGTGGTTAGCCGCAGCCTGTGAGCTTTTATAACCCTTGCCAGATCCGCAACATATATATTAAATAGTGTGGGGCTTAGCGAGGACCCCTGAGGGACCCCGCAGGGGAGCGTGAAAGTGGGTGAGTAGAAATTACCCAGTTTCACCGCTTGAGTTCGATTGGCCAGAAACAAAGTAATAAGATCTTTTGCGCGATGAGTTACCCGCATGGATGTGACACGGTCGACCAAGATGGAGTGGTCGACCGTGTCGAAGGCGGCGGACAGATCAAGGAGCACCAAGATCGCAGCCCCCCCCTGATCCATGATGGTCCTAATCTCATCGGAGGCCTTTATCAAGGCCGTTTCTGTACCATGATATTTCCTGAACCCGAACTGAGTGTCATCTAGAAGATTGTGATTGTCAATAAACTCGGATAATTGCAGGTTCATAACTGACTCAAATATTTTGGCCGGGAAAGGTAGGCAAGCAATAGGCCTATAGCTAGCTGAGTCAGTAGGGTCTAGAGATGGTTTTTTCAATAATGGTTTGATTACTGCCTTTTTCCAGACTTCCGGATAGATGCCTGATTGGAAAATGGAATTACAAAGATCCGTTAGGGGAGGTGTTATGACCTCGGTGAGAGTATTCAATATCGCGGGGGGACATGGGTCAAAAGGAGAGCCGGACTTGATAGAGGTAACCAACCTACTGATGTGTTCAGTTGAGACTGGAAGAAAGCTGGTGAACTTGGACGTGTGAGAAAGGGAATCAGGAGCAGCGAGACGTATAGGGAGGGAAAATGAGGAGTAGATCCTGGAGACCTTAGTGGAAAAAAAACTGGCCAGAGCATTACACAAAGCTTGAGAGGGTTCCGTCGGAGGGCCTGTAGGGGGGTTGGACAGGGTATCAACTACCTGAAACAGCTTTTTGGCTGAGTTTTGAGCTGATTCAATTTGGGCCAGAAAGAAGATACTTTTGCAATAGATTTTTTGTAAAGTGCTAGGGCATCTTTATAGGTCCGCCTATCGACAGAATTATAGTGCTTTCTCCACCGCCTTTCCAGGTTCCTGCAGTGTTGACGCTGTAGGCGGAGATCGTCTGTGAACCATGGAGCAGAAGGTGATGCCCTATTCGAGATAAAAGATTTGGCTGGGACCACATGGTTCACTGCGTCACAAATCCATTCCTGGTATCTGCTGGATGTTACGCTAGGGTTAGGGGAAGCCTCGTACCCGGAGTCTACCAGAGTCTGGGAAAAAAGTGAGTGGTCCAAGTTTTTCCAGGCTCTAGAGCTGATGGGCATGGGTTTAGAAAGGTTGTGGTTATTAGCCTGGATGGTGAAGATTAAAGCGGAATGATCCGGCCATACCACAGGACTGACTGAAGAGAGGGAGAGCTTGGGGTTGTTGGTGAACAGCCCATCCAGCGTATGTCCAGCTTGATGTGTGGGGACATCCACCAGTTGCGATAAGCCGGCCACATGTAAGTCTGCTGTTAATTGGGAAGTATCTTTATCCTCAAGGTCCTCTAAATGGAAATTAAAGTCACCTAGGATGGTAAATCCGGATGACTTATTGAGAGTTCTACAAATTCTTCCAAGGCCAGAAGGAAGCGCGCGTGAGGGCCAGGAGGACGATATAACAAAATCCCTTTAAAGGCCTGATTGTGGTTGAGTGAAATAGCGAAAAAAAATGCTTCACAATCTGGTCGACTTAGAGGGTCAGTTATAACTCTCAGGGTAGCTTTATGAATTATGGCTAAGCCACCTCCTCTCCCCGTAGCCCTGTCCTGTCTTACCACACAGAAACCCTCTGGGGTGGCTGAACTGAAATCCGGGCCCGAGGAGGCTTCTCCCCAAGATTCAGTGATAAACAAGATATCAAGCTCCTGAGTTGTGATAAATTCCCTTATTTCCCAACAATGCCTCGGGAGAGAGCGGGCATTGATGAGTGCTACTTGGATATGGCGAGTAGGTCGTGGGCCGGTGGTGTGCTTTACAGGTGAGGGACGGGGGAGAGCAAAATTGCAGCCTGGACATATGGCGGGTACAGATATTAGACAGATAGCGGGGGGCCTACGTAAGCACCGATCATTAAGGGTCCCTGAGTTAAGATTCATCAGCTGGGAATGGGAGTAATGTAACCTAGTGCTCTGGTAAGCCAGGTCTACACCGCCAGGGGGAGTGGCCCTTGGCCCGGAGCTGGCGCGGACGGGCGCAGACGGGCTCGCCTTTGGCGAGCCTTCGGCGCGCCCGTGGCGCGCCCGCTGCACGAGTCCGCTGCGCGTACGCGTCATCGGCTCCTGATATTGCCGAGGCTGCGAGTCACGTGAGGGGGGTGTGTCAGCAAGGAGCTGAGGCCAGTGACCTGCCCTACAAAAATGGTCCTAGAGGAGCATTGAACACAGCTCCGAGTACACAGGTAAAAACAATGCGACGATAATTTAAAACAAAATTACACTTTCCACAGTTTCCCCAAAGCAAATAGCAGTATTTCCCAAGGACTTTTGATAAAGGAACGTCCGCTGCGCGCTCGCGTCTCGGCTCCTGATATTGCCGAGGCTGCGAGTCACGTGAGGGGGGTGTGTCAGCAAGGAGCTGAGGCCAGTGACCTGCCCTACAAAAATGGTCCTAGAGGAGCATTGCACACAGCTCCGAGTACACAGGTAAAAACAATGCGACGATAATTTAAAACAAAATTACACTTTCCACAGTTTCCCCAAAGCAAATAGCAGTATTTCCCAAGGACTTTTGATAAAGGAACGTCCGCTGCACGCTCGCGTCTCGGCTCCTGATATTGCCGAGGCTGCGAGTCACGTGAGGGGGGTGTGTCAGCAAGGAGCTGAGGCCAGTGACCTGCCCTATAAAAATGGTCCTAGAGGAGCATTGAACACAGCTCCGAGTACACAGGTAAAAACAATGCGACGATAATTTAAAACAAAATTACACTTTCCACAGTTTCCCCAAAGCAAATAGCAGTATTTCCCAAGGACTTTTGATAAAGGAACGTCCAATAAACATGTCAAAATTCAATAAACATGTCACATAATATAATAATTATTGCTTTTATCAACTGTTATTGCATATAAATGTTCAACTCTAGATATGGCCCCCTACTAAAATTTTGAAAATGCCTACATGTAAATTATTCTCAAAAGTAACTGCAAATTTTTGTTTTAGGAAACCTAAGACTCTAGTAATATAGAGCACTTATGCTGAAAGTTTCATTTATGTAGCATATTACATATAGGCATTACACCAATTTTTCATTTGCTATGGTGCATTTCAATTTGGAAGCTAGAGAAGCTTATATTCATCATTAATACTTGCACAAATGTGTGACAAAATGCATTTATACACAGATATACTGCTTTATTTTAGTAAGCGTTGTTAATTCTCATATACATTTGTATTAATAATTCTTTATTGTGACTTTAAAAAAAAATATAAGTAATCAGTTAATAAGCATATTGAATTCTTTGTTATCAAAATTCTTCTAATTCCACGAATCCAAGCACACTTCTACAGTGCTAGTACTTCTACTTTTCGCATTTTCAATGTTATTTTTCTAGATGTGTGCAAACTGCACATTAGTGTTCCATTATCAAAATCATTTTTTGCTGTGTAAAGATTAACCAGCGTTTACTCTGCAACACTACCAAGTTGTGGTAGCACCATGTATGCATATAACCACTGTACTATTAAAAGAAAATCCTCATCCAGTGTACTTTATTACATCTCCAAAGATACTTTAAATATCAGACAACCTGTTTCACAGTACACAAGAGAGCAACATTCAAATCCCTTATACTTGTATTTAAATAAGGATATGGATTCTTTCTCGGAAAGTCCAGAGCATCCTCAGGTCAGTAAGTATCATCTTCAACATGTAATTAGCAGAAGCTTCTATTTAAGTTTAGCTCCACCTGTGCTCTGTTTACCCTATGGTCCTAAGGCTCCTGCCATAAACTCAGAAGTTTCTGCTCAGTCCCAGTGTTCCGGATCCTCCTCCCTACTCTCATGTTTCCAGCAATTGTCTTAACCAATTTAGGACCCTAAGGCTTGTGTCAGAACTATGCTGTTCATTCCCTCTTGTTGCAATACCACAGTAGTATCAAGAATGTGCTAGCTAAAGGCCACCTCACCCACATATGTTAGGGGAAAGTGTATGATGTTACTAGAAACCAGTGATCATTTATGTGCCAAGGGGTCTACCAACCACATTTTGCCCTGGCAGACTTAGGTGTCTGGGCATCTTTTGATATGGGTGAGAACAATGACCCTTGTAGCAGCAAAGAGAGATATTCATCGGGGGACCTAGTACCTAGCTCACTGGTAGAACTCAAATGTTAGAGCTGTCATATGGACTGAGGGATGGCCCTCTGTAAAACCTCAATAACTTATTTTGTTTCATGAAGTGCACATGGATTAGAGCTACTCTCAATCTAATAAGGACACATGAAAGTAAGCGGCTAGCACTTACTGAAGTTAGTTTAATGATCCCAACCCACAAAAGCACTTTAGTCCTGAAACAAGGAGTGGGTGTTCTATATAAATAACAGCACAGATAATGCATCAGTGGGTAGGCCAAGCAATGGATTATGCTATCTCAATCTCCTGTGGCATTTTCGGTTTGCTATTATTTGGCTAGTTTGTAACACATGACTCTGGTCTAACCAATAAGCCTAAAAACAAAAAGATATTTTACATGCAGCAAAAAAGCTGTTTAAACATTAGTCCGCCAACTCATTTGGTTTCTAACGTTGTGGGTCCCAATGCCATGCATGGACCTTAAATTTACCTTTAGTTGTTTCAAATATTAACGGGATAGTTACCCTAAGAGAGCTGGTGTATATCGCAAAACATAATAATGACCAAGTACTGCTAGGTGTGTCCTCTGGATCATGCTGTGTAACTGCTTCAGCATGACAAAGAGTATCCTGCTCCTTGTGGTTATTCAGAGGACCAGAAGTATACCAACACAGGCCTTTGGCGTCAGGTATAAGCTTAGAGCGGAGTGGTGTCGTAAATAAAATATTACGCTCTCAGAATTTCAGTATTCTAACAAGATCATGCATAAAGCAAGAGGCTGAGTCTGTGGTATCAGGTTCAAAAAGGGCTTTATTCCAATAACTCGAGTCAAAGGGAGAATATTACCATCACCACAAGGGATCTGGAAGGGACTCAAAAGTATTCTCAAACAATTATTCACAGAGTACAGTATATATACATCGGAAATGAAAAGAGCAAAAGAGAGTGAGATAAGAGCATGTGGGCGTGTAAGTAGGTGTGAAAGTGGGCGTCCATGTGGGCGTCCACTTGATGATAATGGGTAATTTGTCATAGGTGGGTGGATACCTGGAGGGGGTTGCGTGATCTGCTGGAATTGTACTGGAACTTTGCCTTACTTGTGCTTAACTCGAGCATGACGTGTAACTGACGTAGGGAGGGTCGCTATGCAACCGTGAGGCCTTCAGTGAGTGAGGCCTTCAGTGTCAGGACGACCAGCACATCTTGTTTTATCTGATATCTGATGTCTGGAGCAGGGACTGATTTGTGACATAGGTTGCTCATCACCAAGAGCCGATGTGGCATCTATTTCTTCATTTACTGCAGAGACCTTACATGGGGGCTATGGGCTTTTTCTGACGTGAGCTTTGCAATCTCACAAAGAGAGACAGAAAGGCTAGGCTTTCTCCTTTGCTGATCCCTCCTTCTCCAGGCAGGAATGCGGCTCTGTAGGAGTAAGCAGATAACCGTGCTCAATACTGTCTAGGCAGGGCCCTTCTGGCTGAGGCCCAAGTGTGTAAGGCCAAGGATACGCAGCTGCAGCTTTTCTGAATGTCCGAGGTCTGAAACCTCTGTTCAAGTCTAGCTGAGCCACAAACACGGGTTTGTATGTGGTGCAGGAAACCATGGTGCAAAACGTGTAGGCCTCAATACAGATTTGTCATTTCTCTCATGGGGAACTGAATGATGACAGGCCACGTTATAGCATAAGTAACATGATAGGAAAGGCCATGGAGGGGAAATGCATAGGTTACATGCATGCGCACATAGGCATTGAGGGGGGGCACATGGGGACATATAGGCCTCATAGATTTTTATTTTCCACATTCCCTCCTTGTACCCTAGTGAACCCCCTATGTAACGTCTATTTTCATGAGACGGTCGATCTGTTCTTGTAGCATTTTTTTCCCATTTTCAATGCTTTGTAAATGGGGATGTGGAACACATGCAGTAGCACACAGGCCACCAATGACCGGGCCACACTGCAGACACAGGCAACAACTGAATATCATTAATAGTATCAACCCACAGACGGTCAACACTTTCCATCCCCAAGCCGATATTAATCCCCAGAGCCAACCGGACCATGTCCACGTGCCTGGGTCTTGATGTATGCTTTGGGCAATCTTGTGGAGCCTTGTTATTGCATTGTATACAGACGGTGCATTATTAGGTATGAAAACGCAACAGCTAGAACCGATGACTCTACAGGCCCCGCCCCTATCCGCCAGGATGACGTCAAGAACAAGACGATTCTGAAGAACGACCAGTCTCATAGCACACTGTTCCTGGGTTAGATTTCCCAGGGCCGATGCAGTCACATTAGCAACAGTTTCTAGAATCCTTGTTAGTCTTCTAATAAGTTTACTGTTCTGGACGGGACCTATGAAGAAAAAGAAACCTTTATTGAAGTCTGTATATTGCTCCCAAGCTGTCTCAGTCTGGTCAATGCCGGAAGCATCGAGCCCTCGTCTGTGTCTGACAAGAGTGAGCCGAAGATCTTGATGATAGCTCGATGGGGCCAAGAAAACGGGTGGTAGAAGAAATGATATGTAGCACGTCCCACCCCAGTCCAAGGGCAGCTGCACATAGGCTGTCTGGCCACAAATAAAGTAGGTGTGTCGTGATGCTCTGAAATGGGACTTTCCTTTATCTTTGAATACTATTATAGTATCACACTCACTGTGCCCCAAATGTACTGAGCCTTCTTTTCTGACACACAAGTTCCCTTTTACTGGCAGGACTGTAATTGAGGGCGGACCTGACATGTATTGGGGCTTTACGTTCAACACTATGAAATCGAGGGTCGCATTTCCTTGCAGATACTCTTCATTTTCTAGATCTGTACCTTTCATTTGGGGAAGACCCTCTTCATCTGGGAAACATGCTTTGTTCATGACTTTATTCAAGTTACCCCATACCCACTCGCCCCTACAATCCTCCTCTTGACATTCTTTGGCATTACCGTTGATGGATGTCATTAAGGCAAACCATGCTCCGCAAGAACCATTATGGGAGAACGGAAAAGGAAAAAGAGGCAAGACTCCCTTTACCTTCTGATATGGGGGAAGTCGGCCACAGACCCAGCAGTCTGTAGCATTGCTAACCTGGTGTGAATGGTGCAGCATCTGAATAAAGGTATTGTTGCGTAAAGCAAATCGATACGATAATTCATGGGATGGTAGATCACTAAACGTGTGTTTTGTGGCATCATTAGTGGAGGAATGTAAAAGTGAGGCAATAGGAGGAAAAATAGCATGTAGTATTAAGCTGATACATATTATCGTGATACATAGAAGAGATAGAACGATCAAAGTAACTATACATCTACCACGTAATAATTTACAGTATTTGTTTTTCATCCTGCTCTTTCTCTCGTTCGCTTTGTTTGAGATCTCATACAAACCAGAACGCATGTTCAACCGCTTCACCACCTAGTGGACTTAATCGATCAAACGGGTTCTGACTTATGGGATCTGAGTTTCGCTTTATATTTCTGCTGCGGAGTCTCTTCTAATAAAGGGGGCTCAAAATCCGAGCAGTCAGTATTTTGTTTAAAAGTACAGTCATTCCCGAAATAGCGTTTGCAGTGGTGAAGGTGGATCCAACCTTTCCGTCCCTCGACTTTTACGGCGGTCCTTGTTGTTAGCAACACCAGTTTCGGTGTTTTCCACCTCGGCTCAAGAGGACTTGATCTGTCAAAGTTCCGAATAAGGACATAGTCGCCAGGAGCGATTGAATATTCTTTGACCTGGGTGTTGTCAGGGAAAGCGGCGGCAACCTGTGAACGACAAGAGAGTAGTGCAGACATCAAGGAAGCCAGGTAATCTGTCAGTATGTTACTATCAACATCAGTAATTCTTTTAGGCATTGGAGTGCCCCACATATTTGGTGGTCTACCGAAGACCACCTCATAGGGAGATAAGCCTGTTCTAGAATGAGCTACCATTCGCATGTAAAAGAGGGCAACCGGTAGGGCTACCATCCAATCTACACCTTTGTCTGCGCAAATCTTTGCTAGTCTAATTTTCAATGTCTGATTATGTCTTTCTACAAGGCCTGCTGCTTCAGGATGTCGCACACAATGGAATTTCCAGGTATACCCTAACAGAAGGGACACTTGTTTCATGAGTTCAGAGGAGAAGGGCTGACCGTTGTCGGAATATACGACACGCGGTAATCCATAACGTGGGAAAAACTCTCGTACTAATTGTCTGGCGGTAGTTACAGCAGTATAATCAGGGACTGGATAGGCTTCGGTCCACCTCGATAATGAACATACTACTACCAAGACATATTTGTGTCCTCTACATCTGTCCATTTGGATATAATCCATTTGGTGGACCTCAAAAGGGTGGTCAGGTGGATGGAATCCACCTTGTTCCATCGGAATGCCTCTACCTGGATTGAATTGGCAACAGATCATACACGTTCTAACCTTTTGTTTCGCTGCTGCACGCAGGTGTTTGTTGAACCATATATTCTGTAAGCTATCTATCATTGCTTTCTCTCCTAAGTGTGCAGGACTATGTGCGGTATTTATAATCACTTGTACCATCGAATCAGGAAGAAACCATGTGGATTTGCCCTTTGTCATCCAACCCTGATCAGTCAGTACCCCTCCTTGTTCCGACCATTTCTTCAATTCGTCCATAGTAGCATGTGTCTGTATGTCTTGTACATCCTTGGAAGGATCCCTAACTGTCATGGCTTTGGACACTGATGGTACCTGTGACTTTGTCATGTCTAATGGGGTCTGAGCTGTCTGTTTAGCAGTTCGGTCTGCCAAATCATTGCCTTGAGAAATGGTATCTGTGGCTCTAGTATGTGCTTTACATTTTAGGATTGCTATGGCTGTTGGTAAATGTATCGCTTCCAGTAGGGTTTGAATAAGGGGGCCATGCTGTATCTTGGCCCCATGAGAGGTCAGGAAACCTCTTTCTCGCCAGAGCATCCCAAAATCATGAACTACCCCATATGCATATTGCGAGTCGGTGTAAATGTTTACTTTCAGGTGCTCAGCTCTTATGCATGCTCGTGTTAGGGCGATGAGCTCTGCTGCTTGTGCTGATAATATGTCTATTCTTTTAGTCTCTATTATTTCTGTATCAGTAGTCACTGCATATGCTGCCACTAATTCTCCCGCCCCTGTCCTCATGCCTGAGCCGTCAACATATAGTGTTAGGTCGGGGTCTGGAAGTGCGACGTCTGTCAAGTCTTGTCTCGGTTTCGTCACGGTATGTATTACTTCAACACAGTCGTGTGGTGAAACGCTTTCTGTACTGGAGGGCAAAAGGGTAGCGGGATTCAGTATGTTGCATCGTCTGATCTCTATGTGTGGTTGAAATAACGTCAGCTCATAGCCTGTCAATCTAGCTACAGTCAGGTGTTGTGTTTGTGTCCGGTTCAAGAGAACCTCCACTGCATGTGGTATTTGTACTGTCAAAGGGTGGCCCAGCACTATCGAGTCACTTTGTCTTATGGCTAAGGCCGTTGCTGCAACTGATTTTAGGCACGCAGGCAACGCCTGTGCTACCGGGTCTAATGTACTAGAAAAATAAGCACAGGGCTTGTGTTTTCCTGCATGATCTTGTGTTAGGACAGAAAGTGCTGTTCCATCCCGTTCTGTCACAAAAAGCATAAACGATTTGTTGTAATCAGGAATTGCTAAAACTGGTGCTTGACATAAAGCTCTTTTTAGTTCTTTAAATGCCACAGTATGTTCTTGTGTCCAAGGGAGGACTTTAGTAGAGGCTGCCTCCTGTGTCGTCAACTGTATTAGGGGCTTTGCTATGTAAGCATACTGGGGAATCCACTGCCTGCAATATGAAGTGAGGCCAATGAATGCACGTACCTCCTTTTGTGTAGTGGGCTGTGAAAGACCAGAAATCAACTGTATACGTTCAGGTGTTAGTCTCCTACCCTCCTTGGAGAGCAAGTGCCCAAGGTACGCCACTTGCTTTTCACAGAATTGCAACTTCGAAGGGGACACTTTGTGCCCCTTGTCAGCCAGGAAATGTAAAACCATTAAGGAAGCATCCTCACAATCATGGTCAGAACGGGCAGTGATAAGAATGTCATCGACATACTGGATCAGTGCCGTAGAGCTAGGCATATCAATACTATCAAGTTGTCTTTTCAGAGCCTGGCTATAAATGCTAGGACTTTCCGTGAAGCCCTGTGGTGCTCTTGTGAATCTGAAGCTGCGGCCTTTTAAACTAAAACCGAAAAGATATTGGCTGTCCGGATGTATCGGAATGCTAAAGAATGCGTTCTTCAGATCTATTACGGTAAAAAACGTAGCACGCGCATCAATGGCAGTCAATATCGAAGAAATGTCCGGGACCACAGGGTACTGTGGTACCACACATTTGTTTAATTCTCGCAGGTCCACAACCAATCTATATACGGGTGGTATATTGGGGTCTGTTCTTTTGAGAATAGGAAGCACCGGTGAATTACATATGTTCGAATCAGTCTCGATCACCACCCCTTGTGCAATCAGGTCGTCTATTATCTTCAGTAAACCTACTTCGGCCTCAGGTGGTATTTTATATTGTCTGATCCGTGGTAACACTACACCGTCCTTGAGGGTGACCTGGTGTGGTGTAATGTCCATGTAACCTACGTCCGTTGGGCCTTGTGCCCATAGGTGCTGTGGTACATCTCAAAGCCTGCCGTCAAGTTCCTTCATAACAAAATGTCCCTTAAAATCACGTAAATACAGTCGCACTCCTTCCGGAGAACAACATATTACTGCTACTAGTTCTTTTAATGTCTTTATACCAAGCAAGTTTTCCGGACATGATTTAGTAAGTAGTAAGTCCGTAGTGTGTATCAGTGGACCAACCCCTAAGGAGACTGGTTCTGAAACTTCATTAACGATAGGTCTACCCGAAAATCCCAGGGATACACTCTTTGAGCCCGAGAGGGGTGCCCCGGGCACCTCGGAATGACTAATGGTAGTTCTACTGGCCCCAGTGTCAATCAAAAACCTTTTATTTTGTCCCAGTAACCGTGCATTTACATAGGGACCCGCTTGGTCCACGGGAACTGGAATGAGGGGCAAGTCGAATTCCCTCTCTGGGCAGCTTCATGAATATGCCTGGTATTCCGGATAATTATTTTGAGCGCGTTCATACATTTGTGTTGTAGCTCGGGCTGGTGCAGGTGCATGGACAGGTGGTGGCGGCGGTGGGAATGTATCTGTGTTACTGTCCTTGGGAGGATATTGACGAGGCTTCGTTTTACCTAGCGCTATATTGTTTTTCAGCACTGCGCACTCATTTACGAAGTGGCCTGCTTTCTTGCAATAATGACAAATGACACCATTCTGTTTTGTGCTATTCTTGTTCGTGCTAGTATTCATGTTTGCCGGTGTCGATTGGGCAACCAGCATCTTCATCTTTGTGTCTTTCATGCGTCTCTTTTCTTGGTCATGTTCTTCTCTAATTCTGTTCTGGTGGTACTGTAACATCTGTAACATTTGGGAAGGGCTGTTAGCTTGCCAAGTACTCTCAACTTTCAGTACTCTATACTTTACCTCAGGTAAGGAGTTTTCCACTAATTTGCTCACAAACAGATGGGGATATGAATCACTACCGGGCTTAAGGCCACTGTTGATAGTGAAACATTTTTCAAACCTAGAATAAAAGTCGCTAGTGTCCTCGTCTGGCTTCTGTTTACAAGCCGATATGGCATCCCAGTCTTCTTTTTTGGTAATTAATAATCTTGGTAGAACTTGTACAAGGAGTTCAGGCAATTCTTTAGCTCGGGGACCCAGACCAACCCCCGGACCTCTTGCATTTTCTTCTGTTTGTAACACATCCCAGCTAATCTTGCTCTCTCCCACCTCCCAGTCTTTTTCTTTAAGTTTTTCGTAAATACCAGCAGGCAATAGTACCTTTAATAACTTTAGAAAGTCCGCATATGTGTATTCCCCTAAGCGGAGAATGTCCTTTAATTCCCTGTGAAAACCCCCCGGGTCTTTGTCATGTGAGGGCAACATTTTTTTCATTTCCAGTATCTCTAATTTTGACAGAGGGGTGTAGACATACACCCGTTGTAGTTCATTGTGTGTATCCTTTACGGGATGTACCTCTCGTAGGGGGTTCAGTTTGTCGTAAGTCCGTCCTTTAACCTGCGGTGGAACGGGAAGCAGGGATCTAGTTACATATACTATATATTTGTGTCGCTGGTCCAAGATGACATTAATCAGTTCAGTACCCAAGTTCATCCATCTGTCTAGTATTATGTCGTCCAGCAACCTATACAATATACCAGGACCAGAGTACTGACTTTCATATAACGTTATTAAATGTTGGACCATGTAAACACCAGCTAAGCGCTGTTCATTCGGTGGAAGGCTCAAAAACGTCTGTGCAACGACATCATTATTATATAAATCGTATTGGGATACCCACAGAGTGGCTGATCGTGCTAATTCGAGATCGGTCGGCGTTAGGGGCTGCTCATTACCTAACCATTCATTCACCGCTTTGTCGGTGATTTGGAACAGATTTTCAAGGGAAAATCTCTTTTTTATAGCCGTTCCCTGTTTACGGTAATTCAGGCCTTTCGGTTTCTCCAATCTCCGGGCATGGCCTACATATTGTATTTTATCTTGATCCCCTGCTTCATCATCAGATGATGAAGCAGTTTTATCGTGCGGTCCTGCTTCGTGTGATGCTATTATTGTTTTTCTGATTTTGGTCAACATGTGGTCTGTCTGTCCTGATTTATCATGTTGACCGGCATCTATGCGATCACTCCAACCAGTATAGCGATGGTCTACATCCCCGTTTCCTTCGTCCTTTTCTCTGATCAGACAATTAATTAGGAAGCGAAGGATGTAATTCTTAACAACCACTTTTCTATTTTGTATAGCATCTGCTATGCTTTCAGGACTTTCCCCTGTTCTTATGAATGTGTACATTTTCTTTAGATGGTTATCCATATCTGGTAATTTTTCCAGATCTGTGACTGCTTTTCTAAGCCGTAGTGAAAACACAAGCATCTTGCCCTTCCCTGCGTCTGGATCATATATACATTCAGGGATGTCTACTCTTACTGTCGACACCCCTCCTGACGCTGTCCCGGATCCCCCCTCCCCACCGTCCTCGAGCTCCTGGAGCTGTTCTGCTGTTGGCGGTGCAGGGAAAGATCCGTCCACGTAGGCTGGTGGGGATTCCTCCAGATAGTTGTCAATAAACCTGTCCGATGCTGTTCTTATTTTTCGGGGTACTGGTGGAGGCTCTCTACTGGGTCTTTCTACTGCAGTTACTTTTGCCAGTTCCTTCGAAAGGACGGGGTAAATACCAGCGACGACTGTATTCATTTTTCTTTCAGTCTGCTCCCTTTTTACTCGTTCCCCTTCCTCTCGCAAGTTCTGTTCTTTGGCTTTATCTGATTCTTGCTTGCTTCTCTCTAATTTGTGGAACTCTTTTTCTGTTCTTCTATGTGACTCCTTGCGCCATAACTCAATGGCATCTTTCTGAGCAGGTCTAGATTTTCTCTTACATATCTCTTCCTCTACTTTCATAATGCTTTCCGAATCCCACGTTCCCGTGATAGGCCATCTATATTTTGTCTCTAAGTCCTTCGTGTAATCTATCCATAGTTCCAAGAACAACACGGCATCTAAACCATGCTTACAGTACATGAAATGTCCAGGTGTGTCCCTAGGAGGAATGTTAACTGGGTCCTCTAGTACACCTTTTCTGGTACATATTGCACGCAGTTTCGAAAATAACGGCATGATTGAATGTAGCCGAAAACAAAAGAATCACAATAGCGCTGTAAATACAAAAACTATAATAAAACAAACATACATAAAACCTGACACAATCAAACCTAACTGAACCTCACTATGACATTAACATTCATACAGTTATTTTGGTGCACCCTGAAATTTATGAGATCTCTACTCGTAAAGCATGCACTTGAACTTGAATATGGGTCTCACAAGTAAAAACCCACCTTGATTGCAACCCCCATGAGAGAACTCACCGGGAAGCGGAACTTGAAAACTTGAAACTTGTGCTTGACATCGGAGGCCTCCGGAACTTGACGCTGCGCGGGGAATGGCGTAACCTAGGTGGATCTCCGAAAACCTCGGACACAGCTCTCTCGCAGGTGGGCTCTGGGTAGGACAATCTGTGTTCCTCACCGCCTCGTATGGATGCTTGGTCACAGTCCGTCTCCTCCGCTGGCCTGAGGGAGTTGGCGGGAAGACCCGCGACGTACGTACTTGAAGTCCGTCACGGCTGTGGAAGGGGGCAAAGCTGGACCCTCATCTCCGGCGTGTGGGGAAAGAGGATTGTCCCTGTTCGGGCGCCATTATGTCGTAAATAAAATATTACGCTCTCAGAATTTCAGTATTCTAACAAGATCATGCATAAAGCAAGAGGCTGAGTCTGTGGTATCAGGTTCAAAAAGGGCTTTATTCCAATAACTCGAGTCAAAGGGAGAATATTACCATCACCACAAGGGATCTGGAAGGGACTCAAAAGTATTCTCAAACAATTATTCACAGAGTACAGTATATATACATCGGAAACGAAAAGAGCAAAAGAGAGTGAGATAAGAGCATGTGGGCGTGTAAGTAGGTGTGAAAGTGGGTGTCCATGTGGGCGTCCACTTGATGATAATGGGTAATTTGTCATAGGTGGGTGGATACCTGGAGGGGGTTGCGTGATCTGCTGGAATTGTACTGGAACTTTGCCTTACTTGTGCTTAACTCGAGCATGACGTGTAACTGACGTAGGGAGGGTCGCTATGCAACCGTGAGGCCTTCAGTGAGTGAGGCCTTCAGTGTCAGGACGACCAGCACATCTTGTTTTATCTGATATCTGATGTCTGGAGCAGGGACTGATTTGTGACATAGGTTGCTCATCACCAAGAGCCGATGTGGCATCTATTTCTTCATTTACTGCAGAGACCTTACATGGGGGCTATGGGCTTTTTCTGACGTGAGCTTTGCAATCTCACAAAGAGAGACAGAAAGGCTAGGCTTTCTCCTTTGCTGATCCCTCCTTCTCCAGGCAGGAAATCGGCTCTGTAGGAGTAAGCAGATAACCGTGCTCAATACTGTCTAGGCAGGGCCCTTCTGGCTGAGGCCCAAGTGTGTAAGGCCAAGGATACGCAGCTGCAGCTTTTCTGAACGTCCGAGGTCTGAAACCTCTGTTCAAGTCTAGCTGAGCCACAAACACGGGTTTGTATGTGGTGCAGGAAACCATGGTGCAAAACGTGTTGGCCTCAATACAGATTTGTCATTTCTCTCATGGGGAACTGAATGATGACAGGCCACGTTATAGCATAAGTAACATGATAGGAAAGGCCATGGATGGGAAATGCATAGGTTACATGCATGCGCACATAGGCATTGAGGGGGGGCACATGGGGACATATAGGCCTCATAGATTTTTATTTTCCACAGTGGCTTAAATATGCACACTTCCAATTTGCAACATGGTTAGAAAATCCTTCTGGAAATAAGACCTACCAATGATTCAGGGATTAATCAGGGTACACAATTGGATAAATACAGCAACAATTTAATGGGGAACAACTGAATAAGTGTGGCTTCATGATTTGGAGCATTTTAGGTGCTGAAGCATAACTGGGCAATCAGGGGTACATTGATTATTTTATTTTGACAATTTCAAGGTACATAAGAGGAGGCAACTCACACAGCATTGATTTTCTAATTTGCACATTTGCTTTAATAGCTTCTCCCAGCTTCTATCAGTGCATTTCAACTGTAGGCAATATCTAAACATGGGCTTACATGGAGGCAGTCAGTGCTGCTGTTTCACGGAGATCCCGATTCCCCTGCCTAAAGAAAATGGCTTTTCTTACTCCCAAGTAAGTATTACACTGCTAGTGGTGGCAATGGATTAAAGGAGGTACCTTATGGCTTGCTACTTTACATAAGCATTTATATTCAATTATGTCAGGGTTATTTAATGGGCATTTTTAATGTAAGGACAGATGAAACACCATGTAGTGCTCCTGCTATTGCAATAGATAGTCTATAGGTACAGTCTTATATCACTGTGAGTCCCTCTCATAATAAAAAAGGGTGTTAGCATGCCCAATGACAGACTTCACAGTGAAGAACAATAATGTTCTGAAATGGTGATCTGTAAGTCGGCACAGGCCGAGCTCAGAACAAATTCATTTTCATACTACAGTGATCTGTTAACACACCATAATCTGAGCACAAGTGTAAACAGAAGCAACATTGTATTTAATCTAGTGGTGGCAATAAGGTTGTTTGGCAAATAGAACAACACAAAATAAATGGAGGTCACAGAGCAATAGAGGTAATGGTTGGGGCCACAATGCCAGAAGATACCGTCTCTTGAGGTTGTTGGAGTTATAGGGAGAGCCAAAGTACTTTGATGAAGAAAGCAGCTACAAAAGATTGCTTCATTGCAGTACTCAGGAATCCTTACAGCAGGGCTCTGGGGTGAAAGCCAACCTGTTATTTCCATGGACAGTTGTAAGTCTCTGGAACTGGGTGCTTATCTGAAATTGCTTCCCCCTGTGCATGGCTTCATTTTAATGGACAGTAGGCTCCAATTGTTGGGTGAATCCAAAAGATTCAGTACCAGATGTGGTGTCATTCTGCCTAATAGAATTGCAACAAATTTCCCTCCCACACAAAAACTGGTATGTACAATGTAATTTGCTTGTGGTCTGTATTCTACTGAATTTATTTATATCAAGCTAAGTGAGAACAGCTCTGTGAGCCAGCCTGACTTAATGTGCTCTGGTATTTGGTCTTGTGCTGCTTAGGCTCAATCACACATTCCGAGGCTGCACCTGCCTTTCATGTTGTGCACCTGCAGCTGAGCTGGGCCAGGTATATGGTGCCTAATCCATCTAAAAAAAGATGCACCAGCTGGCTAAAGCCAGTGGTCCATTTACTGAGTGCCAGCCTCACATGACCTTCCCTGTCTAGGATAGAGCAGTGGTTATTTTCCTCATACAGACATTATGGGTTCAACAGTATGAGGCTGAAGACCAAGCTTTTCTCATTCACACAGAAAATGTATAGAGACTCAGCAGTACTATTAAGTTGCTTAATGGTAATGCCGGTTAAGTGCACTATTTAAAAAAGGCAAAATTACTGAACCTGTAGGGGCTCCAAATTTGTTTTGTTCTGGGTGATATCTGTGCAAAGGCTGACCCTGCCTGTATTTACAGTTCCATCAACACCCTATCAACGTCATCCTCACTATCAGGGCATATATATTTTGTCGCTTAAATTTGGAACAGGAGTTTCCTCTACAAGCCGAACTGGCATGTAACCCTGTCCTGAGTGCCTGGCTGCATGTGAAACTAATATTCTGTCCTTTATTTTGCTGCAGGTATTACGCTAATCTAGCATGTATATTGAGATCTAAGCCTACCCCTGACAAAACGAGGTACAGGACCTGGGAGTGCAACAAGCAAGTCTTCATAGTGGACAGAGGACCAAAACACCTAAAATGGTGGTGGCAATGTACTGTTTGCTGGCTTTTGTCTGGTGAATTCGCTCAGTAGTCTCTCCTTTTTGACTTTTTTTATCCTCCCATGAGGACTGCTCCTGTTACATATGCTCCTACTCTTCAGGTTATTTAGGATACTTTGTCTGCACTCTTTTTTTGTTGGCCTGCCTGTGCTTGTGTTAAGTCTTCGTGTTTTGTTTACTTCATGTGCCGGCTTGTTACTTTTGTGTTCACCTACTCTTTTTGTTTTGCTGCAGATTGAATGGGCTTTCCTGGCTCAGCGCGGTACACGCTTCATGAACACCGTACTTTATCTTTGACAGATGCTCGCTCTCCTCCCAGTTACTCATAGGACAGCAGCAGTGAAAAGCACCCAGCTACGTGACGTGCCTTAAGGAGTGGTAACACTCTTGTTTTGTTTTCATGTAGATCCCCTTCAAAAGAGCACAAAGGTATCATTAAATGGCAACATTTTGTTGACTTTCGCCATAGTTTCAGCATTTTATTTTTGAAAGGCATGGGGAGAGTTGATGCCAAGACTCGAGCCCTATTCCACGGGTTCCCAAGTCTGCAGCTCTGAATGGTGTGCCACACTTTCTCTCTGAAACACTCAGCAATTTTGGAGGGATGTGTCTCCATTTCCATCACTGAGTTACCCTCCTACCATGCAACCACCCTTAACCCCTTCCTCCCTTTTGTTTCCCTCAGCGCTCCTCATGAGCATATGGGAAGGGTGTTCCCTTTATTACACAGAAGTGTGCTGTCAGAAGGTGAGCACAGACAATGTGGATAGTGCTAAGCTCCATTTCACGGCCCCAAAGCGAGGAGAATGCTGAGAACCTGTATTCCAACTTTATTCAACAAGGTCAGACTTGAAGCACATGCAGGAGTCACTTTATTGACTTTCCAGGTGCATGGCAGGACGTGGTGTACAGTGATGGGTGTTTTGAATCTGTGTACTGAAGAGCAATATCAAGTTTGTGTTGTCAGGTGAGACTCGTTTGTGAGGCAGCAAAGGGGTGAGACAGTACTGGTATTTTCTTTTTTAATACTTTGTTTATAGTTTAAAGCTCGTACATAGTAGTGCAATATCACGTGGTTAACAAATTCAGCAAATCAATTACAGGCCAGTGTATGCAGATTACAGTACATTTTTTGAGGTTATTATCACAGGTATAGTAACAATGTCTATGTAATATCCGCGGTATTGAGGAACAAATAACAAAATCTACACATCGTGCATGCAGCTTTAAGGGGCTGTATAGACATAAAGACATTCGTGACATTTCCAAGTCTGTCGGTATGCATCGAGAGCTCATCAACCTAGCTTGCCTCCCCTATCCATCCGGTAATACATAATCCTGCCTTCTGAGTCAGACAAGACCACCAGCTTATCCCACCCCCTCTTCAACAGCACTGCCGCTATCTCCCCGTTACTATGCGAGAGTAGGTATCCCACTAGTGGTCCCCATATGTCCCTGGGTTGAGATGCCCGTGGTAGCAGTTCAGCGTAAGTGTTATTCTGTTCTTGACAATATATTAGATCCTCCAGCCATTCCTTAAATTTCGGGGCCCTGCCTCCACCCCATTGACAGGCCATTTTACACTTTGCCAGCAATAGCGATATAGCAACAAATTTTCTGCAATGTTTGGGTATCTGCGCCGTGTATCCCAGAAGCGCAAATGTTGGATCCCTGGCTAGATGACTGTCTATCATGTCTTCCAATGCCACGAACACCTGTTCCCAATACTCTTCTATTTTCTCACTTTCCCACGCTAGATGCAGGAACCCTGCTCCCGGTCGTTTACATCTCTCACAGCGATTATTGTCAGCTAACTTAAAGCGCATCTTCTTAACCGGTGTATAATACAACTGGTGCAAGAATTTGTAGTGGATTACCCGGAGCCGACTACTAGCCGATATCTGTGCAGTCTGTAGACAGCAATATTGCCACTGTTCAGCGGTGATGTCCTTTCCCAAATCCTCCCCCCAACGCTGTCTGGACTGACCATCTGCTCCAACCCTAAGTGCTCGTGTCGTGGTGTATAACCCGGACACCAGATGTTTGCCATCTGCAGATTGTATCATCCGATGCAGTGGCTCCAATCTCAAAGGTTCCTGAGGGAAATCCGGGAGAAGTGACCTCATACCTTGTCGCAATCTCACATATAAGAAAACAACAAGTGGCGTGCGTGCCTCTGTCGGCAGGAATTGATCTAACGTGAGGAAGGTTCCCTCATGAAAAAGATCCCCCCACATACTAATCTGTTCTTTCCTACACAGGTCCTGGAACCCCTTCTCCTACAATAGCGTCAAATTTGGGTGATATGTAAGTGGCAGTCCAGGAGAGTAAGAGTACTGGTGTTTTGGGGTCATATTATGTATGCTCGGTCACTCAGGAGTTTGCGCAGTGTATGAACTTTTGCTTCCCTTTTGTAAAGCCAGCTTTTCTAAATATGGGCATTTACTTACTATTCATTATTCAGACTATGACACTACTCTCCTATGGCTCTGTAAATCAAGTCATCTTACTTCTTAATCCCAAAGCTGTTAGGTTCGATTATGTGTGGACGCATAAGAAGCAGCCACTCTGGATAGCAAACACCCCGTCTCTTTAGCTATATCCGGCCAAGATGCCATGAGAGAGGAAGGCCCGTGCTTGAATTTCCTGATTTTGGAAGTCTTAGTGTATACTTAGTGTGGCCAGATTTCTTGCTTGTGAGCTCCTAAACGTCTTCAACACTTTCAGTGCATTTTGACATGCGAGCGATACACAGCTCCAGTGGTTGCCTCATTGTGCATATTGCTACTTCTTTAGTAAGACTTAAGCACCAGGATGCCCTTTGTTAGATGCGCACTGTAAAAATGCAAGATGTATTTATTTAGTGGTGAGGGTTTTTTATGCTGAACAGCCTCGGCTTTCAGTTGCGCATGGGCACAAGAAATCTAGGGATATTGTGCAGTTAGACGGTTTAGGGTTAGTTGTGTAACAAAATATGCTCAGCTCAGAAAAACCATTCTAGTATTTTTTGCAGTTTTACATAGCCAAACTCAACCTGCAGGAGTTGGAGCGCTTTACATGAGCACCAGTTACATTACAAAGGTCACATTGTTTGGCACTGGA
Organism: Triturus cristatus; assembly: GCF_964204655.1. Lineage (NCBI taxonomy): Eukaryota > Metazoa > Chordata > Amphibia > Caudata > Salamandridae > Triturus > Triturus cristatus. The sequence goes on along the minus strand of NC_140583.1, from coordinate 420,705,333 downwards.
AGATTAAGTGATTTGGCCAAAATCACAGTATCCTTAGTTAGCAGGTTGGCAGCTCTGACCATAGCACCACATCCTCTCCAAGTAGCAGATATAGGGTGGCCTAGGGTTTTATCGTGTGCCTCGAATATTTATGTTTTAATCACGGCATCAGTAATTGACCATCAATCATGTAATTCAGTCTGTGTTACGAATTGTAAATATATGTGATCTAAAGTATATCAATGCTGTCTAGTGCTGTTTCCTACTCACGCCTCGTCATATGCTGGTCTCAGCAATATTTTATGTAAAATTAGAATTGGCATGGTCTCTGAGGAACAAGTCGGTGATTATATGCTGCCAGACCCACCTTGTAGAGATGACAGCCTGGAGATGTCAGCTGGTCCCATGAGACCTCTGACACATACTCACATGCAGTGTTGCTTCAGACAAGCGGAAGGCACAGGGTGTCATTAGGCCTGGGTGGAGTTCATGAAGTTTCACTATGTAGAACTCTGGAAAGTGACCAAAAAACTCTGCTGTGCTCGGCGGAGTTCCACATGTGGCGTAGTGAGGTAAGTTGCGCAGCTCGCGCGGTTCTGTGCTGTAAAATCAGCAAGAACAGCACCACATGCAGCGCAAAAGGGCACAGCTTATTTCTGCCGCTTGAGTAGATGTTCTATTTGAGCTGCAGCTTTATCAACGCGGGTGGCAGGTTTCTCAACACGAAGGTATCAACCTACCACGACCGCTCACATTGAGAAATCTCACCAGGAGTTCGTCTAATGTTGGATTTTTCTCAGTAGTGCTCACCAACTTAATGTTGGGTAGCCAAGAGAGAGAAAAAAACTATACTCTGTGTCACTTTGCGGAGAATTGTTAGCTCTGCGCTCTACATGGAGTGGGAAAAACTCTGCAAACTCCAGGAGCAGAGTTTACCGCCCAGTCCTAGTGCCATCTCCAGGCTTGAGTTGCAGACAGCCTTCCCTCCTCAATGGGACAAGAGCAAAATGTAACGAGTCTCTGCTGATTTTTACTGAAGCCCTTTGCTTAGGTCACACAACCCTATTTTAACCGTTTTCTAAAAGTGCAGACTTGAAAACTCGTAACTGGTAATGCTGCTCAGTAGGATAATTCACATACTGCAAAGACTTGTGGGTATAATGTTGGTATGCAGTTTGGAGGACAATAAACCATTCAATGTGAAATATTACCAGCTATCAAGCATCTAGAGAAATTTCAGGATGCTGTGTTTCCAACGTGTGTATTAAGAAACAATGTAATTATCTTTGCTTAGGTCAAGTGTGTCTAGTACATGTGTGGTAGTTAGACTCATAGGAGTCTCAGGATTGAGGCCTGTGGGGTTCATTTTGAATGCTTCTGGTTTGGCATGGCACATGAAAGAGAATGAGTACAGCTTGCCTAGAGAGTGGAAGTGTATTGCCTGCAAATCCTTTTGCTGGAGGGTGAAGATCCAGACAATGTAGTAAGGAAGATGGAGGCAAGGCGACCTTGTTATCAGGGGCTCCTGAGTAGTTCTTCCTGAGCACTGCCATCTAGTTGGCATAGGGGTGAGGGTGGGACTGTGATTTTTATTGTTGACAGTCAGAAGATTTTTAGGTAAGTCCTCCTGCATAGTTTGTCCCTGACAGCTGCTTCCTAAAGGCTGATGACAGCCAGGTGCAGAAACCTCAAAATGTATTGTGGTCTTGCTGTGCATGCTCCTCTTGGAGACAGCCTTGGTGCTTTATGCCGTGAATGGCAACACTTTAAACAAGGATTGTGTCTAGAGAGCAGACGGAGAAGGGCACTTGAAAATAGAACCAACCCAAAACTTGTACTGAGAGTGAAACAGTGGATCCCCAGTTTGGAAAATGGGTATAAAGCTGGGATCCAAAGCACCTCACTTTGTCCCAGTTCCAAGTTCTTCATGACCAAGGAAGGGAGTGCTCCTCATAGCAGAGGACAGCTGTCGGACCAGGGATGGTGTCTGCCTGACAGCCAGTCTCCCAGAGGCAAGGGGACAACACCGGAATCCTTCACTATATGCTGGAGGGCTCAATTTATAAAAAGGGCCTGGCATTCTCTTCCTACTGTTGGAAATACCCAGTTAGTATGGCAGGCTCATCACTCCAATGGAGTTTAGACCCTTGATACCCTAGTGTTCGTATAAGTCAAAGAAAGTGTTTAGAGTGTCTTCTCTTTCAAAAATGAATCATCGTTATATCCTTCTTTTTTAATTCACTTTTTATTTGAAGATAGCTAGGTTTGGTGTATAACGTAGGGTTTAAAGGAACAGCCGTTGTATAACATAGGGTTCAAAGGGACAGCCAACAGGTGTTTCGCCCCCTCAGACTGATATGCCTGGGGCTTTCTCAAGGCATTAGAGAGAAAGGCTATTAAGTCCATTTACGTCATCAAACCAATAGTAGTTGCAATTCAGTATGCCTTTTTAAGTCCACAGGGTAAATCCCTCTCTGGCGTTTGTCATGGTGATGTTCTCGAGAGAACGCCTCAGGCATATCAGACTGAGGGGGTGAAACAAGTGTTGACTGTCCCTTTGAACTCTATGTTATACACCAAACCTAGCTATCTTCAAATAAAAAGTGAATTTCAAAGAAAAATTGATATAACGATGATTCATTATTGAAAAGGAAGACACTCCAAATGCTTTCTTCGACTATATGCTGAAGGAGCTGAGATCAGCTTGGTGCTTAGAAGCGTGCCTGAATGCTGAGAAAGGGAAGGAGCCTGCCTGGCTCTGAAGGAAGAGAAACTGCCCAGTAAGAAAAGCCCATCATGTTCCCAGGGTTAGGATAACTTAGCAAAAGCAGTCTGCCTGAGGGAGCAACGCTAGTAGTGGCCCTTGTTGTGAGCGCTTACTGCAGTTCCTGTTGAGAACTGCACCCCAAAGACTGCTGAAGTTCCACAACCCATGTGTCCCCCTGGCAGCCTCTGGGTGCATCAAGTTGGTGCTGCAACCAAAGATGATTTGAAATGCTGTGATGCTGCGGCGTAAAAGCCAATCAGCCTAGGAAGGTGTATCATCCCAGAACACATACTTGCAGATCCATCTGCCCCAAGGAATCCAAAATTACATTACCCATAGTACGCATCTGAAATTGGCCAGTGGGGGACCCCAACTGCATAAGATGATGTGGCCACTATGACAAGGCCAGCTGAGCTACATTTGCCCAATAACCCTATTACAAAGGGAGGCCAAAGATGTGGGCTGTGCCCAACCTCCCCCTCTCTGCTACAGGATCAATACACGGGAACTGCAGTCCTCTACCTGTATCAGAACAAAGAAACTGCAATGTGCTGAATTGAGCACGAGAAAGTGAGATTGTTTCTGCTCACATCAACAATTTGGGTTAGAATCTGAAAACTTATTGTGAATCTGAAATGATGGTGAAAAGTAATCTGCACCTCTGCCTAACTCATGCCTCTGCCAAATACAATTGGAGACTATAGTCAACTCTGCTGCATAATTTGGTTCTCTTCTGCCCTGTGACCCTGACTAAAACTAATAGGTACACTAGGGCAAGAGAGGGCACTGGAGAGAAGTGATCAGAGGTATCACCCTATGTTTGCCTATTGGATTGTGTAGTATTTAGTTCTGCTGTATGATTAAAAGTACTTTTTTTATCCTGGGTCGGGCATTGTTATCTTGTCTGTTGCTTCATTGTTGACACCTGAGCTTTCTCTCCCACACTTTAGCCATGAGAAGCCTGTGGCTGCCATTTCTCGGTATCCTGACAGTCATGTGCAGAAGGATGGCCCCCCGGACATCAGTGGCAAATGACCTCAATGGTTCAGACACAGTCCCCCATGGATGCCCTTGTGGCCCTGTGAATGGTGTCTAACACTGTCTATAAATAATAATATTTGGAACTGTGTACGAATTCCAGTTAGAAATGATAGCTAAAGAAATAACCACCATGTAAATTCAAATAATTTTCCCAGTCAAGGCTTTTAAAAGCTACTAAGGGGTGCAACCTCTTTCTTTTAATTATGAATTGGACGCAAATATGTGGAATTTGTTTTATAAAAATACAAACAAATGCTATATTGAATGTTTAAAAAAATACACTGTGCACTGTATAAGTTTTGGCTTTATTCTTTGCAAATCTATTCTTTTTAAGTTTCACAATAAGCCCATAGATTGCTTTCTGGAACACTGGTTTGCATCATTTCTCTCAGATTAATGTACATTTTCGAGTTTGAGGGGACCTTCAGGAAGTACAGTTTTAGAGACAGCATGAAAATGTCAGCGAGCTTTTATGTGCCAAGTTTACAATTTATGAAACAAATAACTCAATTTGTAGTGCTCTGTGGAAAAACTACAGAACAACCTTGAGACTACTTTTTGTGCCTGGATGTTTTCTTACAAAGGCTTGACAAGAACAGGGAATTCAAAAACGGAAGTTGATCAGAACAAAACGAACAGACCTGCAGTCTGAAATGGATTTTCAGTAGCTCTCTGGTGCACAAAATTGCACGCTGCCTCCATATGAAGTGATGAGCGGCACCGAAGTTATCGTTGCTACTAGCATCCAACTGCCATCGTTTGGACAGCCTTGGCGAATTTTAAGAACAGCTCAGCATTGCCCTGAGCGAGCCTGCATGCAGGTTTCGACCCTCTTTAGTAAGCTTTCTGCAAGGTCCTTCTCCTGAGGAATATTTCAATAAATGGGATCAAACGTTTCATTTTACATCATTTTTCATAATTTATACTGCGTTCCACTCCTGTTATTTTGTTCACCACATAATGTAGTCTAGGAGTTTTTCGACAGGTTTGCTTCAGTTTAGACACCCAATCCGACAATGAAGCTCTTGGAATCATCGGGAAGTGTCAGAAATATTCCATATTCCATATTCGACCGAGCACCCAGGAGCACTGCTGATTCACAGCAGCGAATCATGCAGGAATCCACACAAAAAAGTGTGTGCATTCAGGGAGATGTAGGGAGAGTCATGCATACATTGGCGGGAGACTTCCGAATGTTTAAGCAAAACGTGCTTTCTTTTGACTGTCTCATGCACACAAAGACGATCCTTCAGTCTCTAAACATATTGGGGGAGGGGCATTCGCTGTGTCCCTGAATGAGGTCTCTGCATTGTGTTGTATTGTATGTGTTGTATTGCATTGTGTTACACTGATTATATAGTGCATCATAGTCATACGCCTGTCGAGGCCATAGAGTCTTGTCATCTCAGGCATATACAAAGGCTTGAGCCTTCCAGAGCACCGCCTCCCCCCCCCCCCCCCCCCCCCCGCCCGCTCTGCAGGGTATCAAGAGCCCACGCCACACCCGTTAGTGTTCAGTATATTTGTTTCACCAAAAATATGAGCAGTGCAATGTCGCTGCCATTGCTCAGATTCGCTCTGTCATTATTTTACGCCGATGCAGCAGATTGGTGTGAGTCACCACACTCGACAGAAACCGAGCGCCTATCAACATGTATTCAGACAAATCGGAAAGAAAGGAAACATCGAGTGAGTTGTGCGGCCGCTGAAATACTAAAACAACCGTGACATCCAAGTTTTAAATGGGTTTGTTTCGAGAGATGAAGCCACCTTCTGTTGCCCTCTTAATTCCCGTTTGTGTTTTGCATTTTAGTGCCTTCATTAAGACCAGCTATATGCTGACCCAGCGTCCCTTTTTAGGAGCTCTGAATTGCTTTTCAATACGGGACTATGGGCACAAACACCCCCGAACAGGCCGGGAACACAAAAGTGACAAAATGCTTCCCGATTCAGTGAAGCTGTCCGGATGGGAGGCTTTGTGAGATCTTCATCGGAGGCCAGATGTTTTCACAGGGTCGCGCCATTGTGAAGCCGAGCGGCTTTGAGGGGCCCACAACACCTCCCTGGAGAGTTCGCAGACTGCATTAAACGGCCTGCATTAGCATGTTAAAGGGCTCCATTGGTTCTCGCGGCCGCCATTTTTGGCAGCTCGACCCGCGTGTGGGCGCTTTCCCCCCACAAATGGTGATGCACGGGAATGTCTCTTCTGTTTGATTGCCTGTCAGCGCAACGCCCCTGGTGTTTTATGTGCCACTTGGTAAATGGAATAGAAACATATCAAATATTTGTAATTGACTGGGGACATCCAGATGCCGGCCTTGCCTTTTGAAAAAATGTGATTTTTCACTGTGGTCCTTTTGTCCGTATTGAGATACAAGCTCACTTCTGTGGGTTTGAAAATGAGCTCCTGTTCTGCAATGGCATTTACTGCATCTGTAAACGACGGCCCCTCTTGGTGTCGGAAGCTCCAAGGCAACCAGACGCCTGCTTCGTAAAACACCGTAACAGCATGAGGTCTTCATGAAGTCTCTCGCGCACATTGCGCAGCAAGGGTTCAATTGACTCTAAAGCATGTAGTGGAAGCGGGGCCCCGTTCCGTGGTTTAGTGATAAAACAGCTGTCATTGGGATGCAGCGGACTCGTACACAGCTGGGCCTCTGCGCCCAATGACTTCTTAAGGATGTGTGGGGGCCAGGGTAAGATACAACCCCCTGTCCCTCATCCCATTGTTGGCAACTTTGAAATTATTAATATTTTTTGCTTCCTTCAAGCCTTTTTGATGCAAAAATATTGAACTATATGTTGGACTTTGCAAAAATAGCCAAAAGCTCAAGCTGTCTGGTGTACGCCAAGCAAACAACAGCACAAGAAACATCGAACACACATCCATTGAGGCATTTCTTTAGAACTTTGATGTAGATTTTTGTTTTTACTTACAACAGCAATATTTATGTGGAGTTCAGTGTCTATCAAGCTTGTTTTTCCCATTGTAGGACAAAACAGGTGACTTGGTTGATGTTTAGTGGACTAGTTCATAACATTAAAGTAATACATAGACATATAACACTTGGAATTGTAGCTTTCGTTGTCAGATATGTGTAACCACAAATATACCCCCCTCGACCCCTGGCATTCCTGCTGCAACTACGAAAACCAAAGCGCTGCTCTGGGGAGCTTCACCAGTCCATTGGTACAAATCTGATAGTTTGCTCCTAATTTCTGCATTGAAACTCTTCTGCACTTTATATATGTACTTGTCTCGGTACAGGCAGGTGCCTATGACCCCACTGAGTAAGAGAAACGGAAGCGGAGGGTGTAGGCAAAGGACAGAGACAAGGAGAACAGTATAGAAAGGGATCTTAAGTAGAGGGAGATGGGGTAGAGATAAAGATGATGTAGAAAGATATATGAGGTACAGAGAGAAGCAAGGTAACTACTGAAAGGTGAGAAAGAAAGATACAGAGAGGTCAAATGATGTAAGTAGAGAAAGAAAGGTAGACAAAGAGACACAACTTAAAGTGAATTAGAGAGAGATAGGGATAGGGAGAAGGACATGTCGAGGAGTACAGAGAGAGAGAGATTTCTCATGTAGAAAGGGAGGTGAATTAGAGAGTGGTAGAGGCAGCAAGAGGTCGTGGTAGATAGACTTAAGGAAAAATAGGAGATGCAAGGAAGACAGAGAGCAAAAAGAGATATCGGAAAAATATCTAAGCAATGGTCAGGTAAAGACAGTAGTGGGAAAGAGAGAAAGGGAGAGAGAGGGATGAAGACTGGAAAGAAATATATGGTGTTGAGTAAAAAGAAGAAGTTGAGAGACAAATGAAATGGACAAAGAGAGCTTAGGTTGGAACAAAGGTGGAGAAAGTTGTGATATAGAAAGGAGGAAGAAACTGTCAGGTAAAAAGTTGTATAAAGAATGACAGAGAGAGATATAGATGAGGTGAAAGGGATGAGTTGAAGGGGAGAAGGAGGCCCAGAGAGGTATATGTGTTGTGTGTGAGAAACTGTAGAGAATTTGATAATAGAGAAAAAGATGTAGCAATATGGAAAAAGCGGTAGCCAGAGAGGAGTACGATATTTAGAGAGGTGAATGAAATGAAACAGAGGCAGAAATAGAGGAAGGGGAGGTAGAGAGGAGAGGTGGTGAACTAACGGCGAGGAAAACTTGAGAGGTTAGTGAAAACAAGTGAGTTGGGGCAATAAAAGATGAGGTAGCGATGGAGATGTGAGGTAGAAAGAGAAACGATATAGAGAGGGGAGGGTGAGTGGTGAGGTAGGAGAAAGGGTTGAAAGAGTAGTAAAGTAGTCGAGACCTGGAGAGAGAGCTAGTGAGGTGAGGTAAAGTTAGAGATGGCATTGTGGTGAGAAGTGAAGTAGATGGAGGAGAGTCTAGATGGACAAAGAGCAGTGATGTACAGAAAGAGAGATGAGGTAGAGAGAAAGCTGAGGTGTAGAGATGGGACAGAGAGCAATAAATACAGAGGACGACACAGAGAGTGATAGAAAGGCCAGGTCATGAGAGGAGGTAGAAAGAGAGATGAAGTTGAGTGAGTTATACTGGGTATTTTCCACAAGAGGTGAGCTCGACAAGGGTGAGGTATACAGCTGGTATAAATATATACTAGTATTAAACATATAGATGGCCTTAAAGCTCTGGACTTCCTAGGAGTGTGTGGGTTAAGGCTGGATAGGCTAGGCATTCACACAGTTTTTGTAAGCATACTCAGGGGTCAAGTTAGAAAATCTAGCCCTTTTTTGCGCACAGGTTATTATGGAAGGAATTCCAACTGTACCACTCACTTTTCCAGGGGTCCCTTTGTAAGGAGGGGGCTCCTGTACATTGCCCACTTTGTTCATTGTTATACCTGACAGTCTTGCGGAGGTCTGCACCCAACTTTTTGCTGCCTTCCTCCATTTTTCTGTGCTCCTTTTTTGCTGGTTTTAGGACTATGGGCACTTTACCCCTGCTAACCAGTAATAAAGTGCATGTGCTCTCTTCCTTAAACATGTTATGATTGCCCTACACCTGTTTGGAAAATTTAATTTACCTGTAAGTCCCTTGTACAGTAGTATACCATGTACCCAGGGCCTGTAAATTAACCTCTTCGCTGCTAGGCCTTTTTCTTCCAACTGTGTTAAGCCTTTTTTGGCTATTTGGGGTAGTTTGCTCTTAGGCCCCTGAAACTTTTTTTCCACTTAAGGTATCCACGCCAAATTTGCATCCATTTCTTCCAACATCTTGAGAATTCTAAAGGTCCCCATGCTTTGTGGATTCCCACGGAGGGGATCCAGAAATTAGCTAAAATACAGTTAATTTATTTTTGTTGTTGAAAAAATGGGAAAAAAGTGCTGCAGAAGACAGGGTCTGTTTTTTCCCTGCAAATGGGATCAACAAAGGGTTTGTGGTGCTGAAATCACCATCTTCTCAACTTTCAGGGACAGACAAACTTTTGTCAGAAAAACCTACATTTTCTACCTAGTTTTGGCATTTTACTTGGAAAAAAGCCTATTTTTGCTATTTTTTGTGCTTTCATCCTCCCTTGAGTTAGTGGTAGAAATGGGTGTGAAAGCAATAATGAATCCTGAAAAGCTACACATTTCTGAAAAGTAGACAACTTACTGAATTCAAAAAAGGGCCATTTGTGTAGATCCTTCAAGGTTTCTTTTATAGAAACTGACAGCTGAATATAAAAAATATTGAAATTGAGTTGAAAAAAACAGCCATTTGAGCCAACGTTTTCATGTGCAAATTCTTCTAGTTTTTTTTAAAGCAATATACCTTTACATCTGCTAGGCCCTTCTGGGTTTGGGGATATATATGACTTGTAGGTTCACCAAGAATCAGAGGAACCTAGAGCCAATAACTGGTCTGCGTCTTGCAATGGGCTTTTATTGTGTACCAGGTATATAGTAATTCATTTGGTGAAAGATAAAGAATGAAAAATAGGTACCAAGGAAATCTATATATTTCCGAAATAGGAACAGAATATAGATTTTAGAAGCAGTTGTTATTTGCACATCTTCAAATTTGTCGGTACCCATACAAGCATGTGATTTAGAGGTAATTTTTTAAAATGACTTACTTTTTCAAAATTGTCTTAAATTTGGAAGGCAGAAATGCAAAGACAGTCAATTAGTAATAATGCTTGTTCTACTATTCTGTATTCCCCTAAGTCTCCCAATAAAAATGCTAACTCGCTTGTGTGGGTAGGCCTAGTGCCTGCGACAAGAAACGGCCCAACACGAAATGGGAACACATCACATTTTTCCAGTGAAAACGGACCCATTTTTTGCAATGTGCCTAGCTGTGGATTTTGGACCATAGCTCAGCCGGCACCTAGGGAAACCTAGCAAACCTATGCATTTTTTAAAACTAGGCATCAAGTGGAATCCAGGGTGGGGTGACTTGGTTGGCTCTCACTAGGTTCTATTACCCAGAATCCTTTGCAAACCTCAAACTTTGTCAAAAAAACTACATTTTCCTCACATTACTGTAATGGAAAGTTCTGGAATCTGCGTGGAGGCACAAAGTTCCACACACCCAACACTCAGCAAAATCTCTTGATAAAAATGGTACCTCATTTGTGTGAGTAGGCCTAGTACCCACAACAGGAAATGGCTTAAAACGCAACTTGGACATATCATGTTTTTCCAGTGAAAACTGGCCCTAGTTTCGCAATGTGCTAGCTGTGGATTTTTTACCCTATCTCTGCCAGCACCTAAGGAAAAATAGAAAACCTATACATTGTTGAAAACTAGACATTGTGGGGAATCCAGAACTGGGTGACTTGTGTGGCTCTCACTAGGTTCTGTTACCCAGAATCCCATGTAAACCTCAAACTTCGTCAAATAAATCAAATTTTCCTCACATTTCTGTGATGCAAAGTTCTGGAATCTGCGCAGATCCACAAACTTTCACCCACCAAGTTTTTCCCAAAGTTAACCAATAAAAATAGTACCTCACTTGTGTGGGTAGGCCTACTACCCGCAACAGAAAATGGCCCAAAATTCAACATAGACACATCTAATTTTTCCAGTGAAAACAGACCCTTTTTTCGCAATGTTTGCAGTTGAGGATTTTGGACCCTAGTTCTGCTGGCACCTAAGGAAACCTAGCGAATATATAGATTTTTGGAATCAAGACATACAGGGGAATCCAGGATGGGGTTACTTGTGTGGCTCTCACTAGGTTCTATTACCCAGAATCCCTTGCAAACCTCACACTTTGTAAAAAAAAACACATTTCCCTCACATTTCTGTGATGGAAAGTTTTGGAATCTATGGGGAGCCACACACTTCCAGTCACCCAGCATTCCTCAAAGTCTCCCAATAAAAAGTGCACCTCACTTGTGTGAGTAGGTCTAGTACCTGTGACAGGAAATGGCCCAAAACGCAACGTGGACACATCACATTTTCCATTGAATACGAACCCTGTTTTCGATATGTGCCTTGTTGTGGATTTCGAATCCTAGTTCTGCCGGCACCTAAGGAAACGTAGCAAACCCACACATTTTTGAAAACTAGACATACAGGGGATTCCAGGATGGGGTTACTTGTGTGGCTCTCACCAGGTTCTGTTACCCAGCATCCCTTGCAAACGTTCAACTTTGTGGGGAAAGTTCTGGAATCTGTGGGGAGCCACACAATTCCAGCCACCCAGCATTACCCAAAGTCTTCCGATAAAAATGGTTCCTCACTTGTGTGGGTAGGCCTAGAACCCGTGATAGGATATGCCCAAAACCTAATGTGGACACATCACGTTTCTTCAGTGAAAACTGACCTTTTTTCTCAATGTGCCTTGCTGTGGATTATAAACCCTAGCTCTACTGGCACCTAAGGAAATCTAGCAAACTTATATATTTTTTTTAACTAGACATCCAGGTAAATCCAGGATGAGGTGAATTGTGTGGCTCTCTCTCTATGTAAGTTAAAGATAGGACATGTACTTTTATGTTTTATATGTACTGGTAGTGACTAACAGCCCATTTCAATGTTCACTACTGTGAGGCTTACTCCTCTCAGAGGCTAGCATTGGAATACACTTTTAAGGTATAATTCATGAACAAAGAGGATTAGCTTTTTCATGTTTCGTATGTTTGGAATGGCCTTGATAAATCGTCTTTACTGGTGAAGCTGGATTTAACATTACTGTTTTAGAATCTACCACTTTTAGAAAGTGGCAATTTTTCTGCTCTTGGCTCTTTTGTGCCGGACATTCTGTCTCCCATACACGTCTAGGTTGGGTGGCAGCTACACTTTGTGCATTCTCTCTAGACTGCCACAAACACAGGAAGGTGAGGCTCATCTGTATTCTGAACACCCATCTGTATTCATCTGCATTCTGGTGGGTCTTCCTGGGCAGGGAGGAATGGACGGGACCGACCCACTTCAATGATTAGTATCCTGTCCACACACAATGCACTGATTTACCCCCCAGGGTTAGCCTGGGAGACAAGACTGGGCTGAAAGGAATTGTGTGCACCTCAGGGGCTAGTATTTGATGCCACCGCCACTTCAAATGCATTTTTTGGTATAAATACTGGGTCCCTGACCCACACAAATCAGACACCTCTGGACCTGCAACTGAACTCTGTCAGAAGACCTGTTGTGCTGTTCAAAGAACTCAAATGGACTGCTGATGTTGAAGGACTACTTTTTTGCTTGTTCCCCTGCTGTTCTCTTACTCTGCTGAAGGAGAGCTGGACTTGGCCTTCTTCCAAGTGATATCCAAGGGCTAGTTGGCTTGCCTCCTGTTACTTGAGACTCAAGGAAATCAAAGTCTCTACCCCTGCTCCTGTGCCTGACTCACTGAAAGCAGACCAGGTACTGGCAACATGGATTTTGATGCATCACTTGTCTGCGTATAGCAGAACCAGCGCATTGACCCGGTCGCGGGAGTAATTCGCCACATCGCTTCAGATCCAGCACTGTGGTTTGGGTGCATACCTCTGCCAACTAGAGACCCATTTTCTAACACTCATGCCTTAAAGCGTCTCTTCCTGTGCCACTAAACCTGCTTCACTATGATATCTACATCCCTGCTGGGCCCTGGAGATCATGCAATGTCATCCCTTCTCTCTTGTTCCATCATCTTTCAGAATCTTATCATCCTTTCACTCAATTTACCCAGATTTCTTACTTGTGGTGCCTCAATTGCTGCTGCCACTCATAACTCCCTCCCTTTCCCCCTGTTTCTGGATACCCTGACTTGCCCCGTCCTGCATATTGTCTAGTACCTTATACAGCATTTTGAATCCTGCATTGTAATGTACCCTTCACTCAGAATAATGAAAAGGCTCATCTCTCATGTAGGCAGCTGTAAGTCAATCTGGTAAATATGAATGATTTTTTAAATGTCTGCATATCTATGCTATGTTTCTGTTACATCCTTGATAACTGTTTACCCATCATTTCTTCTACCACAATCTTTCAAAACACTCTGAAATCTTTGCACTATATAGAAAACTCAATACATTAAAACATAAAAACATGTTTCAGTGTAGATGTTGACCACAGGGTCCGAAGTCACCCAAGACAAATGGTAGCTCTGATTATTGTCTGTGTTTTGCACCCTCCAACTGTTGGGCAGTGTTGTACTGCGAACAATCTGTTATGTTATGCTATCACTCGACGCGTGGTGTTCTCACAACATTCCTCTATGAAGCGCTTTGAAACCAGGATGGAGTTTGTTCTTTATAAAACTATAAATCAATCAAAAAAATCTACCTACGATACAAGGAATGACAAGTAAAATCACTAACAGCAATGCACATGATTTATCAATAAAACTGGCTTCTGCAGTGGAGGAAGCCTGGTGTACTAAGAGAGAGGGATTTTTCAAAGCAGTAATATCAACCAGATCTCATGGCAGTCATCAACTACAGTCTGAGGAGCAGCACTGCCAGCAAATCTTCTCCCATCTGTTGAAGGAACATTTGTGTTTAAGGAAGGATACAACATTTGGAGGCATTTCACAATAAAAGCTAATAAGAAAGACCTCAGGCCTTCACATGAGATGCCAACTGGAATTAAAAAATAATGAAAGCAGGATGTATTTAAAGAGTTTATTCTAAGTGAAGCCAATGATGACACATCAAAAATAGTAAACCCCAAATCAGTCTTTAATAACGGGATAACAGATGTTGGCATTTGTAGCATTAATTATATGTTAAATTTGCATATGACTATTAGCAAATCGCATCTGAATGTAAAAATAATAATTTTCTCTGATATGCGTAATGTGATAAAACATGATACTACCGGGTGCTTTCAGATGTGTTGACGTTAATATGCTAATATGAGATAATTATAAAATTACATAGTATAAATTAAGAAAAGATGTGCATATGTTGTGAAATGCATTTAAAGGCTAAACACCTAGAGGCATGACTTTCTTTCCATGAATCGGAATCTATTTTTGAAAGGAAATGTTTTATTAACATACTCCATCATTGCGATAATTTGATTGCATTTATAGTTGGTTGCAAGTTCAAATAACTAGTGCAGTACGATTCTCACTCATATCGTCCTTTCTCTTAATCATCTTTCTGGACAACAAACCTTGTTTTCCACCTGAATAGTGTCATACCTTAATATAAATATAAATTCTTCCTCAGCATTAGGAACACTCTCCCTAGTGCTAGCGTTGAATTTCTCCCTCTCATGCAGGCGATCCGGGGTGTGCCTGTAGATCATTCATATGGCTTTTCTTTCTAATGAAATGTTCCTCTTCCGCTGCTACTAAGTTCTCTGATGCCCTTTTTAGGCTCCATTTGAGCTAAACAAAAAAATAAAATTACCTATGAAGGTTAGCACAACTTGGCAATGAATTAAATGCCATCAGAGATAAACGACAAGTGTAATATCGTTTAATATATTGTAATCCGTTGCAATTTTTACACAATCTGTAATACTATGCTACCACTTTTCCTAGTGCTTTCACTCCCACTTTTTAGTGCTCTAAAATCTAATCAGAGTTTGTGCTTTATAAGACAAATAATAATTTAATTAAACAAATATTTTGCTTTTTGAATTCTACTAGTATATTTTTTTCTCGCGCTGGTGTATGATCTAATCCTGACTTTGGAGGACAAGGATTGTTTGCCGGAGACTTCACGTCAGTCCAAGGCCTTATATCCTTATATGGCAAGCCAAACGTCTCAAATTGGCAATTCCAACTTTAACACTTCACTGTGGATGCAATCAGGGCTTCAAGCGTGCCGTGTCCCTCCAGGTCTCAGACCCGGTAGTAAATAAAGAAGGAGATTGAGACAGGTCCCTATCGGCCATATATTCATGTCCTTAATTTTAATGGTATGAGTTAAACATTGATCAATTTCTGAACAATGAAAATAAAACAACGTTAAGGTAATCCATGGCTGCAATTTAGTTCCTCTTTACATTTCTCAAGTTTTACCTAATCTTGCATTACTTAGGAGTGTTAACTAGTTCCAGGACGTTATGTTTCTGTATTTTTTTCCTATATCAATTTACTCTCATATACTGCAAACTTTGAACTTAGTCATCTTAAAGTGTTTATAATGGCCTACGATTGAGAGTTCTGGAGTTGAGGCTCAAGAGGTGAAGTTTCTTATAGTGCTGGTCAGTGGGTCATAAAGATGTTCAGAATACATCGTCATCCACTCCTTTGCATCTCCACAGAGCTCATGAGCAATGGTCATGCATTCCAGTTGCAGTTTTGATTCTGTGCAAATGTAAAGATGGAGCACAGTTATGAAAATATTGGCAAGGCAAAAGTTAAAGAAAATGAGGTGCTTACAGGTGAGTGGGTATGATGTGTGTTTGGTGGGTGATGAAGGGAAAGAGATGTGAGGAAGTGCTTTCAGGAGAGGAACACTTAACCATTGAATACCTTGGCACCAAACTCATTATTCAGGGTTCGCCTACATAACATCTACCACCCTCCGGGTGATCCACTTCCCTTCACTGAGGAACTATCCGACCTTCTTTCGCAATCCTCTCTCTCCAACTCAATAAACATCTTCCTTGGAGACTTTACCATATACTGGAACAATACTGCTGACCCCACAGTCACCCATCTCTTCAATCTATCCTGGCAAACTGGAGTCCAAACTGCAAGATCAACTTCTTCTCACCCCTCTCTCCCAAGACGCAAATGAGCTTACCAAACTCTTCAACAAGACCACCAGTGAGGTCATAGACCCCCTAGCCCCTCCCAAACTAAAAAAACAAAGAACCATTCCATCTAAAACTTGGTTTAACTCTGATCTCAATGACGAAAGGCGTTCACTTAGACTGACTGAAAGATCTTGGAGGCAACACCCGTCCGCCGCCCACCTTGCCTGTCTCAGAGCCACTAGATCATCCTATAAAAAAACACATCTTCAAGGAAAAGGCCTCCTTTTTCTGAATACAACTCGATCGGGCAAAAAACAGACCCAGATAACTATTTAACATTGTTCACAGCCAAACATCCACAGCCCCCCTAAACTTTCTAACTCAACAAATAGATGTGAGGAAATTGCCAACTTCTTCTCGAATAAAATTGCAAAAATCGAGCACTCCTTCCATCCAACTGAGATCACACCCAATTCCCCAATCGTCGCTGACAATACAGTTATCGATCCTCCTGTATTGTCTCTGTCTCCTTACCCTTCCACTCCCCCTCTCACTATTACCCCTCCAGATCCCAGCCCTCCCCCTCAGCAACTAAAAAACTATGCATCTTGGTCTATTTCCACCCTGTGACTGAACTCAAAGTCTCTTACATCATAACCAAACTTAAACTGTCCTCAAACACCAAAGACCCTATCCCCTCCAGTCTTATCCAGAATCTCAACCACATCATTGCCCCTTACTGGACCAACATCATCAACACCTCCTTCTTCACAGGTTGTGTCCCGGACTATCTTCAGCTTGGTCAAATCACGCCTATCCCTAAAAATCCCACCTCAGACCCTAATGACCTGAACAACCTCCGCCCTATCTCTAACCTACCTCTTCTTTCCAAAGCCCTGGAAAAATGTGCTCTGCTGCAATTAGATAAACACATTAACAACTTCAATATTCTTGACCCCTTGCAATCCGGCTCTAGAAAAGGCTGCAGCACGGAAACCGCCATGCTAAATATATTCGACGACATTCACGCTTCCCTTGACAACAGTGAATCCTGCCTACACATTCTCCTTGACCTCTCGGCTGCCTTTGATACAGTCAACCACAACTCCCTTCTCAATTCACTCAAGTCCCGCTTTGGCCTTAACTGTCAGGTCCTTAGATGGTTTACTTCATTTCTCCAACACAGAACACAACAAGTCAAAATGAACGACTGTCTATCCAACCCATCTCCGGTTTTCCTAGGCATCCCCCAAGGTTCTATTCTCTTCCCTTCACTCTTTAACCTCTTTATGGAACCTCTTACCCACATCCTGAAACAAGCAGGAATCAACTACCACCTCTATGCAGACGACACACAATTGTACTATAAGATTAGGTCCCACGCTGATGTACTTCATCTTAACCATACCTTAAACAAGATCCAACACTGGTTCCACTCCAACCAACTCAAACTCAATCCCAAGAAAACTGAGATCAGCCTCTTCTCCCCTAAAAACAACAGACTCCCCGTCCAAACCTGGATCTCTGACTTCAATGCACTGAACTGCTCGCTTTCTTTGTCCAACTCAGTGAAATCTCTTGGTTTTACTGTTGACAAAAATCTAACCCTCAACGACCACATCAAAAACTCTGCCAAAGGGGCTCTCTTCACTCTCCGTCACCTGAAGAAAATCAAACCCTTCATCCCACCAGAAGACTTCAAATGGGTCGTCCAAGCCCTGGTACTCTCAAAAATCAACTATGGGAAAGCTATCCTCACAGGAACCTCCAAAGTCCACCTAGCCCCACTTAGATCTGTGATCCACCTAGCAGCCAGGCTCATCACTGGCTACAAATGCTTTGATCACATCTCCCCTGCCCTGAAGGCTCTCAACTGGCTGCCCATTGATGGTAGATCCTCCTACAAGACAGCATGCATCACACATAAAGCCCTACACCAGAATACCCCGCTGTACCTTACAAACAAACTTAAAAAAGCGGTCAGCTCCAGAACGATGAGGAGCACAAACACTTTCCTCCTCATCCCCCCCTTATTAAAAAAGAAAACCAATCAATCTCGCTCCTTCTCTGGAAAGGCGCTGATCGTCCGGAATGCCCTCCCTAAGAAATTGCGCTGCAACCCCTCCTACAATGCCTTCAAAAAATACCTTAAACTGCACCTCCTCTGCAAATACTGGGGTCCTTAAATCATACCTCTGATGACCCTATCCTTCTCTACTTCACTCCCTCCCCTCACCTTTCCCCTCCCCCTTCTATCTCCCCCATCCTATGTAAAAATGTATGTAAATGTATCTGCTCTTGCTATGTCTCTGTTTATTAGACCTCAATGGAACATTTGTTTTTATTTATTGTTTCATACTGTGCTTTTTGAGCATCTCCTGTAATCTTGTTTTTTGCACATGTAAAGCGCTCTGATAGTTACCCCCGGGTCTAGCGAGCGCTATATAAAACCTTTCAAATAAATAAAATAAATAAATAGGAGGAAAGAGTGTGCTGAAGAATAAAGCTATGAAGTGTAAGATATGCAGGTGGATCACATATGGGATCAGATGTGAGACAAAAAGGGCATACATTTGTAATATAGAGTGAACATTTTAGATATTAATTATTTACAATAGAATAATCGTTGTTGCTTGTTTATTTTAAACCACTAAAACCAGTGGCAAAGCCAATAGTCTTAGCTGGTTTTAGGCATGTGTCAGTTGTCTTGTTATATATCTGGATGCAATAACAGAAAGCTCAAAGAGGAACCAAAATACTGGTCGGGTGCCACAATAGGAGAATAAGCGAAGTTTAGTTTACATGTTTAAGCCATGCCCCTTAATTAGAACTACAAGGCCCCTTTTAGTTACACCCCACCTCACTTTTTTCATTCCATTTGAATACCTGGGTGAAATGCATTCGCTAATGTCACCGCCTCAAGACTGTCACCCCTGTAAACTTTGACAGGACGATTGAGGAGCCTGTACACCTGTCCATTACATGCAAACCACAGTATACATCAACTTATTGCCCTTTCTTTGCTGGCTCGCAGGTTAGACATGGCAGGAGTGCCCTAAACAACCTCTGTCTAAAGCACACTGCCTACCCAGCTTTGGGTGCCGCTGCAAAAACATTGTCTCTGTTGTGAACTCCACACAGACACAGCCTGGGTCCCTGCACAATGTCCTCCAAATTGTTATATGGCTCATTGTGTCTCATGTGTGTCCTAGCTTGCTGATTACTCAAGCATGTCACTGAGGCTGGATTTGAAAAAGTTAGATGTGCAACCAAAGAGAGTCATGGCAACATTGCTTGGGTGTACATATTTTCATTTGGTGTGCCTTCAGATAATTAGATTTCATTTCTGGGAAGATAACCTTATATTACACTTGAAAATGTATTTCTGTGGGGTTTTTAAATAAATATGTTTGAAGTGACATTTGTCCAACATTTACAGACAGCTGTAAATACTGGCAAACAATTCCATTGAGAAGTACATGAGCCAAAAAAATTAACAGGGCGAGCCAAGCCAGAGCCAAGCTTAGGGTCTGGCTTGGTTCTAAGAGCCTGTGCACAAGCCGAGCCATCACCATTTTTTCCATGCAAACTGCACAACAGACATAATGTTAAACTATGAGAAAGTCTCTTTAAAATTCAAAAAAGTGTATTTTTGCTTAGCATGTGGAGTGTTTCACTTTAGCACATCATATTATTTTACTGCATTGAGGGGCATTGATAGTTTTTAAACATGAACTTGGAAAGATTCATGCACAACCCATCCCTGACAACAGTGCCATTAATGAACGTAAAAGCAAGTCTATTGTCATGTGTACTCTATATGCAATCTAGAGTCTTATTATAGATGGAGCAACATTATTAAGATTATCTATTAAATTAAAAACAAGAGGTTTGTGTACAGTGCACATTCAGAACTCTTGTATGAAAGCTCTCTCAGGCAATAATGAAAAACAGGAGGCAGTGAAATACAATATTTGCCTAGGATCACACAGTTTGATCAAACAGGGAAACAGGGATTGATCCCAGGTTTTCTAGTTTCAAATTGTTCAATTTAGCCACAGAATGGCTATCTAGTTCTCTTGTTTTACATCAAAGAAAAACACTTTGGGGCTTATTTACAAGCCCCTTGTGCCACTTTTGCGTCATTTTTAATATGAGAAATGTGATGTACGGGTGGCGCATGGGGCTTGTAAATAAGTCCCTTTGTCTTTCATTCTTGAAGCAAGACTTGGTGGATGGCAGGCAGAAACCACATGATGGCTCAACTCGTTTTGGGCTCATGGGTCCAAGAAGAGCTCACTCTGAGTCAGAACCAGATATATGGCTCAAGCCTTCAGTGGTTCACTCACCTTTAGTTTCACAAAATACAAACCTAATAGTTGATTCTTGTCTATAACCTCCACTCTCAAAGAAAAGTATCTTTACTGTGGTGTTGTTCAAAGGTTTCAACTTATTTAAACTGGGTGTCTTATTCAATTATTAGGTCTGACGTTAACCAAGAAGTTTTTGTTATTAACAAAAAATATTCACGATACATATTTGCTTAAAGGGGCTTTCAGTCAACCCTCCACATTCATTAGTCTGCAGTAGCATTATTCCCATTTTGCTTCCATCCACCACAACATACAGCATAGGGCACATGGTCAACCCACTGCAGTCATTAATTTACTGATGAGCAACAGTTTTCTTCTCTTACTCAATGTTCACATTTGCACAATAAGCAGTCACCTCCAGTGAAAGGGACTACTGCTGCAAAAATAATGCAGAAACAATATAAGCCTTGGCAAAGCCAAAAATTTATCAGCCAAAGCCAAACATATCGGCTTCGCCAATGTTTGTTTTTTGGTGTGACTGTGTCTCCTTTATGCTAGTGACATAACTTTGCTCCTCCAGCCAGCCCCTGTTTTTAGAGTGGCTTTGTAGTTTTCATCTCAATTCAAGATAGATTATAAAATCCTTTCGCACGAGGGAAGGGGTTCCCACCACGGTTCTCTGAGGGTACAATGTAAACATTTGGCAAAAATCCAGATTTTGGCTTTCTGGCCCAGCAACAAAAGAGACCCATTTCCGAATGCATGCTTTGAAATAGAGCCCTGAGGGTGATCTGCACAATGCACTGAGATATTCCATATAGACTCTCTTGAATTTTGGGGCAACATGGCACACAAGTATTCCTAAATGAAGCAAATGACTCTTTATTGTCAAAACGTTTTTGTCTGTGGGTTTCAATGGCTATCGCCATAAGGAAGCCGTACACGTTGGTCATCGCAAAATATGAGGCCCTGTCTGATATATCATTTTAAATGCCCAATATGTGTTTTACTTCCATTGTTCATTTAGAAACGCAGGTATTCACAAATACGATTCATAGGGTCAGATTTACGAGGAAGTGCTGCAGTGCCGCAACGCAAGCCCTTTGGCTGCACCACGCTGCAGCACTTCCAAAGCGCAGGAATGCGACATATTTACAATAATAGGTCACATTCCTGTGCTCTCCCCTGCGCTGGTGCACAAACAGCTGCCATGCGCCGGTGCAGACACCCTTGCATAATGCAAGGATGCCTGCGTAATGGGGAGATTGTTTTTGTACAATCACTGCAGGCATTTTCCTCTGTCAATGTGTACTGTAAAATGCAGCACGCATTGAAAGAGGGGGAAAAAACTAGGAGATTCCTCGTTGCGCCTCCCTACGCCTCCCCTGGGGAGGCATAGCATTCACACACATTTCCAGATTTACAATTCCTCGTTAATCTGGTAATGTGTCTGTGTCTTGTTCCATGGGTGCTGCATGGGAACACCCACAACAACACCCACAACAACACCCATGGAACGTCCCTTTCAAGCAAAGTGATGCGTGTAAAGGGGCCATATTTACAAGGACAAGAAAAGCCATGCAGGGTGGCTTTTCCTGTCCTTGTAATTATGGGGCATACTCCATCAGTACGTCACAAAAAGTGGCGTACGGGTGGCGGAGGGGTCTTGTAAATCTGCCCCATAATGTATTGCAATCCGGGGTTTCACGTGGCCATATAAATCGCGATGGAAAGTATGCAATCGTATTAGGATCATCGCTGGGTCACCGGTGCCATTTACCTCAGGTAAGTTTCTTAACTAACTAATGGAGTCAGACTAAAGTCGTGCAGAAGTCCGCCCAAATAGAAAGATCATAAAATACTGTTCCAGAGTCCTTGACATACTCCAAGCAAAGGCGCATGAATAACTAAACTGTTCGCCTCTTCTGGTTTTAAATTAACTTCACTGCCACCTCTCGCTGCCCTCTACACTGTGAAATAAACAGCCGGGTCACCCACGCAGAGGGGGGGCTCAGGTGTCGTCTCATCCGCTGGACGCCGGGTCTGCTGGTGGTGGTTTTCTTCAGTGTGTCCCGGCCTCCCGCCCCTTCCGGAGCTCCCTGCAGACCGGTGGTTGCCCCGGGGTCCAGCCGCAGACCTACCCCAGGAAACAGGTTTCTTTTCTCCAATATTCATGGGTACTAATTTGTTCCCCTTCGAATTGTTTAAATGTAAATTCCCTTCAAGCATTTCACGGAGAGATTTTACCTAAACGTGTTTTTATACATTAAACAATTACACTGCACTGCGTAAATAAACACCTTCCTCCAAAGACCTCCCACATCCTGGCAATTAAGCCGTCCTATTCACGAGGGCCTTTGCCGCGGGCATAATGTGTGGAAAACACTCAGTGAATGGGGTCCTATGGGGCTGGATTAAAATATGGAAATGTCATTGGTTTCAGGGGGCCTTGCGATTTGCCACGCTCCACAGAGTTCCTTGGAGAAAATGGCATGCTCTTTAAAGTGGAAGCGCAGAAGAGGGTGCATGGGTAGCGCATTTCCCTCACATGGGCTAAGGAACAACCTGATCAAAGTGCCTGCGATTGTACACTGCTGTTTCCGTCTACCAATAATTAAACCTTCCTAGTGACAGAGTTGCCAAGCACCCGAGCAAGCACACATAAAGTTCCCACTAATTCAACAGCTATTCTTAAAAGTGCAAATTGTTATCTTTTATTAGCACATTCTTATCCTTGGCACTCTCAGAGGGGCAGGTGAAAATGTGCACGAGGGAAACACGTGCATGCGTGAAAAAGAGAGCATCAAGCAGCAGGCGTTGGAGTGATTGGTAGTTCATCCTGATTCACAGCAGATTCATAAGACACGAGGACGTGAAACCATCTCCAGACGCATATAGGAAGGTGCAAAGATAGTCAATCCTGATATTCAGACCCAAGCAGGCAGTTCTCGGACTAAAACAGATCTACAAAAAGTACCGCAGCGCTGCACCGCTAGCCCTTCGGCTGCGCCACGCTGCAGCACTTTCAGAGCTAAGGAATGCGACATATTTACAATGATATGTCGCATTCCTATGCTCTCCCCTGCGCTGGCGCACAAACAGCTGCCATGCGCCGGCGAAGGTACCCTTGCACCCTGGGGCCAGGATGCCTACGTCATTGGGAGATTGTTTTTGTGCAGGAACAATCACTACCGGCATTTTTCTCTTTCAATGCGTGCTGTAGAATGCAGCACGCATTGAAAGAGGAAAAAACGGGTGTTGCGTGGGAACACCCACAGCAACACCCATGGAGTGCCCCTTTCATGCAAAGTACTGCGTGTAAAGGGGTCATATTTACAAAGACAGGAAAATCCACGCTGTGTGGTTCCTGTCCTTGTAAATACGGGGCAGAGAAATGCGCTGCCAGTGCGTCACAAAAAGTGATGTACTGGCAGCGCCAGGGGCATGTAAATCTGCCCCTAAATATGTGTGTTGTAAGCAGTCTCGCCACAGACAGCTTAAGCTGTGTCTGGCTACAGACAGCATTGAGTACAATATCACTTAGCGTGGGCTTAGGGTTAGCCCCCTGCTCATGATTGTATGGCATTCCAAACTCTGGTTTTATTTCTCTCCTCCCTGATGTATTGATTTCTCCCCTGTGAATTCTTGATTTCACCCTTGTGTTTGAATGGTTGACTGTATTCTTCCACTGCTGGCATCAGGAAAGTATTTTTTTTTCTATATTTGCCAATATTTGTATGTCAACACTCCATGGAATTCTTGTCCCAATCATTTTCTCTTGCTCTCTCTCTTTTCCCTATCTCTCTTTTTCTCAATGGAGCATGGCCTCATGCTCTTTCTCTTGGTCTCTCTTTCCACATCCTCTAGACATCGTTTTTTTATTCTCACCAACACTGTGCACTACTGCGGCTCAGTGTCACACTACTCTCTCTTCCAATGCCTCTGTCAATGCTCCCCCTGCCTTTCTCCCTTTCCCCCCACTGTCCCCGACTCGCTGACCGCTGCTCATTGCTATTGGCTTTGCCAATGCTAGATGCTCTTGCACTAGCATTTGCAATGTCAGCAAATGCAACAGGTCATCTTGGAAGTGCATTTTTCATACTTTCAAGATGGCTGCCCTAATGCATGACACAATGTGGGGCCAACTGAAAAGTATACAATTTATTTTTCTCTAAATGGCTACACAATATTTTCTATACTGTAAAGATATCCTCCGATGGCCATCCTAGGAAGAAAATATACTCCCTAAAAGGCTGGGTGTCGCTATTGGCACTGCCAATGCTGGCATATTTTTTAAAGCATTGAGAAACCCAACAGCGTGTCCCGAAAGAATTGGCAATGCTCTGTCAATGATTGCTTCTTAGTGTCTGAAATTTGGCATACCTATGCGCAGGAAAATATGGACTCTAAATCATGTATGTGGTGTCACTGTGTGTAGTCTCCTTGGGAGGTCATATTAAGAGCTGGGACCTATTTCTTTGTTGTGTCCTCTTTACAGCATTGTAACGGGTAAAGCAGGGTCCCCTTGCTCTGCTGCTCCACAACACCTTGCAACACGTGATTTCCTGTACAATGATTAAGAAAAAAAAACTTGGGAAATGGCTTTAGATCTCAAGGTAAGGGGCATTGTATAAGGGTGTTGCAGCCTCCATTGTCCTTCACAAGGACAATTTATGCTGAATAAAAATAGCTCTAGACTCTAGGTGTGCCTGGATGGGCCATCATGGGCAGGATGGGGGGCGGAGCTGGGCACAGCCCCACTTGCCAATCAATAGGCTATGCCCTGCCTTCACACAAAGTGCTTGTCATGACTACACTGTTCATACACCCAGCTTGGAGCCAGGGCAGAGGAGGAAGGAAACAACAATCATTCCAAAGGGAATTCTCTACGAACTTCTACTTCAAAAAAGACATCAGGTATAAAAATTAGGACCCTCATACCCACTCTTCAGTTCCCTTTCTGGAACTGCGGAAGGTCTCGTAGAGGGCTTCCTACTGCTGTGGCCTGCTGTGTGCTTCAGAAGACTGTGTTGCTGCACTAGGAAGAACTGCTTTGCTACCTCGGCTGGAACCATCCTTACCCTCACCTAGACCCAGCCTGAGTGAGCGTTGAACCTCCAAGTGGTGTCTCCCCAGTCCTGGGTCATTTTGCCGGTGCTACCTTTGCCCCGACAGCCAAAATCCAAAACTTGGGACTTGGACATTTTTTGGCTGAAAACTGACCTGACAGCCAAGAGGAGAATGGGACCTGCCTGCTCATCTATCCACTCAAGATGCATCACCAGCGGCTCCCTGAAGAAGATGCCTCTTTCACAAACACCTCCTGCAGCCTTGCAACGCTGAACTCCTACTTTCTCAGAAACTTTTTCTTTGAATTCCTTCTAAGTCCGACGTAAGCTCCAATTGGGCCCAATCCACTTTTTGTATCTGACTTGTGCTCCATTGCGGTAGGACATCTTTTTCAACTTTGGCCTGTTCTTGCACGGCGCATGGCCCCAATTCGTGCTTTGATATTTTAGGCACTAGTTTTTCCCTTAAACTATAAAAATGCATAACTCTGGTTTGACTGATTGGACTTTTGTCATTTTGGTGTCAAATAATGTATTAAAAGTTACTCTATTTGTCTAAACTGGTAGGGGATTTCTCTAGTGTTGTTTTGTCACTTATTATTGTTTGTGTGTTGCATAAATACTTTACACAGTGCCTCTAGGTTAAGCCTGACTGCTTTTGTGCCAAGTTACCAGAAGATTAAGCACATGTTAACTTAGTGACTTTACTGAATGGGCACTCACAAACATTTTTCCAAGTGCCACAAAGTTTGCTTTGTGATTTGACCGATGTCCGCATTGATGCTAATATGGTGGCAGTCATGAAGGGGACATTTAGGGGGTGGGGGTTGTGGCAGTATGGTGGGTGAAAGGCAAGCAAAGCATATACATCTAGTGTCTAAATTTCACAATATAAAACCAGAGAACCTGGGATTTATCCCGGCATCCCACTCTACCAAACTGTGATATCCTAGGCAATTGTTTTATTTCACTTTCCCTCCTTTTTCTCCATTATTGTATATAAAAGAACCTCAAAATGCATGACTTCAGGATCTGCACTGTACAAAACATTCTCCTTTGTTCGATTTATCAAACTATAATGTTGTTCATGTATAATGGGTACCCAAACCACCCAAAGAGTGCACATAAGAACTGACTTGCCTCTTAGTTCACCATTGGCATTGGTGAGGGAAGAATGAATGTTTCTGGATTCATGTTTAAAAACAATCATTTAAAAAGAATATACTTCTCAACGCATTGATATAATCTGATGTACTAAGGAGAAATGATTCTGCATGTTAGTAAAATACACTTTTTTGATTTTTGAAGAGATCTTTTCATATTTTTACACTTTTCCTGCAACATGTCTCTAAAAATGAAGGTTTTCCTAAAGTTAAGCAGTGCAGAGCAAACTAGTTACTTCCTTTCTTTAACTTCAATTAACATTCAAATAAAGGCTTGACTGTTTATTTAACATCTTTTTGCCTGATATATCCATCAAATTATTTGATTCTATTTTGCACAAGCACTCAATGAGATAGACAGTATAAACCACTAAAACTGCATCATCTGACATCACACAAGGATCTCCAGTGTTCTGTCTCATGTGTATCATTCAGATTTGCATGAACTAGTAAGATCAAAGGGTATGACAGGTTTTCACAACTATTTCGATGACACATAATTAATTCTCAACTACATGGCACTGGTAATGTCCCACTAAAGCAAACATCTGATGTTTTTAGAAGTTCTGGTCTGATGCATTACTACTAAAACAGCATCGATGAGTGTTGATAAAGTGACATTAGAAGTATGGCAGAGAAATTAATATATGAAAATTTACTGTTGATATGATAAGTTCTTTAGGACATTTTACAGGGACCAGCATATAAACCAGTAGTGGTCCGTGGAGGGAGTTCGGTGGAGCAGTGAGGCGGGGCGGGGGAGGGGCAGGGTGGGGAAATGTAAACACCGGAATATGGATGAACGGAGGTAAGAACACATTTAAATAAATAAAACAAATTCCTTTGCACGCGCTGTATCGCAAAATGCGATATATATATATATATATATATATATATATTCACAGAAAAAACCATAGGTTTCAGGGGTGTTATAGTTAGCTGGCCATTTCACTTGCACAAAACCATAGAAATTCCTCCGTTATAGTTAGTTCTGCTAACTATAACTCGCGCGCCCGCAATGCACTGCTGATGATGTCACATATTGCATCATTCATGACATGGTCAGTGACATCACTGATGAAATCACTATGCTATTTTCTAACTATAACGTCTCTGAAACCTATTGTTTTTTCAGTGAATTTCAAAGCTTTTTTAAATGCTAATTTCTAACTATGTCTCTGAAACCTATGTTTTTTTTCTGTGAATTTCAAAGGTTTTTTAAATAATAATTTTTAAGTGTGATAGTAGTTATACCTATTTTTTGTACTGATTTTCTCCAGTTTTTTAAACTGTTTATTGATAAATATTTTATTCATTAAATAACATTATATATTTTCCGAAAATTGCAAACAATTTTTTAAAACAAATTTAAACTGAAATATATTATTTAGAGCTAGAGAACCAGGTCAGCAGAGCTGCTCTAGAGGCAGAGAACCAGGTCAGCAGAGCTGTTTCAGAGGGAGAGAACCAGGTCAGCAGAGCTGCTTTAGAGCCAGAGAACCATGTCAGCAGAGCTGCTCTAGAGCCAGAGAAACCAGGTCAGCAGAGCTGCTTTAGAGGGAGAGAACCAGGTCAGCAGAGTTGCTTTAGAGCCATAGAAACAGGTTAGCAGAGCTGCTCTAGAGGTAGAGAACCAGGTCAGCAGAGCTGATTTAGAGGGAGAGAACCAGGTCAGCAGAGCTGCTTTAGAGCCAAAGGACCAGGTCAGTAGAGCTGCTCTAGCTGACACTGACTGACTGACACTGAATGACTGACACTGACTGATTGACACTGACTGACACTGATTGGCTGACACTGACACTGACTGACGCTGACACTGACTGACACTGATTGACTGACACTGACTGACTGACGCTGACTGACACCGATTGACTGACACTGACTGACTGACTGACACTGACTGACACTGACTGCCACTGATTGACTGACACTGACTGACTGACACTGACTGACACTGATTGACTGACACTGACTGACACTGATTGACTGACACTGACTGACTGACTGACACTGACTGACGGACACTGACTGACACTGACTGACTACTCTCTACTCTCTACTACTTTACTATTCACTCTCTACTGCTCTCTACTACTCTCTCTCTACTACTCACTCTCTACTACTCTCCACTACTCACTCTCCACTACTCACTCTCTACTACTCTACTGACTGACACTGGCTGATTGACACTGACTGCCACTGATTGACTGACACTGACACTGACTGACGCTGACACTGACTGACACTGATTGACTGACACTGACTGACTGACACTGACTGCCACTGATTGACTGACACTGACTGACTGACTGCCACTGACTGACACTGATTGACTGACACTGACTGACACTGATTGACTGACACTGACTGACTGACTGACACTGACTGACTGACACTGACTGACACTGACTGACAACTCTCTACTACTCTACTACTCACTCTCTACTACTCTCTACTACTCTCTCTCTACTACTCTCTCTCAACTACTCTCTACTACTCACTCTCTACTACTCTACTACTCTCTACTACTCACTCTCTACTACTCACTCTCTACTACCCTCTACTACTCACTCTCTACTGCTCACTCTCTACTACTCTCCACTACTCACTCTCTACTACTCTCTACTACTCTCTACTACTCATTCTCTACTACTCTACTATTCACTCTCTACTACTCACTCTCTAGTACTCTCTCTCTACTATTCACTCTCTACTACTCACTCTCTACTACACTCTACTACTCTCTACTACTACTCTCTACTACTCACTCTCTACTACTCACTACTACTCACTCTACTTCTCTCTACTACACTCTACCACTCACTCTCTACTACTCACTCTACACTACTCTCTACAACTATATCTCTACTACTCACTCTACTACTCACTCTACCACTCTCTACTACTCACTCTCTACTACTATCTCTCTACTATTCACTCTCTACTACTCACTCTCTACTACTCTCTACTACTCACTCTCCACTACTCACTCTCTTCTACTCGCTCTCTACTACTCTCTACTACTCACTTTCTACTACTCACTCTCCACTACTCTACTACTCTCTTCTTCTCTCTCTACTACTCACTCTCTACTACTCTACTACTCTCTACTACTCTCTCTACTACCCACTATCTACTTCTCTCTACTACTCATTCTACTACTCTCTACTTCTCTCTACCACTCACTCTCTGCTACTCTACTACTTACTCTCTACTACTCTCTCTCTACTACTCACTCTCTACTACTCACTCTACTGCTCTCTACTACTCACTCTCTACTACTCTACTTTTCTCTACTACTCTCTCTACTTCTCACTCTCTACTACTCTGTCTACTACTCAGTCTCTACTACTCTCTACTACTCAATCTCTGCTACTCTCTCTACTACTCTCTACTACTCCCTCTCAACTCTCTATTAATCTCTCTACGCTCTACCTCTCTCTACCTCTCTCTCTACTACTCTGTACCTCTGTACCTCTCTACCTCTACCTCTCTACCTCTACCCCTCTACCTCTCTCTACCTCTCTCTAGACGCAGACATATGCACACATATATATGCATATATATGCATATGCATTTATATATATGTATGTGTATATATATACATACATATATAAACATATATATAATCTGCATATCTATATAAATACAAATATAAATGCATGCATACATATACAAATATGCATACATATGCATGTTATGTACATGAAAGTTTGAAAAACACTAATACAAGCAAAGGTAAAAACCCACCTAATTACAAACAGAATTGCTTTAACTTAAACGAGGACGAGACCTATTGCATTTTTAATGCTTGTTTACTTTGGTTCCATCAAGAAGGCATTCAGATGTGTCACACATTTGCCATAAATTCTGAATGTTAGCACTCTATTTGCTCATTAGATCACTGTAGTAAAGCTACTGCTCACAAGGCTGCTGGTATTAAAAGTGCATGTTTCAGTCTGCATTTCAGAATTTTTTAACAAAATAGAAGAGGATTTGAGAAGTCAAAATGTGCCCTAATTTTTCTTTCTGCAGCACTAATCATAATTTCTATGGCAAAATGAACCTCCTCAGTGATGTCATTTGAGATGTCATCAGTGATGTCATCATTGATGTCACTGACCATGTCATGAATGATGTAATATGTGACACCATTTGTAAAAAAATAATGCCTTGGGATGAATATAAGTATAATTAAATGAAGAAATAGTTTAGTTATCTCTTCCAAAAGTATCTATATAGTTTAAATCAATCCAGAATCAAATGTACCCCAACAACAAAAAATACACAGACTAATGTGTATCCAAAAATATTTTTTATATATGTATTTATAGTACGTTTCTCTTCACGTTCTTTTTGTACATATATACATTTTTATCTCTACATCACAATATACAATTGTCTCTTTGCCCTACTAATCAATAAGGATATCTACAATGATTTTGTTATACTAGCATTCCTTGAATGAAAATCACTCTTTTAAAGAAACCCAGTGGATTGTTTTTTCAACATATACTTATTGAGTATTCTTTATCTGTTTCATCACAGTTAAACTTCATCCGAGTGTCTCCAAATTAAATGTTGACGCGTTTCAGCCTTCGTAATTTCAGGCCTCTTCAGGACTAGGGCAGTCAATTATGCATTTTTTCAATTCAACCTATAAACCAAATATACTTTTTAGTATATATATCCACAACACAACTAATAATATTTACATATATATATACACATGCACATACTTAGGAACAAGATACAATGCCTTTACATAGGTACATTGCCTTAGTATTTTCTTCTCTCTGAAGTGACGTATTAAGAATGATTAATAGATACACACCACCTAAACGTGAATCTTTTAAGAATAAATAATAAACAACAGCACCAGATTGTGTGTATTAGGCTGCAGAGAGGGAAAGAGTATACCAATACTTTCTATACTTAACCTTGATCATTCGCAATAATCACAAACTATATATGTATATTAGCCTCAAATTCTGGCCCGGTCTGACAACGGCAATGTCGTTCATATATTCATCAAAATGAACTAATTTCAATCCCGAAATCACTTATAACACTTACTCAGTGCGGGACGGCAAACAAGTAACAGCACTTGGTCAAGGGAATATATCTGCAGTCAAATCTCTTTGAATCTTTTTCTTCAAACAACTTTTTCCTAAAATAACGCGGAAAAATGCACCTAAATATATACATTCAAGCTGAGTGATGCATTCATAAAAATTATATTACCAACTAGTCTAGAATGTACCTGCGTAATCTTTGCACCGCTATAAACAACTTTTTAAATAATGATCGTCTCTAGGAACCGGCCAATTTTGTATCACACCGTCAAGACGAGCTAAAAAACAAACAAATAAAAAGTGAACTCGGATGCCTGGGATAGATTATCCAAATCTTATCCTAATTGTAGTAAGAGTCACTAATATTTCTTATAGTACCTAATATTGCAGATGTATACGGTCCTCGTATTCTTCTCTTTAGGATCCGTGTAATATGTGACACCATCAGCAGTGCATTGCGGGTGCGCGAGTTATAGTTAGTAGAACTAACTATAATGGAGGAATGTTTATGGTTTTGTATGTTATGTTATGTTATGTTATGTTATGTTAAACAGTTTTATAAAGCGCAACAGCTGCCTCAGCTAAAAGGCGTCCTGGCGCTAAACAACAACAGAGCAGTACGCAAAAACGATCAAGGCCTACGAGGACGGAAACAGGGAAGTCTTGAATGCTTTCCTGAAATGAAGATAGTTAGTAAGCTCCCAAATGTGAACCGGCAGAGAGTTCCACAACAGGGCCGCTCTATGCCGGAAGGAGCGCCCGCCAGCGCGGGCTTTCCTTACCCAAGGAACCACTACTAAACATTGTCCCATAGAACGAAGTGGTCGTCTGGGGATATAAGGTAGAAGGAGATCAGACAAAATGTAAGGAGATGCCAGCTTCAAAATTTTAAAGGCAAAACAGAGTGCCTTAAACTCAATGCGCCTGGCTACCGGCACCCATTGAAGGCGACGAATAGCACTGGTCACTGAGCAGGCTCTACGCAAGCCCAGGAGAGATATAACGGCCGCATTCTGGACTCTCTGCAGCCTCTGTATTTCAGATTTATTTATACCTAAATAAAGCGAGCAGGCATAATCGAGCCTTGACAAAATCAGGGCCTGAATAATGGTCTGCCTAGTTGTAGCATCAAAAAAGGCCAAGATGGGTTTGAGCCCACGTAGCAGACCAAAACAAGTGCCTGCCACCCTCTTCGTCTGGATCTGAAAGTTGAGTGAGCTGTCCATGCAAACCCCCAAGTTCTTTACTACCGGCTTGGGGGTAGGGACCATGCCCAGACTAGCAGGCCACCACAGGTCACTCCAGTGACCATGGTTCCCCCCACCAACAACACCACAGACTTGTTAGAGTTCAGTCGTAAACAGTTGGCGGTCATCCACTCGGGATGAGTGAATAATCCAGCTAACTATAACATCCCTGAAACCTATGTTTTTTTCAGTGAATTTCTAAGGTTTTTTAAATGCTAATTCCTAACTATAATGTGTATGAAAGTATGAAACCTATGGTTATTTCAGTGAATATATATATATATATATATATATATATATATTCACTGAAAAAACCATAGGTTTCACACATGTTATAGTTAGTGGAAATTTTACTGATAAAAAACCAATGAAATTGCCCCGTTATAGTTAGCGCAGGCAACTATAACTCACGCGACCACAATCCTCTGCTGATGCTAATACTGTATTTAGACACTTATTTGCCCATGTCTTCTTCCATACATTTTTAGCTATACATATATTACAAATATTTTTTTTTCCTAAAGACACATATGTCATCAGCAGAGGATTGCGGTCGCGTGAGTTATAGTTGCCTGCGCTAACTATAACGGGGCAATTTCATTGGTTTTTTATCAGTAAAATTTCCACTAACTATAACATGTGTGAAACCTATGGTTTTTTCAGTGAATTTGCAAGGTTTTTTAAATGCTAATTCCTAACTATAACGTGTGTGAAACCTATGGTTTTTTCAGTGAATTAGTACGGTTTTTTAAATGCTAAGTTTTTTTCCCTTATAATAAGCCCTGTACATTTGGTGGCCTACGGCCACCAAAAGCACAGGGGGTGGGGTAAGTGTGGATAGTGTTTTTTTCCATTGTAATAAGCCCAGCACATTTGGTGGCCTTCGGCCACCAAAAGCACAGGGGGTGGGGTAAGTGTGGATAGTGTTTTTTTTATTTTTATTTTTTTACCGTACGCTTACCGTAAGCGCACGGTAAGCGTACCCCGCGAAATTCCCGAAAAAAAAATAAAACCGTTTTTGCACTTGAGGGATGTTTGGGGACTCCCTCCACATGACTATGTGGGAGGGAGTTGTCAAAACAGCCCCTTTACATGTTTTTGGGCTTCCGATTTTAAAAATCTCTCTCAGTGCGAGAGACAAAATGGCGGCCGCCGCTTCCTGGTTTCGGCCGATTCGAATGTTTACTAAGATCTAAGAGCCAATCAGAATCGCGCTCGCGCACGCCACCGTACGCTTACCGTAAGCGTACGGTAAGCGTACCGTAAGCTGGCTCAGATATATATATTGATTTAAAGGCTATTTTCTCAGAATCTACTGAACAGATTTACACCAAACCTACAAAAGGCACTTCCTTGACCTAGGGACTACCTCTCTGCCAAATTTTGAGTAATTCTGTTCAGCCATTCGGGCTGTAGCTCGTTCTAAAGGTCCTATGGAAAAATGCATGGGAAAAACGCGTTTTGGGACCCCCCTTTTATCTCAGCCCCCGCTTGACGAATCCCCCCGAGACTTTCAGGGTAGGAGCGGAGCGTAGCGCCCCACCTATTTTGAGAAATTCGCGAGGATTCGTCGACCGGCGCCAAAGTTATTCAAAATAGAATGTTGAGGTTTTCCTATGGAAACGTGGTCCTAACTATAACTACCTACTGGCTATCGCCAGTAGGTAATATATATATATATATATATATATATATATATATATATATATATATATATATTACAATTGCCACCAATACTCCGGATAGGTCCAAGGAAGGCACGGGCACAGACCACAGTTTCAAATTTCTTCAGGTGTTTATTTGGATGTCGCCATACCGCGTTTCAACTCACAAAGAGCCTTGATCATATGACAGCATTACAGTAAGTATTTTTCTTTTTAAAGAGACAGTGTGCTTATTGTGTACTACGTAGATTATGAGCCAGTCAATGAAA
Source organism: Triturus cristatus (assembly GCF_964204655.1). Classification (NCBI taxonomy): domain Eukaryota; kingdom Metazoa; phylum Chordata; class Amphibia; order Caudata; family Salamandridae; genus Triturus; species Triturus cristatus. The sequence continues at coordinate 420,670,647 of NC_140583.1, read as the reverse complement.
TAGAGAAAATACTCAATTTTGTAGTTTAAAAGTTTGTTAGAGAGCGTAAGAAAATAAAAAACAGTAAAGAACAATACGATAAAGTTCTTCATAGGTAAAAATGGTTACAAAATTCATAGCTCAATAGATCAAGGCAATGTTTCTAATGGTTTAAATTTAAAATTTAAAATTAAAGTTAAAGACCTTTAAATTCAGATGTCGGGGAACGTTTGATAATATAGGTACATAAATGTAGAATCAATTGTATTGCTCACGTAGACATTCTATTGATACAAGAAACATATCTCTGATCCTGCTGTGTCCTTAGAGAGGTCCTTTTACACATCTTAAATTGCCCTTTAGAGATAATGTAAATGTCAATGTAATTTTTCGTTACCTATGTGCAAATCACAGCAAACCTGGTCATTTAAGCTCATCACATACAAATACATTTTTACATATTTTTTAATTTTCAAGACTGTCAAAAGGGCTCAATGTGCAAAATGTGCAAAGAATTTGTAAAAAAGAATTAACATCATTTAATTGAGTGCTACAACAAATGGCAAACATGGCCTAAAGTCGGTTATTACCCGTTTATCGGCAATGGTAAAATCAATGCTTTTTAATCTTTGTAGCAATTCAAACAATCAAGTATTATAGATTGCATTCCCTCATCATATGTATTCAGTTAATTAGTCATGGTATGAATGCTCTGATGGCTCTCAGAGCTTAGTTATCTTAAAAGTGGGTCAGTTTATTCTGGTTTAAATGAAAAATATATATATATATGTGTGTATAGACATATACTATTCGTGCTAACAATATATATGTTGTTGATCGCTTCGTTTGTCATTAATCGATTGTTTACATGTTATTGGTGGCTATTTTGTACTGCAGGTAGAGTAAGTCCAATCCATAAATATATAAATACATAACTATATAAAATATATAAATATATAAATAACTTAAAATATTCGGTACAAAAATTTAAAGATATTCTATTCATGATATAATTGCGATGACACCACATTTAAATCTTGCATGTTAATGTACTACTCTAGATGCAGGTATATAAATCATCTGTAACATTAAGCCCCCCTGGCTGTTTGGAATTCATCTCCACAATATATCAAGTTTCTAACTTGCATAATTTGTCCTCTCTGTTGCCACCTCTTCGACTTGTTGGTACACATTCAATGAGGTAATATTTCAAATCCTCACTCCTGGATTTGTGATGGTCCCTGAAATGTCTAGCAACAGGGTACATGTTGTCCTGGTTGTTAATTGCACGCATGTGTTGTAAAATGCGTTTGTGGGCTTGGAGTTTGGTACTTCCTGTATATTGTAGGCCACATGGACATACCAAGACATACACCACAAATTCAGTCTTACAAGTTGGAAGTTTCTGGATTTTATGTTTCTTGGGGCTAAAGGGGGTAATATATGTTGTAGTGTTTACCCCCTGTTGGCAAGCTTTGCAAACTTTGCATTTGAAAAAACCTTTATGCGTAGATAACCAGTTGCAGCTTTCAATGATCTCTGGACTTGTTCTAACCAGTTTGTCTCTCACTGGGGGTGCCCTACTATAGGTGATTGATATGTTGTTGGGTAAAGAGGTTCCTATTATGGGATCATCCAAAACCAAGAGCCATTTACGCTTAATGATGTTACATATTTCCTTATGCTGCTTACTAAATTCCATAATCACTCTAAATTCTTGTTATTTAGGTGATAGAGAAAGGGCCTGTTATTTGGTCTCAGTACTGCCTTTCTTATGGTTGCCCTGTATCAAATCTGAGCATTCTATTGACATGGATTTAGTAATGGCACTGTCTATGGTTTTGGAAGAATAGCCTCTTTCCAAGAATCTATTCTTGCTTTCCATCTGAGCCTGTTTGAGAGAGACACTAAGTCACTATTAACTCTTCTGAGTCTTAGCATTTTGCCATAGGGGATTCTGTTGATTAAGTGACGTGGGTGTGCGCTGCTGGGTTTGCAAAGTAGCGTTACCTGCTGTTTCTTTACGATAGAGTTTTCTTTCTATCTTGTTGTCTGTTATGTATACCTGCATATCTAGAAAGTTAACTGAATCTGTACTAACTGTGGCAGTAAAATGTAAATTAAATGTATTCTCATTAATATTGTCAATAAATTCATGGGCTGATTGATGTGTGCATTTCCATATTACAAAACGATCATCGATATAGTGTAGCCATATAATTATGCAGTTCTGTATCTATTCCTTGTATTTAGTTTTGAGTACCAGCTTCTCCCACCAGCCCATGTGAAGACACGCATAGCTGCGGTAGAAGCTGCCTCCCATGGCTACACCTCTGGTTTTCTTATACAACATATTGTTAAACATGAACACATTGTTTTCCAAACAGAATGACACAATTTTTACTAGCATTTGACTATGTTGTGTCTGTAATTCTGATCTTCTAGACAAAAAGTATTTCAGTGCATTGAGCCCATTACAATGTTTTATGCTTGTATAAAGCGACGTCACGTAAAGTGCCATTAAAAGATAGTTTTCTTACCAAGTACAGTTATTCAGTTTGATTAAAAAATCATTAGTGTCCCGCACGTAAGATGGTAGTGTTTGGAGAAACCCTTGTAAAAAATAGTCCTCATATTGCGAAATATTCTCTCAAAATCCATTTTGAGCTGATATGATTGGTCTTCCTGGCGGATGCTGAGAATCTTTGTGTATTTTTGGGATAAAATAGATCGAAGGAGTTACTGGGTTTAGAAAATTAAATTCATCTTTGGGTATTAATTTCTTTGTTTTCCAAGTGTTTAATTTGGTATTGTAGCTTTGATATGTTTGCTTTAGTTCCACCCCATTGCATTTTGTATAGCATGTTTGATCACTTAGTTGTGATAGTGCCTCCTTGATATATTCCTTTTTGTCCCAAATAACTGTGTTAACACCTTTATCAGCATTTCTGATAACAATAGAGTTGTCTTTTTCCAATCGATTGATAAGCTTGTGGTAATTCATAGTACGCTGATTATATTTACTTTTTGAGTTTCCAACCTTGTGATGTAAACATTTGAGTTGGGCAACAGTTTGTTTGTTGAAGATATCGATTGAGTCTCGTCCAATTATAGGATTGAAAGAAGACTTTCCCCGGAATGGAGTCGGGTGGATGGGTTCTGTATCTGTATTTGCATTGTCAACTGCTGTAGTCACTCGACCAACATTATCAATGTCACTTAGCTGGCCCTCATTCCATAGATCTTGCAAATCTAATAATAGTGGCCTATCACAATCCACTATGTTGGATGGATCGTGTTGTTGTTGGCTATGCTGCTGTGTTCTCCCCATGGGATTGCTGTCAATGCTTTTCATCATGTAACATTTCTTAAGTTTTAATTTTCTAATACAGCGGTATACATCCATCCTGGTTTGGACATAATTAAATTACTTTACGGGCAATAAGACAATCACAAACTCAAATTTTGTTCCTCTGCTTTGGTGAGATTGACTTTTGCCAGATTAATAACGGTTTTGTTGTCACTGGTAGAAGGGTGGACTCCTATCATTGATTCCACCTCCCTGTTGCCTGTCTTCTGGGTCCGGAGGTGGTATATATATTGTTTGTTAAGTGTCTGCACAGCAAACGCCGTTCGCCTGCCCTTTAGCGTCTGTGCCTGTCGTGGCGGCAGTCTGCAACAAAGTATCCGGAATTCAATCCACGGGTAGGGAAAGAGGCGGCACACCACCCCACAATTGAATATTTTATTCGTCACGAAGAACGTGTTTCAGCCAGAAGATGGCCTTTGTGGACTGGTGGGCCGCCTCTTTCCCTACTCGTGGATTGAATTTTGTATATATATATATATATATACACATATCTTTGCTCCTCTGCAACATAAAGCGGATCACTCTTAAGACGGGTGCTCCATACGCGGCAGTGCCCCAGCGTTATATCCTGGCTCGTAAACTCCTCTCCCCTTCCGGACAAGAGAATAGCACTCACAGGGTTGGATTTATTAACCTCTTTATTTTCATCACAACAAACACGTTTTGGATAGCTCCTTCTTCAGTGTCTACACAGTGTTTAAACACTGAAGAAGGAGCTATCCGAAACGCGTTTGTTGCACTGAAAATAAAGAGATTAATAAATCCAAACCTGTGAGTGTTATTCTCTTGTCCGGAAGGGAAGAGGAGCTTACGAGCAAGGATATATACATATATAAATATATATATATATATATATTCACTTAAAAAACCATAGGTTTCACACATGTTATAGTTAGCTGGGCATTTCCCTCGTAAAAAACCAATGAAATTCCCCCGTTATAGTTAGTGCAGGCAACTATAACTCACGCGACCGCAATCCTCTGCTGATGACGTCAGATATTACATCACTGTATTTAGACACTTATTTACCCATGTCTTCTTCCATTCATCTTTAGCTATACATATATTACATTTTTTTTTTTCAGAAAGACACATATGTCATCAGTGATGTAATATCTGACGTCATCAGCAGAGGATTGCGGTCAAACTGCCCCATGATGAAGAAGCAGTGACTTTGAAACGCGTTGGGGAACTTTGTTTAAAAACCGGACACCAATTGCAGTATCTGAAATAAATTGGGTTTGTAACCTGCACCAACGGAGTGGCGTCTTTGTGCTCAGAGGCATTTTGATGTTGATATTACACGCGGCGGCCTCAGCCGCGGAGGATGCACCGCCTGTCAGCAGGTCTGTGACGGCTGGGATCTCCCGGCCTGAAAACGGCGCTGGTGAATTAAAAAACGTGATACTGAATTGTATGCCTGGGAGCCCACTGGAGGGCTGGAAATGTTAATGAAGGCACATATCGAGGCACAGTAACGGACCCCACTGGAGGGGACAGAATATGACTACAGCACCCAGCATGCCTCACTGGAGGGAGCATGCAATGAAAAGGGTATAAATTAACCGCTGTGGTTCGCGCCGTCATGTGCTGCCAAACTGCCCCATGATGAAGAAGCAGTGACTTTGAAACGCGTTGGGGAACTTTGTTTAAAAACCGGACACCAATTGCAGTATCTGAAATAAATTGGGTTTGTAACCTGCACCAACAGAGTGGCGTCTTTGTGCTCAGAGGCATTTTGTTGTTGATATATATATATATATATATTATCTACTGGCGGTCGCCAGTAGATAGTTATAGTTAGGACCCTGTTTCCATAGGAAATCTGAAAATTCTATTTTGAATAACTTTGGCGACGGTTGACGAATCCTCGCGAAATTTTCAAAACTAATGGGGTGCTCTGGTCAGCTCCTACCCTGAAAGTCTCGGGGTGATTCGTTAAGCGGGGGCCGAGAAAAAAGGTGGGTCCCAAAACACGTTTTCCCCATGCATTTTCCCATAGGACCTTTAGTCGAAGGTACAGCTCGAACGGCTGAACAGAATTACTTGAAATTTGGCAGAGAGGTAGTCCTCAGGTCAGGCATGTGCCTTTTGCATATATGGAGTCAATCTGTTCAGTAGTTCCTGAGAAAATTGCAGTTAAAAGTACATAAATATCTATAGGCGCGCACGGTGCGCGCACCCTAACGTGCGCGAGCGTAATTCTGATTGGTGGTTACATGTCAGTCAACGTTCGAATCGGTCAAAATCAGGAAGTGTCAGCCTCCATTTTGTTTATTTTGTGTGCGACAGGGAAAAAGGAAGGTGGCGAAAGTGAAAAGGGGGCAGGGTAGAGAGTTTCTGACCCCCTAGCCTTTGTCAGGGGGTCCCTGAAGGACCCTGAAGGCTGAAAAAAAAATGTACTTTTTAAAAAAAAAATCACGGGGTGCGCGCACCGTGTGTGCACCGTGCGCGCACGGTGGAAAACTAAAAAAAAAACATTTTAAACGAGCCATTCCATATTACAGGATACAGTCAATCTATAACTATATACATACGTAGTTTATTGTAAAATAAATATATATAAAATATAATAATTCATACATAACTTAGCATTTAAAAAAACTTACAAATTCACTTAAAAAACCATAGGTTTCACACACGTTATAGTTCGGAATTAGCATTTAAAAAACCTTGCAAATTCACTTAAAAAACCATAGGTTTCACACATGTTATAGTTAGCTGGACATTTCACCCGTTATAGTTAGTTCAGATAACTATAACTCGTGCGACCACCACTCTATCACAAGGATGATGTCATGAGTGATGCCACTGACTATGTCATGAGTGATGTAATATGTGACGTCATCAGCAGTGGATTGCGGGCACGCAAGTTATAGTTATCTGAACTAACTATAACGGGGGAATTTCATTGGTTTTTTACGAGTGAAATATCCAGCTAACTATAACATGTGTGAAACCTATGGTTTTTTAAGTGAATATATATATATGTTGCCATGGGGGCCTGTTTCTCTCCCAGCTATGCCTGTCTTCACATGGGCTGCTGGGAGGAGCAGGTCCTCTATGGCCAGCATCATGACATACTTTCAAAACATGTAATTCATTGGTATCGTTATATAGACAATATTTTTATGATTTGGCAAGGTACAAAACAACAGGCCCTTGACTTCATTGAGGTGATTAATTGCAACACATTAAATCTTAGTTTCACCTCTGATATTAGTCAAGATAAAGTGTTCTTTTTAGATGTAGAAATCTTTGTCGACTATGGCAAACTCATGACACGCCTTTTTAGGAAACCCACCGCTGGCTACACCGTGCTCCATGCCACAAGCCATCCTCCAGTGCACCTTATTCGCAGCATTCCCTATGGGGAGATGCTGCGCATTAGGCGTATTTGTAGCACGGAGTCAGATTGCCTCATAGCACAGGAAATGAGCAAATTGAGATTTTTAGCCAGGGGTTATTCTACCTCTACAATTGATAGTGCTATTCGCAAGGTAATTGTTTGTCTAGAGATGAGGTCCTGATCAAAAAAGCATCAATAGCTACATCGGTCCATACCAAAGAGCCAGTCAGGTTGATCTTGATGTACAATCGTCAACACCAAGCGCTCAGAAAAATCTTGAAGAAAAATTGGAGCTTGGTTTGTAATGACCCTGTCATTGGGGATCTAGTGGCAGTGAGTCCGGAAATTACGTTCAGGAAAGCTCGCTCGATGAGCGACGCTTTGGTCAAGTCCAGTCCTGAGATAGGCTCCAATACAACTTGGTTGCAGTCAAGTAAGGGCTTTAAGAGATGTCCTAGCTGCAAAGCGTGTAGACACGGTGTAAGTAGGACGCAGTTTTCTATTCCGTTCTGTTGAAACTAAAACGGCGATATGATTAAGCATTCACTGAAGACATGAATTCTCTTTAGTCAACACGTGTTTCTTGACTTATGTTGACTAATGTCCGGACTCCATTTTGTATTGTCATGTCTCCATGTGCTTTGCACGAGAAGAGTCCTACCTTTCCGCTAGTTGCTCTTGTAAATCTACCTAGTAACAGTCTATAAATAGCTCCTTTGTCCGTCTGGCGCATGCCCAGACTTGACCACATCTGTTATCATTTAGTCCTTGTTTGACCATGTTTTCGCGGGCTCAGGAAATTGTTAACTCCGCCCATATATTGATCCTGTATTGAAAATGTCCATAAATGGTAATGAATTTTGCTCTATGTTGTATCCACCCACTTATGAGCCCCTCTGTTGTGTATAAAAGGGGACCACGTACGCAAGTTCTTTGTGCTACTCTATGCAATACTGAAGAGTGTTGTGTAGGTTGTAGGACCACTCTTAAGGGTTAATAAACTCTGTCTTTGTATTTGCAGTTTCCGTGCCAACTTCCTTCTAGCTTTCGTTACAGGAGGGCGAACCCTTGTATTTTGCAGGCCTAGCTGGGGCCTGTATTCATCAGTTCTGTGACATCCCTCGTTCCATCACGAAACCACTTACCTGCAAGACCGGTTTTGCTGTGTATGTGCTGGAGTGTCCATGTGGCCTGCAATATGTTGGCAGTACCAGGTTGCAGGTCCACAAACGGATACTCCAGCATATACGGGCAATCAATGGAAGTGATGCTTCCTATCCGGTTGCACACCATTTTAAAGAACTACATGACAATAAAAGCGAACTTTTAAAGTTCTTTGTCATTGATGCAGTGCTCCCCTTGAGACGTGGAGGTAATAGAGAAGCACTGTTGCGTGCTCTTGAAAAGAGATACATCTTAGAATTGGATACTAAGACGCCACAGGGCCTTAACTCTAGCGAAAATGTCCACACTTGCCTTTAATTGGGTCTATTACCTGACTTCCCATATGTTTATCTGCAATGTGTGTTGGTCACACCTCCTTCACCAATTATTGGTTTTAAATAATTTTGATGACACATTTCTGACACGTTTTGCACTATGCATGTATTACTGTACGATTTCTCTGCACTTAGACATATCTTGATAGTTGTCCAAATATGGACTGACAGTCCAGCCACAACAGGGGAACACTTATAGGCACCATACAGTAACCCCCTTTTCATTTTGGGACAGGCGTCCACAATATGTTTACACTGTAAATAGTTGGGGCCGTAAAGCATGTTTTAGCCGAAAACATTGTGTAACGATGGCATTGTAGGTCTAACTCAAAATTTTTAGATTATACCCACTGGGGTCAGATTTTTATATTGCTAATTTTGCACATCCTTTGCTCGCTTTGCACATGTAGGAAAGCAACAACAATTTTTTAAGAAACAATTTGAATGTTTTTTTTAAAAAAAAGTCTTTCCGAGTTGTTTTACATCTGGTTATATTCTAGAAACATTTTAATACATGAAATTTGTTTTATTAGCATTTTAACCAATTAATGTATGTGCTATTACAATGTTGCCCTTTATTGTTGGTGACCAAGATTAAGTAATTTTTCTATGTCTATATATGCAGAGTTTGAACTAGCCAATTGTGTCATTTTTCTAATCAGCACTTAGCACTTTAAAAAGCGGGATCGCAAACTCCCATGGCGTCATGTGATCAAGGCCTCTGGTAGGCTGAAATGCATCATGCAGGCATTGCTGTGAACGAAATAAAATAATTCACTCACTTGCAACTTGGGTCGGTTCTCGTCTGTTCCTGCTTTCCCTCGAGATCGCCGGTGTGCAGGAGTGCTCCAGGCGAAATCCCCGTCATATATATATATATATATATATATATATATATATATCCCATGTTTGCAGTCTCCAAACAATCCGTGTCCACGGAAAACAGAAACCACGCAGATCCAAAGTCAGGCACAATAGTTGTTAATTTATTTTAAAGCCGAGTCTTCACAAATATCTGACGCGTTTCGGGCATCCGCCCTTGCTCACAGACAATCAGTTCAATAAAATGAGCCCATTTTATACAACAAGACTTTCAATTGGCTGCATTTTTTTCACCGTTTTTTTGCACCATGTGACATTTAGAAAGTGAAGACACACTACTCCAACCTCGAAAGTCTGTTTTCCAAACAATACATTTTGGACCACATTGAATATGCTGTGCAATTGAGTAACAGGTTAAAATCCATATATATTACATCCAATCCTGATTTCTCGTGATTAGAAACAGGCGCTGACACCGTGGGATAAAGTTTCAAGGAAAATACTTTATTTCAGAACTGTGGCCCAGACGCGTTTCGGCGGACAGGTCCGCCTTGCTCACTGTGTCTGACCTTGTTCTCATAAGTTATTTATACAATTAATTACACGTGACACAAACCTAAAGGTTGCTTAGGAACAGTGAAAGCAGTGATTAACATAAATGAAATACTAACGGAAAAGAAGTCTTTCTTCCGACTAGCATTATTTGCAAAAATAATAAGAAAAGTAATACATTATTAAAACAAAATGCCACCATCATGATTTATGACTTAGTGCCTTCATGAGCAGAACAGATCATGATGTTGGAACGAAATAAAGCCCCAGTGGGCGATATACTTGACTTGCATCTCCTCTCCTTTGTATAACCAAATTGATACAAAAGTATTGGTGGCAAATCTAAACAATTGTTACTGCATCATAGTATTTTTGCTACAAAATAAAAATATTATATTAAGGTAGGAATGTGGTAAGTGGAGAATTTGTGGAAACCAAACAAAAAATTGAAACAAAAACAGCTAGGTCAGATCTAATAGGATTGGTATTAGAATTTTGAAGAGGCAGTTACTAATTTAAAGATGTACACTTAATGCTTCATCAGCATTAAGACCATGTGGAATCTTACAATCCAACAGGATTATATATCTTGACTCAAGTCTCCTGAGTGCCTGTTGTCTGTTGCCACCCCTGATGTTTTTCTTGACACTATCAACAACGAAATATGCCAGATCTTCTGCTTTGCCACCATGTACGTTGTTGATGTGACGGGCCACAGGGTATGCTGGATCATTATTACTAATGGCCCTGAGGTGTTGTAGAATTCTGATATGTACGGGGTGAATGGTGCTACCCACATACAATTTGTTACAGGTATAACGTAGCACATATACTGCAAATTCTGTTTTGCATGTGTAGTACTCCCTAATCTCCAATGGGGTTTTACGTAAGGGAGTGGAGATTGATCTAGTGTTGACTCCATATTTACAAGCTTTGCACTTTGTGCATTTGAAGAATCCTTTTTGGCACTTAAGCCAACTAGTGCCCTTTTTCTGTACAGGAGCATTGCATACAAGTTCATGTTTCATTGACTTAGCCCTCCTGAAGGTCAATTGGGGGGGCTTAGTGCATGATGGGCCTATGATAGGGTCATAACTCACTATTGGCCAGTGTCTATACAGGATTTGCCTCAATTTCTGATGATAAATATTGTATCCTGTAATTAGCCTTGGTGTTTGTGTCATTGCCTGCCCTGATGTTACTGTTTTATCTTTATTTTTGAATAAAAGATCTACTCTAGTAACATTTGAAAATTTCTGCTTAGCAGTTTGCAGAGTTTTTGCTTTATACCCTCTATTCTTTCAAACAAGTTATTTGTTGAATCTGTTAAACTCTCTGCAGTGCTGCAGTTTCTTTTCATACGCAGACACTCTGCATAAGGAATGCTTTCAATAAGTTTGACAGGATGGAAACTTTGAGCATGTAGGATAGCATTTCCTGATGTTATTTTTCTGTGTGTACGTGAATGTACTTTGTTGTTCATAGGGTACAATTCCAAATCCAGATATACAATAGATTGCTTACTGATAGTGCCTGTAAATTTTAAATTTAAATCATTTCTGTTAATGGCATTTATAAAATCATTGGCACTTTGTTCACTACCCTTCCACAAGATGAAAATATCATCAATGTAGCGCTGATACAACATTACATTATCAGACATTTGAATGTTAAATGCCCTCATGAGTACCTGCTCCTCCCACCAGCCCATATGCAAATTCGCATAGCTGGGGGCGAAGCAGGTACCCATGGCCGTACCTTGTGTCTGTTTGTAAAGCAATCTATCAAACATAAAAATGTTATTCTCAAGGCACCATTCCATCATATGCATTATCATAACAGTGTGTTCATGGAAACTTATATCCCTTGTACTTAAATAATGTTTGTCTGCTCTCAGACCATCCTGATGTCTTATGCTCGTGTACCGGCTCTGTACATCCAATGTAACAAATAGATAATGTTCATGCCAGTTGCAATCAAAAATCTTAGTCAAAAAGTCCCCAGTGTCTTTGGTGTATGCTGGCAGAGCCTGTACGAAAGGCTGAAGAAAGAAGTCAATAAATTTGCTCGTATTTTCAAACAGACTTCCTATGGCGGATATAATTGGCCTACCAGGAGGACACTCTGCATTCTTATGAATTTTGGATAACAAGTATAATTGAGGTATTACAGGGTAGTCATTTTTCAAAAAGTCCAATTCATTCCTTGTTATTAACCCATTTCTTCTCCATTCGTACAGACTTGCATGATATCTTTCTTTAATACTAATGGTGTTAGTGGCACTGATCCTTATGTAGCAGTTTTTATCCGATAGTTGGGTTAATGCTTCTTTGTTGTACATTTCTAAGGGCCAGAGTACAATGTTGCCCCCTTTGTCCGACCAACGTACAACAATGTCGGGGCGTTGCTTTATTTTACGCATTACACTTGAATATTCCATCGGTTCTTTGTGCCTGATTTTGTTAAAGGCATTGCTACTCTCAAATGCCAACACTTTGAGATCCTTGATCATTTTTTCAGCAAAAATGTCAATATTGTCCCTGGGCATTAGAGGATTAAAAATGGATTGGGGTCGAAATGGTGTGCTCACAGATGCGCCTGTATTTAAATCCGAAATAATTCCTGCTTGCCCGATAGTTGGTTCATCTGCTGAGATCTCATTTTCCAGATCCGTCATGTCCTTCAGGAAAGTTAAGTCTGCCACTGTTAAGGTTCCAGGCTCTTGAGGTATACTACCCTCCTGGTCCCTAACATCAATCTTTTGCTTAGTGTTAAAGAAATATTTTCGTAGTTTCAATTTGCGTATGAAGTGGTACAAATCAATTCTAGTTTGTGTATAGTCAAAGTTCGTTTCCTTGCAGTATGATAATCCTAAAGCAAGGATTCTTTCTTCTTCTGATGTTAAAGCCATGGTTGTCAGATTGACTACTGTGTTATCAATTTTTGCTGTATTATTTATCTCCTTTTGTTTCGCCTGTACGTTGTTCTTTGTGTTTTGTTTGCCCCATCTACGGTTTTTCCTCCTTCTGTTCCTTGACTGTGAGCTTTGTTTGATGAGTACTCCTGTCTTTGAGGTCTTGGACGCAAACTCATCAAACGCACCACACGTAAAAAACCAAGTTCTTGGATCGGTGTTGGTGCCTTGTGTGGTTGGTCACTGCTACCACTTGTTTCAGGCTCAGATTCAATTTCAGAACTTAATTCCGATTCACTAGGTATTTGATGAGTTGTGGGGTCACTGCTTGTTTTTGATAATTCTTGGCGACGTATATTCTCAAATCTTCTTGAAAACGTATAAATTCTGCCATGTAAATAGTTGTTTCTATCACACTGAAATTTGCTGGCTTTTCTTTCTTTGATAATTTGCTCATACTTTGAAACACGATTTTTTATATCGTCAAGACCCGATTTTACTTCATCTTGATCAGTTATTTTCTCAAGTTCCTTGTAAATTTCATTTATTCTTGCCAGAATTTTATCTCTGTCAGTTGTTGCAAATTTAATTAATATTTGTAACATGTTACGTGACGACTGGGCACTATTGTCCGCCCATTCCTGAAGCATGGCGGGGTCTGGGTTCTCATAAGTTGGTGCCACAAGGATCCTCAAACCTCTTGGGATGCGATTTACCTCCAGATACCTTTTGAGTGATGTGCACTCCCACCATTTAGCTACTTCATGTCTCCGCAATTTTTCTAATTCACCAAGTAATGATTTTAGATTACTGCCTGCAATCGGCAATTGTGCATTACCGCTTGTAGATGGCCTTTCATCATAATCATCTTTCTCACTGAAAATATCCAGTGCTGCCTCCTCTCGATCCTTGATCCAATCCTCGGCCATTGTTAGTTGAAAAGAATAATTGTCCTTGACACCCACTGTCTGTAGATAAACACCTACAGAACTACCTCTCCCATCAGCCACCTAAAGGGATGTCTCAAACGACAAGTTTTGGATCACACCGCAAGCTTACCTGTGTCCCGGTCTGCCCTCCGACATCCACGGGAGTCAGGACACTCACGTTATCGTAATCCAATTCACGCTTGAATTCCCGGAATTCTGGCTGCGGGGGGCTCTCCGTTTTCCTTGCACACAAAGATAATCCAAAGAGAGGCTCCGGTAACGAAGAGCGCCAAAGCGAGGAGGGTCAGCGTTAAGAGGCTCCGGAACGCCACCAATATTACATCCAATCCTGATTTCTCGTGATTAGAAACAGGCGCTGACACCGTGGGATAAAGTTTCAAGGAAAATACTGTATTTCAGAACTGTGGCCCAGACGCGTTTCGGCGGACAGGTCCGCCTTGCTCACTGTGTCTGACCTTGTTCTCGTAAGTTATTTATACAATTAATTACACGTGACACAAACCTAAAGGTTGCTTAGGAACAGTGAAAGCAGTGATTAACATAAATGAAATACTAACGGAAAAGAAGTCTTTCTTCCGACTAGCATTATTTGCAAAAATAATAAGAAAAGTAATACATTATTAAAACAAAATGCCACCATCATGATTTATGACTTAGTGCCTTCATGAGCAGAACAGATCAAATAATTAATGTCTTAATGATCATTATGAGTGAACATGCAACAGATCAAATGATATATATGATGTTGGAACGAAATATATCCAAAAACAAGTTGCTCAGCAGCTTAAGGGCGCACTCGGGAGGCAGAAGAAAAGTCTTTATTAGCCAACAGACAGCAAAGCGCACTTTAAAAATTATGTAAGTCCGCCTTACGCGTTTCAGAAGTGTTCCTTCTTCAGAGGCGTGGCTCAACACATTTGCGTTGCTACAGGGCATGAATTTAAATAGTTGCCCGCCAATGGGCTGCTCAAATGAACGTCACAATGTCTTCTGGGATTTGAAGTTTGTTGGCCCCGCAGCCTGCATTGCCCCGAATGGGATTTGAGCTTCATAAACAAACAAACGGTCCGCAATGGGCCGCAAAGGGAACATGCTGCCCAACATCCACAGGCGCTGTCTCCCCCTATTGAGCATCGATGAATTTCGAGCCCATGGCCCCTGTCACATCCATAGGGTGGTGCAGCCCTTCACGGCCTGGAGTCACCGTGAATACATCAAAAACAAAGTGAACAGGCTGCACCACCCTATGGATGTGACAGGGGCCATGGGCTCGAAATTCATCGATGCTCAATAGGGGGAGACAGCGCCTGTGGATGTTGGGCAGCATGTTCACTTTGCGGCCCATTGCGGACCGTTTGTTTGTTTATGAAGCTCAAATCCCATTCGGGTGCAATGCAGGCTGCGGGGCCAACAAACTTCAAATCCCAGAAGACATTGTGACGTTCATTTGAGCAGCCCATTGGCGGGCAACTATTTAAATTCATGCCCTGCAGCAACGCAAATGTTTTGAGCCATGCCTCTGAAGAAGGAACACTTCCGAAACGCGTAAGGCGGACTTACATAATTTTTAAAGTGCGCTTTGCTGTCTGTTGGCTAATAAAGAATTTTCTTCTGCTTCCCGAGTGCGCCCTTAAGCTGCTGAGCAACTTGTTTTTGATATATATATATATATTTATATATATATATATATATATATATATATATATATATATATATATATATATATATATATATATATATATATATATATAGTAGCCACAATCCTGTGAGCGATCCATTCGCGATCAAAACAGGTACGCACCACGATGTGGAGGTAAATTTCCTTTTATTGCAGATTTATAAGTGCAAGTGCATAAAGATGACAAGATTACAAGCGAGTGCCCAGTGTGATGCGTTTCGACTGCCCAACGGCAGTCTTGATCACATGACGCACTGGACCTATCAGTGCATATATATAGAGGTTTAAAGTGAGCACATGATGCAACAATATTTAAATTAGTTCAGAACGAAGTATAAACATTGAAACAATCCTGTTTCTGATATTTAAAAAAAGCCAAACAATTGTTGTTACACACACATATATTATGCATTTGTAACTGGTGATTTTGCAAATAAATAAATAAATAATAAAAGCATAGTGCTTCTAAAATCATAGCATACATATAAACAGCCAAATAGTTGTTTTAAATTCTACAACTCGACATACAATTATAGCATAGTGCTAATTTGCAAGCTATATTAATCAGCATGTATAGAAATCAAGCCAATGCCATTATTGAATTATACTCCATAAATCATCTGATAGATCACTAACTGATATGTTGAACATGTGCAAAAATGTGCCAGCGTGAAAGTGCTCAGTTTCAAAATTAAATATATACATAAACACATAGCAGCATTTAGCAAATGTCCCTCATATTTTCTCATATTCTAGTATCTAGAAACAGTTGGCAGTTGCATATTTCAGTAGAAAATCCTCCTAATCAAACATCATTATACATGTAATGCATTAAAGAAAGTAAACACTCCAAACAGTGGCAAACCCAATTAGTTCATATTAGCAGCAATAAGATGGAATTTTATGAAATTTTAGTTTTAGTGTTCCAATTTACTTAATAAAACTGGTTTTGCACCGCTAAAAACTGGCAAGAGCTCTATAAAACCCAGTAAAATCGAGGGAACCTCAGATAAAACTAAGTAAAATCAAGGTCCAACCAGATAAAAGCATCACGACACCAGATTCTAGTTTTCATCATTCAAAATAAAAGATACATAAATATAGCAGCCTCCATATTACAGTACATATAAATTGATATTGGTTTAATATCTAAATATAATAAATAAAATCCAGGAGCTCAAAAACCGTTGATGTCCTCCACTAAAACCAGTTAAAACCTAGGAAAACCCAGACTAAAACCCGGCTGAAGTAAAAGTAAAAACCAGTTAAAAAAGCAAACCTGAAAGTCATCATCATATCTAATATTGCTGGCCCCAACATTATTTATAAAAAGTTATGCAAATCATCACTATTGTTGAGACCATGATGAACTTTGATTCCAGTTGCCTCAATCTTTTTTCTCTGTTTCCCCCTCTGCTATTTTTAGGTACTGAACTTATAACATTATATCTGAGGTCATTGAGATTATTATTGTGTACCAGTTTTAGATGCTGCGCTGCAGGGTAATTAGGATCTGAATTTACCACCTCTCTAAGGTGTTGAAGAATCCTGTTAAAAACCTGCAATTTGGTGCTACCTACATACATTAAAGGACAGGTGCACTCTAAAATGTATACAGCATAATCAGTTCTACAAGTATAATGCCCTTGTCTTTTCATAGGTGCAGGACTAAAGACTATATTCAGAATTTTTTTTTCCAAATTTGCAAGCGCGACATGAGCTGCACTTAAAGAAGCCAGATCTAGCTGACAACCAAGAGTTGGATGCAATAACCTCAGGACTATTACTGACAAGTGCATCCCTCATTGAAGGTGCGCTTCTAAATGTTAATGTGGGAAGCTCAGGCAAGATTTGTGATATTGTTACAGCAGATCTAATTATCGGCCAGTTTTTATATAACATTTTGCAGGCTTGTCTCTCCTGTCTACAAAAAGTAGTTATTCGTCTGATATGGTTGACTAATTCAACATTTGTGGCATAAGTTTTATCATTGGTCTGCCTAGATGATATATTGGTCTTTGATACTATTGGGGGGTAAGTATCACTGATGTCATTGTTTACTTTTTCAAGGGCTGATTTTAATTCATTAGCCTTGTATCCTCTATTTAAAAATCTCTCATAAGCTTCAGCCTGACAGTTTTTAAGATCATCATCATGACTACAGATACGTTTAATTCTTAAAAATTCTCCATAGGCAATGCTTCGAATGAGGTGATGAGGATGTGAACTATTCGCATGGAGAACAGAGTTTCCAGCTGTTAACTTCCTGTACAACCTAGTTTGAATCACATTTTCTTTTATATAAATTTCAACATCCAAGAATTGTACCTTAACATTGCTAATGTCAGATGTGAACTTAAGATTAAGTGTATTCACATTGAGCATATCCACAAAGTTGTTAGCCGCCTCAATCAAACCTTTCCAAATAAGACAAACGTCGTCAATGAATCTCCACCAATGGAGAACATGTTGGTCAAAAATGGCTTTGTGAGTAGCCCTCAGGACATGCTCCTCCCACCAGCCCACGTGTAAACATGCGTAGCTAGGGGAGAAGCATGCCCCCATCGCCACTCCACGCAGCCTTTGGAAAACTTCCTCGTTGAACATGAAGTAATTGTGGGTCAAACAGATTTGAATCATTTTTAAAAGCATTTTGTTATGCTCAAGCATATGAATACTCTTCTTTTCCAGAAAATAATGCACTGCATTAATACCGTCAGTATGGTGAATACTGGTATGCAGTGAACAAATGTCCATCACTATTAGGTAACAATCATCCTCCCATTTAGCCTTATATAGTTTGTTTAAAAAGTATCTAGTATCCCTAATAAATGACGGCAGGCTTTCCACAAACTCGTGTAAAAAGTAATCGACATATTTGGACATAGGTTCCAATAAACTTTTTTGTGCCGAGATAATTGGTCTGCCTGGGACTGGTACCATATTTTTGTGCACTTCTGGGATAAAGTATAGTATAGGAGTGATGGGATAGTCATGTTTTAAAAAGCAGTATTCATTTTTAGTTATCAGTCACACTCGTTTACATTGTGCCAATTCTGTGAAGACGTTGTCTTTAATTTGTCTCAATTCCTGGAAGCTGGCTTTTTTTATAGCAATTGGTATCATTAAGATGACGCCATGCTTCTTCCAGATACAATGACCTCGGCCACAACACAATGTTCCCGCCCTTGTCCGCCTTATTGATGATTATTTCCGTATGTTTTTGCAGTTTGTGGATCAGTTTTGTGTACTGTATTTCAGAATATTTACGATGCCTATTTTGTTGCGTGACAGTACAATTAAGCTTTTTTAGATCCTCAACCACACAATCGCTAAAAAAATCAATGGCGTCCCTTGGCATCATTGGGATAAATGTAGATGGGGGTCATAAAGGGCTTTCTGTAGGATTGTTACAAATAATGCTAGCTTCACGCAGAATTTCCTGTGTGGAATTAATTGATATATCACTGTCATTAGCCAATGATTGTGTTGCTAAAAGGGTGCCAACATCTGAAGCTTGTAAACTAGAACAAAATCCTTGAGTAGGTCTAACTAGAGATGCAATATCCTCTGCATTTTTAAGTTGAAAGTGTTTTCTGAGTTCCAGCTTTCGAATAAACTTGAAGACATCTACTCTCGTTTGTGTATATTTAAAACAGTTGGTGGGACAGTACGATAAGTCAAGAGCCAATAGTTGTTTTTCTGCAATGGACAAAGTTATTTCAGATGGATTGATCACTGTATTATCAACACATTCCTCTGATCCATTGCTTACTTCTTGCTGTTGTAATTTTTCTTGCCTTTTTCTCTGTAGTCTGAGTTTCCGCCTCTGTTTTCTTTGTTGGTTCCTTCTGCTCCTTGTTTCAACGCTTGATTGTGTGGTCTCAGTGTTTGCCGGCGGTCTTCCACTAAAAAAGTAAGCTCTTCTCCTGGGGCAAAATTCGTAGGAACCTGAGATGTTTTTTGACCCACACTATCATCTGAATCAATGCTGCTGTCTACACTGCTGATTTCAGTAGAAGAGACATTTGTATTGACTTGCGCTATAGATGTTGATGTGCTGTTTTTACTGCCATCATTAGCTAGCGCCCAACGCTTTCTATTGTCAATTTTTTTCTAGAATGTAAAAACGCGCCCTGTTTCATAATCGCGCTTATCTCTGGTGAATTTGTAGATCTTTCTCTCTTTTATGATTTCCTCGTGTTTTCTTAGCCTTGTTTCTATTTCTTCCCGTCCTTTCTTTATTTGGTCTTTATGTTCATTGGCTTCCAGCAAAGCATTGATGTCCTCTATTTCTTTAAGTATACCAACTCGGTCTATTTCAGCGTATTTTATCAAAATGGTTACCATATTCATTGAGGCATCCAAATTGTTAGTCGCTCACTCCTTTATCATCAAGGGGTTTGAATTTTCAAATGAAGGGGCAATCATAACCCTCAAACCCCACGGAACTCTTCCAACCTCTTTATACTTTTCTAACGACTTCCTTTCCCACCATTTTGTCTTCTCAGTGCGGTGGAGTTTTTCTAACTTCTTTAGTAGGTTCTTAGCATCATTGTTAGTGTTTAGTTTGCTGGTTTGATTAGTACGCACTGTTTCAACTTCTTGCATTGTTGAGAACAGGGCACCTGCTCCCGCTTCTCGGTCCCTTAGCGCGTCTGCTGTCGATAACATGATTATTTCAACAGTCTGCAATCAGTCTTTAAGGTACCAAACAATCCTTGAGTTTGGTTGTCAAATTCACTTCACTATCCCTGCCACCCGCAATGTTCAATTAATCAGTCCGTCAAGCTGCTTACCCTTTGGAACAATGATTCTGGCACCTTCAGCGTCCACCGACTCCTCGGGTCCTTGCGCTTTGGGCAGAGCTAGCTCCGACTTTCGCCATAGAACTGCGGGGGACTGGCAGAAAATACCCCTTCCAGGTTTAGCAACAAATCACTTCCGTGATGTCGGCTGAATGCCTGCCAGCCACAGTATGGAGGGAGGATCCGTAGCAAGGAAGTCAGCCGTACTTCGTTGAAATCACATGATAGCCACAATCCTGTGAGCGATCCATTCATGATCAAAACAGGTACAGACCACGACGTGCTGGTAAATGTCTTTTTATTGCAGAGTTATAAGTGCAAGTGCATAAAGATTACAAGATTACAAGTGAGTGCCCAGCCTGACGCGTTTCGACTGCCCAACGGCATTCTTGATCACATGATACGCTGGACCTATCAGTGCATATATATAGAGGTTTAAAGTGAGCACATGATGTAACAATATTTAAATTAGTTCAGAAAGGAGTATAAACATCGAAACAATCCTGTTTCTGATATTTAAATAAAGCCAAACAATTGTTGCTACATACATATAGGGGTCGATTCCGATCCGTTAAAAAAATTCCCCGTACGAATCGTATCCGGATTTTTTTACGTACGAATCGTACAAGTCCCGTACAAACTGGCAAGTACGATTCGTATGTGAAAGAATCCATACGAATCGCATTGGGAAAATTCCCCGACACGTCCTCGGGTCGGAAAAAGTGTCCGACACGTCCCCGGACAGTTTTACGTATGAATCGGGAAACTGAAGTCCGAGCGCGCAAGTATGATCTGTCCCGTCCGTCCGAATGCACAACCGTATGGAAAAAACACCGTACGGAGCGAACTTCCATAGCAACCATGGAGACGTCCAAACATGTGCCCGCATACGCGCCGAACACCCCCCCAGCCCACCCCCCCAAGTACGCGCCATACCCCCAGCCCCCCCATGTACGCGCTGTACCTCCACCCCACCCCCGTAGGCACAGAGCGTACCCCCACCACGTAGGTACGGAGCGTACCCCCACCCCGTGTAGGTACAGAGCGTACCCCCACCCCACCCCATAGGTACGGAGTGTACCCCCACCCCCGTATTTGCTGTGAGGACCCCCAGCGCGCAGCGCTGGGGGTCCGCACCTTACCTATGGGGGTGGGGGTATGCTCCGTACCTATGGGGTGGGGGTACGCACCGTCCATACGGGGGCTGGGGGTACAGCACGTACATACGGGGGGCTGGGGGTACGCTCCATACATACGGGGGTGGGGGTCCGCACCTTACCTACGGGGCGGGGGTACGCTCCCTACCTACGGGGTGGGGGTATGCACCGTCCATAGGGGGGGCTGGGGGTACGGCACATACATACGGGGGGCTGGGGGTACGGCGCGTACATACGGGGGGGCTGGAGGTACTGCGCATACATACGGGGGCTGGGGGTATGTGCTGGGGGATGGTGCTTACATACGGGGGCTGGGGGTACGCACCGTCCATACGGAGGTGGGGGTACGCACCATCCATACGGGGGTGGGGGTACACACCGTACCCCCAGCACCCCATATGTACACGCTGTACCCTCGGTTCCCGTATGTACGGCATGTACCCCCAGGCCCCTACACCCTGCCCGTGCCTGTATGCACCCTACCCCAGACCCCTACACCAGCACCCTCAACCAGCATTGCACATGTACGAGTGGTACCAGGCCATAGCAAATGTGAGCACTGTACAACAACATGGCCGATGTACGCACCGTACAGATGCGAAAAACACACGTACAGAACCAGGACACTGCAAAACACCACAAGGAGAGTCAATTCGAATCGCACAACACCACAAAACACGTCCAACAAGCCCAAATGCATCCAATACAGTGACCTGCAACAGCCAAACCGGTAAACAGAGCCCCAAAACACAACCACTCCTTATAACACACCCACCCAAAGTTCAAACACAGCCACACCCACAAATGGACCAATAAAAAGGGCCCACACACACAATCCATGAGCCTTTGCAACAGACCCACTGCTGCCAGACCCCACAGACAACCCACAGCACCATACTTGAACCTTGACTACACCTTACACTTGCACACCTTCACACAACCACCTTCACAAACACCCCCTCATCACATTCACACACACACCTTCACAACCACACACACACACCCATAACCATCCACACCCACACCCCACACCATGCCCACAGACAAGAATCCAAAGTTCACAACAGCGGAGCTGGAGATCCTTGTCAACGAAATCATCAGAGTCGAGCCACAGCTCTTTGGAACATTGGTCAGACAGACCAGCATAGCAGAAAAATCAGCCATGTGGCAGAGGATCGTCGACAGGGTGAATGCTGTTGCGGCCATCAGAAGGACCAGGCATGAATGCCAAGCCAGGTGGTACGATCTGCGGAGGACGGTCCGCCGCAAAATGTCTGACGAATACAACCAGGGGAACATCACTGGAGGAGGACCGCCCAGCAGACCGGTACACTACCATCCCTGGGAGGAGAAGGTGATGCGCACGCTGCCGCCGGTGGGAGTACACGGAGTAGAAGGAGCCGCCGAGCCTGGTGAGTACACAAACAACTCACCTCACATGGGGGGAACCGCATCAACAACCCAACTCCCAATAATGCACGCACCTACCCCAAAGCCATCACCGGACACAACCACACTCTAAAAACACGCACATGCCACTAGCGGCTACATGCCCCATGCACCAAGCAAGGCCATGCCAAGTCAGAGGCCACACAAAACACCAATACAAGACAGGATGTCCGTGATGCCGGCAGGGTGGGCCTCCAAAAAACATTGTGCAACTCAAAAGCAGACACCAATGCCCTCAGCCCATATGGCCTAGGGCAGAGCTATACAAACAGTGTGTCCCGACACTGTACTGTGTCGCCTGCAAATGGTGGCCGCGTCGCAGGATGACATGGGTATGAAGGCCCAATTTGCACATAACAGCAGCTAATGAAGAGGCATCACTGTGAAAGAGTGTCAGCACACACTGCCGCAGCAGTGCAGACTCAGAGACACTCTGCCCAATGGGGGCCGGGAGATTCTAAACAAAGCCACATGAACAAGCCAATGACCTTTGAAAGACCTGCAAAGTGTGTGTGCCCATGAAGCTGGGCTGAGGTGACAGATGGTGACAGACAGACGGAGGGAGAGGGAGAGAGAGGGAGGGAGACAGAGGGCGACAGAGGCAGACAGAGGGAGACAGACAGAGGGAGGAGGGTGACAGAGGGAGGGAGAGAGGGAGACAGAGGGAGACTAAATCACCCTTGGGTGGTGTGGGCATGTCCGCTCGTCAGCAGGTGGACTGTGTGCATGTTGACAAGGTCTGGCAGTGCGTGAAACACCCCGTTTTCGTTAGGAAATCACTGGGCCATGTGTCAAACTGTGCACGAGTAGATCCTTGATGCAGGCACAAACCTAACCTTACACCCAGTATACCCACTCACTGTGTTTGTTAGAACCCAGTCACAAATGCATAAGTTACCTACCTGCATTCTCCAATAGATATGAAAAAGCACCATTTGCCCACGTACAGTGCAACATGTAAGCCGGTTCTGCATCGCTCGCTAAGCACGCTCGCTACACTGCTCACTGCGTTCAAAAATGATGCAACAACAAAGAGTGTGTCACACATAGGAAAAGTGTTGAAAGCTGTGGCCAATGGACATACCCATGCACCATGCACAATGCACAGGGACTTGCCAAGTACAGACAAGGTAGATGACACTTGGCCCCGCTGTAGACAGCACAAGGCAATCCTGTGACCACTGTACACTCAAACACCAACTCCACATGCCACCTACCTACCACAGGAACTCACATTCACTGTCATGCCAGCATGCACCATGAGGGGATAGACACATCACCTGGTAGACCCAATGACAAATCACACCACACCCAACAGCATGCCCGGTCACACCCCCCCCCCTTACACAAGCACACCCCCCAGGGCAGCCAACGCAAATTGGCACTCCCACAATGGATATGTGACACAACAAGACCAATCCATAGCCAAATAAGCATCCCAACACTCATTAGACAGGCCAAATAACCAGGAGTACATACCAATCTGTCCCCCGCAACATACCCATCCACAAGTGCACTGTGAGAGGAATGCTAGACATATCCAACTACCCAGAGGAACTGTGCCAACTTGAGTATGTATGAAACATGGATGTCGCATGAAACACCATTAGCATTGTCTCTCTCTCACACACAGGGCAACGTCGTCGATCTCCCCCCAACACTGGGGGGGAAGAATCACAGTACCAGGCTCGGCGTGACGATGATCCCACCGGCAACGACGACTCTCACCACACCGTGGATGACCCCGACCAACCTGGCCCCTCTGGTGCCCAAGCACCTGCAGCACCTGCGGAGGCGCGAACCTGACCAGACAGCTGAGGAACCGGTTATGTCACACGTCCGCAACATCCTGGACACATACCGGCGTGACACCAGGGGCATCAGCCAGGCCGTGGAGATCCTCAATGAAATTAAGAACCTGCAGGCCGAGCAATATGCCAGTCAACAGCAACACCAAGGACGGATGGAGGCAAGACTGGCTGAGCTCGTGGCGGTGCAAACGGACATGACCCGTGTACTCCATCGGATTGCCAAAAACATGGGCAACCCTCCCTGTGCCACCAGGCGAAGATCACCACCAGCCACAGGGAGGGATCAGGAGGAGGAGGATTCGTCCGACGGAGCATCACAGACATCATCACGGCCTGCTTCTGAGGGTCCCCAGAGGAAGGTGGGTCGTCCACGCAAAAGACCGTGAGAGTCAGCGGACCATCACCATCTCCCAGGTCACATGGCCTGGCACCTGGCCCTCTGGCGCAACAGCAGCACCTCATCCAATGACATTCTCTGCCACATGGACTTGTTGGTCACTGTCTGACCAATGTTGACAAAGACTGTGGCATGGACTCTGATGACTTCCAATGGCAAGGATCCCAACTCCCCCTGTGAACTTTGGATGACAGACACCCGGCGAGCACCACTTTACATCCCCCCAAACACATACCCCACCACTAATAAAAATCATAGAAATCACGAGATGATGCCGTCATTTTGCATTATTCCATAACATGTGTGTTGGAAAGTCAAACCATGCCTGAGTTTTGAAGTAACTCCAACCATGCATACCCTGGGGTCTGAGTCTGGCACAGGACACACATGGGTCACAATGTATCATCCAATACAGACATGGAGCACCAAACTCACCCGTGATGGGCACAACCAGCTGCCTGCACAACTGTGCGAACAGAACTATTTCGAAGAGCAACAGTCATGTGCAGAGGTCAGGGATCATGTGGAGAGTCCTGGGGTGGGAGTCCCAGGTATGTGTAGCCAGGTGGGAGAACTATGTCCTGCATGCTGGAGTTAGGTGGATGTGGAGAATGGTGGCCAGGCCAAGGTTGTATGCATGGAGATGGAAAAATGGGGTCTTGGATGACAGTGCCACAAGGTTGTGTTGGGGTCGTGGTCGTGGGCTGCATCCTGAGTGTGGGCGTGGATTGTGAAGGTCATCCTGTAGCTGACAGTGATCCATTGCAGCTATCTCTGTTGGACGGTGATGTGGCTGGGTCGCCGGATGTTGAAGCAGAGCTGTGCAGATGCACCCTAGATGTGGACAAGTCTCATGGGAGTTGTAACGTACATCTCAGTAGAGTGCAGGGTAGGATTAGACACGGATGTTGTAGTTGACCTGGGGGATGGTCTGTCTTGCCTTGAGGTGGATCGAACTGTGGATCTTGTGCATAATGCAGAGTGTGCTGAAGCCTGAGGTACAGATGCTGGTGATCAGCATAGCACATGTGAGCAAGCAATACATGATGCACACCAGCTCGTGTGCGTGGACACTGTGTGCCTGTGCAGGGCCCTTGCGGGTGGGACACAAGCAGTTGACCCAGCTGTAAGGGGACAATCCGCAGATGAACACCTCAGTCGTGCACAAGTCCAGCATCAGGTGGCCGACGTTCAGCCATTTGCCAATGGATACCATGCATTATTCAATATGAGAACTGGCAAGGACTGCGTCTTTGGGGAGGGTGAGGAGCACCTGGCTGTCAATGGGACACCAGATGATGATGAGATGCAGTGCGCATGTCATGGTGTAGATGGGGATCCTGGACACATTGTAGACTGACACGCTGAGACATGATACCTGTGCCATGTGTCCCACAACGACACCATACTACATGCAGAGGCCTGGAGTACCACTCCCATGGCCATGTTGGGGTACAGAGCTGGTGGGGAGTAGGAGGGACATGACCTGGTTGGTGTGACAGGGCCTGGAAGGCGTGTACTCATTATGCAAAGGTGTTGTGTGGGCGATGAGTGCATGCCTGAGTGCATGCAACAGATGTATTGGATGGATATTGCTTGGATGGTGGCCTCAACATCATGGTGTTGCGTGATGTGGCACATGCAAGAACATGAGGCACGTGCAATGTGCACATAGCATGTGCAGACGGTCCAGCCTTTGCCACCGCAACTGTGTCACACACAAGCAGATTGCACCAAAATGAAAGGGTGGAGGGAGGAAGGGGGTTGTGTCTTAGAGGCGTGTGTGTGAGGCCAAATATAGAAACTCTGTGTGCTCTTGCTGCAGGGCCTGCAGCAGCATGCACCATGTCCTGAAAACCATGCCACAAGTTTCACACAAACACAAGCATGTCAGAAAGGACTACTGCAAAAGGTGTATTATAAGGAAGGAGTGTCTGGTTCAACATGGCACACACACAGACAATGGATGCACATGCAGCAAAGTGGCCGTTGTGGGGACTGATATGCCAAAATACCTACACAGCCATGTACATCATGCACAATACATATCATAATCCCTGACAAACAGCTTGCATCTTGCTACTCTACACATAGACTCATATGCACAATCTGTGATAAGTATGCCAGACATGCCGCATGCACTGTGGCAAGAGACCTGCATTGACAGAGATGAGGCACCTTGGAGGCTGAGGGACACCTTTATTAGTCATGTTTGCAGGAAGGCAAATGCATCTATATTAACAGATGCACAGGTCATGTGGATGAACATGTGGGACCTACACTGGCACCCCCCTTTGAACCACAGATGCAGGAAATCCATAGAACTGGCACACAAGTGAGGGGTTTGCTGCTCACGGAGAGGCTGCTATTCACCATTGAGCCTCTAATGGGGATGTCCCACACTATGTCAACCGGGTGCATCCCGTATGTTTCTGAGGGCAGTGTTACACACATTGATGCCTTCATCACAATCCACAATCACATTACAGATGACTGTCACCAAGTGTGACTATCAGTTCAGGTAAATCCAGCTCCATGTCATGTGCCCTATGGTGATTCTACATGTATGCAAAGTAACCAAACATGAACAGGAGCAGTGCACACACATTCAAAACAAATAGCACACCCAAAAAGCCGTGCTGCATCCCTTACCCTAAGGTGAATTTTGACATGTCCGTGCATGTTGCGCTGATTCAGCACACGTTGCTGTATTCATGAGGAATAGCAGGAGCACAACAATGCCACCAGCAGACAGCAGGCGCAAATACCTGGGGATGAGAGACACTTCAGAAGTGAGCCAAAAGTAGCACATCTGCATGCATGGGCATGTACTCGACACGTATAAGGTTGTCAACATGCTAGGTGAAAATAGTGTCTCAGGAAAGACATTCTTTTATTACACCATCACTCGAGTGATACATCCAAACACACCCCTGACTCACTTGCCATACTTGCAGATGGACCCACACATTGCAACACATGCCACACAAGGCTCAATGCGTGCACACTCAGACACTGCAACTCACCACTAAGCAAAGAAGTTGCGTATGAGCCGACTCCGGATGTCCTCTTCCTCCTCCTCCTCAACATCACTTGCCTCGTCACCAAGCCCCTCATCCTCCACGGGTGGATGTTCCTGTTCATCCGGATCCAGGATGAGTGGCACAGTTTTCTCCACTGCCATGTTGTGCAGCATGCAGCACACGATGAAGATTTTGCAGACCTTCACCGGTGCATATGGGAGTGCGCCGCCGGTCTTGTGGAGGCACCGGTATCGGCTCTTCAGGAGGCCAAAGGTCCTTTCTATCACTTGCCTGGTCTGCCCATGGGCGTTGTTGTACCGGTGATCGGCAGCCGTTCTGGGGTTGCGGAGAGGCGTGATCAGCCATAGGATGTTGGGATAGCCAGAGTCCCCTACATGGAAACATCATGGACAGAAGTGGGTCAGGAGAAGCAGTAAGACAGAAAGATGACGCTAAATACAGGACTAACAGAGTATACCCACCAACAAGACATGCTCATTCGTTGCACAGCTGCAGCATCATTTCAGGCACCCTGCTACGCCTCATGATGTAGGCATCGTGTGCTGATCCTGGAAAACGAGCACAGACATGGTAAATCACCATGTTAGCAAGACACACCACAAGGGCATTAATGGAGTGGTAATGTTTGCGATTACGAAAGGCTACCTCCTGTGCCTGTGGTGGTACCAAAGCCGCATGTGTCCCATCAATAGACCCAATGACATGGGGCATCCCTCCCAGGGCATAGAAGTCACCCTTGACACCTGTCAACTGCTCAGGAGTTGGGAAATGAATAAACTCATCCAGGTG
This sequence comes from Triturus cristatus, assembly GCF_964204655.1. Taxonomy (NCBI): domain Eukaryota; kingdom Metazoa; phylum Chordata; class Amphibia; order Caudata; family Salamandridae; genus Triturus; species Triturus cristatus. The sequence goes on along the minus strand of NC_140583.1, from coordinate 420,642,079 downwards.
AACCAACATGGCCTCTAAAAAATCATGCAGGACACGGCTGAACATGGTCTGGGACATGCCACCAACATGAGCTATGGTATATTGAAACGTACCCGTGGCAAAGAAATGTAGGGCTGCCATCACCTTCATCATGGGTGTCAGTGCAGTAGGATACCTGTGTAGCGGTTGGAGGTGTGGTGCCAGCCTTGCGGTCAAGTTCGCAATCAATCGTTGGGTGAAGCGGTAGCGGTGTATACAGTCACGTTCCCTCAGGGCAGTCAAGTCTGGCATTGGTCGGGGAGAGGCGGAGCCCTGCAGTAATTTGGAAGGGACAACAACGATGTCAATGTACTGAGCACATGTTAAACAGCCAATACACATATGCTACATACAGAGTCAAGTCTGTGCAATATATCCTGGACACGTGTGCCAGGCAGGTGACACTCCTACCAAGAGCCAGCTACAAACGTGGATTCTCAAGCTCCACATGACATGGCATGTGTTGGACAGGCCACACAGAGGGCTTGCTTCCCCCCCGCACGACAGGGCCCGAGCTCCGGCCCACCCGGCATATCCCCACGACAAGCACCTGTACTCCGTCTCCCGACGAACCCTCTGCCCTCGGACCCCTACTCATCACGGGGTCCAGCCCCACCGGCTTCCCCGGCCGGGTCAAGCCGCCATCTTGGGCCCTGCACCACGCGGCCGCGTGGCCTCACCTCAACCCTAACCCCGGGCCTGGCCGGCCCCGACATCCCGGCACCACCATCCACCCAGGAGGTGAGCGGACCACTTGGCAGGTCAATGGGAGAACGAAGCGTCAAGAGCTCTTCCCCCGCCAGGTGCCGATCGCCTCCAGCAGCCCCCAGGCGCTGGCTCCACCCCCTGCTGGGTGTCTGGACACCTTCATCCCGGACCCTCCGACCTCCAAGTGCGAGGGTCCGGACATCAAAGGGCACCAGCCCTATAACTAAGACAGCTCCGGAGCAGGAAGGCAGTTGTATCCTGGAGTCGAGAGACACCGAGTGAACTCAACCCTGACGGTCTACTGGCGCTGCCGTAGCCCGCTCTTGTGAACCATCGTCCTGCCTGCTGGCGCTGCCGCGGCCTTCTGCTACCTTCATCCTCCTGGGACCTGCTGGCGCTGCCGCGGCCCGTTGTAACGACCATCCTCACCGGGACCTGCTGGCGCTGCCGCGGACCGTCATCTTCCTGGGACCTGCTGGCGCTGCCGCGGCCCGTTGTAACGACCATCCTCACCGGGACCTGCTGGCGCTGCCGCGGACCGTACATCTTCCGGGGACCTGCTGGCGCTGCCGCGGCCCGTTGTATCAACCATCCTTACCGGGACCTGCTGGCGCTGCCGCGGACCGTACCACCTAACCATCAAGCTCGAGGATTGTGAGCTCATCATCATCTCATCCGAACTACCTGATTGGTAAATAGACTGACCCGCTACCCCCTTCCCTACCTTACGAGACTCTAATCGAGGGGACCCCGGCGTCCAGACCTCCTTGTACCATTCTACCGTATCATAACTAAGTACCTATAAAGAACACTGAACCTTATCCGTGTGTGGTATCTGTCTGTGGGGGGGAAGTTACTTGTCTGTACGATCGCTGGAGACGGCTCTCCCCGGAGACCTCTCCCCCTGACCCCGGCCGGCCCTCCCGGTCCGTCTACCTTTTCTAACAGCATGAAACTAGCTGTGGGCCAGTGTAAGTGAACAGGCAGACGCATTACAGGAGTGACAGACATCCACATATGTGCAGAAGAAGGATGTTTATCATACAGACAGGTTGCGGAACACTAGAGGCACAGGTCACATGTCCCTGATAAAAGGACAGACCACACACCTTGCCATGAAGGGGTACATGTCAAGACTGATCACACATACATTGATACTACGCAGATATGTCCTTGTCTCGCAAGTCCATGTTCGATGCATACATACACATGTTACGTCTGATTCCACATGTGTCCTGGTGTGCACAATAGTGTGCCATGCCCATCTACACACAGGCACATGTTGGATGCAGCAACTGCAGATGCATTTGACGGCACACCAACAGGAAGCTTATGGGAACACATGACACACACATGACATACTCACATTGTGCAACGCCGGTAGTCACATGTCAGGTGCAATAATCCGTGTACCTGGCATCAGGGGACAGTTGCGGGTGTTGGCGACTGTGCCATGCCAGTGACGCATTGCTCAATAAGTCTGTACTACATGGATGTGTGGCACATAGTGCATCATCACACATGACATGTGTACACAGCTCATCACACATCTATTGGGTTCAAACATGAGGAGATATGTGCCACATCACAGCTTGACACACCTAGGCCCGAGACATGTAGGACTGCACTGACAATGACTTGATGTCCAGCCTTGGCCAAGTATGACAGCTAAATTCCTTTCTGTGTGCCGCCTGTCACCAGTGTAAGGTGTGAAACGCACTGTACACACGCTCTGAGGGCGTGTGTAGGGTCCGTATCTCTATGGTAGTGTAACCGTAGGCGTACGCCGTGGTGATATGGTCCGTACACACGTGTGTAGGGTCCGTATCACTATGGTAGTGTAGCCGTAGGTGTACGCCATAGGGATACGGTCCGTACACGCGTGTGTAGGGTCCGTATCACTATGGTAGTGTAGCCGTACGCGTACGCCATAGGGACACGGTCCGTACACGCATGTGATACAGACCCTACACACGCATGTACGAACCGTATCACCATGGCGTACGCCTACGGCTACACTACCATAGTGATACGGACCCTACACACGCGTGTACGGACCGTATCACAATGGCGTACGCCTACGGCAACACTACCATAGTGATACGGACCCTTCATACGCGTGTACGGACCGTATCACCATGGCGTACGCCTATGGCAACACTACCATAGTGATACGGATCCTACACATGCGTGTACGGACCGTATTACTGGAGTAGTGGTGCCCTAGGGGCGTGGAACGCACCGTACCTGTGTGTGTATAGTGAAATTACATAGGGGACACATGAGAGACAAGTATAAGGGCGTAAATGCATACTGGTTGTCATGGAGACCGAGTTTCCAGTTCAAATTATTCATCAGGTGGGCAGCAAAAGTCGGTTGGAGACAATATACAATGTTGCCAAGTGGTTGTTGACTTGACATCATGCTCAATTTTTGAATCATGCAAAGGCCCTCACTGGGGAAGGTTTAAAGGGATCGGAGGAAACATAGGATGCAAATGAGACTGACCAATCACTCTGTACTCCTGTATATGAAACAGGCCAGCAAGGCCAATATAAGGTAGCCAGGTCCCATGAGAGAGCACTTGCCTGCACAACCTTTCATTCCACACCACTGCTGCTGCTTGTGATTCCTCTGGCACCATGTGTTACAGTTTGTTGTAACAATCATGTTCAGATGCACTTAGAAGAGTTGCGACACAGAGTCAAATGTAAATGGGACAAGTTTTGGGTACAATGTCACATGTATTATGATTCCAATGTGTTTGCCACAGAGTCAATGTAAATGGAACAAGTTGTAGGTACAATGTTACATATATTCTGATTCCAATGTTTTTGCCAATGCTTGTTAGTATACAGCATCCTTTAATTAAGCTCCTTTGTGTACACGTGTTCTTATGCAGGTGTGAGGCTCATTGCCACGTTTCTGTTTCAGCTAGAATGTCACGTTCCTAATTCAGTTTAATGTGCACGTTTCCAAACATGTCCTCGGCGAGGCAGTTCAGGGTCACGTTTTTTGTAGGCAGAATCTCATTAAACGAGCATGTGTAACCTTGGTTCCTCCTTGTATCAACCCCACCCCTCAACAACCCTATATAAGCCCCAGACACTCTTTCACGAGTGCTTACGCTCGTTATTTCCTGAACTTACCTGAAGGCAGAATCCGAGATCCCTCATTCAAGCTTCAGTTCCCGAGCGCTGCTGAAGTTTCCGGTCCGGTCACCTAATCCTTCCCTCGTCGTCCAGGAAACCAGGGAACAACACCGGCTGTCTTCCGGAGTCACGGGAGCAGTCTTCCTGCACTGCAAAAGGAAACAAAGGAGAAAATAAAGACAGTGAGTAATCGGTGTGATTTGAGAAAGACGAACAGTGTGTTTCCTTCATATTTTGCACGTTAGTACGATACTTGGCCAAGTTTGCAGGAAAGCTAAACAAATCATAACGCTACAATAATAAAAGACTTAGCTTATCTTGTTTTATCCTGGAGTCTTCCTTGTTGCATCGCAACCTCTTCATCCAAGCCCCTGTGAACAATTGAAGAAACGGAGAGACATTAAGACTAAAAGACATCATGATTCTTTTGGGAGTCTTTAGACATTTTATCTTTGTAAGTGTACCTTGTTGGGATAAATCGTTATCTCAAGTAGCTTTTTAGAAACAGAAGGAGGACAAGACAATTAAACTTCTGTGTATTTATTATAGTTACAGAACCATAATATCCTTTATAAATCCAGGTGACGACTAAACCTGGAAAACAAAGGTATAATTGCGCTGTTCAGATATCTTGCATAATTATTGTTACCCTTTTGTTATTTGTGCTAATATTTGTTTATTGTCTGTTAAATATTAGAGATATATTTTCGGAAGAAAAGCAGACCAGAGCAAGTTGAAGCAAGCTGAGTCTGGGAGTGTCTTTCTGTTTATTATTTTGTCCCTATTCCCCCTTCCCTTAAAGATTTAATTTGGGCAAGCTGTACTAATATTATTCAGCTGAGTCCGAAGGAAGTTCTTGGGGGAAGTCGGGAACTATCTACACATCTCTCAAGCTGAACATCCTGCCTTTCAGGTGAGTGAAGGTTCCAGGTCTGTGGAGAGGGCCCAGCCATTCACCCTGGAGGAGAATGTGGCATTGCTGGATGTCATCCCCCCACAGTACCCCAGCCTGTATGGGAGACCAGGGGAGCAGGTGAGTGCTGACTCCACTAGCTTAGACTGTGCCCCTTTTTTGTGACAGTCACTTCTGGCATTGTGTCCAGGTGTGACAGACATGAAATGTTCTTTAGAGTGGGTCCTCGGGGGGGGGGGGCGGAATGGCTCATGTCTCCCATGCAGAGCATGCTGTAGTGCATGTCTGCACTCCTCACTTGCATAGTGCTTACTGTGACAATCACTGCATGGTGCATGCCACATACAGCCTGGCTAATCCTCTTGGGAATGTTGTTTCTCCAGTCCTGATGTGATTCTGTGTTCCCCCCAGTGTGACAGGTGACTGTACCCACAGATGTGTGTGAGTTGAGTGTACCTGTGGTGAGAGTGTCCAAATGATGTGTTCGTCCCCTGTACATTGGTGTGTGTGTAAGTCCCCTGTCATGTGGGTGAGTGTCTATGTGGAGTGTTGCAGCCCAGATGCATGAGGGATGCATATACCCTACCCATCTGATGTGAGTAGGGAGCAGTGCTGTGTGTCTGACGTGCTGGGCTAGCCCAACACCTGTGACACCCCCCAGTCAAGTGGCACATGTGCAGAGTGAGGTTTGTACCCGCAGTTGCCAATGGCAGGTGATTGTCCTGTGCCTGTGTGTGTGTCTGTGTACTCTGCTGAGGTTGCGTCAGTGGCCTGGGGCATGTGACTGCTTTGAGGTGCTGCACATAATCCCCGTGTAGCTTGTGATGCACAGTGTGAGCCAGGATCATTGATTGTGTGGCACCTCTCATTCCACCTGTGTACTTTCAATGCCACATAGTGCATTTGGCCTTCCCCAGAGGATATTGTCCCTATGACAAAGGTGCAATGAGTTGGCTGCATACTATGCCCTGTTCACACCAGCCAAATTGTTCAAATGTGTGTCTCTGTGATATGTAGCAGGTGTATTGATGTTGTCTCACTTTGTCATCCTCACAGGTAGGCGCCTATGCCAAGGGGGAGATCTGGAAGGAGGCCGTCAGGGCCGTGTGGTCGGTGGAGGGACGAAAGCGGCGCCTGGCCCAGGTGAGGAAACGCTGGCAGGATATCCGGTGCTGGACCAGGAGGATCGCCCGGGTCCTGCTGGGGGACTCCCCAGAAGGCCATAAGAACCGTGGGGACCGCCGCCTCACCCACATAATGAAGCGTGTCCTGGCGGTGGTCTTCCCAGAGATGGATAGGCGCTTATAGGAGAAGCAGCAGCAGTAAGGGGGTAGGTACATGTGTGTTTGTTATGTGTCACCACCTGTTGGAAGTGCCCAGTCGCATGGATACACAGCCAGGGTTTATATGTGCAGTGCATATCCTGTTCCCCCAAGTCAACCTGTGCTGTTTTTCCTCCCTTCCCCTCCTTGACATGTGTACCCTGGTCTGTGTGTAGTCACTCTTGCACAAGGTTTTCTAGGCTGCCAGTTAATCCAAGTGCCCAATGCTTGCAGCGTCATGTGTGGGGGTGGTGTGTGACATGTGTTGGGACCTTGCCTGTGCCCAGGCCAGTTCAGTCATTGTGGGGTCCATGTTAGTTGTCACTGATGCTGAGTCCCGACATAGGAGTGTGTCTTACAAGTGTACTGCCTTACAGCATGCATGACCAATGTTGTGCCCTCAGACATGATGTGCATGAGTGGGGGATGTGCATAGTGCAGGGACGGTTGCTTCTGTTGCTGTCATATCCATACAGGACCGTGGAGGAGTGTGGCCACTACAGTCCCCTGGGGCACCTTTTCCTAGGTATCATGTGTGTCATCCAACAATGTGGAAATTCTCAGTGTCTTCAGCATAGGTTGGGCTCTGTAGCATTGTACCCTGGCCTAATTTGTCTTTCCGTAAAGTGTGCTACATGTGTCCACTGTACAGGGTGATCTAATTTGGCTTGTGCATACTCACAGTGGCCAGTGCCTGTGTGTCTTGGTACAACTATCTGATGATGGTTGTTTGTCAATTATATGTGTGGAGAGGCTCACGAGGAGTACTTTGTGTACACTCATGATTTATTGAAGGGCATGTTTGTAATCCCCGAGTAGGAGATGTAAGTACTTCCTCTGTCTCAATCACATTGTCTCAGGTAGGGGGGGGTTTGTGCGGGAAAGGCCTACATGTCCAAACCTTATGTCTCCTTGCCAGGTCTGGCCTGTGTGTGATGCTTGTCTGAACTTACACTCAACATGCAGTGACCCAGTCATGTTGGGCATGGTTTAATGTATTTGCTAAGCAGCCACAAGTTAGGAGACATGGTTCCTGCTCATCCCTTTTTTGGCAACGGTGTGTGGTCCAGATGCTGTGCTCGACTGTCTCCAGAGACTGGCTCCTCTGTCTAATTTGATATCAAGTTATTTGCTGTTGTGTCATGCTCTCCATTGTTTCCCAGTGGCATGGTGGGTCAACCAACTGTGTGGTGCAGGGCCTACATATGCGCGTAGTATTGTAGATGTTACTCATGTTGTTTTTCATGCTATGCACTGTGACCTATGTAGTTTTTAATCATGTGTCATATGTATACAGGTGTCTGATTTTTCCTGTCTCTTCACCTTGCCCACAGCATCGTCGGGGGAAACCGAGGGAAACACTGGCACGGACCTTGAGGAGGGATCGAGCACCGGTGCCACCAGTGCTGGGGAGTCTGGTGCAGCGAGTGGCGTGGAGGCCGAGGGGAGTGAGGCGGAGGACCTGTCCAGTCCCACTACCGACTATGACGCTGACGGGTCCAAGGCTGAGCTCCCAGAGGGGGCAGAGGCTGCTCCCAGACCTGAAAGCAGCGCTCCATCTGTCGCCGCCCCCTCCATTCCCATCACCGGCCTCCCACTTGCTCGGGTCCCTTCCCTCCGTGCTAGGCGACAACATGTCTCCTTCGTGCCAGGCACCGCACCCCCTGCCCCTGTCTCCCCTGCTGCCGTCAATGCCGAGTATGTGGACATTCTCCGGCAGTTGCAGGTTGGTCAGACATCACTTCTTAATGTCCTCCATGGCCACACCAGACTGCTGACACAGATGGTGTCATACATGGAGGGCATGTCAGCAGCGATGTCTGATCAACGGATGTTGCTGAAGTCCATAGACTCGTCACTGACTGCAGCAGTGGATCTCCAGCAGCGCTCCGTCCCCTCCACCCCTGCACCATCCACACTTCCCACTCCCATGCCTGTCCCACGCACACCCAGACGTCCCCATGCACGCACCCCACCAGACACAGGCAGCACACCACAGGGAAGCCCAAGCGCACTCCTCCAGTCATGCACACACAGGGGGAAGTAGGCACACCCACTGGGTCGGGGGGCAAATGGCAGCCACGCAGCCACAGTGGAAGTCCGCAGTCCTCAAGACCCACTTCCTCAAAAACAACTCTCCTTAGCTCTCCTGGCCAACTGTCAGATAAAGAGTCCTTTGTGGCCAGTGTGTCCCTCAGCCCCAGTGTGGCACCACCCCGCAAGCGGTGGAGGCAGTGCCCAGCCAGGGTAGTTGAGTCCCCCCCTGTCCACACCCTCCCCCAGTAGTGCTGCAACCCATCCCTCCGACCCCCCCCTCCTTGGGGCCTGTGGTTCATTCGGGTGCAGGGGAGACACTGGAAGAACTTTCAACTGTGTACAGCGTCCTGCTAACCACCACCTTTGGCGCTGCCCCACCCCCTGTGGTGGAGTTGTCCGTCCCTGCACCCACAACACCTACCCTTGCCCCTCCTGTCCCTGCGGTGCCTGGTCCTTCCCCCCCACATCATGCCCCCCTTCTGTGGATGATATGGTAGAGTGAACTGTGCAGGCAAGCTAGGGGAGACGCGTCCCAAAGTGTAACCCACCAGGACTTCGCACATGGCCTGGCCTATGGGCCCTGTATATAGTGGACATTTCTTTTGCTGTTATTTTTTATGCTGAATAAAGCATTTTGTTTTTTATTTGCACACGAATGCTTTTCTGGTCTTGCTGTTGGTGGTGCTGCTCCATGATTTTGGGTGGTGATAATGTGTTAGGTGTCTGGGAAATGTTGTAGTGTGCTGCTCATGGGGTGGACCCTGGTATCTGTGTGCCATCACAAGGTATCTGCAAATAATCTTTGGTCATGTAAGCTCTTACTGTATGGTGACATTGTCCCAAGGTGTATTCCTTCCTCTGTGGACCCTGACATCTTCCCTGCAGGGTGTTTCCCAATTGTTGTGCTGAGCTCTGTCTACATTTCCTGGGTGTGTGACGGATCCCTTCAACTTTGGCCATGCATGCTCAGCAATGGCTCCACCTGCATCATTTGTTGTATCCTTGGTGGTCACTGTACTTGTGTATGGAGTATATTGACATGACTTCATGTGGACATGTTCCCTTTTACGCACTATGCATGTGTGTACTCCCAGCCTCGCACACATGTGTTACTTGTTCTGCAGGGTCTTTGGGCACCTGTCTAACAATTGTGGGCATTGTATCTGTGGGTACTCCACCCTTTTCCTTCCATGGGAGGCAACAACTTATTGGCTGCCCCAGCACCTTTACATTCCTATCAGTCCTGGAATCCGTGTGACAGTGTGTGTTCCCTTTGGGTCTCTTAGTTTAGTAGGGTGGCATATGAATATACAGTCTTGTTGCATGCTCTCATTGTGTGTATTGTGCTGCCAGCGCCAGGGGTGGGTAAGCATGTGTCATTTGTCATCACACCCACATGTGGTGTGTCATGCAGTGGGGGATGGACATCCACCCTCATTTGAGTAGGACACTGCTGTCAGTGATGTGTTGACATGCCACTCTCAATATAGTCGCAATTTGTGTATGCCTTCATGCACCCATGGAGTTTTGCGAATTGTAGGATGGTGTACACACCACCATGTCTCTGTCCACTGCTGGGAGGACTCTGCACCCACCCCTCCTGTGTCTGGGCGCTGCTGGGAGGACTCTGCACCCACCCCTCCTATGTCTGGGCACTGCTGGGAGGTCTCTGCACCCACCCCTCCTGTGTCTGGGCACTGCTGGGAGGACTCTGCACCCACCCCTCCTGTGTCTGGGCACTGCTGGGAGTGATAGGCGCCCACCCCTCCTGTGTCTGGGCACTGCTGGGAGGACTCTGCACCCACCCCTCCTATGTCTGGGCACTGCTAGGAGGACTCTGCACACACCCCTCCTGTGTCTGGGCACTGCTGGGAGTGATAGGCACCCACCCCTCCTATGTCTGGGCACTGCTGGGTGGACTCTGCACCCACCCCTCCTATGTCTGGGCACTGCTGGGAGGACTCTGCACCCACCCTCTCCTGTGTCTGGGCACTGCTAGGAGGACTCTGCACCCACCCCTCCTATGTCTGGGCACTGCTGGGAGGACTCTGCACCCACCCTTCCTATGTCTGGGCACTGCTGGGAGGACTCTGCACCCACCCCTCCTGTGTCTGGGCACTGCTGGGAGTGATAGGCACCCACCCCTCCTATGTCTGGGCACTGCTGGGAGGACTCTGCACCCACCCCTCCTGTGTCTGGGCACTGCTGGAAGGATAGGCACCCACCCCTCCTGTGTCTGGGCACACCTGGGAGGACTCTGCACCCACACCTCCTATGTCTGGGCACTGCTGGGAGGACTCTGCACCCACCCCTCCTGTGTCTGGGCACTGCTGGGAGTGATAGGCACCCACCCCTCCTATGTCTGGGCACTGCTGGGTGGACTCTGCACCCACCCCTCCTGTGTCTGGGCACAGCTGGGAGGACTCTGCACCCACCCCTCCTGTGTATGGGCACTGCTGGGAGGACTCTGCACCCACCCCTCCTCTGTCTGGGCACTGCTGGGAGGACTCTGCACCCACCCCTCCTGTGTCTGGGAACTGCTGGGAGGACTCTGCACCCACCCCTCCTGTGTCTGGGCACTGCTGGGAGTGATAGGCACCCACCCCTCCTGTGTCTGGGCACTGCTGGGAGGACTCTGCACTCACCCCTCCTATGTCTGGGCACTGCTGGGAGGACTCTGCACCCACCCCTCCTGTGTCTGGGCACTGCTGGGAGGACTCTGCACCCCACCCTCCTGTGTCCTGGCACTGCTGGGAGTGATAGGCACCCACCCCTTCCGTGTCTGGGCACTGCTGGGAGGACTCTGCACCCACCCCATCTGTGTCTGGGCACTGCTGGGAGTGATAGGCACCCACCCCTCCTATGTCTGGGCACTGCTGGGAAGACTCTGCAGCCACCCCTCCTATGTCTTGGCACTGCTGGGAGGACTCTGCACCCACCCCTCCTATGTCTGGGCACTGCTGGGAGGACTCTGCACCCACCCCTCCTGTGTCTGAGCACTGCTGGGAGTGACAGGCACTCACCCCTCCTGTGTCTGGGCACTGCTGGGAGGACTCTGCACCCACCCCTCCTATGTCTAGGCACTGCTGGGAGGACTCTGCACCCACCCCTCCTGTGTCTGGGCACTGCTGGGAGGACTCTGCATCCACCCCTCCTGTGTCTGGGCACTGCTGGGAGTGATTGTCACCCACCCCTCCTGTGTCTGGGCACTGCTGGGAGGACTCTGCACCCACCCCTCCTGTGTCTGGGCACTGCTGGGAGGACTCTGCACCCACCCCTCCTGTGTCTGGGCACTGCTGGGAGGACTCTGCACCCACCCCTCCTGTGTCTGGGCACTGCTGGGAGAACTCTGCACCCACCCCTCCTGTGTCTGGGCACAGCTGGGAGGACTCTGCACCCACCCCTCCTGTGTCTGGGCACTGCTGGGAGGACTCTGCACCCACCCCTCCTATGTCTGGACACTGCTGGGAGGACTCAGCACCCACCCCGCTGTGTCTGGGCACTGCTGGGAGGACTCTGCACCCAACCCTCCTGTGTCTGGGCACTGCTGGGAGTGATAGGCACCCACCCCTCCTGTGTCTGGGCACTGCTGGGAGGACTCTGCACCCACCCCTCCTATGTCTGGGCACTGCTGGGAGGACTCTGCACCCACACCTCCTGTGTCTGGGCACTGCTGGAAGGACTCTGCACCCACCCCTCCTGTGTCTGGGCACTGCTGGGAGTGATAGGCACCCACCCCTCCTGTGTCTGGGCACTGCTGGGAGGACTCTGCACCCACCCCATCTGTGTCTGGGCACTGCTGGGAGTGATAGGCACCCACCCCTCCTATGTCTTGGCACTGCTGGGAGGACTCTGCACCCACCCCTCCTATGTCTGGGCACTGCTGGGGCTGATGGCCACACACCCGTATGTGTCTGTCCACTGGCGTGGTATGACCTGTACCCACGCTCTTGAGGCGTGGGTACAGGCCGTACCCCTACGGCTCCCCAACAATGGCGGTACGGCCTGTACCCACGTCCCATAGGCATGGGTACGGGCCGTACCGCTATTGTTGCAGTGACGTAGGGGTGGCCGTGGTACGACCCGAACCCATGCTCTCAAGGCGTGGGTACGGGCCGTACCCCGACGGCACCCCAACAATGGCGGTATGGCCCGTACCCATGCCTTTGGGATGTGGGTACGGGCCGTACCGCCATTGTTGGGGTGACGTAGGGGTGGGCATGGTACGACCCGTACCCACGCTCTCAAGGCGTGGGTATGGGCCGTACCCCTACGGCACCCCAACAATAGCGGTACGGCCCGTACCCACGCATGGGTACAGCCCGTACCCATGCCTATGGGATATGGGTACGGGCCGTACTGCCATTGTTGGGGTGCTGTAGGGGTACGGCCCGTACCCACGCCTTGAGAGCGTGGGTACGGGTTGTACCACGCCCACCACTATGTCACCCCAACAATGGCGGTACGGCCCATACCCACGTCCCATAGGCATGGGTACGGGCCGTACCGCAATTGTTGGGGTTACGTAGGAGTGGGCGCGGTACGACCCGTACCCACGCTCTTAAGGCGTGGGTACGGTGCGTACCACAATTGTTGTGTTGCCGGTTCGCGTTCATGTCGACTTCCGTTGTGGCGGACGCAGGCCTTGGTGCAGACGCCCCCGCCCCCCGAAGTGACCAGGCCCTGGGGGTCAGGTATGTACAGGGCATGTATGATTTTTAGCTTGGGTGGGGGTTATGTTTCCTGCCCCTGCCCCCCCTTTGCCCCTGGGTGTTGTTCTGACCTTCTGTGGCGTCTGCGTCGGTTCCTGTACACCAGGTGAACTGCTATGAGGTCCATGGCTGTCCGTCGCTTACAGGTGCTCCTTCTGCGCGTCGTCTTGATTTCCCGGCAGTTTTTGGCTGCCGTAAAATATAATCCGTGCGGAGTGATATGGGCACGGATCGTTCTTGCTGGTTCGTGAAACGCTGCCTGACTCCGTCCGGACATCACGTCCGCCTTGTCCCGGATCCGATTTGTATGTATTTTTTTGCCGGTCGGTGTTTTTTACGATTCGTACGGAAATGGTGTTTCTGTACGAATCGTACTAGCGGGTTTGTAAGGTGTTTTTCCCGGGTACGAGTCGGACGGAGAAAACGCTCCGTCCGACGGTTCGTACCCGGGTTTTACAGGATCGGAATCCTCACCTTATTATGCATTTGTAACTGCTGATTTTGCAAATAAATAAATAATAAAAGCAGTGTGCTTCTAAAATCATAGCATACATATAAACAGCCAAATAGTTGTTTTAAATTCTACAACTCACTCACTCATTCTTCTATGCAGATTGCGATATATATAATACATATTTAAATAACGAACCAAACCACATTCACTGGAATGATGTCATCAGTGATGTCATTTGAGATGTCATCAGTGATGTCACTGACCATGTCACGAATGATGTAATCTGTGACATCATCAGCAGTGGATTGCGGGCGTGCGAGTTATAGTTAGCAGAACTAACTATAACGGAGGAATTTCAATGGTTTTGTATGAGTGAAATGTCCAGCTAACTATAACATCCCTGAAACCTATGTTTTTTTCATTGAATTTCTAAGGTTTTTTAAATGCTAATTCCTAACTATAACATGTCTGAAACCTATGTTTTTTTCAGTGAATTTCAAAGGTTTTTTAAATGCTAATTCCTAACTATAACGCCCCTGAAACCTATTTTTTCAGTGAATATATATATATATATATATATGTATATATATATATATATATAGATATATATAGATAGATATCTATCAATCTATCTATCTATATATATTTATATAGATAGATAGATATCTATATAAATATATCTATATATATATATATCTCCATTAAACAAGTTCCCAAACCGTCCATACTCCGACTGGAAGAAAGGGTACGGACTTCCCTTTTCGTGCCAAACTTCTATTTTATTTCATAATATTGCTCCAGCTTGTTCTCTATATATATATGGTATACAGCGAAAGGTCATCCGATGACGCATCATCACGTGTCCCGGGTGCACCCCAGCACGATGGTGAGTCGTGTTATATGACAATACACAATCCACGCTTCTGTGGAAAAACTGGGAGGCATATGTTTGGAAATTATAATAAAAGGTTTATTCTGCAAGCAGCACAATGACCGACAGACGCGTTTCGGCGAACAACGCCTTTCACCTATAACATAAAATCTAATAAAAAAGAACATTATATTATAAATTAAAGCATTAAAATATTTAGTAGTCTTTAAATTTAAATTTTGCACTTCATTGAGTGCAACTGTAGGGGAAGTGTGGGATAGCAAAGGGGTAAAAATAACAATTCCCACTCCATTGAGTGCAATAGTAGGGAAAATGTTGGATAGTGAAGGGATCAAAAATACTATTCCCAATCCAGTGAGTGCAATGGTAGGGAAAGTATTGGTTAGGGGATGGGTAAAAATTATTATTCTCACCCCAGTGAGTGTAACATTAGGGAAAGTGTTAGATAGCGGAGGGGTAAACATTCCAATTCCCACAACAGTGAGTGCAACATTGGGGAAATTGTTGGATAGCAGAGGGGTAAAACTTACTATTCTCACTCCAGTGAGTGCAACAGTAAGGAAAATGTTGTATAGAGGAGAGGCAAAACTTACTATTCCCACTCCAGTGAGTGCAACAGTAGGGAAAGTGTTGGATAGCAGAGGAGTAAAAATTACAATTCCCATGCCAGTGAGTGCAACAGTAGGGAAAGTGTTGGATAGCAGAGGGATAAACATTAATATTCCCATTGGAGACAATTCAAAATTAAAAACAAACAAAATATCAACTACAACACAAAAGATTTTAAAGAACAAAAAAAGAAAACATATAAAAATATTTAAAATTGATAAAAGATAGAAACATATTATAATATTAAAAAGATCTAACAAATACCTAAAAAGAATAAAAAAAAAATTACAAATAATTTAACAAACAAATAACTATTTCTAATAGAAATTATTTATAATCAAAAGCATTCATTTTTATATAAATGTGATCTTTTTATAACACCACACAAGTCACTACTCACGTCTCAACTGAAAAAATGTACCTCCATAATTAACATAATTAATTATCAATTAAAGAAATATTATCAATTAAAAAACAAATTAAAACAGATAAAAATGAATTTACTAACCAAATATTACCCCTATAAAACCAAAACCCACACAAAATAAACAATTACCATAAATATTTTTGAATTGATGAATTATTATTAGTGATCAACTAATTATTCATTAGTTAAACATCAATTACTTTTCACCCTCTAGCCCAATAAACACCACAATTCACACAGAATTACCATAACTAATTTTACATCAATAAATTAATATGAATTAAAAACCACTTATTAATTAATTTAAAAGAATTTACTTCCCACCTTTTACCTTCATAAACCCCACAACGTAAATTAATTATGAAATTGGCATTTTTTAAATTTTAATTAATTAATTGTCATTAATTATCAAATAATTTCTAATTAATTATAAATAAAATACTTCCCACCCTAGTCCCCTATAAACACCTCAACCTGCGCTTCTAAAAAGTAACACAATCAATATAATAAATGACCAATTAATTAATTAATAATAATTACCACACAATTCATAAATAATTAATAACAAATTAATTCCCACAATTAACACTATAAAATATAAATTAAATAAATACTAATAAATACATTTTTTCAATCAATTTATTACAATTAAATTACTTCCCACCCTTTTCCCCTAAAACCCACAAACTGATCCTAAAAAAATGGCACAATTAGCATAATTGCCAAGTAATTCATTAATAATAGTTAACAACCAATTAACAAATAATTAATAATAAATTAATCTGCATAATTAACACTAGAAAATATAAATTAAATAAATACTAATAAATAAAAAAGAATAATTTATTCATAATAATTAAATTACCTCCCATCCTATTCCCGTATAAACCCACAATCCGTTACAGAAGTAAAAAAATGCAAAATGTAATTAAAATAAAATTAATAACTGCAACATTTTTAACACATATATTAAAAACAAAAGTAATACTTATACATACTTTTAAAATACATACTAAAATACATAACACTTATTAAAGCATCGATATTTTAAATAACTATATTTTTGCAAACGATATTTTCAAAAATGCTCTTTTTTACCTCCAAGTCTATATTCTTGACCACAATATTCTTGCTGTCGATATTTCTGCATCACGATATTTACAACTCTATATTTGTGTATGCCAACATTTCGAACTCAATATTCTGTGCACTCATGATTTTGTGGAGTTTTGCCCGCTCTGTGTTCCACTTGGAATGCAGAGTTCCAGCAAAACTCCGTCAACCTCTGCGTGGTGGAGTTTTTTCAAGTGCTTGGTTCACCACCGTTAAGTTGGCGAGCGCGAGCAAGAACTTTCATCCCTTAGCATGAATTTCAGTCACTATAATGCCTCCGATTGATTTCTCAGCGTGCTTGGTCACGATGGGTCACAACCGTTCCCTGAGGAAGTTGTAACTCAAGTCGAAAACGTACTCAAACAGCAGAAAGAAACAGCACCTTCTGGTGCACTGCATGGTGCTATTTGAGCTGATTTTACGGTGTGGAACATGCTCCTGGTACTAAAAATTAGTACAAGCAGCGCGATGTGCTGAATTACTCCCACTCATGGAACTCCACAGAATTTCATTGTGTTTTTAAGTAAAACTCTGTAATTCTGTGAGTTTTGCCCACCCCTAATTATATGATTGTAAGTTACCTGTGCATAGATACACTCAGACCAAAATGTCTTTGTTTCTGGCTGTACTACATCCCAAAACTTCAGATGCATCGTCCACATCATGGATCGAGCCCGTGTACAGTATCCCCATCCCCGTACAGTATCCCCATTCCGCCTAACCCATCCTGGATCTCGAAAAAGCTTTTGACACACTCCAGTGGGACAACGTCTTCCAGGTGCTGACCTGCATAGGGGTGGGCAAATATCTCCTCAAACGTACAAAACTACTCTACACTAAACCCACTTCTCATAGACGAATGGGACGGCTCATATCCCCATCCTTTCTGGAGGGAAGCTGAAGCAGACAAGAATGTCCATTACCCCCTTGCTCCTTTGCCATTAACCTTCAACAGGAAGGGCAAACCTGAGGTATGCCCCTGGATGATGGGATACACAAAGGGGCCGATTCCGATCCTGGAAAAATTTTCTCCGTACGAATCGTATCCGGATTTTTTTCCGTCCGAATCGTACAAGTACCGTACAAACTGGCAAGTACGATTCGCATAGGAAAAAATACATACGAATCGCATTGGGAAAATTCCCCCACACGTCCTCGGGTCGGAAAAAGTGTCCGACATGTCCCCGGACGATTTTACGTACGAATCGTAAAAATGAAGTCCGAGCGCGCAAGTACGATCCATCCCGTCCGTCCGATTGTACAACCGTATGGAGAAAACACCGCACAGAGCAAACCTCAATAGCAACCATGGAGACATGTGCCTGCATACGCGCTGTCCCCCCCAGCCCCCCGTATGTATGCGCCGTCCCCCCCAGCCCCCGTATGTACGCGCCGTCCCTCCCCAGCCCCCACGCGGATGGACGTGCTGTACCCCCAGCCCCCCTCGGATGGACGCGTCGTACCCCCAGGCCCCCTCCGTGTATGTCTGGTGCGGACCCCCACCCCACCCCCCGAATGTACGGTGTGGACCCCCACCCCACCCCGAATGTCCGGTGCGGACCCCCACCCTACCCCCCGAATGTCCGGTGCGGACCCCCACCCCTGAATGTCCGGTGCATACCCCCACCCCCGAATGTATGGAGCATACCCCCACCCCCGAATGTATGGTGCGGACCCCACCCCACCCCCCGAATGTACGGAGCGTACCCCCTCCCCCGTATGTACGGCGCGGACCCCCAGCGCTGGGGGTCCGCACCGTACAGCTCTCCTTTTCATTCACTGTGCCCATCCCAAACCCCGCCCACTGTTATCTCCCAAGTCAAGTGACGTTTTCATAGATAGAAGGCACTCCTAGCTATATCTGAAGGAAATGGGCTAATGCTCCATTGGTCCTCCGAAACAAATTACTCTCAGTTGACTATGCATAGCTGCGACTATGCACAAAAAACAAGGTTCTTTATGTGGGCATCATGGTGACCAAATGTCTTGCTGATACCCCCCACACAGGGACCTAACATATTGTAATCTTCTATGTATTTGTAAAACCATTAAAAACAGTTTTTGAAAAAATGAAATGTGGACCAGAATGGATAACTGCTCCTCTTCTTTTAGACCTTTCAGCTGCCTTTGACACAGTCTGTTATCTTATTGTTTATGCAAAGACTTGAGGAAATTGGTATACAGGGCACAGGTCTCCTTTGAATCACATCCTACCTATGCAACAGAGTAAATATGACACACAAACACACATTCTCTTCTAAGTGATACAAGACAAAAGCAAGAGTCACTCAAGGCTCAATCAAATCACACATGCTTTACAACATTTACATTAAAAAAATACCAGGTTGGAGCAATGGTTTGACATCAGCTGCTATTACTATGCAAATGACACACAGATACTTCTGAAATTTGAAAGCCCAAGTGACATCAAAACATCAAATCTCTTCACTTGCCTCGAGACTGCCAGTCAGTCAGTCAAACAAGCTTTATTCGACAAGTTGTCATAAAAGCGAAATACAGAACGTATTACAAAAAAGATGTTTTAATATCAACATACAAAGTTATTAAGCATGATTGATACAAATTAATCTTCATGATATTGTCTTAAGAGCCATAAAACAATAATAAAATAGCATTAATAGCTTGCATAAAGGACAACAATTAAAAACAAGCACCATTAGAAAAAACTCAGGTGAAAGGTGTTAAAAATGTGTCCTAACATGTGGAGCCGGCATTAGGGGGCTAATACATTTTAATCAAGGTTGAATTATGAAACTTCATATACAGGTGCAAAAAAAAAGCATTTGTTAGGTGGGAAGAGAGTGTGACCTTATGGCCCAAGCTCAACTTAAGAATTTTACTGCAGCTGTAATGATTGGAATAGAAGTGTTTGTACGTAAAATTCTCCCTGCTTCTTCACTCCTTCTAGTTCCAAGTAGTTTACAAATTGGAACAAGCCATGCCCGACAAGGAGCTGCATAGGCTGGGCAAGCAAACAGCAAATGTGCCGCCGACTCCTCTTTAGTCTGGCATAGAAGACACGTGTTATCATGAGATTTGGACCATCTGCCTGTAAAAGCTTTAGTGGGCAATGAGCCCACACTAAACTGGAAATATAATTTCCTGACGTGTGATTTAGCTATTATGTCCCAGAAAACTTCAAAATTCGGGAACAATTTAGCTTCCATAAAGTTTCCTGTTAATGTAGAAGACACACTATTGCTAAGTGATTTTTGTGTGATCATCTCCCAATATTTTTCTTTCAGGATCTTTTTGAGGGGAAGCTAGCTCTATCTGGCTCTTCCCATATGGTTCTCATACCTATACTTGCTAGGGCATCTCTAATTTCTCTCAACCATATTATTTTGTGAAATGTATCAGCGCTGATCATGTCCAGAAAGCCCAGGGCAAAATGGTTTAGTTCTGGTGTGGTCCATAACCTACGGCATTATAGTAATGGGTGCAGTTTGGGCACCTCAGCCAGGGGCCTTCTTCCTAGGTCATGTAGCAGCGGACACACTGGTGTACTTTGGGAAAGCAATGTGATGTTACGCATGGACCTATTTTCAGCGGTCGTAAGGTCAACAAGGTTTTTGTAACCCCAGAGCTCTGCTCCATAGAGTGCGGAGCTAACCACCTTCATATTGTAAACCTGGAGCACAGGGCTGATTGGTTTGGTCAATGAGGTATTAAACTCCCTATTTAATACTCCAGACAATTGTCGGTGCTTGAGCATTGCTAAATCAATTTGCTGTTTCCATATTAAATCACTTTGGATAATGACCCCCAAATAAGTAAAAGCTTTTACTTCTTCCAATGGACAATTATTCATTACAATTTTACTTTTAAAAGTTATGTGGGGGTTAAAAGACATAAATTTCATTTTCGACACGTTGATTTCCAGACCGCAAGTGGTGCAGAACAATTAAAAAATGTTCAGGGCCCTCTGCAGACCACTCGGGGTCTTTGAAATGATCAACGTGTCATCCGCGAACATTAAAATCAGGATTTTGTTGCCGGCTAGTACCGGAGCATCGGTGGGCTCAGCTTCCATGTAGTCTACAATACCATTAATGAATAGGGAGAATAGAGTCGGTGCCAACACACAACCCTGGCGTACCCCTCTCTCTACTGGAAATGGGCCGGTAACCATGCCCTGGGAACCCAAGCCAATTTTTCCATAGTTTTCTTCATGCAGTCTCACAAGTAATGTGAGTAAGTTAGGAGGGATCCCCATTTCATGCTAAATTACCCATAGTTTGTGGCGTGGAACAAGATCAAATGCTGATTTTAAATCAACAAAGGCGCCGTACAAGAAACCATTGGCCAGGACCACCGATTTTCAGTACAGCAGACTAAAGCGGAATACCTGGTCGATGGCATTGGTGTATGCTCAAAAGCCTGCCTGCAGGGGGGATAAAATGCACTTCTTGTCCACTCCTGGATCTTGTTAAGGATTAGCCTGCCCATTATTTTTTGCAGGGAGTCTATCAGGCTAATTGGCCTGCAGTTGCCGGGTTGTATTTTGTCTCCTTTCTTATAAATGGGGATTATTTCTGCCCCTTTCCATGAATCTGGTATAAGGGCACCTTTTGCGACCGAGTTAGCCAGCAACAGAACGTGGTCACTTTCCAGCAGATCCCTGACTTCCATATTACCAAGAGTGTGCCATAGATTCAAGCTAATCAGTAAGTAGTCAATACGACTGGCCAATATTCCATTGCTAAAGGTGTGTGCCCCTAATCTATTCGATGGGGTCCTACCATTTGCAGCGCGAGAGCCCTTTCCTAGGCAAATAGAATTAATCTGAATGGCCACATCTGACCATTTTTTAAGTCGTGCGAGGTCCAACTTTGGTATAGCCCACTGTGCATCTTCTTCCTCTAAGAGGTTACTTTCCTCGCTGTCAAGGGGCTCAAAAGTGGTGTTGAAATCACCAGCAATAATGACTTTGGAGTCTGCTGAGTGTTTATCGAGGAGGTCATCGAGCACCGCTATTACATCAGAATTCCTCCCTCTGGTACCTCTGCGTATACATTATAAATATCTACATGCTCTATAAGATCACATTTCAGGGGTAAAGCCAACCAATGGATGACTTGCAGCCTCATAAAACTGAAAGCCTCCAAAACCAAGATACTCACCTGCAGTGATTGGAAAACCTAGAACCCTCTCTGCGTCTGGTCCGACAATCTAGGTCCACCTCCAAAAATATCTAAGGAGGTAAAAAGCCTTGGAATTAATATTGACGCTAATCTGTCAATGAAACCATAAGTGCATAAGGTAGCCAAATCAAGCTTTCTCTGAAAGAAAATACTGCTCTGCATCTTTTTGAACCTTGAAATCCCACACAAGGTTCAAGCTAACTTCTCTCTTGTCCTAATAATATTGGACTACACTACTGGTCTGTATCATGGCTCAACTTCACTGACTATGAGAAGACCACAAAGAATTCAGAACACTGCCTCTAAACCCCTCCTACAAGAAAAGTAACAAACGCACACATCGCTCTTGGTTTGAGGGTGCTACAGTGTTTACCAGTTGCCAGAAGATCATCTTTCAAGCTGGTTTGTATCACACACAAAGCAATACATGTTAAAGGACCACTCCTTATCAGGAAGAAAATCAAAACATACATACAACAAAGGAGCCTACGCTCAAGAATAACACCCCCCTCATAACTCCTACATACAAGAAAAAAACATGGGAAGAACATCTTTCTCTCTTGAAGCAGTCAAGCTCTGGAAACCCCTACCCACAAACTATAGATCCTCAGACAACCATCTACACTTTAGAAGAGTAGTAAAAACCTGATTTTATTCCACATGACAACCATATTCACAACTCAAAAATGTACTGCAATAGTATACTCAAACATGGCAAACTATTTTTATCACAATATGGAAAAGAGCTGTTGATATACAAGTACATATCATTGTTATCTGAACCATGATTCCTGTTATAAGCAAATACATTTGCATCAGGGAAAATTATATGTTAAACCACAGCATACATATATATATCATACCATGTCAAAATTGCTGCTTCTATGTATATATAGGTACAAATAGAGACGTAACACCTGCTACTAACAACTACAATAAGTGTCATGTGTATACTTATGGATATGTAAGTTAATTACAGTTATTTGAACCATAAAAATGTACCACATAATAAAAGTGGACAACAGACCATGAAAATATTGCTGCTTCCATGTACATATGGGTATTTATATAGAGTGGTTTAATCAAGCAAACAGAACTTTACCAATGACCGTGTTGTGGATCTATATATATATATATCTATATATATCCAACACGAGAAATGGTGAAGGATCCGTGCTGCTTGCAACGGCGGGCCGTGGCTGGGTCGCCAACCTCGATAAATCCAAACGAAACAGTCTCCATTACCACATCACAAAGACAATACCTTAGCCCATATCTGGTTCAAACGTCAGTTTAATGTCACGGAAAACGAATCAACCAACGCGTTTCGAAGCGTCCGCTTCTTGTTCACGCGTAGTGGGCAAATGAAAACAATAAAGTTAAATACAAATCATGTGACACTCAAAATCATAGAAAGTGAAAACAGATTGCACACGCGATATCTCAGAGATCATTTGTACATAAGGCTAATAATAATTTTTAGCACTTATAACATCTTAGTTCATTCTGGACAGAAAAGTCATATACATAGCGGTATGTTTGGCAAGTGTGTTGACAAGCGAAAATTATCGCTGCTATATGCGGTAAATATAACATAATACTGCGCATGCGTCTCCTGCTGAGTCGTGAGGCACCAGTGCAAAAAAGGCAATACTCACGATCTGATATGGTCATAAATTCACCAATGGACAAAGTTATTCTTGTACGAATACCATAAAACAGCCCAAGTGGGAAATCATTGCCCAGTGAGGGGAACACTGCTCAAGTCCATCAAAATAACAATTTTCCAACTCATTAGGGCAAATATACCCTATATGCGCTAATAACCTGATTACGGGTATCAAGCCCCACAGAGCCGCGATAATTATACTCCTGTGCATAAATATAGCACTAGTGGGCATTGTCCCCAAACAAAGTCCAAAATTATAGACAACCATTGACCAACCATGTCACTTGTTATAACCAGGAACCGATTTTGGAGTCAGTTTTTAACGCAGCTGTAAAAGAAGGATGTCCACGATCATGGGGTGTTTCCACAATTGTCCCAGTTTTTAAAAAGGGTGACAAGGGCAGCCCACACTGCTATCGCCCGATCTCTCTACTAGATTCTATGGTTAAGATTGTAGGAAGAATTGTACTGCAAAGATTGGTAGAGTGGGTGGAGGAAAAGAACATTATGTCTCTTTCGCAGTACGGATTTTGTAAAGGCCGATCCACAACTACTCAATGCCTTAACCTTTTCCTGATCTTAAGTAAATATACCATAATACAGAAAGGTACCATTCATCTTGCCTTTATGGATTTGTCTTCAGCGTTCGACTGTGTCAATCGGTGTAAGCTGTGGCAATCCATGAGGTCAAAAGGGGTTGATAGCGGTCTGGTTGATTTCTTGGTTGCCCTGCACCATAATACCAGTGCCAATGTGAGATATTCCCTGGATCTGAGTGTATCTAATAATTTTAGTATTGGAAAGGGTGTCCGGCAGGGCTGCATCCTGGCCCCCTTTCTTTTTAACTTTTACATTAATGATTTAGATGGGGTGCTACAAGATGTTCATGCTGACTGTCCTAGAGTTGGCAGGCGAGGAATTCCAATACTTCTCTACGCAGATGATGCAGTACTTATATCTAGGACCGAGAGGGGATTGCAATCATTACTAACAGCTTTTAATACATTTATGAGAGATAGAGACCTCTTGATAAATAACACTAAATCTTTTGTATTACAAGTTGGTCAGCAACCAAGAAAACCCTTCCAATTTAGGATTGGCGGAGAAATAATACCCTCAACTAAAACATTTTGTTATCTAGGAGTTCTCTTTGATACAAAATTAAATTGGGAACCCCATCTTGTAAAGAAAAAAGGTGAAATGGTGAGGGTTAATGCATCAATATTTAATTTTGCAACCAAATTGGGAAAAAAGCCAATCTGTGCAATGTTGAAATTGTACAACGCTAAGTCTGTGGCAACTGTATCCTATGGTAGTGAACTTTGGGGGTATGTTAATGGAGAGCAATTACAGATTGTTGAAAATCGTTTTATGAAGCGCTTATTGTGTGTCCCATCTGGTACGGCTAATTTCGCCGTCCATGAGGAGTTGGGGTCCCAATATATATGCGACTTGCTTTCCTTACGCCCTTTGATGTTTTGGCTTAAAATTTGGCTAAATGAGAACATACCCCTAACACACTTAATCATTAAGGACTTTATGTCATTGGACAAGGCATTGAGTTCTCCTTGGCTAAGCTATTTAAAAACAAATTTTGACAAACTTGGTCGCCCTGATCTTTTTTCTAATCCTCAAACAATTATCAGGGGAGATTTGGAGCAAATTAAACAATTATTTTTGTGTGATAAGAGGACCACGAGAGAAGACGTGGAGCTCCAGAAACCAAGTGTGAGAAAATTTGTTATGCTTAAGACTACCTTGGCCATTGAACCATATTTGGAAGGGTCTTTTTCTTCACATGAGAAATTTTTACTGACCAGATTTAGGTTTAATCAATTTCATCATCTGCTTATTCGACCTAAATGTGATATTTTTAATAAATTGGCAGCGCCCTGCGGCTGCGACGGAAAGTCTCCGCAGGATATGCTGCATTTTATCTTTTTATGCAAATTTTATGAATTTCCTCGTAAATTATATTTAGTGACTCTTTTAAAAAAACTTGATTTTAAACAAATCAGACCGGCTCTTTTGTATTTGCAGCTTTTGCACAGTGACAGTGTTCTCCAAATGAAGGAATTTTTAAAATTATGTATTAGATTGAGAAACTGCCTGGACCAGTGAAACCATGCCCCTCGCTCGGTGTTCATATTTTAGAGAGCAATATCCTTTTTCTTTGTGTACTGAAATGGTTGGTGCTCTTGTAATGATGTATTGTATATTTTATGTATGTCTTTTATGGTTAGCAATAACCGAAATAAAGATTTGAATTTGAATTTTATAACCAGGAACTGAAATTTCAGATATTTGTGCTTCTTTCACCTTCCACTTGCATCTGAGACATTTCGACAATCTGAAATTACAAAAACAAATGAATGTTCAAATATAGATATATATATATATATATTCACTTAAAAAACCATAGGTTTCACACATGTTATAGTTAGCTGGACATTTCCCTCGTAAAAAAACAATGAAATTCCCCCGTGATAGTTAGTGCAGGCAACTATAACTCACGCGACCGCAATCCTCTGCTGATGACGTCAGATATTACATCACTGTATTTAGACACCTATTTACTCATGTCTTCTTCCATTAATCTTTAGCTATACATATATTACAAATATTTATTTTTCAGAAATACACATATGTAATCAGTGATGTAATATCTGATGTCATCAGCAGAGGATTGCGGTCGCGTGAGTTATAGTTGCCTGCACTAACTATAACGGGGGAATTTCATTGTTTTTTACGAGGGAAATGTCCAGCTAACTATAACATGTGTGAAACCTATGGTATTTTAAGAGAGTTTGCAAGGTTTTTTAAATGCTAATTCCTAACTATAACGTGTGTGAAACCTATGGTTTTTTAAGTGAATTTGTACGGTTTTTTAAATGCAAAGTTATGTATTTATTAATATTATTTTTTTTCAGGTTTTTCACCCTACCCCCTTTTCACATTCTCCACCTTTGTTTTTTACTGCCTCAGACTGCGAGAGACAAAATGGCGGCCGACACTTCCTGATTTCGACCGATTCGAATGTTTACTGACATCTAACAACCAATCAGAATTGCGCTCGCGCACGTCACCGCGCGCCTATAGATATGTATATACATTTAACTGCAATTTTCTCAGGAACTAATGAACAGATTGACTCCAGATATGCAAAAGGCACATCCCTGACCTGAGGACTACCTCTTTACCAAATTTAAAGTAATTCTGTTCAGCCGTTTCGGCTGTACCTTGGACTTGACGAATCCCCCCGAGACTTTCAGGATAGGAGCGGAGCGGAGCGCCCCACCTATTTTGAAAAGTTTGCGAGGATTCATCAATCGGCGCCAAAGTTATTCCAAATAGAATGTTGCGGATTTCCTATGGAAACACGGTCCTAACTATAACTATCTACTGGCGACCGCCAGTAGATAATATATATATATAAATTGCACCATTACAACTGCACACATCATTACATTGACTCAAGGACAGTGGGAATAAAAACAACAGTTAAAATTCCAGATAGCATATTAAAAAGAGGTCTAACGCTAAGGACAGTTTTAACCTAAATGTATCACCAGTGCTTCATCAATATTATGACCACCAGGCTGTGTAGTGTGATATTTAATAATCATCCTGGATTCGAGACGTCTAAGTTCCTTAGTTCTGTCTCCTCCTCTTTCTCTCCTCGGGACACAATCCAGGACAATAAATGACAATAAACTGGTATTCTGATTGTGCATGGAATGAAAATGACGCGCAATGGGGTATTGTCTGTCATTATGTGTTATGGCCCTCAGATGCTCCAAGACCCATTTTTTGGACTTGTGGATGCTACTCCCAATATAAAATTTATTGCATGGGCCTCTGAGGGCGTAGACAGCATACTCAGTATTACATGACACATGTTTGAGAATGTTAAATATTTTTGAGTTAGCGGATAAGCTAACTTGTTTACAATTAGTGCTGTACCGACAGGCCTTGCATCTGCCATATACAAAGAACCCTTGGACAGCACTCCTTTGTGTCATACTCAATTTAGGTAGCAGGGCAGGGCACATCATATCGTTAAAAGACTGAGCTCTCCTATATGTTACCTGGGGGTAATCGCCTAAACAGTTTTCCAGATCTGGATCCATCTTAAGGATGTTCCAGAATTTACCGAGACATTTCTGTACCTCTTTGGACTGATTGTTATACGTGGTGATAAATCTTCTCTTATCAGAACCATCAGTGTCAACATTACATTCTTTAATTTTAAGCAAATCATCCCTGTTTCTAGCTTCTACTTTCTTGCATGCAATAGCAATGCATTCATGGCTATATCCTCTCTCACTGAAGTGTTTGATCATTACATCTCTCTCCTTGTTATAATTCTCAAGAGTACTGCAATTTCTTTTTGCTCTTAAAATTTCCCAAGGGGAATACTTTTAATCAAATTTTACGGATTACATCTTTGAGCATATAATAAGCTATTGCCCTCTGTTCTTTTTGACTTGTAGCTGTATATCTAGGAATTCAATAGTCTGGTCACCGAAAAGTCAGATTGAGAGTATTATCATTTAATGCAGTTCCCAGATACAAAATATATTGTCAATGTATCTGGTCCAGACTCTTACATCTTTGTTATATGCATCATGGGGCTAGACCACCTGCTCCTCCCACCAGCCAAGGTAGAGACACGCAAAGCTGGGGGCGAAGCAGGTACCCATCGCTGTTCCTAGAGTTTGTTGGTAAACTTGATCAGCAAATATAAAAAGTTTTTAGTTAAACATGTTAACATCATGTCAATAAGCATTTCAGTGTGAAACAGGTATGATATAGATCTTTCTCTAAGAAAATGCCTGCATGCTCTGATACATAAGTCATGGGGTATACTTGTATAAAGACTGTTGACATCTAATGTCATAAGTAAACAATTGCCATTCCATCGTATTTTATCTACAAGTCTCAAAAAATCCCCAGTCTCTTTTACAAAAGAGGGCACGTTTTTAACTAGTGGTTGTAGGTAGTGATAAACGTATCTTGAAGTGCTCTCCAAACTGCTACCTCTGGAGGACACAATCAGCCTTTCCGGAGGATTCAGTTGGTCCTTGTGTACTTTGGGAAGTAGATAGAGGACTGGAATCTTAGGAAAATTACAATATAAAAAGCTATTTTCCTCCTGTTCTAAGAGGCCTCTCTCTTTCCATTCCCATAACTGTTCCAGATATTCTTTATTGGCTATGTCATATACACTCTTAGAGTTTTTTTCATATCTGTTACAATCACCAAGCTGTTGTAAACCTTCTTGGATATAGTTGTCTCTAGATAAAACAACAACATTGCCACCTTTATCAGACTTTTTAATGACAATGTTGTCTTCTTTTAAGCTCTTGACAGCATCTCTCTGTGATTGAGTGAGATTCAATGATCCCTGATGTCCTGGGCGTAGTTCGAGTAGTCGCGCTTCGCGAAGCTACACGAAGATGTACTTGCACTACGCGAGCTACTCGTAGCTTTGCGAGCTTGCGTAGTTGCTTGGGGCACCCATTCGCGATGGCTTTATCTTGATCGGGAGCGCAGTGACCGTGTTCGGGGAGCTGTTTGCATGCTCGGGGGATAATATCTTGTGATCTTACCCATAAGATTTACATGATCATCAGCATCACCCAGGGGCAAGAAGACGGGGTCGGAGTCGGCGGGGGAACCACAGGACCGCTCCTCTACCGAGGCTCCTGCTGCTGGCCCCAGTAAGTCCTCCAGTGGTTATATTGACATTTATATTTCCCTAACTTTTACTGCATCTTTTTTTTTCGAACTATAAATTATGGTTCCACTTTCTAACTCTATTTTTTACAAAAGCTTACTTCTTTGACCTTGACTATCTGTTTCCAAATTCTGTTATCCCTGCCTCTAACTAAGTTGCTTTTAACTGCCTCTGCTATGACTCTCTGTACTACTTCGACTACTATTACTATTATTACTCTGTCTGTTACGAAGCTTGCACAGTTGCCCACTCTTGATTGAAGGTTTTCTTTGAAATAATAAAACTCTGATTGACCAATAGCTCTAGCCACTGTGTCCTGTCCTTTGGGTTGTCCTCTTCTAGTCTTCTCAATGTTGAGGCTTTGACAATTACCACAAACAAAATGGCCAACCAGATATTTGACTAGTATTTTGGATCGGATAGTACATGATACTACTATTGTCTAGTGATTCTGCAGAGCCACATACAGAACTATGCACAACAAAATAGGATGTTGGTGATGGGAGGTTGGACCTTACAGGTCACACCTCAGTCTGAAGAACCCACGATCCCCTGACCGACTAGCTATAGTGTCTCACATTAGGGTCCCACTCCCGACCCCCCCCACAAAGAAGATACACAATGTTGATGATGACTGAGACAGACAACCCAGAACATAATAACACCATTTTGCTCACTCACTTGTGTAAGTCCACCCCGCCACACCAAATACCACAGAGTCTATGTGTAAGTTCAAAAGGTTTATTTGAAACAAGTAACAAACTCTGTACATTGTTAATATGAAATTTAATTTACTACAGCCAGAGTCAATAAGCCAGCAAAAAGCCTAAGATTAAAACAGTAAATATTTACAAGTGCATGACAACAAGAGCCAAGATCTTTTGAATTCTGGAAGACCCCTCACCGTAGAACATAGAAGTAGCATCTCTGTCAGGCATTTGACGAGGTCCCATTGGGCCATCTCAACGGTCATGCCTTTCACAGTAGGATCTCCTGACCTTTTCATGACATAAGCTTTAAGTGGTATGTACTGCTCAAACAGACGCTCTAGCATGTAATACGTTGAGTTCCAACGTGTTGGCACCTCCTGGATGAGTCCTTTGACTGGAATTTTATGCTCACGTTTAATGACCCTCAGCTGCTTCCAGGCTTTAAAAGAATGGTTGAAATGTGTGCATATTCTTCTGCAGGTGGTCAGTAAGCTGCTGACTTTGCTTTCATTTTTCAGAAAGTCTTGAACAACAATGTTAATGCAGTGTGCCAAACATGGGACCCTGAAATAGCCACCATCTTTCATGGCCCTAATTACATTACTGCCATTGGCCGTGGCAACAAAACCAATGGTAAGCCCTCTTGGTCGCAGCCACTCAAACACCACTCATCCAAAATGTTTGCAGCAGCATGAGATTTCTCCATAGCAAACATGGCTACAGTTGCATGTTTGCGAGTGTCT
The DNA here is from genome assembly GCF_964204655.1 of Triturus cristatus. Taxonomy (NCBI): domain Eukaryota; kingdom Metazoa; phylum Chordata; class Amphibia; order Caudata; family Salamandridae; genus Triturus; species Triturus cristatus. The sequence continues at coordinate 420,611,695 of NC_140583.1, read as the reverse complement.
TTAAAAATCTCAGCGGTGTCAACAACACCGTCAGATATCTTATCTTTAACACCCGAAAAAGAGACCCAGTGTGCAGTGATGCACATGTAATCAGTGGCTTGGCAACTGGTCCACATGTCTGTTGTCAGGTGTATTCTCTGAACAGCACTCTGTTTTAAGGCTTTTCCAAGCAATTCCAGCACGTCGTGATGTAGTGTTGGAACAGCAACTCTTGCGAAATAGTAGCAGCTGGGAACTTTCCATTTTGGGCAGATGGTGGGCACAAATTCAAGAAAACCCACCCCTTCAACAAAAGAAAAAGGGAGAAGGTCCAGTGCTAACATTTTAGCAAGCTTCGCATTGTACAAACGTGCTATTGGGTGGTTGCGTTCGTACTGCCCCTCCGGCCTAGTAAACATGCTAAGAATGGTAGGCTGCATGGTATTCCTTCCTGTGGTCAACGTCGCACTTTTTGGGCCAGCAGTACTCCTTGGTGTCTCAGGCTGACTCTTACTCTTGTGCCAATGAGATGTGGCTGAGGATGTGGGCGTTACCACTGCAGTGCTGGGGACAGGGTTACTTTGTGTACCACTACCACAGAGAATGTCTCCCTCTTCTTACTGTTCCACCGTGAGCGGACTTTCTACTCGTTTATGCCCAACAGCAATGGTTCCAGTTTTCATGCGACTGAGGTGCTCCTCCCATTGGATTGCGTGGTGTTTTTTCAGATAGGTCATTTGGCCTCCGGTACCATAGTTTATACCAAGTTTACCACGACTAACAGAGGTATGACAAACGGAGCATATAGCAATGTTCTCCTCCTTTCCGCTAACCGTATAGCAGTCCCACACTGGGGAGCTTAACTTTTGTCTCCTGCTGGAGGTGCCACTCCCACTTCCAATGCCGGATGAACTGGAAGGTGTGTGTTGAATTTGACTCTGTGCAGTACCACTACCTACTTCTGCTGAGGTGGTGCTTGTGCTGGATGTAGGACGCTGCCGGCCCTTTGCTAATGTAAATATGGAAGCTAGCGGTCATGTTGGTGTTACCTGTGTTCGAGGTATGCATGCTACATCCCTCACAGCCATTTTGGATAGTGTAAGAATGTTGGTCTCCATCTCCTCAGGCCCGGGAGTGATGTTCGTGATGACTGGCTCATCATCATCATCATCATCATCATCCTGCTCTTCTACATCAACCTCCATAAGTGTAAGGCTTTCTGGAACCTTCCTTTTCCCATGCCTGCTCTTGTGACATGTTTCCCTCTCAGACTCAGTTTGTGGCTTCCAAGTGGCATCTAGGTCATCAAAAGGGGGGCTTGGTGAAGAACTTGATGTACTAACCATCCTTTTCCTTGCTGGGGATTTGGAAGCCAATGGAACTTCTAAAGGAGTGGCTTTCTCTTCTTCCTTCTTCTTCTGTTCCTTCTTCTCCATGGCAACTTTCTTGGTACTGGAGGACCTGCTACCTGCTTTCTTTGGGGGCATCTTCTTCAGATGTCAAGACAGCACTCAGTTGCACAAGTTGCAGAGATGCCTGGTCAGGTCACTCACACGTCACGTCGTGTACAGCAGCAGGACGTCGGTCTGGCACCACAACGGTCGATGAGGATCACACACATCCTCTGTCTTTTGTGAACCTAAAAGCAAAAAAGCCAGAAGAACATCTGTCAAACGATCAATAATATAATTTATAACTTCTTAGTGTCTGGTGGGTGGTCACAATTATTACATTTTATGAAGTCAGTGAACATCAACAGTATAGCCATTTAGGAGGCTGAGAAGGCAAAGAACAAAAACATAAATGTAGTGTAGCCTGTTTGCCCTAAATAAAAATTTGTGGTATGGATGCAGCATCAGGGAGCAACAACAACAAACATATACACATAAAAACAAAAGGCATTTATTTACAACACACAAAAAGTGAAATGTACCCCCGAAAAAAAGTAATGCCCACATTTTACAATTCAATCCAAAGCCATACATGATGTTGAAATTTAACGCACAACACAAAAACAGTTGTTTAAATTCCATGCACCCGTGATGATTGATGAGTAGTACCCCTGGGCCTACTGTACGACTAGGCCACAAGCTTGGAGGCCTATGGAAAAAGCACAGTGGCTGGTACCACAAAATGGCCGCCACCACATGGCCAGGCCACTCACAAAAACAAGAAAAGGTCAGGAATACAAGACAGACAATGCAGGCCTATTGCAAAAGCACAATGCCTGCCTCCACAAAATGGCCGCCACACATGCTCAGGCCACCGCCCACAATAATAACAAAAAAGTGAGTACAAAGGACAGGAACAGGAAGTTGTAGTGGACTTACTTCCTCTCCTAAAAATATTTTTGAAAAAATAAAAGTGACTCCGTGCTCCAAAACTACAGCTGAATGACAACCTGAGGAGTTTTTTTTAGCAAAATGCACAAAATCAGCGTTTTCGAGAAGGATTTATGTTGCTCGCGAGATATTGTTTGCCAGATTGCAAATGCTGCCGTGTTCGGGATCGCGAACTGTACAAAAAGGATTTATCGCGTGCGCAAACACATAGATTGAGAGCGCGAAAATGACGAAAACTGTAAGTCCGCGTTGTCGCGCTGTGCAGAGTTACCGAAAGTACGCGAGCTGAATCCCTAGGGTTACCTACTGGCTGAAAAGCCCTATTTATTTAACTCACACCCAAAAACTGCTATTCCACCCCAAAAAACACCTTTTGCAATGAAATCCAAAGCCATCCATGGTGTAAAAAAAAAAAAAAAAACTGTAAATTTAAATAACGCACCAAAGATTTGAGGCTGACTACCGCTGGTCCTAGTGGCAGACTAGGCCACAAGCTTGGAACAGTCAATGTAAGCCTACGGCAAAAGCACAATGCCTGCCTTCACAAAATGGCCGCCACACACATGGCCAGGAGGACACAACAACAACAAGCATAAGCCAAGGGGAACAAAGAAAAGAAATGCAGGCCTTTATGGAAAAAGAAGCACACACCACTAAACTACCACCACAAAATTGCCACAAGCCACATGGGCACTCACAGTCACAACAGGCCATGGAAAACAATGAACTGAAGCAGGCCTATAATATATGACCAGACAAAGGAGGCCTGCTAAACAACACAGCTTTAATACAAAAATGAAAATCAACAGGGCTACGAGAGGATTGGAAAGAAGTTACACATCAAGCACACACATCCAACAAAGGTATTTCACACACACACACACACCAACAGTGAAATACACCACAGCCACATTTAGCATTTCAATCCTATGCCATCCATGCCCTACATGATGATGAAATTCTACAGACACCACGAAACATGGACCCATGGCTACCCTACTGGCTGAAATTGCAGAGAAAAACAACTAGGCCCCTATTGAAAGTACAGGCCACCCGCCACAACAAATTTTTTTTAAAACAATGAAAATCCCAGAAAAGTGTAGGTACAAACAAGCCCTAATGAAACAAACACACCAATTCTCCAACTTACTTGTAGTAAATTAAATCTCAAATCAAAAAGTCCTCAAATAAATCCAATCCAAAGGTATGATGCAGCAGACAGACACAAAAAGTGATCCTTCCAGCTCCAAATACAAATGAAAGTGAACAGCACATGCACAAAGCACTGGGAGGAGCCTGCTGGACAGGAACAGGAAGTTGTAGACTCAGGGGCACTTCCTTCCTCTTGCAAAAAAGAGTTAAAAAAATTAAAGGACTCCTCCTTACACAAAAGACTACAGCAAAATCACAATCTGAGGAGTTTTTCTGAGCAGAATGATCATTTTAGAGAAGGTTTTATGAAGCTCGATAGATTTTCGTCGCCAGATTGTAGTTTTTGCATGTTCGGGATCGCGATCTTACCAAGACAGCCGCCGGAAGTCAGCTTGCGCGCCCGAATGACGTGTTCACGTTCGCACACTGTCGCGAGCTTGGGCAGCCATATTACAAATCTCGTGGCGCTCACGAACGGACAGAAAAGAAAGTTGGCGATCGCAGAATCACGGTAAGACGTTACTCGCACGCGAGAATGAATATTGAGCGCACGAGGAAGCAAAACTACTACGCTACGCGCTAGATTGCGTTGCAATCTGCAACTTTGCACTCTATGCGAATCGCGAAGTTACCTAAACATCGCAAGCTCCGCGAACGGAGCGTAGTTCAACGCCCAGGCTTAATTGTAAGGTAACTGGTTCAAACCCTTAACTACCCCCTTCTCAAAAATGTCAAGGGCCTCATTTGTTATCTGAGGTAAAAATATAGATTTGGGTTTGAACCCACTGTTAGGACTTTAATCTAATCGGATATTCTCATTGATCAGATTCAAATACGGATCAGGGATAAAATTCTCTTGTTCATGCAAATCATGAGTGTATGTAGCAACTGAATATCCCCAATACAAATATCACTGGGGATCACACTTAAACTGTTATATATATATATATATATATATATATATATATATATATATATATATATATATATATATATATTATCTACTGGCGGTCGCCAGTAGATAGTTATAGTTAGGACCGTGTTTCCATAGGAAATCTCAAAATTCTATTTTGAATAACTTTGGCGCCGGTTGACGAATCCTCGCAAAATTTTCAAAACTAATGGGGCGCTCCATTCAGCTCCTACCCTGAAAGTCTCGGGGTGATTCGTCAAGCGGGGACCGAGAAAAAAGGGGGTCCCAAAACGTGTTTTCCCCATGCATTTTTCCATAGGACCTTTAGACGCAGCTACAACCCGAACAGCTGAACACAATTACTTGAAATTTGGCAGAGAGGTAGCCATAAGGTCAAGGAAGTGCCTTTTGCAGGTCTGGTGTAAATCTGTTCTGTATTTCCTGAGAAAATAGCATTTAAAAGCATATCAATATCTATACGCGCACAGGGTGCGCGCACCGTGCGCGCACCGTGCGAGCACAGTGCGAGCACCCTAATGTGCACGAGCGTAATTCTGATTGGTGGTTCCATGCTAGTCAACGTTCGAATCGGTCGAAATCAGGAAGTGTCGGCCGCCATTTTGTTTGTTTTCAGTGCGAGAGTGAAAAAGGAAGGTGGCGAACGTGAAAAGGGGGCAGGGTAGAGAGTTCCTGACCCCCTAGCCTTTGTCAGGGGGTCCCTGAAGGACCCCGAAGGCAGACAAAAATTGTTTTTGTTTTTTTTAAATCGCGGGGGTGCTCGCACAGTGCGCGCACGGTGAAAACCAAAAAAAAAAAAAAGAAATTTTAATACGTAGTTTATTGTAAAATAAATATATAAAAAAAATAATAATACATAAATAAATTAGCATTTAAAAAAACGTAAAAATTCACTGAAAAAACCATAGGTTTCACACACGTTATAGTTACGAATTAGCATTTAAAAAACCTTGCAAATTCACTTAAAAAACCATAGGTTTCACACATGTTATAGTTAGGTGGATATTTCACTCGTAAAAAACCAATGAAATTCCCCCGTTATAGGTAGTTCAGATAACTATAACTCGCGCGACCGCCACTCTATCACAAGGATGATGTCATCAGTGATGTCATGAGTGATGCCACTGACCATGTCATGAGTGATGTAATATGTGACGTCATGAGCAGTGGATTGCGGGCGCGCGAGTTATAGTTATCTGAACTAACTATAACGGGGGAATTTCATTGGTTTTTTACAAGTGAAATATCCACCTAACTATAACATGTGTGAAACCTATGGTTTTTTAAGTGAATATATATATATGTATATATGTATATATACATATATACACGCACAAACACACACATACATATATCTATATTCACTGAAAAAACCATAGGTTTCACACATGTTATAGTTAGCGGAAATTTTACTGATAAAAAACCAATGAAATTCCCCCGTTATAGTTAGTGCAGGCAACTATAACTCACGCGACCGCAATCCTCTGCTGATGCTAATACTGTATTTAGACACTTATTTGCCCATGTCTTCTTCCATACATTTTTAGCTATACATATATTACAAATATTTTTTTTTCATAAAGACACATATGTCATCAGCAGAAGATTGCGGTCGCGTGAGTTATAGTTGCCTGCACTAACTATAACGGGGGAATTTCATTGGTTTTTTATCAGTAAAATTTCCGCTAACTATAACATGTGTGAAACCTATGGTTTTTTCAGTGAATTTGCAAGGTTTTTTAAATGCTAATTCCTAACTATAACGTGTGTGAAACCTATGGTTTTTTCAGTGAATTTGTACGTTTTTTTAAATGCTAAGTTACTTTACGCCATTCGTGGCGTGCGCGCCCACTTAACGCAGTTCGTTCCGTGCGCCCACGGTGCGCTTCGCGCACCGTGCGCGCCCACTTTACGCAGTTAGTGCCGTGCACGCACGGTGGGCACGCGGTGCGATGACAAAGCAAGAAAGCACGTCAACAAATCTGTTTCTGCTTTCCTCCGTGACTATGGTATGGGTGCCATTTACCACAACAACTTTCGTTATGACATGCAAGACATTTATAGAGGAGATGGTGTGCACTTCAATGATGAAGGGAACAGAGTCTTCCTCTTGAACCTTAGACTCTGCATCGGTACTTACTTGTAGGTACCACTAAAAAATCATTTCATAAACACAACGGCTCTTTTTAGAGCCCCCTAATATCTAAACACTTAAATCTGATTTTCATTTTTTTTTTTTTTTTCTACCGTACGCTTACCGTAACCTTACCGTACGCGTACCCCGTGATATTTTTAAAAATCAATCAATGTTTTCTTTGTACTTTACAGTCCTTCTTTGACCCCCTCACAAATGTAAGGGGGTCTGTAACTCTCCTCATTGCCCCCTTTTCTTGTTTTCACTCTTTTTTTCTGAGTGAAATACACAAAATGGCGGCCGCCGCTTCCTGGTTTCGGCCGATTCGAATGTTTACTAAGATCTAAGAGCCAATCAGAATCGCGCTCGCGCACGCCACCGTACGCTTACGGTAAGCGTACGGTAAGCGTACCGTAAGCGGGCTCAGATATATATATTGATTTAAAGGCTATTTTCTCAGAATCTACTGAACAGATTTACACCAAACCTACAAAAGGCACTTCCTTGACCTAGGGACTACCTCTCTGCCAAATTTCGAGTAATTCTGTTCAGCCGTTCGGGCTGTAGCTCGTTCTAAAGGTCCTATGGAAAAATGCATGGGGAAAACGCGTTTTGGGACCCCCCTTTTATCTCAGCCCCCGCTTGACGGATCCCCCCGAGACTTTCAGGGTAGGAGCGGAGCGTAGCGCCCCACCTATTTTGAGAAATTCGCGAGGATTCATCGACCGGCGCCAAAGTTATTCAAAATAGAATGTTGAGGTTTTCCTATGGAAAAGGGGTCCTAACTATAACTACCTACTGGCGACCGCCAGTAGGTAATATATAATAGTGATCAATCAGATTTATGACTAATTTTAGCAGTCAAATCGTGATCTGAGAAAGGTTCTCAAACAGAGATGGGAGATATAAAAGCAGGATTCCATTTTAAGAGACAGAATAGGACAAACACCATCCATTACCAATCAGAAGAATGTTTCACTTAGAGATATGTTAGTTCATAACCACCTTACAACAAGCAATACGAACTGGTTAAGACAGAGTAAGGGTTTCTTTAAATGTGGACGTTGCAAGGCCTGCAAGCATAATGATAACATGATAGAGGTGACATTGCTACGAACAAACCAAAACTGGTGAATCTCTAAGATGATTAACCGCAATACAGATTTTGTGGTTTATGCCATCACGTGCCCCTGTGGCAAATGGTACATTGGTTCAACAACGTTTCCAGTTAAGAAACGTATACTGGAACAATGATCGTACATACAGTACAGCGAAACATTTTCAGGAGACACATCAGAGTGATTGGACTAAGGCCAGATACTTAAGCCTAGACTTGGTGCAGAAGCATCCTAGAGGTGGTGATCGTATCTCCGCTCTTAGAAGGATGGAGTCAGTATTCATCTTGAAGGCAGGGTCAAATTTTCCACAAGGGATGAATAATGAGGAGAAATTACATTCACACCTTTAATAAGGAGATGGCCTTTAGCCATCCAGCCCTTTAGGTCAGCATTAGGTCTTTTAGATGTTCCTTATGCAATTTATAGGTTTTTTATTAACAGAGGATTAAGTAAAGAACAACTGTATTCTATCATGTGTAATGTTAATAAGCCAATATTGAAGAGTATTCAACTAATGGTTTTAGGTATTTGTTTTTCAACTGCAGGAAAATGACATTAATGAGGAATGCTGCATGTTTCTTAAATTAGCTAGTTAATTTAAGAGCACTGGAAAATGGCGATGTTACACCAATCACCCCTCCTTTTATAAAATTAAATTATTTTTAATTATTGACAAACATCGATATGAGTATATCGTTGCCTATGGATACGAGTTGTTGTCTAAGTAATACGTTTTGGTGCCTTATTTACTGTCTAGTGAAGATACTATCCTGTCAGATAGAGTAGAACAATGATTTATATGTTGTTTTAATATCAAGCGAACTCAAGAGCAGGTACTCATTGATATCTGTAATGAACTGTGAAACGTCAAATTGAATCTTTGATTCAGTTTGGTACTATACCTTTACTATTTACAATGATTTACATGTTTGAATCTTCACGTTTGCCAGAACATGAGTTGTGGTCATTGAAGTTAACTACTTAATATGGTACTATACCATGATTTTTTGTTCTCAAAATCCACATTGAGGGGCCGATTCCGATCCTGTAAAACCCGGGTACAAATGGTCGTACGGAGCGTTTTCTCCGTATGACTTGTACCCGGGAATTCCACCGTACAAACCAGCAAGTACGATTCGTACAGAAACACCATTTCCGTACGAATCGTAAAAAAACACCGTACGGCTAAAAAATACATACAATTCCGATCCTGGACAGTGCATACGCGACATCCGCACGGAGTCAGGCAGCGTTTTACGGACCAGCAAGTACGATTCGTACCCACAGCACTCCGCATGGCTATATTTTTACGGGAGCCAAAAAGTGCCGGAAAAGCTAAGTATGCCGTGATGCATGAGGAAAAGGGGGCCCGGTACACGCCGTACATGCCATCACCCACATCGTACGTGTCATCATGTACGGTGCGTACCCCAACATTGCATATGTACGGACCGTACCACCCACGCCCCCTATGTACAGACCGTACACCCCGCCCCCCCATGTTTGCGCTGTACCCCGACCCCACCCACGTATGTATGCACAGTACCCCCAGTCTTGTATGTACGTGCTGTACCCCCACCCCACCAGCGTATGTATGTGCCATACCCCCAGCCCCGTATGTACGCACCGTACCCCCACCCCACCCACGTATGTACACGCTGTACCCCCAGCCCCGTATGTACGTGCTGTACCCCCGCCCACCCGCGTATGTATGCACCGTACCCCCAGCCCTGTATGTACACGCCGTACCCCCACCCCACTCGTGTATGTATGTGCCGTACCCCCAGCCCCGTATGTATGCGTCATACCCCCACCCCACCCACGTATGTACACACCATAACCCCAGCCCCGTATGTATGCGCTGTACCCCCAGCGCTATGCGCTGGGGTTACGGCACGTACATACGGGGCTGGGGGTATGGTGCGTACATATGGGGCTGGGGTACAGCACGTACATAGGGGGTACAGCGCGTACATACGGGGGGGCTGGGGGTACGGCGCGTACATACGCGAGTGGGGTGGGGGTATGGCACGTACATACGGGGGGCTGGGGTGGGGGTACGGCGCGTACATACAGGGGCTGGGGGTACGGCGCGTACATACGCAGGTGGGGGTACGCCTGGGGTACGGTCCGTACATACGGGGCTGGGGTGGGGGGGCCGTACGACTCGTACCCCGGGCACAAGTGTACCCGGGGTAGGGGTCGTACACAGTTCGCTCCGTACGGGACATTTTCCATACGCTTGTGCATTCGGAACACCGTTACGGATCGTACTTGTGCGCTCGGACTTCAGTTTTACAACTCGTACGTAAAACTGTCCGGGGACGTCTCGTAGACTTTTCCTGAGGCGATTCGTATGTATTTTTCCCGTCCGAATCGTGCTTCACCGTTTGTACGGTACTTGTACGATTTGTCCGTAAAAAAATACGGATACAAGTCGTACGGGAAAAAAAAATACAGGATCGGAATCAGCCCATGAATGTACAAAATTCCAATGGTTAGCGTGTATCGATTTGAGCTACAATGATGATTAGAATATGATCCGCAAAGACATTTATTATGAATTAAGTATTATTAAAGTACTATACTGTGATTCTACGTCAAACAAATGAATTATGTTGCACTTCCACAATCATTCCACAGAAATATGCAGATTTAATTTGTAAAAATGAAAGATACAGATTAATTATGTCCCACAATGTGACTAGTTGAAATTATACTCCATGATCAATCCAATATTACAAATTGCATAAGGGTTTTTTAAAAACTTTAGAATCTTAAATGTTGCACGTTATTATTTTTTGCACTGTGTTCTATTGCCTTTAAACATTACGTCATGTCTGATGTTCTTCAAAAGACTGCAGCTGTTGCAAATGGTCATATGACCAAGACCCCGTGTGTGATCAAAACATGCCTTTTTTTCGTTGCCGAAAATAAACTCTTGGAAAAAGCAGAACCAAGTGGTGTGGCTCCTTCCTTACCTGATATCACAGAAGAGGATCATTGTAATTTTTGTTCCACACCTGTTTCGTCGATTCCACACAAAAGACATCAGGACTCAGACACCAAAGATAAGTGCAAAATCTTTATTTTTCACAGATCGCCATGACGCATTTCAGCCAAGCCTGGTCTTGATCATATGACACAACTACAGTGCTCTCAGTGGTATTTAAAGTGCCCATGTGCCTAATAATTGCATAAACATAAAAAACAGACTTTTGCAAATCGGCTGAAAAAAATACATAAACAAATAAATAAATGCGATGGTTGATCTAAGCACATGCTTGCAATTGGGATATGATCTATTTGAGAATAGGGGATATATTAGGGGAACATATTATATAAGAATGATAGAACATGATAAGACATTTTGCTTAAATCCTTGGCCACATATTGTATGTGCAAAATTAGACAAATGTGCAAAATAAGCAATATTGACATGGTTCATTATAATTGTGCAAAACATCACTAATTAAGAGCTTAGTGAATTGTATACTTCTTTTATAATATCTTTTCACTGGTGATCATTATCGTTATTGCCACTATAAACTTATTAAAGCACCATTTTAAACAAGATGTTACCCTTGAACTTAGATCCAAATTTCATTTCACATTGTAACAAATACTGCATTACAACCATCATCTTCAAAATGTTAGCTTACTATGTTGAGAACTCCGGCGGAAAAGCCGAAAACATAGCAGGCACTTCAGGATTTGATTAAAAGTGTTTATTCCACACAAACACACTAATGCGTTTCGACCAGAGCCTTTTTCAAAGCACAAACCACTCCATCTTTGTTTTTTTCATTTAAATATGTGGACGTCATCAACCACATAGAAAAAATACATATGTATATAAAAATAATTTACATTTTGCTGTTATTAAAAAACAGTTCTGTCCTTTCCATCTCTTCTTCCCCTGACTCATCCCAATCCTCTGACTACTTTTAACTTCCAAACATCCTTTTAAATCTTTCACCCTTCTTTTTACATTTTTAAGCCAAGCCATCCAACTAACAAGCACACACTACCCTTGATTGCAAATCCACTCATTTTATCCTATCCCAACCCAAACTCTGTTAAAAACACAAGAAATTAAGAACACAATCCTAACAAAAGTAATGCACAATAATAAAAAAAATCAAAAAATATGTTAACCTACTAATTATTAATCAGGAGTCACAGAATAGCATGCTTCAATGCCTCACCAGGGGTCATACGTGCTATATAAATACATTTACAATTACAATAAGGCAACCCAATGTTATCCTATGGAAGAGGCAGGCACCAGAGTAGAGAAAACAAATGTAGGAGTTTTTCAAAACAGGACATGTAAAACTTAAAAGTATGTGTACAACCTTTTAATTACAATGCAAACTGCCCTTTGATTGACAAGGGGTGGTGTTTATGTAATATATGGGAAGTTTAAGTCTTGGCAAAGGGTTTATTTTGCCAAGTCGAATTGGCAGGTTAAATCTGCATTCAGGCTGCAATGGCAGACCTACGACACATTTTAAGGCCCTACTTAAGTGGGAGACACAATACGTGCTGCAGCAGGGCCACTAGTAGCATTTCATTTACAGGCACTTGGTACATGGTATGCCCCTTAATTAGGGACTTATTAGTAAATTGAATATGCCAATCAGATGTAAGCCAGTTTTACCATCTTTAGGGAGTAAACACAAGCACTTTAGCATTGGCTAGCAGTGGTAAAGACCACAGAATCTTAAGGTGAACAAAAACGAAATCAGCAAAATACGAGTGTGAAAGCAAAAAGTTTGGGGTAAGATCACACTAAGGCTAACACGTGTCCCCTCTGGCTGAAAGTGGGGAAAACTACTCAGTCTCCTGGGAGTTCTCATCACTAAGGGGGATGAACCTGAAGAGACCGGTCTCAGACCATCAGCATTGGAGTGGTCTGACCCAGGACGGTGCTCCACCAGGAAGTCCATTGCCTGTAGGGAGATGGACCAAGTCAACAGTTTTGGATTCCCACATCTCATGTGCAAGAGCCATCTGAAGGGTGCCTGTCTGAACCTGAAAGTAAATTCCAAATAGGTATGGTCTCAGCTTCTTCAGTGTCTAGACCAAGCAAATTACTGATCAAATGATTCAGGAAGGCTTTATACCTAAACATGAGCATGCCTTTCCTTAATGTCAAACATCCCAGAACTATTACGATAGATATCTTTCCTAACATGCATAAGAATATGATGAATCTGCTAGGCTGACTGATTGTATCTGTGTCTGGAATCTTACTAGAACTATTGTGTTAATACATTGACATCATCCTCAAACCATTTGTTCCACTGAGACACTGTTTTGTTCGGGACAGTATGAATATGATTCAACTCGTAGAAGGAATACCTTTTAACGACTTCCAGTCCTTGTTGGTTACTCTCGATATACAAGCCCTTTCTACCAACGTTCCGCTACAGGAAGACTTACGTGTAGTTTCCAAGATTTTGGACTCAAGGGAACACCCACACTAGGTCCCCACTGATTTTATAGTCCAACTTACTGAAATAGCATTTTCCAAAAACTTTTTTCAATTTGAGAACACATTTACTAACAAAGGAACACAATAGCTATGGTGGCTGGTTTTGCACCCGATTTAGCTAATCTGTTCATGGACGACAATGAACACACTTATTTGTGCAATGAACATAACCCCTTCAGACAAAGCATAACTGCATGACACTGCTATATTCAGGGCCACTGGAATTATACAGAAGGAGCCGGACAAATTATGCGGCAGATTGAGTAACAGATGAAGGATTATGTGGCAAATACGGCAAATATATAATTATTTGAAAATCGCCGCAGCCACACAATTGCATAATTCAAGTGGCCCTGGTTATATTGATGATGTCTTCATAATCTGGGAAGGTGACAGATGGAATATTTTTACAGTGGATACATAGCAGGTCACCTGATATACAATTCTCCACAGAATATGACAGGAACACCATCACTTTCTTTGATTTGTTCATTAAGATGGGCAGGGGCTTATTGTTATTGTACACCACACTTGATAGAGAAACTCCTTACTCTATGGGCTAATCCTTAGGGTATGGAGAAATGGCACCAAGAAAAATTATTTTTCCAGGAATCTGACTCTCGTGCATGACAGGGATTTTCTTTTGAGAGTACTAAAACAAGCAAGGAAAGAGCCTGATACACCAATAGGTCAGACTTACTGATCCCTAGAATTCATCAAATCAAGATGAATCATATGATTTTTTTCAGTACATTTACTACCAACAGCAATACTATTAAATAGGTGATATGAAAACGTTGTCATCATGTAAACAACATACTGAAATGTGGAGACTTACCCTTATGCTCATTCAAGAGAGTGCTAAATATCAGGAATAAAGTTGTAAGGGCTGCCCTTCCTCCCCCTAGTACTCCTACTTTGAAGTCACAATGGGGTTTTCACTGCTTAGGGGCCATTTTAAATATGGAAGATGCATAGTGTGCAAGTATTGTTTAGAATCTACGTTTTTTTAACATGATGACTTGCAGTTTGAACTAAGTTCTTTCTCTAACTATAATACCAGTGGTGTTATTTATGGAAAATGGTGCCCATGTCTAAAAATTTACATTGGACAGACTTCACAGAAGATTAACCTCTTGGGTGCTAAAGATGGAACGGTTCCGTTCTCAGCCACAGTGCTCATGTGCTGAGGATGAAACCGTTCCATTCTAGCACCCGCCTGCAGGGGAAGCGCTGGCACTCCCCCCATGGGTCACCAGTGGAAGGCTTTCTGCTGCCACCCCCCCCCATCGATATCTGATAACATCAGCATGCCAACATCATTAGAAGCTGACAGAGAAGCCTCGGAGGAAAAGGTATGTTTCTTTTCCTGGGAGACATGATGGTTCAGATTCCACAGAAGCATTGGGGAAAAGGAAAGTGTTTTTCCTTTCCCTCAATGTCTCTTTGCAGTGCATTCCTGCTGCACAATCGTGGGTTGTGGCATGATTGTGCAGCAGGAATGCCCACTAGACCACCTGGGATCTTTTTAATTGGTGATTTCTGTTTTAGGGAATGGCCCATTGGGCAAGGGTAGCTCCCCTTTAGGGAGTTAATGTTTTGGGCATTTCTACCCCCTTCAGGGCAGATTGGCGATATTTCTTTTAAGCTCATCTGCACCCAAAGGGGGCGGAAGCTACTAGCCACCAGGGTATAATGGATTGTGCCATGTTGGAGAGCAGCCCCTTTGGCAAGGGTCACTCCCCTTTACAAGGAAGTATGCATTTTGGCCGATTCTGCCCCCTTTAGGGCAGATCAGCCATATTTGTAGGTCCATCTGCCCCCAAAGGGAAAGACGTCTCTAACCATCAGGGATTTATTTATTTGGGCATGTTGGAGAGCGGCCTCTTTGGCAAGGGTTGCTCCCCTTATTTGGGGTATGTATTTTTTTGTGCCATATCTGCCCTCCTTGCTTCGAGATCTGCCATACCTATAGGCCCATCTGCCCCCAAAGGGGTAGAAAACACCTATACACCAGGGAAAGTTTTAGTGTGTGAACTGGAATTCGGCTGATGGTCTGTGTGTACTTGGTGTGTGTGGGCTGGTGACTGACTGGTGGCATGTGTAAACTGGTGCTTCGGTGGTGGTGTATGTAGACTGGTGCTTGACTGGCGGTGTGCTTGGACTAGTGCTTGGCTGGCAGTGTGTGAGCTAGCACTTGGCTGGCGGTGTACATGGGCTAGGGCCTTTACTGGTGGTGCTTGGCTAGTGGTGTACGTAGACTGGTGCTTGGCTGGTGGTGTGTCTGGATTGGTGCTTTGCTGGCAGTGTGTGTGGACTGGTGCTTTCTTGGTGGTGTGCGTGGACTGGTGCTTGGCTGGCAGTGTGTATGGACGGCAATGTGTGTGGACTAACACAGGCTTGCAGTGTGTGTGCACTGGTGTTTGGCATATGGTGTGTTTGAACTGGGGATTTTCTGGCTGTGTGTGTCGACTGGCTTTTAGCTGTCAATGTGTATGGCTGACAATTGGGTAGTTATGGGCAGACATAGGGTTTTAGGGTTTCATAATGTTAACCGTTTTAGTCCTTGTAATCTTTTGTGATTGTAATGTTTTATTTCTCCTTTTTATTATAGTAGAGTGCTTTTGATTTCCTGTGCTGCGACCCCTGCTTGCAGTTTCAGTACTGGCAGATTTCCAGTTTGTGTAGTTGCATGTGTTTGTTAAGAAAACGTTTTTGTATTGTTTACTGTAAATTAGTATCATTTCCCTGCAAGAATGTGACTTTTTGTAAATGCTATTATAATATCAGCATATTTAGCTTCTGTTTTATTGTGCATGAAATTTGGATAAGTGCACGATGTGTATTGTGTTGTCTTGTGTGTAATTTTCAATTTTTATTTGTTCTTCGTTATAGGAGGATATTGTTGGTACTTGCTGTGTCTGTGCAGAGTAAGTGCTGGTGAGTATAGCTGTCTCTGGCAAGTGAGTGGTATTGTTTTTCAATATATTGGTCTTTGTCTGGTTTGTATTGATTGACTTTTCTCTCCAGATTACCAATACTTTTACTTTGCATTTGATAAAGCCACACTTTGTTTATTACTTATTTTGCACATTTGTGGGTATTGTTGAGTTGTTTGTCGAGTTACTTTTTTTTTTTCCGGGTCTAGCCAGCGCTATATAAAACCTTTCAAATACATTAATAAATATATAGTAAGGATTATGGTTACCCACAGGATTACCGCTCGGCAGGTTGTTGATATGCTTTTTGAGTCTTCCTCTGACTATCATTATCAGACTGACTTTGCATCTGAGCCAGAGGACAAAGTCCAGGATTCTGGCAGTGATCTGTTTGAGAGGAATCACCTGGTGATGAAGCCACTCTCAGGGTGGAGGAAGTACATCTTTAGAGGATACTGATGTGCCGATAGTGCAACAAAAGGCATCTGGATTGCAGCCTGGGCCTGAAAGGCTCCCCTTTGGGAGAGCTGATATCTGGATTGCCCAAAACATGGTGCAGCTGGTGTTGCCTACCTTTAGTGGTGTTGCATGGTGCAGAATGAATACTGAAAACCTTTTGCCTATAACTTGTTTTTAGTTGTTTATGGAAGATGTATTTTAGGTGAGATCTTTGACCAGACTAATTTGTATGCTGAACAGTATTTGAGGGACAGTAGTGCCAGACTTAAGCCTCACTCTAAAGCTACTGGATGGACTGCTATGAATCTAGATGGCTTAAAGAAGTTCTTGGGTTTAACTTTTTAAATGGGCTTGATAAGAAAGGCATCACTGTCTTCCTACTGGTCTACTCGTCCCTTGATGCCAACGGCTATATTTCCTGCAATCATGAGTCGTGATCGGTATTTGTTTTTCCTTCGGATGCTGCATTTTGTTGAAAATCATCCAGATTGTGACTGTCTTTTTAAGATTAAGCCTGCCTTTGGTCACTTTTCAGATCGACTTTCAGAGATCTATGTTCCAAGGAGAGAAATAGCTGTGGATGAGTCCTGTTCAAGGGCCGCTTGGTTTTTAGGCAGTACATTCCTGGCAAGAGGGCATGTTACAGAGTTAAGATTTATATGCTGCCTGAGAGTAGTACTGGATATATCTATAATTTCAGGATGTACACCAGTAGGGATTCCGGTATTGACTTCTTGGGTTGTCTGTCCACTTTTGGAGTTAGTCAGAAAATTGTGTGGGAACTTGGTAGAGGACTTTTTAACAAAGGTCACCGTTTATACGTAGATAACTTCTACACTGGTGTGCAATTGTTCAGGGAGTTGTTCAAAGTTGACACTGTTGCTTATGACACAATCCGCTTTAACCGCAAAGGTTACCCAAAAGAGCTTGTTTGTAAAAGCTTGCGAAGGGACAGTGCAGTGCTTTGTGTAGTGATGGACATCTGGCTGTGAAATCTTTTGACAGGTGAGATGTCTACATACTGGCTTTCATCCATGATGAAAGTACTTAATCTGTGATGTTTTGGGATCAGGTTGCTGAATTGCACAAACCTGTTTGCATTTTAGACTGCAATAAGCACATGGGTGGTGTAGATAGAGTCAATCAGGAGTTGGAACCTTACAATGCTGCTTGTAAGGCTTGCATTTGGTATGAGAAGTTGGCTTTCCATTTATTCAATTTAGCAACCTTCAATGCTTTTGTTGTATTTAAGGATTGTTCTCCAGAGCCAAGGATGACATTTGTTCAGTTTCAGCAGTCTGTGATAGACAGCCTTGTTATAGTGTAACACGCAAAAGTTCCTTGAGTTGCAGCAGTGGAGGATGTGGCTAGATTGAAAAATCGCCACTTTTCTTACCATATTCCTCCCCAGGCCCAAAAAAGACATTCTCAGTAGTAAATGTAGAGTCTGTATCTGAATAGGTGTGCAGAAGGAGACCTGTATGTACTTCCCCGATTGTCCTTCTAATCCTGGGCTGTGTATGCCCACATGGAGCAACAGTCAGCGTAAAAGTAATCTGACTGATCTGTATTGTTTTATATTTGTTGTTCAGATTTCACGATTGACACTATGGTGATGTATTTAGTAAGAGCTGTTGTGTTTGTAGTTATAGTTTTGTATCTACTTCCAATTGGTTTGTGTTTTTTGTGTGTTAAAGTGACAGTGGTGTGTGTTTAGGGGTGCCTGGCTGTCGTTGTGCATGGAGTGGTTCTTGGCTGGTAGTTTGAGCGGAATGGTGTTTAGCTGGTGGTGTGCATGGACTGGTGCTTGTCTAGCAGTGTGCGTTGACTGGTGCGTGGCTGGTGGGGTGCATGGACTGGCGCTTGGCTGGTGGTGTGTATGAGCTGGTGCTTGAATGGTGGTGTGCATGTGAGCTGGCATTTGGCTAGTAGTGTGTAACTAGGGACCTGCTGCTGGTCCCCACACACACTGCTAGACAAGCTGTAGTCCACACACTTCTTCAGCCACCAACCGTGTGATTGCTGTGCCAGTCATGTGGGCATAGGAAAGTGATGGGCCCTTGAATGCCGCTGCCCATTGATGTGAATATTTTAATGTGCTGGACCCACGGCTGGCGATGTGAATGGTCTTGTGTGTGTCACATATGAAAGGTATGTGAATGGCCTATAAAGCGGCTGGTGCCTTGTCGCGGCATTACAGATCACGAGCTGTGAGTCATTGGTTCAGTTTTTTGATCTTTCAATTGTTAGCAGTGGACAGCAAGGACCCTCACTCAGGGTAAGCAAGTTACACCCTCAGAATAATTTGTGCTCAACCCCTTGGTAGCTTGACATAGTTTGGTGCCGGCCGCGATGGAGCGCGGACCAGTTACAGAGTAGTACAGACCCCAGTAACAGTGACAACACAAGGATATTGCGAGGCACGGAAGAGGTGATGTGTCGCGAGGGCTGGTGCAGTGTCAGTTCATTACTGTTGGTGCAGGCCATTGGCACTTCGATTCGTGGGATGTTGCAAGGCACATGGGAGTTGATACAACATTTGCAGCAAGGCATCTGTTCCACTGGAGGTGCAGGGTCGATATCACACCACGGAGCAATGGGTGCGTAGTCAGAGTAGGGCGCCACATACTTTGGTGATGCAGCACTCCCGACTCCCTCTCAGGTGGATCTTCGGAGGTGCTGCGGCACATCAGGGCCTGTGTGGCAAGTCGCAGTCGTTGCATTGAGTGGGAACCACGACTCCGGTGCAGGCAGTGGCATGGTGTCAAAGATCTGCACCAGCTCAGAAGTCACACTCAAAGTTGATAGGCTGTTTTCTTCTTGTTGAACACAGAAAAATCACTTCAAGGGCTCATGAACTGGATTTGGTGCCACTTGGCAGAGTAGGGCTCTCAGCAGGAAAGTTCAGGGGCTGCAGGTGAAGTCTTTTCTGGCCCTGAGAGTTCCAACAGGAGGCAAGCTCAACTCAAGCTCTTGGAGAAACTTAGAAAGCAGGATGCAGAAAGCCAAGTCAGTCATCTCACTCCAAAGACAAAAGCAGCAGGCCAAAACAGCGAATCAAGCAGCAAAGTGGCAGTCCCTCCTGACAGCATAACATCTTTTCTTCTTGGCAGAATGTCCTCAGTCCAGAAGTATTCATAGTATATGGTGTCAGAGGGCCAGTACTTTTACCCACTTATGCCTTTGAAGTAGGAAAAAATCAAAGAAAGGTCTTTGTAGTGCAGAAGAACCTGCCCTTCCTTGCCCTGGCCCCAGACACACTTCAGGGTGTGGAGACTTCTTTGTGTGAGGACAGGCACAGCTCTATTCAGGTATCAGTGTCAATTCTCTCACCACTCTAGTTCAGGAAGGTCCATTAGCCAGGTGATAGTTTATCCGGATATGCAGGGCACACCTCATCTCTTTTTGCGTGACTGTCTAGAGCGAATATACAAACAGTCCAACTGTCATTCTGACACAGATGTGTATTTAGAGACAGGCAGAGGCACGGAATGGCTAAAGTAAGAAAATACAAACTTTCTAAAATTGGCATTTTCAGACCTGCAATTTAAAGACCAACTTCCCCAAAAGTTGTATTTTTTAACTGCGAGCCTAGAGACACCAAATTCTAATTTTTATATCAGCTCCCAATTGGAAGATACACTTTTAAGATGTTACAAGGCAACTCCAATGCTAACCTAAGGGAGAGATAGGTTTGCTGTAGTGAAAAATTAATTTAACAGTATTTCACTAACAGGACATGTAAAATATAACAGTGCATGTCCTACTTTTAAATACACTGCACCCTGACCATGGGGCTAACTTATACCTACCTTAGGGGTGCATTACATAAACTAAAAGGGAAGGTTTGGGCTGGTAAGTGGGTACACTTGACAGGTCGAAATAGCAGTTTAAAACTTCACAAAAAGACACTGAAGTTGCAGGCCTGAGGCATGTTTGCAGGGCTACTCATGTGGGTGGCACAATCAGTACTGCAGACCCATTAGTAGCAATTCACTTTCAGGCCCTGGGCACTCCTGGTGCAGTGTACCAGGGTCTTTCTAGTAAATCAAATAGGCCAATCATGGAGAAACCAAATATCATTACATTTTAGACAAGGAATACTTGCACTTTGGCACTGGTCAGTAGTGGTAAAGTACCCAGATCCTAAAGCAAGCAAAAACAAAATCCTGCACACAGTCAAAAACAGTAGGACAGAAGCAAAAAGACAGGAGAAACACGCCAAAAAATGCCAGGTCTAACAAAGGACATGCACTTTTAAGTTTTACATGTCCTGGAAGTGCAAAATTCTTATATTCAATTTTTTACTGCTGCAAGACCTATCTCTCCCATAGTCTAACAGGGATTATCTTATTACATTTTATACATGTAATTTCCAATAAGGAGGAGATAAGAACCCTATGTTTGGTGTCTTTGAGATCACAATTTTAAATCACAACTTATGATGAATTTGGATTTTAAATTGCAATTTTTAAAAGGCTATTTTTTAAAAATTTGGCATTGTCTCACTTTATTTGGTGCATACTGACTGTCTGTGCTCTCATGTCTGTGGTGGGTGACAGCTGGGCTTTGTGTATTCCCTCTAGACAGGCACACACAATGGGAGCTTAGGTGTGAGTTCATGAGCCATCCTGGGAGGATGGGAGGGAGGAGCTGGGCATAGCCCCAAACTAACACCTGAATAGGCTGTGTCCTATCCCCACACAGAGAGCTGCATAGCCCCTGTAATTAATATGGATCCATGTCAGGAAGGGAAGGTATCTGTGCACTTCAAAGGCATCGCTTTGAAATCGCCTCACATCAACGGCACCACTGGGTATAACTACAGGACATCAGACACTACCACTTCCGTACCTGTGGATGCTATGCCAAGACAAAGTGCTTCACTAGTAAAGGGCTGTCACTCTAATGGACAGCTGCTCTGAAAGAACTGCTGCCTTCCTGACTTGCTGGCCTCTTGCCCAGGAGAAGTAGAACTGGACCTGGAACCCATCTTCCAACCAGGACCCATGAGTGACTCCAAGGGCTTGTCTGCTAGCCTCATGATCTCAGGGCCATAACAGGCTCACACAGGCCCTCCTTCAATGAGCTCCTGACCCTGCAAGAGGTGCTCTTGGAAGTATTTTTGGCTCCTGAAATCAAGTTTTTGGCTCTTTGTATATGTGCCCATTCATACTGGAACTGTGCCGCTCACCTGAAGAATCAGCATGAGCCGTTACAAGTTAGTCTCTTTGACAGCAAGCAGCACCCACAGGGGTGGATCACCACTGTGAGTGACACTCTCCTTATTTCTGGCAAACTTCTTTCTCACACGTGGGACTCTTGGTAAAATGCCTGAAAAGATAAAACTTCACTGGGTCTTATTTGGGACTGTATCTGACCCACACTCCATTGCGGTTGGCTTGAACTTTTGGAACTGCTCTAGCATGACCAGATATCCCCTTTAGGCGCTTTATGACTATAGCACTACATTTCAGTTTATTCTTTAAAAATTCATAACTCCAGTTCTATTTATTGGAACTTTTGACATTTTGGTCTTGTTTTGTTCATTAAAGTATGTTCTACTGTTCTAACCTGGTGTTTCCGTGCTGTTCAACTGCTGCCTGCTTCTAAATTTCGCTGTCCTGCTGCTACCCGCTTTGAAGGTCCCACGCCTGGTCCCGCTTCCCTCAACTTGCTGGTGGGTCAATTTTGATACATTTTGTCCCCTTTTTCCAGCTTTCTATGATTGTTCAGCACGAGCACTCTGCGCGAGCATACCCACGCACTGGTGCATGCACATTAGTGTTTACACGCATGCACGCATGAGAGAACTCTCGCGCATGTGTTTATTTACGTCACGTCTTTCAATCTTCTGTGCATTGCCTGGACAACCATCCTCATTGTTCAGCACGCCTACTGCTTCACACTGTTTATTCAACAACGTGCTGTTTTCTCCAGAAAAATGTTTGCGTTTTACCAGTATTGACCTGCTTTTAAGCTCTCCTTGCACTTCAGCATTGCGAATTGAGGTGATTCGTACACCAATTCCATTTTATTATCCTGCCTTCTGCTTTCTACTGTCATTTGTGGATTACAGTGATTTACACACTTTTCACAGAGTCTCAAATATTTTTCAAATAATTTTACCTACGTGTGGATCACAGTGATTTGCACAGTTTCTACTTTGTTTTCTTTGTTTTGTTGTGCTCTGCATTTTCTACATGGATCACAGTGGTTAACACATTATTCTTTCAACTTGAGATTTTGTTTACTTAATCTGCATTTTTTTTACTTACCCTCGCTTCAATTGTTCTTATTTGAAACTTGTTTTCTGCAATCTCTACCATGCAAGCCGTTTCACCACCTCCAGCTTTCCTAGACACCCCAGGAGAACCACCTGTCAAATGGGATGTCTGGTTCGATGCATTCGAAACATAGTTAGGTGCCATTGGACCTTTAAGGTTTGGTACTGAAAGGAAGAAATGTCTAATCCTTTAGGTTTTGAGGGCAGGTCCATCTTCAAATATTTACCAGAACTGACTTTAGATGATAATGAAGTCATCGATGAATATCATGAAGCCGTGGGCAAACTCAAGGTACGTTTGACAAACAACCGAGTTTGATGGTTCTAAGGCACAGGTTCTTTAAGAGGAAGCAAACCAATGGTGAAGATGTTGATGCCTACATTTCTGTTCTTAGGAGGTTCACATCTGTTAGCATTTTTTGAAAATGTTACTGATCAACTTATTAGAGATCAGTTTGTTTGCCAGTGCAAAGATAAGCATATTAGGCAGAAACTGCTGGCTATGGGGAACCCGTCACTCGAAGAAATAATTAAGGTTGCAAAAAGGATTGAAATTTCACAAGCTTCGTTGAAAGAGCTTGATAAAAAACCTCTTGAAAAGTGTCAATGCTGTTGGAGTAGCCAACAATGAAAAACTAAGGTCTGTCAAGAGCAGTAGAAACAATGCCACCAAACCTAAACCTGTATTTCCCATTCCTAACAATGTGTGTCTCTGTTGTGGTAGCTCTCCTAACTCTAAAGGGAGTAGATGCCCAGCTATGAATTTTATGTGTAACTTTTGTAAAAAAATGGGTCATTATGCTAAAATGTGCATCAAGAGGAAATTTAAGAAAAATAGTGTTGCTTGTGTTATAGAATCTGACGACGACTCTGACCTTGAGATCGTTCTGTTGTTCAGGATGATTTTTCCTCTAGTAATATGTTAAATGAACCCGTATCAGGTAATCCTTCTTTATGTGTTGACTCCATTGTTGATATACTTATTGGGGATAAAAAACTCAAACTGTTGGTTGACTCTGGTGCTAGGATTACCATGATAACTCAAAAATTGTTCACCTAAAAATGGGGTGACAGAGAGTTATTTCCTCCTGACCGTTCTCCTGTCTCCTATGAGGGACGCAAAATTGAACTATTAGGTTTCATTGTAGATGTTCTGATGTTCAAAGATAAAAGAATCAGAGGGAAAATCTATGTTGCCGTCAAGGGACTCAACATTCTCGGGTGGTTTCACCAGGGATTGTTTGAAATGGTACTCAAATCAGGCACCAAGGAGCAAGTTATGCTAGTGACCTGTGAAGATGAGGGAAGTAAATGGAAAACTGAATTTCCTTCTGTTTTGGTAATACACGTGGAAAAATTTCAGGTTTCAAACACAAAATTATTTTAGGGGGTGGTGCTATTCCCGTCAAGCACAAACTTAGAGGCGTCCCATTTAGCATTAGGGATGACCTCAACAAAGAACTCAAAGACCTGTGTGACAGGGGCGTCATCGAACCAACAGAATCATCTCTATGGTTGTCACCTTTGGTTGTGGACCGCAAACGTGATGTGCATGTGTGTCGACCTCAGATCTCTCAACAAAGAGATCTGGGTTGACTCCCACCCTTTGCCTAGAATTCATGATCTGTTCACGAGTGTTAAAGGTGCACAAGTATTCTCGAAGTTGGATCTGGCTAGCGCATAACACCAGATTGAACTACACCCCGACTCTTGATCTCTCAAGGCGTTTTTGTCCCCTCTTGGAACATTCCGATATCGAAGAATGCCTTTTGGGCTTGACTCCACTGTGTCAGTGCTCCAGAGGGTGATACAGAATCTTTTGAGGGAGGTTGATGGGGTGCTTGTCTATCAGGATGATGTGCTGATTTATGCCAAAGATAATGATTCACATGACATTATCCTCAGAAAAGTACTCAACATTTTCAAAGAAAATGGAATTGTTCTTAAGTCCGAAAAATTGAAGTTTCTTTGCAAAGAGATTGAATTTCTTGGTCATTTACTTTCACACGAAGGTATTAAGCCTAGGCAAGGACTTATGGATGCCATTTCCAATGCTTCTGTAACCAAAGACAAGACTGGCATCAAGTCCTTGCTAGGTTTGTTTGAATACTATTTAAGAGTTATCCCTAATTATGCTTCGATTGTTCAACCCATTAGCAAGATGCTCAAGTTAGGAGTCAAATGTGATTGGTCTGAGGAGTGTGATTGTGCGTTCAATGTAGTCAAGTCTTCTTTAACCCTGATTTGCCCTGCTGTATAGCTGTAGATGCTAGTCAAGTGGGTTTAGGTGCTATCCTCACACAAAATCGTGGAGACAGAGAAAACACTGTTGCCTTGCGTCTAGGGTGCTGAGGAACGCTGAGGTCCAATATTCTGTGATCGAAAAGGAATTACTTGCTTGTTTATGGGCTATTGAGAAGTTTTGTCCTTATGTGTGGGGAAGACGTTTCAAACTTGTTACAGACCACAAACCTTGTGTTTCCATTCTTGGTTCTTATCCCAGTAAGTGTTGCACACTTAGGATAACAAGGATGGTTAGCAAGCTGCTTCAATACCAATTTGATTTTTCACACATTCCTGGCGGTAGGAATGGTAGGCCAGATTTTCTTTCCAGTTTCCCTCAAAACAGTGATGGATCTGGAGGTACTGGCTTCCAAGAAATGTGTGAGGAAGATGCTGAAGATTGCTTTGTGGCTGCATGGACACCTCTGATCTAGCTGTTGGGTCAGAAGAGGATTGGAGAGCAGCTTTGTTAGAAGATAGTCTTCTTAAACAAGTGTGTGTATTAGTCAGAGAAGGCTGGCCTAGGGAAAAGGGGTTGTCTCCTCTCTTGCAGCCACATTGGAAAGTTGAGTCTGAAATCTCTTTAGAGGATGGTGTACTAATGAGATGCGACAAACTTATACCTCCCCACTCTATTAGGCCCACCATTGTCAAAAAGCCTCACGAGGGACATTTAGGTGTCACGCTCACCAAACGTGATGTTCGTCCAGACTACTGGTGGGCGAGCATGGATACTGAGATTGGTGTGCTGGTGGAAAATTGTTCAGTGTGTTGCTCGGCTGAGAAAACCTTTAAGGTTTCCACTCCCCCACTTTCACCTATCGAATGTCCTTCTGGTCCCTGGGTAAAGGTAAGAGTCAACATCATGAGTCCATACGAGGTATTACCTTTGGGAAAGAAGTACATTCTAGTTTTGATGGACTATGCATCTAAATGGCCTGAGATTAAGGTTGTCAAGGAAGCTGGCTCTACCAGCTTTATCGCTTTATTGAAAGAAGTTGTTCTGAGGGAAGGGTTTCCTCAGTTCCTTGTCTCAGATAATGGGACTGAATTTCTTAGTAAGAATTCGAATTTATCCTGACTTCCAGTGGTGTGAAACACTTAAAAAGTTCTCTCTATCACCCACAGACGAATGGTCTCATAGAAAGAATGAATCGGGTGATAGGTGAGTGTGTTAAGTGGGCGGTGGGTGGTAACCCTGATGTTATAAAGTCCTTTAGAAAGCATGCTTTGGTTTTATTGGACCACTCCCCATTCATTCACCATGGTTTCCCCCATTTGAGCTTCTAAGGGGTAGGAGGGCCAATACTTGTTTCAGGCCTGGATGGATGAGCAAATTGTTACAATCTGAGTCCAATGTTCATTCCCTTATGGAAATTGTCAAGTTTAATTCTGATTGTGTGCAGAGTAAACAAAAGGTATAGTTTGACAAAAAAGGGTGTCAAGGTTGTTCCTCTTAATATGGGTGATTTCGTTTGTATCAAGATTCCTGTGCATACCAATAAAAGGAATTAAAAATATGGTGAACCTATCAAAGTTATCAAGGTCAGTAACAATGCAGTTCAGGCGGAAGGTGGTCATTGGTGCAACCTGTCTCAAGTAGTTAAGGCAAGGTCAAGCCCGGTGTTGAATGACCAAGATGAGCTCGTCCCACCTGTTCCTTTTGAATGTAGATGGAGTTCCAGAGTCAGCGTTAGTCCTAAAAGGTTTCGTGAATAATTTGTTTGTATTTTCTTTCTTAGCTTTTATTTTCTGGTGTATCTTGTTTTTCTTTTCTGTTCTGTTCTTCGTTCTCAACTTCGGTTTGTAGGAGAAAGGGAGGTATGTTGTATTCTACTATGTTGCTCTGCTGATGCTGTGATGTCATAGTGTCAGGTGCATGTTAAGAATGTTATGGTGTAAAGAGTGGACTCTGTAACTGCACTGGCTACTGCTTGGCTGTACTGTGCAGGTGCTCATCAACTGCTGTGTAGTCTTTCTTTCAATAAACTCACTCTTCAACCAGACTGCCTCTGAGTGAATCACTACACTATCTAAAAGATTTTGGCACAGTTCTGTAAAACAAAGACTGAACATGTGCTCTCTAGCAATCAGATTGTACAACCCCTTGTAATCATTCACTTCACAGCTCTTTACCCAACCATCCAGTGCCTTGCAAAAATGATCCACACAATCCACACAGGTTTGCTGGGGCAGCTTCTGGCTGTCCCTGAACATCTGCCAATATGTCTTTGGTGAATCCAGATTTCCTGGTTAGTTCCTAGTTCAAGAGAGGATACTCCATCCTGTCCCTTTGCCCTAGGACTAATAGGACATCACTCCATTCTTTAGGCATGTGCCTCCAGACCATAACCCCAATCTTCTTCAGGGACCCTGTGTATCTCCAGGGCAACCTTATAGGCCTCAAACCAGTTGTGTATTTCATATCCTACAACAAAATAAGGCATCAAATCATTTGGTGTTTGGACTATCACTGCCACCATTGGTGCTATAATCTGAAGGTTTCCTGGCCTTGAACTCCAGTGCCCTCATGTTTTCTCATGTTCTAGCAGCAACAGCTTTTTCTCAGCCATGGCTCTCTCAGCCTCACCCTTCTCTACTTCCAGTTTCATTTTGGCGAGCTGCATTTAGAGCTTTCTCTCTACCTTTCTGTCCTTCAGATCATATGCTTTCTGATCCCGCATGGACATCCTCTGGGGTGTGAGTTGTTCTCATGATGCAGCTCAGGACTCAGGTTTGGGACCTCCTCCACCTCATCATTCAAGTTTGCCCTTTACTCCTCAGAGCCATCCTCCTATGGGTTGGTCTTCTCACCTTCAGCCCCCTTTACTTGCATAGCCTCTGAAGCTCAGTCCTGGTTATGGTTAGTGGTGGCAGCTCCAACTCCATCATGTAAAAATGGAGGTAGGGCACTGAAATTTAGATAAAGGAGAGACCAGCCAATGGAAAAATTAGAATAATCTAAAAGAGGGCAAATCTACTAGACCCACAGCTGAACACTAATGTGAGAAATGTAGTTGTTTGCTGAGTGGGGTGTGAAGCTTGCTCATGCAACAGCCTCAATTCCTGTCAGGGTGAACCCCTAAAGTCACAAAATTAACCTGTGCTGAATGCTCTATTAGCTTGTCACAATCAGGCTTAACATAGAGGCACCAACAGCATAAAGTGAAAACACAACACAAGAAATATCTCCTACCAATTTAGACAAATAGAGTAAATGTTAGTAAATTATTTGACACCAAAACAGCAAACATTCAATGAGTGGAAACACAGAGTTATGAACTTTTAAAAATTTAAGGTAAAAACTAGCTCCAAAAAGATGTAAGGGGGCCATTATGATGGTGGGCGGATCACCGCCGCCCGACTGGTGGTAGTGATCCACCCGCCATAACTCCTCGCCCGCCATTTACCCCCGCCATTTTACCATGGCGGGGGGGTACCGCAGCGGATGGAAAGAATGTCCGCTGCTTTTCCGCCGGCAGGCAATCGTCACGATTGCCTGCCGGGCGGAAAAGGCCCACAATATTGTGGCGGTGGCTTGCAGGCACCTTCATCCATATTATGATGTGTGCGGTGGGGATGACTTTCCATGGCAGAGACTCCACCATGGAAAGGCATGCGGCGATTGAATTTGAGGGCCCGTTGGGGGGCCCCGGGAGAGTGGGGGGTGGGTGGCTGCACTGGGGGGTACCTTTGGTACCCCCCCTTCATTGCCATACACAAGGTGGCAGGCACCGCGTGGTGCCTGTCACATTGTGCATTGCAAAGCACAGCATGCCAATTTAACATTATGACAGGTGCCGCTTACAGCACCGCCCGCCACAATGTTAAATACCAGGATGCACCTGCCAGTGTTGCAGGCGCATCCTAATTGGCCTTGCAGGTCCGCCGCACCTGTGGCGGTCGGTCCCGTTTTGCATTACGGTTTGTCCGCCCGCCATCGTAATGGCGCCCTATGTGCTTACTGTGGACATCTAGTCGCCCGAGAGTGGTCACAGTAGAAAAATATGACCAACCGCAGTGGAGAGCAAGTCGAATATAAAAAGTGGATTGAGACCGATCAATGCTTAAGGACTTAGAAGAAATTCAAAGAAAAAGTCTCTAAGAAAGTAGAAGTTCAGTGGGGTATGGCTGCAGGAGGTGTCCTAGGAGGAGGCATTGTCTGGAAGCCGCTGGACAAAGTCACAGTTTCGATTTTCACATTCAGACTCAGTCTCTTTGTTGAAAGTTGGAAATCTCCAACCGCACAAGGCTAGAGGCAGTAGACGAGAGTTCCATGAGGCCAGGGGCCCCTAATGCAAAGGACCACTGAACAGGATTGGTTGCTGCAGAGAAGACCGTAGTGAAAGCTACCGCAAAGTCAGGCAGACCAGGGATGCACCTTGGGAAGATAGTTGAGCCGGTTGGTTTCAGTCTTCTATCTTTTCTCAGATTGTGGGTATCTTGGAGCCTTTAGCACCACTCAAAAGGGTCCAGGACTGGTGAAGCACCACCTGAAGGGGTGAGATTCACTCGGGCTGGGTCCAGGTAAGGTTTCAAGATGGTTGGAGGCTCTTCTATCCATGAGGATCTTATCAGGAGACCAGCAAACTAGTGCTCAGAGTCACTCTGGTAGTCCTATGTTGAAGAAGTGAAACAGGGCTCAAGAAGCAGGGCAGGACTCTGAGGGGTCAAGGCAGGATCCAGGCAGCAAAGCAGTCTTCTGAAATACACAGCAAGCCACAGCTACAGGCAATCCTCTAAGAGTCCTTCTGCAGGTCCAGGAAGTGAACTGAACAATGGATTTGAGGGTCATATTGTTGTACCTGGAGAAGGAGAAGATACTAGAGCATTATTTTTAACTACCAACTGCACCGAGTCATGTGATCTAGGAACAGTCAACTGAACCTAGGGAAGGGAAAAAGGCTCTAATAATCATACAGATCAGACCTCAAAGTTATGTGGTGCCTTTTCCTTAGCATTCAGAAATCCATAAAACACAAGCAGACTTGGTCTGAGATCTGAAAGGAATTAGTGAATCAATGCTCAGTATAGGCTGTAGAGATGAATTTCCAGTAATTTTCTGGACACAATTTCTTAATTCCTTAATTTCCTTAATTTCTTAATTCTTCATAATGAGAACAAAAACGTTCCTTATTGCTTGAAGTATCTTAATTACATTTTTTTGTATGGGCAAAAGAAAGGGGTCAACGCATGTTAAGAGGCATGTAGCACTTTCCCTGTGCCACTTAAGGTACACAGGAGAGACGTATGACGGATGTAGATCCATGAAGGGTGATTTATCTGATTGAACACCCATCTAATGGATAGGGTATTGATTTGATACTGCTGCTCGTTTTACTTTGTTAAATACGCATTTGAAGTGTTAATTTTATGAAAATCAAATGTCAAACAGTAATTATACAATGTATTGGCCCCGATGAAGTGACTTTGATGGTGCAAATCACGTGTTAGCCCCTTTTGGTTCATGCACAAAAATAAAATTTGGATACTTCAGCACTTTTGTGGAGTTTAATATAAAGAATTTGGATATTGAATGAAATCCCTATACAAATGTTTTCAAAAAACATAAGCAATAATATTTTCATTTCATTTTCAAGTATGGAAAACATCTAAAAAATGTAAAGTTCTAAAACGTATCACTTCATTCCCCTGGGAAATATTAAATTGATGGGCTCTGTCAACAGATATAAAAGCATATCTGATGAAGAGCGGCTGCCCTGGTCTAACAGGGGTGGTACTTCGAGTGCACCCATTGGGCTAAACCAATGTGCATATTGCAAGCTGGAGGGACATTGGCAGAATGAGTGCCCGGAGTTATTGCAGAAAGGTGAGGCCCGAGAGGTCAGGGGTTTAGAGGACGTGGAAGAGAAGGAGGAGGCCGTGGGGAGATGCGATCAGAGAATACATCATCTAATAGACAGAGCAGAACTATTTTGACGACCCCCGAGGGAGGCAGTACTATCATGATGACTATGACATGGCCGAAGTGACGGGGATGTCTCACAGCTAGGATAGCCAGGGACAGGGCAAGGGACCAGTTCTGGTGCCTGTAGATCAACGCGGACCATATGTCACTACGGATTTACAAGGTATGACCGAGAAATTTCTAGTTGATACAGGGGCTATGAATAGCTCTATTTCCCGTTTGCTGGTCCTGGGGACAGCTTTGTCTGGCCAAAACAATGTTTTGGTGGGTTTCTCAGGCATGCCAGTTGTTAACCCCATTGCCAAGCCCCTTGCTCTCACTATTGGCCCCTTTACGGTTGATTCACCCTTTTTTATTAATGTTAAATTGTGGGGAGAATCTGTTGGGATTGGATTTGTTAAAAAGGTTACATGCGTCAATTTTTTGTTCTCCATGACTATTGGACCGTAGGTGGCCCGTGCCAAACAATGCCTCACAAAAGATGCCTCCCTTCCCACTGAGTTTAAAGATGTGCCACGTACATTGTGGGCTATAGGAGACACAGATGTGGGGTTAATCCAGATCCCACCGGTTTCTATACAGATTAAGGACAATGCTGTATTGCCACGTATTCCCCAGTCCAAGATATCCCAAGCAGGATAAAAGGCCTTATTGCAAATAATACAGGATTTGATTATGTCTGGTGAGGTTGAGAAGACAGTGGTGAATGTGTGTAATAGCCCTATTATTGCCATTCTTAAAAAGACACTCTTCGATTCTTCCGATGCCCACCCTGATGTTTACCACTATGTAATTGACCGTAGAGAGGTGAACAAAATAGTAGTTCCCCATCACCCTGTGGTTCCAGACATTACCACAATCTTAACAATGGTTCCCCCTCAGCAAAAGTATTTTCCGTGATCGATTTGAAGAATGCTTTCTTCAGCATTCCAATCCATACTGATAGTAGATATCTGTTTGGATTTGCAAAAGCCGGAAGGAGCTTTAGATTCTGCCGTTCTCCGCAAGGCTATACAGAAAGTCCTAGTATCTATAGCCAAGCTTTGAAAGCTCAGTTGGCTTCATTGGAACTTCCCCCTGGTAATGTGCTGTTGTAGTATGTTGACTACCTCCTTGTGGCTTTAGACACTGAAGATGGTTGTAAAGGGGCCACGGTTAAATTACTGTTAGATTTGGCACACCATGGACACATGGTGTCACTTTTTAAATTTCAATATTGTCGACAAGAGGTCAACTATGTAGGTCACCTACTGTCGAAGGAGGGATGCTGACTAACACCTGAACGCATAGCTGCTATTACTAATATGCCTGTTTCTAAGACCCAATGCGAGGTGTGCATAACTTCGTATTGTCGTCACTCAATCCCTAATTATTCCTTACTAACGAAACCCTTTATTTACCTGACCCTCAAAGAAGTGCATGATCCCTTGCCATGGACATTTGCATGCCAGCAACCTTTTGAGCAATTAAAGTTTGCGCCTAGCTCTGCTCCTGTGCTTGGTACTCCTGATTACCAGAAGCCTATAGTGCTCTACCTACACGAGGCTGATAGTTGCACGCTTTCTGTTCTAACACAGGGTTTCGGTGTAAAGCAGAGACCCTGCAATTATTTCTCTGCTATTTTTGACAACTTCACCAGAGCTCTCCCGAGCTGCCTGAGAGCTGCCGTGGTGGTGGCAGGTTCTATCAGAAAACCGGCAGGGCTCGTCCTTGATACTGATCTCACAGTAATGGCACCTCATGCTGTGGATACTCTATTGAATAAAACGAAGATGCAGCATCTTACTTGTGCGCGTCTGACTGGATGTAAATTAACCTTGTTTGCACCGCACATTACCATCATACAATGTTCTACTCTGAACCCCTTCGGAAGAAAAGGACAATGATGTCCATGATTGTTTATTTCAGACTGAGTAAGAAACGAAAGGACAGGTGTTCCCTTATCTGATCCCCAAGGAGAACTATATGTCGATGGCTCTTGTTTCAAACTACCAGATAGAACTACCACTGCAGCTTATGGAATCACAACGTTACACATTGTAGTTGAGACATCCTGTATCCCATACCAATTGGCCCAAGCTGCAGAGTTGGTTGCCCTCCTTAGGGCTTGTGAATAGAGTGAGGGACGGGCTGTTAATGTCTATACTGACAGCCAGTACGCCTTTGGGGTGGCCCATAATTTCTGGCACCTCTGGGCGAAGAGAGGGTCCTTGACCTCGCATGGGTTGTGAATACAGCATGGTCCATTGATACATAGACTGTTGCCAGCATTGACACTTCCTGATAAGTTGAAAATAATAAAACGCAGCGCTCATAAAGCAGTAACAGATGATGTTGGAAGGGGAAATGCGTTTGGAGATTAGACAGCTATGGAGACAGCTGGATCAAAGATGAAAAAGATGTTTGTGGCAGGTCCCACTAGGTGGGTTCCAGACAATGGAATGTTGGAGCACACATTAGAAAATGTCAGGGAAATACAGAGTGAGGCTACCGTAGATGAACTGGCAATATGGGAGGAGAGTACAGGGCGTTTGGATGAGGATGGGTGCTGTACTGACCTTTTTGGGAAACAGAAATGGTTGCTGCCCAATGCATACGTGCTCCCTGTTGTGACCATGGCCCATGGTTTAGCACATATTAGTCATTAAAGACTGGTGGAAGGCAAACAGGAGGAACTCTTTGTCTTCATGATATGGCCCCTTATAGTTCCTATAAGCTATTAGTCACTACCCCTGCTGCTGCCATGTAATCCACAACACTCCCCTCACCTGCTCTGTTTGCTCAATGTGGGCTTCACATACTCCCCTGCATTAGTTTAAACTATTCTCCATCAGGACACAACAGGAAGTGGGAGACACCTGCCCAGCCCTACCCGCTCAACCATGTTGTTTGTGTGGTCTTAATGCATTTCCTTCCGCTGCTTCAACTTGATATCTATCAGTATCCAACAGGGAGCAGGGAAGAACACGTTCAAGTGAGTAGTAGCGTGTAGCAAGGAAACAGTTTCCTGTGCTCTTCACTATGTCAGCACTTTTGTGTTTTATAATCAACAGCATGCTCTGCACCTCTATCCAGTTGTAAGCTGGGCTGCTCAGTGAGCAGTGCTCACTCTCATTTAGCACTTCCCTCTGCCCCAGCACAAGAGACTTAAAGTAGATGGGTGAATATAGCACAGCAATTGGTCTAGTTTCTAATAGATTGTATAATGGAAAAGCTACTATAACACTGGCACTCTGAATCACTGCCTGCTTCCACTAAGTCTTCCGCTCCAGTTCCCAGGAGGTCCTCTTTGTGAGTCAGTCACCACCTCCTTTAAGCAATTCAGTCATTATGAATTTTGGTGGTAACATAATGGTTATTCAATCCAAAGGTTGTGTTATGCTTTTATGATTTGTTGAGCTCATTCTCACCTTGTAGGGTACCCTGGTACTTCGCAATTGTGAGTGTAAGCACAGCTAGTGACTAGTAATACTACAAAAAAAGTTTTCAGCTGCTTGTGTAATTCAAGAAGTGAGGAGGAGGCTCTTCCACACTTTAGGAGCAATGTAGGAGAAGGATTGACTACAAGAACTGGTTTTCCGTATCCGTGAGATTTGTGAAGTAAGAGTCCAGTCGAGTGGAGGTGTCTTGAAGGTTTGTGAAAGCAGATGCAATTGTTGAGCTATGGTGGGTCAGTGTTATGTAGTACCTTCAAAGTGTGGGTGAGGAGTTTTAATTGTACTTAGATGTGAATGGGTAGCCAGTGGAGCTCCTTCAGGTGTGGTGGGATGTGAGTGTGGCATGGAAGGTTGAGAGTAATTCTGACTGCTGAGTTCTGAATGATCTGCATTTTCTGGTGCACTTTTTGTTAATCTTGGCTTATAGAGGGTCCTTTAGTTCAGCTTGCTTGTGACCAGGACCAGCGTGAAGTTTTTCTCTATGCTGATTGGGAGCCGCTTCGCTAGTCTTGGGAGAGTGATCTTGTGGAGGACTTCAATTCCCAGGGGGCCTGTTGATCGGAGCCGCACCTGCACGCACTTACAGAGCCTGCCGGTGCCCTTATAGCGCCACCCCGCTCCCGCGCAGCGGACGCGCGCGGACGTATGCCGGGCGGGCCCGTTTGAGACCGGTGGAGGCCGGGCTGGGCTATCCCTCTAAGCCCGGTGCTCCGCCTGTCATATCGGAGGAGCGGCATTTGAAACTTGGTAAGAGTCTTAACTCTATTTTAACATCCTGATACATCTATTTGGACCTGAGTGGTTTGAATCATTCCTAAACCCCCATTTCCCCATGGTGACGAGTAGAGCGCGCCTGCCACCGGCACCAAAAGGTGGCAGCATGGCTGAGACTTTGGGAAACTTCATTACCCGTGCTAGTAATGTTCTGGCATATGAAATCGCTGTCACTGAACGCCGGTTATCATTAGAGCCATTACCAGGGAAACGTTCCTCTTTAGGAGGCATTATGACAGCCTGCTCTACTGACAAAGGTCCAAATGTACTCTACGGGGCTAAACACACTGAGGCACTTCCTGATGCATCAGCAACACAACGGGCCTTAGAGGTACCAAGGCCAATTGACTTAGGGCAAAATGAGCCATCTGTACAAAGGAAAGAGCCATTACCGCCCGCCCCCAACTTTATGAACACTGTTACAACAAAGTCAAAGACGGAGCAGTCCGTGAGGAGTAAGGGGCCAAGAATAAATCCATCGAAGGGGAAGCAGCGCGAGGGAGGTCCGACGAGACACAACAATAATAAAAAACCTAAAAATATACCCAACTTGAATAATGGACATAACGATTCACCCGAGCAGGAAGGTCTACCTGTAACATCGGGATTGGATATCATACCATCTACGTCATCTGAACTCATTTTGAAAGACTCTTCTAAATGTTCAATTGATGATGCATTTTGGGTAAAGATGGAGTTATTAATCTCTGGGAGCTTATCTCCATTATCTAAGCGACTAGCCATCGTAGAAGAAAAATTAAGGCTGATTCTTATTGCTGCGGACTCAAATCGCAGCGAGATGGCTCAGCCAACTAAGAAGGGACTTTGTCAACTAATACCTTCACAGCAAGCTGCCTTGCCGGTTGCAAGAGAGAATGAGTTAGACCCATCTAGTAATATAATAGCACCTGATAGGGACCAATTGCAAAGTAGTGAGAGAATTGTTGCCCCTATCCATCCTTCCCAAATCCCCCAGGTCCCTACTGATGCTAGGGTTGTTAGGAATTCAGCCCAATTGCATAATCTAGTGTCTATCACTGATTGTAGCAATAATTTACATCTAGGTCATAAAACAAAATTACCAAGACCAGATCTCCCCCCTGAGTGTAGCTCTCATGTAGTGGTTTTAACTGGCGTTCCTGAACTCCCTGTTGATAAAATTGGACCATACATGGCCCTGAAGAATAAGGTCATGTATTGGCTCCGTGTAAATAGATCCCTGCCACCTTATCTTGATGGGGAAATTATGATGGTGCGCAGAGTGGAGTGGGTGGGCAGGAGCGTGAAAAATATAAGGGGTGATTGTATCCTCATAACCTTCAGGGATAAAGGGGTGACTAAGTTTCTAGGGGATAGAGGATGGGCTAGATCCCGGGATGGAATTCAATCTTTTCCCCTCTCATATTTTTATTCAATCAAAGTACCCAACCTTGAAATAGGTTTTGTGGATCAAAATGGGGTCATGAGGGAAAGGTGTAGGGGCCCCTTTGGGACTAGAGGGGCCCCTCATCATGACCCATGCCCCCCTATTCAATGCCACAATAGGTTCAGTACCCTTGATCTTGTTGATTGACTGCATCCTGAAGGTGAGGCCACTAAAAACATCAGACCCCAGAGGGTGGATCACCCTCAGGTGGGAAGACAGGTAACTTTTTCTGGACAGATTAAGGCATGTAATAAACAGGAACGTTTAAGGGTAGTACCCACTGCTTCACAGGGGCAATTTCAGCAAATAGATTTGGCCTTGGAATATGCTCGAGATCCCAATAGAATTGAGACTAGTATAAGTATTGTTCCCACCCAACAAATGACTGTCAGCCTCCCCCTAACTGTAGAGTCAACAGATAATGGGGGGGACACATTTGGACAACCCATACAGTTCTATATGGGCCCCCAAACAAGAGCCAACCTCACCCAAAAATTAGAACATGAAGCGGGCCTAAAAATCTTATCCTGGAATTTGGCAGGTATTGGCTCATTGTTGGATTCCCCGGACTGGGGAGAGTTCATAGATGGCCACGACATATGCCTTTTTCAGGAAACCTGGGCAATGAAAGCATGTCATCGCCTTGGGTTTGTTACGTATTGGGAATCGTCAGTAAGGGCCCTAAGAGGGAGGCCATCTGGTGGATTGTGCATTTGGGTGAAAACACATTTGGGCTGTGCAATTAGAGTAATAGACACTGGCTCATTGGATATTATGTGCATAGCCCTAAAATTTCGGGATCATCCGGAGCTGAATTTAATTAACATTTATTCCCGCCCCGTGAAGTATGGACAAACATCTAGCACCCTGTTAAAACTAGAAGATTTCCTGAGTATACTACCCAAGCAGGACCAATTGCTCATAGGTGGTGACTTTAACTGTCATTTCGAACCATTGAATGGTGTGTCCAGCTCAGTCACCCAAGAAGAGGACCAAGTATGGGCAATCCCCCCTTGTAACTCATACCCTACGAAGGGATGGACACCCCTGGTTCTTCAACTCACCGCATTAACCCTTACCCACTCATTAAGGGCATGCAAAGGAAGGCACCCAGCGGATAATCCTGGTAAATTTACATTCCAACGGAATAGTTATGCCTCCACCATAGACTACATAATGCTCAAATTGGGAATGTGGTCTAGGGTTTTGGAATTCCAGGTAGTAAATCGCAGCGAAAGCGATCATAATTAGGGCTCCCGGTTTTATGGTATTTATTTTTTTGCCATTTCCGTCTGTATTTATCCATATTTATTTTTTGGGCATTTTTTCTGTATTTATCCACATTTATTTTTGCCACAAGCAAAAGACGACGCTACAGCTAGTATTTTTCCACGTTTATTTAAATTGACAATTTTGTTCATTTTGTAGTGCAATATAGGCTATATTATACTAGAAAATGAATAACATAAGGTTAAAAAAAGGGCAGGAGGTGTAGGGTGGAGAGAGAAGTTGGGCTAGCTCACCCACAGCAAGGCTGTAAACACCTGCTCAAACTCTTGTTGCAAAAGGCCAGGAAAAAAAAAGCGCAAGCTAGTACATACATGGCAGCTGAAGCTAGAGCACCTAAAAATAAGACTTGCCTGATCACACATTTCATTCCGGCGCATCTTTAACAGTCTCCATAACCACACTCTCTCAGATACATTGAATTAGTTATATAGCGCCACTCATACCAGTGTAGGGTGTCCGAGCACTTTGCATCACACACACATTACACAGAGACAATCAATCATATGTGTTTTAAATCAGAATATAGGAAATGTTTACATAAGACAAAGGACTAAAAGTGTAGGAGTCACATGTCACCCATACTGGTAGGCAGTATAGTTTAAGAGTGCTTGGTGTGGAGAAGCACAAACGCAGAGTCGAAAAAGAAACAGCAGAGTTGGGAGTTTTCTTTAATGGTAAGAATAGATTTCTGGTCAAATGAACCCTTTTTGCAACATTAATCAATGTTCTAATGTATGCTTTGCAGTGTGTATGCAGTTCTATGATGAAAATTAATAGCTCACTGCTAAATATTAGGACTTTAAGTTATAAATTGCAAGTAACAAAACGATGTCTCTCTTAAAAGCAGTAACCTGCTGATGTGTTCACATTACATGCACTCTGAAATCAACTTGGTACACGTTCTTAGCAGCAGGCATATTAACCCTCTGCACTAACTATTCAAAACAATGATCTCTCTCCAGGAAGATAATTAATCACACGAGTTATCTTGACATTTTTGTGAGGCCTGGCAATTACCGGAGGAAAGAAACGCTGCAGCAGGTGCTTAAAAAACATAATAAACTTGCAAACAGGCGCCCCCAGGAAGCCAGCACCTGGTGCGGTGGCACCGGTCGCACCACCCTAAAGCCGGCCCTGCTTACTGGAATCATCAGTCAGTCCTTTCAGCATATGTAGTACGAAAGAGACAGGCGGGCGACGCTGATGCATCTGTTAGCATTCTCTTGCGCTCCTTACAGAAGCGAAGAGCCTCGGAGTTACAAAGAGATGAATGCTGCTAGCGGGTGGTGTGGTGTTGTGGGCCCGGGGCCCACATGCTGATCACTACAGGTGGTAACCATAGCAACAAG
This sequence comes from Triturus cristatus, assembly GCF_964204655.1. Classification (NCBI taxonomy): domain Eukaryota; kingdom Metazoa; phylum Chordata; class Amphibia; order Caudata; family Salamandridae; genus Triturus; species Triturus cristatus. Next base: position 420,572,367 of record NC_140583.1, on the reverse strand, counting down.
ACGACGCCAGTGGAAGTATGCGAGGACGAGGGAGGTGAGTAGTGAAACAGTCCGCATTTTGAGGACTTGTTTTGCAAACGTGGCTCCTGTCCCTTTGCCAGCACAAAGGCGCAGTGGTACGACCGTCTAATTTCATTTTGGTTCCATGCCCCTCTAAAACCATCTCAGTCACTGGACGGGCAAAGATCTCTCTTTTAGCCCTTCACTAGCTGTAAAATGTGCCTGTGGGGATCGACGTGTGCGGGGTCGGGTAGAATATAACATCAGGAGCGCTTTCAGGCAAAAAGACACACATTTAACCACATGCCGATAAACAGATCTCAAAGTGTGATTGACCGCCAGCCGCACCCGAGTACTTAACAGGTCTTTAAAAAGACCATTCACTAGATAACAAGGCTTTGTTGTTTTTTTCACCCCTTCTTACCAGACTGCGAGCAGTGTCTCCAGGACCCCCTGTGCTCAGTGGCTTAAACACCGAAACGAAACGTAAAGAGCTGCCTTTTACACGGGACAGCAGCGTGGCAAAATTTGCTAGTATTTTGCCGTTTCAAAATATAAATACAGACAAAGGAAATATAGATTTCCGTCTGTATTTATATGTAAAAATCCGTAAAAACGGAAAACCGGGAGCCCTAATCATAATCCCCTTGTCATTACTCTGGAAGGCTATGATAACTTCTTACATCAGCCTAAGGACGTTAATCATTTACCCCCTCTGGTTACTTCATGTGGTGGTCGGAGAGTTAGATGGGAAAAGATTGCCCAATCCCAAACTGAGTTTGGAGATATGTACAGGGAGATTTATCCGCTTTTAGAGCGAGTGCTGGACCCTGGTGTTGCGGGAAATGGCCCTTTAGATCAGGGCAATATAGGCTCCACTCATGTAGAGCTATGTGCTACCCTAGAAGGGTACTTTTATCGGGAAATAAGGAGGAAATCCCAAAATCTGAGAGAGAGATCATTATGGTTTACCAAAACTTGTAGAGAAGCAAAGTTATCACTCTTAGTAAACCTAAAAGGGGGGAATAAGGTATTGATTAAGGAGGTGAGGGGCCATTACAAGAAAGTGATCATAGACACAAAAAAGGAATAGGAGTACAATAGATGGGAGGAAATCTCTAATACACTAAGGAAAAAGGACTCCATGGCATTTTGGAATTTGGTTAAAACTGGGTCCTCTGTCTCCCAAGTAGCAGTCCAACCTAATTTAGGGGAGGACGTTTGGCGTCGGCATTACCAAGACCTTTATGCCAGTAATCCAATAGCCCCAGAACATTATGAATCCCTAACTAGGCAAGTCCTTTTTTTGACTATGGGTGATAATTATTTATGTTCACTAGAAGAGGTTAAACTGGCCTTGAATAAAGTCCTCCCAAACAAAGCCCCAGGACTAGATAGGATACCGGGTGACCTGTATAAGAGCGAATAGGTTGTATGGGCTCCCTATTTACAAAATCTTTTTAATGCAATTTTTACAGGAATGTCACCGCCGCATTCATGGGCCGGTGCCGAGATCATTCCGATACACAAAAAGGGCTCCCCAATGGATCCGGCAAACTATAGGCCGATTAGCTTAATAGAAGTGGCACAGAAGATCTTTGCACGTGTTTTATTGGGGAGGCTCCAAGCATGGATGGAAGAGTTCAACATCCTGACCCCTCTACAGGTGGGCTTTAGAGCTAAAATGTCAACAATAGATCAACTGTTTAGATTACAGATGATCTATTGGAAATCCATCAAATTGGAAGGAGGCAGCCTTTATCTTTCCTTTGTTGACTTAAAGTCTGCCTTCGATATGGTAGATCGACGACAGATGTGGGACCTTTTGAAGGGAATGGGTGTTCCCCATACCTATGTTATCTTTTGGAAACTCTACATAAAAACACCTTTGCCAGGGTAAGGTATGGTCAAAACAGCGAATTAACATCTCCCTTCCCCGTTGAAAGAGGTGTGAGGCAGGGTTGTGTGCTTGCACCGACCCTCTTCTCTCTTTTTTTAAATGGGCTTGTGGAAGACCTGCTAGCTTTAAGAGATATAGATGCACCCAGGCTAGCTGGCAGGAAAATACCTGCCAGTGTATCACAGACGATACACTGCTCCTGTCCAAGACTGCCATGGGGATGGAAAGAGTCTTGGAGGGCTTTGCTACATTCTGCAGAAAAAGGAACCTGGTCATTAACGTTAATAAGACCAAATACATGGTTCTGCACGCGGACACCACTAACTGTCCTATCCCAAAATTGGACAATCTGCCGTTGGAGCGAGTAACTGTGTTTGATTACTTGGGGTTAACATTAAGCAATAAAATGGATTGGTGACCCCAGATTTTGAAGGCTAATTTGAAACTGGTTCAAGTTTCTGGGGGAATCCTGAAGATGTATAGGGACAGCCCGTTAAAGTTAATTAGCCCGCTTGTAGAGGTCTATAAGGTCCAGGCAAGAGGTGTGGCGGTCTATGGCGCTGAACTTTGGGGCCATAGTGTAGTTCAGATTTTAGCAAGGTCAGAAAACCATTTTATGAGGCAACTTTTAGCATTACCCATGAGCACTCCCCTTCAGCCCCTCAGGATGGATCTTGGCATTCATCCAATAGTAGATCTGGTTGCTTCACGCCCGGTTATGTACTGGCGCCGATTGTGGAGCACACCAGAACTTAACAATTTTAGGGAGGAATTAAAATCAATTATGACACTCCCAAGGGCTGGTACCATCCCGTGGCTTGCATATATTAAAAAGTCTTTAGGTGAAATTGGAAGGGAAGACCTTTCGCTCAATCCAGAGGAGACCTGTGCTGTCCTACTAAAAAAATCTCTGGCCAAAGCGATAGAGGAACATAAATTGACACAAATATTATGTTCAGAGTCCAGTACTAATCAGACCTCTGTATTCCTCGAAATGAAAATAAGCTATAGCTTTGAGCCAGCACTGGATTTGATCCAATCATTGTTTGCCAAGAAGCTTTATATACAGTTTAGGCATGGATCCCTTCCCCTATTCTGCAGGACGAATAAATGGGAAGGACCTATAACCCGACCCTGCCCAGGGTGTAGTACGTACGAAGAATCAGAGGTCCATGTAATATTCTTTTGTAAGGCTTACATAAATCCACGCAGAAAATGGATCATCCAACTTGCTAAAAACCTTGGTGTAAGTAACTATAGAGATCTATACAGGGTAATGAAATATGATACTTCTCCCATTTTCGTCACAGTAACTGCTAAATATCTATTCTTAATGTGGGTAATAAGAAAACATCTTGTACTGTAATGCTTTTTTTTACAAGCTATGTCACTTTTTAATTTATCTTGTGACAAACATCATTTTTTTTTTATATACTTTATGAATATATATTGTCCAAAATTATTGTTTTATGAGGGGTTTTAGGATAACTGTTTTCATGTGTAGATTTGTTTTCTTTTTTTAAATGTGATGTCTGTACTTTTATGGCATTTTCGCCGAAATAAAGTTTTCTGACTGACTGACTGACAATTGGGAGCTACTTGAAAATCTTCCTCAGTATCTTCAGGGTATGAAAGCCTGAGATAGTGACGGCATTGACTTGGATGGTCATGTCGAGTTTGCTGTTGATGATGGTCTTCGCATGAGCCATGGGGGTGGTTGTGGGTCCTAGCTCTATTGGCCACTAGGTGGAGTCCCACAGTGTTGTGCTCTTACCAAAGATCACAATTTCGATCTTGTTGGTGTTTACCTTTAGATAGGTGCTCCTCCAGTGGGCAATTTCAGTCAACCAGGTATTGAACTTGATACAGATAGTGGGTATCTTGTCTATGAGGGAGAGAATGAGTTGTATGTCATCTGCTTAGGAGAGGATGTTAATATCGAGAGCAGATGATGCTGTCTAGAGGGATCATGTATGCATTGAAGAGGATAAGATCGGGAGACATTAGGAGAGGTTTGTTTGGTCCAGTTGTGGGCTGAAGTTGCAGTAAATGGAAGTGTTTTCTTTTTGCTGAAGACTTAGAATTGAGAGAAATTGTTGCAGAGGTTCTGTGGGGGAGTGAGCGAGATATAAGTGGCTGATGGTGAAGTGAAATCTTTTACAATGGTAAAGATTTTGTAGCTTCTGTTGGTGCTGGCATCCATGTGGCCTGCCAGAGTGGTTTCTTTGGTGCTACAGATAATTTAGTGGCAACTTCTGAGGGCAAAATTGAATGTGTTCCTGTCTGCATTGTGCTGGCTCAATCTCTATGTGAGCTCCAGTTGTTTGAAGTAGTGTTTCATCAGTCTGAGTTCCTCTGTGTACCAACTAGCCCAGGTTCTGGATCTTTTGTATTGTTGTGGTTGAGGGGGCCAGGGAGATGGTACAGGAAGTGATCCAATTGCTGAAATTCTTGATGAATCTGGGGAGGTTGCTCTTGTGCTTAGGTCGGTGGGTATTGAGAGCAATGTTCCAGTCCTTGTCAGTAATGCTGTTTCAGTTTCGGTAGGCTGGTATGGCAGTTATCCATGTTTGTGGGACCAGAACAGAGATGCTGAAATTGACAAGGGCATGGTCTTCCAGGGGACTGGTGTGGGCTAATTGACTCAAATGTAGCAAAGTTGGTAAAAATAAGATCCAGGAGGTGTTCTTCAATGTGGGTTGGTCCCTTTACTCATTGGAAGAGGCCCTGGTGTCCAAGGTCTTCAATGAGTGCTCTTGAGTTGGGGTTGGTGTGGTCTTCCCGGTGGAAGTTCAGGTCTCCGAGTAGGATGCAATTGCTAGCATTGAGGGTGAGTGGTGCAACAAGGTCTCTGTTAGTGAAGTTGATGCACAGCCCCAGTGGCCTGTAGATGGGAGTGCCACTTAGGGTGAGGTTGGATGTGATGTGGAGCTTGAACAACAGATCTTGTGGATTATGGTGGGTCCTCCTCCGGGCTTGTGAAATATGTCTTGCCTGGCAATCTTTTACCCAGCAGAGATTGTTGTGGGGATGCAGGATTTAGCCTGTTTTTTGGGGGAAAAGATAGGTTTGGGGGAATGTTAAAGATATATATGAGTAGAGAAGTATATTTTCTGCACAAAGATGCTCCTCCAGTAACATTTATTTCAAACTGCATCACCAATCATGGCACTGCGTATGCCAAATGTTCACAGAAGGCATGGCCATAATGCTTTGTGAGAATGCCACAAACTTCCCCACTACAAAGCACAAGGACTACTTCCACTATATGGGGATACGTGTGGATGAACACTCAATCAGGATGTGTAACTGCCTTCACAACAATGCACACACACTTTTTCTATATTACAGTAGACTAGAGTACCTAATGAACAGGCCCAGACTGGCCATTCTGCCTCTCTGGTATTTTCACCATTGGGCTACAGCCTGCTTTCAGAGCACAATGGTAATTTTAGACATGGCTTCAATTAGTCTGTGTCTGTTGCAAACATTTTTGCCGGGGCCAATTTTAGTTTCTAGGCCAGCAACATTAAAGAACATGTCTGATGCCTACCCACATAAAGACCATATTGATGTATTTTTCCATGCAATAAGACGTTTCCTTTCTGACTGATGATAGAGTGTGATATGAAATATGAACATTTATATGGATGACAGTCCTATATCCATATGTGGGAGGGAGCTATACTCTTTATGGAATGCATGTTTGAAGAGGTGAATCTTGGCACCTAGATTTGGAGAAAGATGCCCAAAGTATGAACCAGAAGATAATTATACACATAATAAGAGGAATTCATTAAACCAGGCAATGAGAGGTAAATCTGATCTCAGTCACTGCTGGGAGCACTGCAAACTATCTTGCATTGACTTAGCTCACTGTATTACTACTGAACACAAATCATGTATACATTTCCATCAGAGTAGATCCAGGGAACAACCTTAAAACTATACTCAGTGGGTTTTAGAAACTATCAGCCCCTGGCCAAATAAGCTACTGTGATTTGCCAAAAATAATGGTGCAATGAAAGAATTTTCAAAATCGTATCTGTAGAGCATCAGGTCACTGTTGCTGTGCCCTATAGGGGATTGCCAAGTCAAATGGACAGCACTCACCAACAAGTGAAATCCACAATGGAATACAATGGGAGGACACCAGAGCTTGGAGTCAACACATGGTCTTTTCTAGGCATTTGAACTGCACATGCTCAGTCTAGCTGTGATTGTCATTTTTACTGTTGGTAGGCACACATCTAGTGCCTGTGAGAAGTTGGCTTGATATATGCTGTCCACTAGTTATAGTGGGCACCTTGTATCAGTCCAACAACCCCTTATGGTGATAGGTTAAAGACAACCTTTATTGAAAGCTATCCTAGTGGTAGCTATGGAGAGCAGCCTTCAGGCTAAGTCTTGAAGGAATGTAAAGCAGGTTGTTTTACCAGCCTATAATCTCTTGAATGATCAAATGAAAGGCAAACCACACCAGGTATATATTTAAAATATATGTATTTAAGATAAGACACACCCCTCTAGTCTCTTTATGAGGCTGGAGTTTGAAGTACTTAAGTTACAATTCAGTATTCAACAGTAAAAGCACAAATACATGTTTGGAACCTAGGGGCGCACCAAACTATATACCAATAAAGTGGTATAAGAACCATGACTGAACTAGACACAAGGCCTAGAGCCTGTAGAAGTGCTTGGCCCACAAGGAACCACCCAAGGCAGTGACACAGGGAACCCACGGGTATCTCGTGCAGTGTGAGAACACAGCCGCGAATCGCCGTTAACTTCGATGGGGAAAGTCATGATTGGAAATTTAGAGTTTAAGGACACTTAGGGGATGACTACGAGCGAACCCTTTTGGACTTAGAGGTGTCTAGGGCCAACACCCATGGGAGCACCGGAGTACTCGAGTTACCTCACCCGGCGAAACCGGGTGCATAGGTGTCAAATGGTGTCGGGTGACGGCGTCGTTTTCAATGGAAGCTGCTCAAGAAGTGCTGCTGCTGTGAAGAGAAGTGTCCAAAGAGATCCTGGATCGAGGTTGGAAGGAACCTGAAAGAAGAGGGGACAGAGTTTGGGGGGGGGGGGTAGTATTACAAAGCGTTTGACACCAAACACGACATGTTTCCGTGCAGCCAGTCTAAAGTTAGCATTTACCGCGTGGTTATAATGCACTTAAGAGTATATGGTCAGGCTGCACCACAAACAGCATCAGAGGAGGCACTCCGAACGCTGCAGAGGGTCTCTGCTCATGCAGGGGCACCCTCTCACATAAAAACTAAGCACTCTGCCTTCAGGATTGTTAAGGTCTGCCATAGGAGTGACTTATAGGTTTTATATGTGTGTACAATGGTAGTGATATAGGTAGCCTATGCCACAGTAAGGGGTGCAGGCACCACCTTACCCAGGCTGCAATAGCAGACCTGTGGTGTCATTTTGGAGTGCTTCCCAGGGGTGTCATTTATTTTATTTTTTATTTATTGAAATTTATAACGCGCAACAGCTACCCTCAATGGGTTTCCCGGCGCAAGGGATAGACTCAAGAAGAAAGCAGACCTTGTAAAAAACAACACCATAAGACCTCAAAAGCGGCACAGATCATTGAAAAAGTATGGTTTTCAGCTTTTTTCTGAAAGTAAAAAAATTTGTTTCCATTTTTAAAGAAATGGGTAGGGTATTCCAGTATTTAGGGGCAAGATGTGAAAAAGCCCGTCCCCCCATTCTTACAAGTTTAAAACGAGGAATAACAAAGTCGCAATTAGCAGAGGATCTGAGAGTGCGTCTGGGCTTGTAAGGGTGGACCAAACTTTGTAGATATCTTGGTGCAGAGCCTTGCTTGATTTTAAAGAGATAGCATAAGGCTTTAAAATTAATACGACTAGGGATCCGAAGCCAGTGTAAGTCACGCAACGCCTGAGTGGCCGATTGTCTTCTCGTAATGTTACAGAGAAGTCTGGCCGCTGAATTTTGGACCACCTGAAGTCTGTAAACAGTGGCCACATCAGTACCAAGGTAAAGGACATTTCCGTAGTCTAGGCGAGATGTAACTAACGCCTGGACAACGGTTCGTCTGGTGGAGGAAGGCAGCATCCAGAGAATTTTCTGGAGCCATCGCAAGATGGCAAAGCAAGTAGCGGCCACCTTTGTGGCCTGCTGTCGCATGGAGAGTTGGTCGTCAATAAAAAAAACAAGGTTACGGACCACAGAGGACCGCTGGGGAAGGGATCCCATTTCCCTAGGCCAATGTTGAGGGCCCCATAAATCCTTATGTTTCCCTAGAATGAGAATTTCGGGTTTGTCACCGTTTAGTTTAAGGAGATGCCTTTGCATCCACTCCGCTATACGTGGCAACCCGACTTTCAGAATCGATATGTCATTGCTCTCGCAGCTGGAAAGGGAGAAAACAATCTGAGTGTCATCGGCGTATGAAAAAATAGTAAGCCCGGCGTCCTCAGCAATAGAGGCCAGGGGTCTTACATATATGTTGAACAACAGGGGGCTAAGTATAGACCCCTGAGGGACACCATACGCCGAAGAACAAGTGGAAGAAGTGGCTTTCGCGGAAAAGACTTGGAAAGTGCGCTCACTTAAGAAGGAGGCAATCCAAGCCAGCGCAGGACCATCTATTCCTAGGGAACAAAGAGAGTCCAAAAGAATGGAATGGGACACGGTATCGAAAGCCGCGCTCAAATCCAAAAGGATGAGCGCAGAGGTTTCACCGCGATCGATAGCGTGTCTCAGACTTTCCGTTACTCCCAGGAGGGTGGTCTCTGTAGAATAGTGAGCGCGGAAGCCAGACTGGGATGGATGTAAAAATCCCGAAGATTCCACCAGGTGGTATAATTGGGTGTCAACATGCCTTTCCAGCACTTTAGAGAGTACAGGCAACAAGGATATTGATCTGAAATTGGCAAGGTTGGACAAATCGGCTCCAGCTTTTTTTAAAAGGGGGACAACCATTGCGTGCTTCCAGTCCTGTGGCACATGGGACTCAAGTAGAGAGGCATTTAAAAGCCTCATGAGAACTCGCCGGGATTCGAGATCAAACTGCTTAAGAATTTTGGCAGGTATAGGATCAAGAGGTGAGCCAGATCTTATGCTGTTTAAACAGGTGAAGAACGAGGCGTCATCAAATGGTTGCCAGTGCGTCAACTGCGCCGAAGGGGAAGGCAGTTCAGTCCCTGCAATCTGTCCCAAATGAGATACTGCTACATTCAAAGGAGGGCTCATAGAATCGTATATGCGCTCAACTTTGGCAATAAAAAACTTTGCGATAGAATTACATTGGGCCTCATCTAATGCTGGAGGAGTAGGAATAGTGTCTGCACCTGTCAATTTTTTAACGACAGAAAAAAGAGTACGAGGGCAGTTCTGAGCTCGTGTAACTGTTTCCAAAGTATAAACAGCTCTCGCAGATTTGCATTTGGAGTGATATTCTTTTAATGCCTCTTTATATACAGTCTTCTGAGAGACTGAATATGAGTGCCTCCATTTACGTTCTAAGGCCTTGCATTTAGTCCGCAAGACCTTCAGATCAGCAGAGAACCAAGGTGCCGGGAGGCGGTGAGACCTAGAATGTTTTAGGGTCGGCGGTAAAAGGGTAGTGACGGCGTTAGCGAGCCAGTGAGAAACAGCAGTGTTCAATTCCGAAACTGGAACCTCACCTTCAGCAGGACAGGTGTTTGAAAGGTGTTGATTTATTATGTTAATATCGAGTTTATCCCAACGATAAATTGGTACACCATTGTCGAAAACACTAGTTTCCTGGTTCTTAGTGTGAAGTAAAGAGAAATGAACAGCGAAGTGGTCGGACCACTCCAAAGGGCAAGCACTCCGAGAACAATCAAAGGGAAGATTGGATAGAATGGGGTCCAATTGATGTCCAGCGGAGTCGGTAGGGCCAACATTGAGCAAAGAGAGATTGAGGGCTTCCAGATCAGATAAGAAACGTTTACTGATAGTACACTGCGAGTCTTCAAGATGCAAATTAATATCACCAAGAATGGTAAAGTTGGCTGTCTTAAGCATTATGGGGGATATGATGTTCGCTAGTGAGGATGTCCAAGAAAGGGCATTTCCAGGGGGGCGATAAATCAAGAGGCCCGATAGAGTAAGTTGAGGGTTAATGACCAGTTTGAAAAGAGCAGTCTCACTTCCAGGCATCGGAAGGGCTACTAACTTGCACGTGTAGGAAGACTTAAATATTATGGCAATTCCCCCCCCTTTCCAGAGCTTCTGTCCAATCTAACTATTGCGTAGTTAATAGGGACAGCAATGGCCACATCGGGACCAGAGCAGTCCTGGAGCCAGGTTTCCGTGAGGAACAACGCATCAGGCTGCTCCTCAACAATGAAATCATGGATATGATACTTATGTTTGGGGAGGGATCGACAGTTGATACTCCAAAAAAGGAGTGTCGACTTATTTGAGTGTATCAACGGTCTCCTCCGTCTGCCACGAGGTTGGGAGCGACGTATGGCATTACAAAGGGACATTCGGCCAGTGCCAAAACTACAACCTGCACATTGATAATTATGAGTGGGAAGAAAGCATATAGTGCAGTATGTACGGGGAGTAGACCGCAAGGATTCCAACACCTCACCTGAGCACGATAGTAAACCACTGGAAATACTCGTGGGAGTCATGGCCCCTTTTGGCCCGGTCTGGCACGGACGGGCACAGACCGGCTAAACTCAGGCGTAACTCCGGCGGAAGTTCGGCGATCCACTGCGCGTATCCGCTGCGCAGGGAGTAACCCCTTAAGTAGAGGTCGAGCGTCCTAGTGACGTCTAGACCGTCATGCGAATAGGCGCCGTCAGGCGTCCCACTCACCTAAGATGGCCACCAAAACGAGCTACGAGGACGAGGGCCCGCAAAATGCGGTGTGTCTCCAAATTACAGTGCGGGTGAGGGGCATTCAATAAAACCAGGGGCAAACAACATAAACTAAAAAAAGATAGGCAAAACAGGTAATTTTTAAAATGTAAAAAGCGCGAACACGCGCAAAAACCTGCCAAATGCACGTGGGAATGAGAGCAGCGCGCGCTAAGCAGTCTTCGAGGTGCGGATACATTAAGGTCTGTAAGTGACCAGGCACCTAATTAGTTCCCCTTAAGTAGAGGTCGAGCGTCCTAGTGACGTCTAGACCGTCATGCGAATAGGCGCCGTCAGGCGTCCCACTCACCTAAGATGGCCGCCAAAACGAGCTACGAGGACGAGGGCCCGCAAAATGCGGTGTGTCTCCAAATTACAGTGCGGGTGAGGGGCATTCAATAAAACCAGGGGCAAACAACATAAACTAAAAAAAGATAGGCAAAACAGGTCATTTTTAAAATGTAAAAAGTGTAAACACGTGCAAAAACCTGCCAAATGCACGTGGGAATGAGAGCAGCGCGCGCTAAGCAGTCTTCGAGGTGCGGATAAATTAAGGTCTGTAAGTGACCAGGCACCTAATTAGTTCCCCTTAAGTAGAGGTCGAGCGTCCTAGTGACGTCTAGACCGTCATGCGAATAGGCGCCGTCAGGCGTCCCACTCACCTAAGATGGCCGCCAAAACGAGCTACGAGGACGAGGGCCCGCAAAATGCGGTGTGTCTCCAAATTACAGTGCGGGTGAGGGGCATTCAATAAAACCAGGGGCAAACAACATAAACTAAAAAAAGATATGCAAAACAGGTAATTTTTAAAATGTAAAAAGCGCGAACACGCGCAAAAACCTGCCAAATGCACGTGGGAATGAGAGCAGCGCGCGCTAAGCAGTCTTCGAGGTGCGGATAAATTAAGGTCTGTAAGTGACCAGGCACCTAATTAGTTCCCCTTAAGTAGAGGTCGAGCGTCCTAGTGACGTCTAGACCGTCATGCGAATAGGCACCGTCAGGCGTCCCACTCACCTAAGATGGCCGCAAAAAACGAGATACGAGGACGAGGGCCCGCAAAATGCGGTGTGTCTCCAAATTACAGTGCGGGTGAGGGGCATTCAATAAAACCAGGGGCAAACAACATAAACTAAAAAAGATAGGCAAAACAGGTAATTTTTAAAATGTAAAAAGCGCGAACACGCGCAAAAACCTGCCAAATGCACGTGGGAATGAGAGCCGCGCGCGCTAAGCAGTCTTCGAGGTGCGGATAAATTAAGGTCTGTAAGTCATAATACATGCTTCAGCCCTGGTAGGCCCCTGAGGTAACTATGCCCTAGGTACATAGTACACCATATACTAGGGGCTTATAAGGCACTCCAGAATCCAATTAGGAATGTACCTAATGTACATGGAAACCATTTTAGAGAGGAAGCAGCTAGGCTGGGGTCCTGATTAGCAGGGCCACAGCCAGACTAAGGTTCGAAAACAGTGAAACACCAGCAAAAAGTGGGGGTACCCATGTGAAGCAGATCCTACTCTCATACAGTGCCCATAGCTCATAGCAAGAGATTTTTAGGGGAGTGTAATGTGCCTCAGTGCTACATCCCCTAGCCACTCTGATCAACCCAATCACGATATTTGATGCTTTTAAAAAGTTCAAGGTTGGAGGGACTGATATGCCTTTCTAGTAGGTTGATTTTATATCCCAGTAACTCATCAAGAAACCCCTTGAATATATCTAAACCAAACCAAAACATGGAGGTGCTAAATAGTGAAGATTCAATATTAAAACCCCGTATTTCTGATGGGGCATGGCTTAGGAGCTGGAGGGAATGGCTGCCGCTCTGAGGAGCTCCGTGAGAGCGTAGAGTGACGGGACCCCTCCAGGCTTCCAACGTGGACATCGGAGTTTCAAAACCGCATTTCCATGCGGCGGAACCTCTCCACATCAATCCGGGATCATCGCGGCAGCACCGGGGGAGCGCGCAACATGTTTTGTCAACTTTGCATATCGACCGCGGTTCGCTGATAGTCGCAGCCGCCATTTTTGCATATTTGCCGCTCCCCATGTGTTATGCTGAACAAACTGCCTGGTGTTTCCCCCTGACTCATTTACAAGATGCTCAATGACATGTAAGCAGCATATTTTCAATACCTTCGAATTTTTATTGACAGTTTGCTAATTTTTGGCATTCTTTGACTCCATTCATACATCTCCTCAGCATTTTCAGAGTACTCCTGTACGCCATTTTAGATTTTTGTCTCTACATGATAGTTTCTCTTCTAGATATGCTCACTGAATCTGAACAACTAATTTTGTCTGGCTTTTACTCTGCCACTGGACTACTATGAATACTACGTTTTATTCCTAATGTGGTTTTTAGTCGGATTTTTAATCTCTTCTGAGGAATAGCAAGCATATTTCTAGGTGCCATTTTAGATCTTTTGAACTTACACACCAGTTATTTTCTTCACACATACTTTCTGTGATAATGGCTCGCTCTAATCACAGTACTACACAGCAAATGAATAATAACTGCACGTCGTTAGAGGATACTAATCCTTTTAGTATGTTACAGGACAATACGGATGAAGCATCTAATGATTCTGTTGGAATAAAAGGCGCCTCTCCTAATATCTCTCGTTCAAGTACTAAACCTAACTCCAAAATTCCTTCTACATCACGAAAGCGAGTAAAAACAGACCCTCCTTCTCCTACCAATTATGCCTCTTACATTTCCATGGAACTTTTACTTGAGGAAATACGTTCACTCAAACCGTATATGGCTGAAACAAATGTCCGTCTTCAAAGCCTTTGGGACAACTGGTCTCTTTTTTGCCCAGGACTACGCCAAAGTTACTGCAGACCGTCACAAACAGTTTTTAGACATGAGACCTGCTCTATGTGCCCTGAATGCCCGTTATGGATTGTTTCATCCTTGCCTCTTCAATGTGACTTATAATAATAAAACAACAAATTATGAAGATCCGGCGCTTCTTCAACACTTTCTGAACAACTGCAGAGATGACTCCATAGACATTGCCCGATTATAATTGTTTTGACTTGACCCATACATTTTTGCCATTATTTGTATTTATCCTCCTTCCTACTGTATTTATATGTTGTGAGTTACCCTCCTAATGTTTTCTTTTTCTTTCTATCAGGTGCAGGTCTGTGATCCTTTGTTTTAGGACTTCTTCGTCTCATGCCTGGAGGCTTTCTCCCCTTGCTGCGCCCTCTTGGAATCTTCCGTTCAGTGTGCTACCTTCCCTATGTGGCTCCTCCATCCCCATTCTCATTGTCTTTTTGTGGTATGTCTTTTTGACATTTATTTGCATCATTAACTATTTGACTTGTTTTGTTTTCCTGTTCAGTGTCTCCACTTTCCTTGTCCTTTTCTCTTCCCCTCTTTTTTCTTTTCTTTTCTTCCTTTTCCCTTTTTCCGCTTTTCTATATCTGATGAAAGTTTCTTCACTCTTCTCTCTTTTCCTTTTCTATTCCGGAATTTCTACCTCATTCTCAGTCTTTTAGTAATGAATATAATTCTCTTACTGTTTGCATAATAATTGTTCAAGTTAATTTTAATTGGTTACATTTAGAGATGTTACATGGAATGTTATGGGAATAAACAATCCTGTAAAGAGACAACAGGTATTAACCTATTTAGCTAAATTAAACGCTGACATAGCATTAATTGAAGAGACACATCTATCTGATGCTGAAGCATCTAAATTGAAACGATGTTGAGTGGGTCAAGTTTTTTCTTCCCAAGCTCTAGGTAAGAAAAATTGAGTCTCTATTTTATGCCATAAAAAGTATCAGGTATCAGTCACTCGTCAAGAATGTGATTCGGAAGGGCGTTGGATTATAGTCAAACTTCTCTTAAATGTATGTATGTATGTATGTATGTGTGTTCTTATATAGCGCTCGACTTACCCTTGGGCATCTCGGCGCTTGCATTGGGAACCCGTCCTGGCTTTTTCCCTGTGAGATAACCCGTACTGTGCATCCCCAAGGTGAAAGCCAGGCATCCCGCCGCGGGGGCGGCCGTAGTGGAGATTAAGCAAGCTATTGCCCAGAGTTGCAGAGTGTGAACCCATGATTCGAGTAGGCACCGAAGTGAGAATTATCGAGTCCGTGGACACTTGGGCTCAGACCAGGTCATTCCTTTAGTCCTTTTTAACATCTATGCACCAGTTACTGTTGATAATGTTTTTTGGACACTTGTATCTGAGAAGCTCCTTCTGTTTGATGATGAATATATTATTTTTGGTGGCGATTGTAATCAAGTTTTTGACCCCATATTGGATAGACACTCTTCCGTTAAATTTTCTAACACTAAGGGGCCGATTCCGATCCGGGTCAGAAGGGCTCCCAACGCAATCCGGCCGGAAAAACTACGTGCTGTATGCGAATTTTCCGCCCGACTCGTACAGCTGTACGAGCGAGCAAGTACGATGCGAGCTACATGAAATTCACTGACCGACTCATCTCTGGGTCCGAACCGCTCCGTACTTCTCGGTCGTAAGCTAACCGTGGCGTGCAATGGTTGCGATGCACGACCGAGCCAGTACGATGCATGAGTCGGACTGCCTGTGTGAGCCAGAGTGTCCAGCTCGCAAATCGTCCGGGTGGTTGCCTTTGGGGGTCCACGTCGGACCCCCTGTCACCCACAGCCCTATGACTCAGACACAGGGGGAGACCCATGGGTCTCCCCAACACAGGCCTGTATGGTGCAGATGGCACTAACGGGTACAGCTGAACTACGAATTCGGATTTACTCACCTGTTATCGGGAGAGAACCAAGTGCTGCATCTTTTAGCCCAGCACTACCCTGAAAAATAATTCTAAACGTACTTACCAGTAACTTGTATTTCCTTCCATAGGAATCCATTGTGTGGTTTTCACCTGAAAAGTTTCTAAGTGTCCATTTTTAAAATGTACATATATTCCTCTGAAATCAGCCGAGCCGGTCGCTCCACCCGCCGCGTGGCCCATCCTCGTGTGCCAGGTCTTCATTGCCGCCGCCGCTGCTCGTATTGTATCCACTGTTGTGCCCCTGATCTCGCTGTTGTGCCAGTAATTGTTTTTTTCTACTGTTGCGCCCCTGATCTCGCTGTTGGGCCAGTAATGTTTTTTCTTTCTACTGTTGTGCCCCTGATCTCGCCGTTGTGCCAGTAATTGTTTTCTTTCTCAACTGTTGTGCCCCTGATTGTTTTTGTGCCTATACCGCCGTTTTTCCCCCGCTGCTCCACCCCGCACCCCCGTTCCCTCCAGCATCACCGCACCACTCCCCTCCCCACTCGCCACCCCGCTCCCGCCTCCCAGCTGCTCCTCCCTCCCACTGGATACATAAGCTTGTGTCCGCGAGGCGGGGAGCTGTGACCTGACCTGACCTGGTCAGAGCCGGTCGCTCCACCCGCCGCGTGGCCCATCCTCGTGTGCCCGGTCTCCATTGCCGCTGCTCGTATTGTTCCACTGTTGTGCCCCTGATCTCGCTGTTGTGCCAGTAATTGTTTTTTTTCTACTGTTGTGCCCCTGATTGTTTTCTGTGCCTATACCGCCGTTTCCCCCCCGCTGCTCCACCCCGCTCCCCGCTCCCTGCAGCTGCTCCCCCGCGGGCCCACCCCCGTTCCCTCCAGCATCACCGCACCGCTCCCCTCCCCACTCGCCACCCCGCTCCCACCTCCCAGCTGCTCCTCCCTCCCACTGGATACATAAGCTTGTGTCCGCGAGGTGGGGAGCTGTGACCTGACCTGACCTGGTCAGAGCCGGTCGCTCCACCCGCCGCGTGGCCCATCCTCGTGTGCCCGGTCTCCATTGCCGCCACCGCTGCCCGTATTGTATCCACTGTTGTGCCACTGATCTCGCTTTTGTGCCAGTAATTGTTTTTTTTCTACTGTTGTGCCCCTGATCTCGCTGTTGTGCCAGTAATTGTTTTTCTTTCTACTGTTGTGCCCCTGATCTCGCCGTTGTGCCAATAATTGTTTTCCTTCTCAACTGTTGTGCCCCTGATTGTTTTTGTGCCTATACCGCTGTTTTTCCCCCGCTGCTCCACCCCGCTCCCTGCTCCCTGCTGCTGCTCCCCCGCGGCCCCACCCCCGTTCCCTCCAGCATCACCGCATCGCTCCCCTCCCCACTCGCCACCCCGCTCCCGCGTCCCAGCTGCTCCTCCCTCCCACTGGATACATAAGCTTGTGTCCGCGAGGCGGGGAGCTGTGACCTGACCTGACCTGGTCAGAGCCAGTCGCTCCACCCGCCACGTGGCCCATCCTCGTGTGCCTGGTCTTCATTGCCGCCGCCGCTGCCCGTATTGTATCCACTGTTGTGCCCCTGATCTCGCTGTTGTGCCAGTAATTGTTTTTTTCTACTGTTGTGCCCCTGACCTCGCTATTGTGCCAGTAATTGTTTTTCTTTCTACTGTTGTGCCCCTGATCTCGCCGTTGTGCCAGTAATTGTTTTTCTTTCTCAACTGTTGTGCCCCTGATCTCGCCGTTGTGCCAGTAATTGTTTTCTTTCTCAACTGTTGTGCCCCTGATTGTTTTTGTGCCTATACCCTTGACCCGGTCACTCCACTCCGCACTGCCCCCGTGTGCCCAGATTCTGCTGCTGCTGCCTTCTTGGCCTCTCTTGCTGCCGCCTCTCCTTAAGGACCCTGCTCTCCAGGCTTGCCCAGGCTTGCCCAGGCTTGCCCTCGCTCTCCCGCTCCGTCTTCCCGCTCTTTCCACCCCCCCTTCCGCTCCCTGCCGCTGCTCTCCTGCGGCCCCGCCCCCTTCTCTTGGCACCCGCTCCCCATTCGCCGCCCCACTCCCGCCTCCCAGCTGCTCCTCCCTCCCACTTCGCCATATATGGCGGGGACCGTGCGTGCGCGTAGCGGGCGCGCCGATTGCTATGCCCATCCACGCCTGGACCGCACCCAGCGCCAGAACCCCTGGACCACGCCGGAGCCAGCCAACCCGACAGAGATACGATGCCGCCACCCTCCACGCACTCAACACCGGCCGACAGCCAGCCTGCTACCAAGCTAACCCGAAACGCACCCACGGAGAATTCACCTGCCATGCCTGCAACTTCACCTGCACCCGATCCTGCACCGCACCCACCAAGCCAGGCTCCAGCAATGACCACCTCAAGTGCATCTTGCTCAACACCCGCTCCATCCACAGGCACGCCGTCGAACTCTGGAACCTTCTCGACACAACATCACCAGACGTCGCCTTCCTCACAGAAACATGGATGAATGCCTCCTCAGCTCCCGACATTGCCATAGCCATCCCGGATGGCTACAAGATCGCCTGGAAGGACCGCGTCAACCAAGCCAGAGGAGGCATCGCCATCGTCCACAGAAACACCATCCGAATCACGACCAACTCCGACGACACCCTCACCGCCGCCGAACACCTTCACTTCCAGATACACACCGACCCCAAGACCACCCTCAGAGGCACCCTCGTCTACAGACCCCCAGGACCACGCACACAATTCAGCGAAGTCATCGTCAGCCCGCACGCCCTCACCGCCTCAGACTACATCCTCCTAGGAGACCTCAACTTCCACCTGGAGAACAACAATGACAGCAACATCGCCACCCTGCTGGACAACCTCGCCAACCTCGGACTCAAACAACTGGTGAACACCCCCACCCACAATGCCGACCATACGCTCGACCCAGTCTTCTCCTCCAGCAAGCACATCTCCTTCAGCCACTCCACCGGACTTCATTGGACTGACCACAGCTGCGTCTACTTCAGCTTCAGAAGAACCACGACCCACCACCACCCGCAACAGTTTCCCCGCAGGAACTGGAACAAGATCAACGCCGACCAGCTCACCACCTCCCTCAGCCAGAACCCACCTGGCAGCAAAATGGACCCCACCGAAGCAGCCAACAACCTCACACAATGGATCACCAACTGCGCAGACGTCCTCGCACCACTGAAGACCCGTCCCAGCAGACACGGCAGCAAGAAAACCTCTTGGTTCACCAACGAACTCATTAACTCCAAGAAGAACTGCCGCAACCTCGAGAAAGCCTGGCACAACGACCAGACCACAGTCAACTGGACTGCCCTCAAGCACGCCACCCGCAAACACCACCAGCTGATCCGCACCACCAAGAAGACAGCATTCAAAGAACGACTGGACAACAACGCCCACAACAGCAAGGAACTCTTCAGCATCATCAAAGAGCTCTCCAACCCCAACGCCGGAAACAACGACATCACTCCCTCGCAAGACCTCTGCGACTCACTCGCCTCATTCTTCCACCGCAAGATTGCCGAAATACACAACAGCTTCGGTGCTCCGACCACGCACCCTACCACCAAACCATCGCCTCCGACCACCACCCTCAGAACCTGGACCCCGGTCAGCACCGAAGACACCATCCGCACGATGAACACCATCCACTCCGGATCCTCAACCGACCCCTGCCCCCACCACGTCTTCAACAAGTCCGACTCCATCATCGCACCCCAACACAGAGACATCATCAACGCCTCCTTCAACACCGCCACCTTCCCGGAAAGCTGGAAGCACGCCGAGCTCAGCGCCCTCCTGAAGAAACCAACAGCGGACCCCACCGACCTCAAGAACTTCCGACCCATCTTGCTCCTCCCTTTTCCTGCCAAAGTCATCGAGAAGACCGTCAACAGACAGCTTGCCGCCTTCCTTGAGACTAACAGATGCCTCGACCACTCGCAGTCCGGCTTCCGAGCCAACCACAGCACCGAGACTGCCCTCATCGCAGCCACGGACGACATCAGATCCCTGCTCGACAACGGGGAAACAGCGGCCCTCATCCTTCTGGACCTCTCCGCAGCGTTCGACACCGTCTGCCACCGCACCTTAGTGCAGCGCCTCAGCAACACCGGTATCCAAGAGAAGGCGCTGGAGTGGATCATCTCGTTTCTCGCCGGAATAACCCAGAGAGTCCGCCTCCCCCCGTTCAGATCCGAGGCCACCGAATTAATCTGCGGCGTACCACAAGGATCTTCACTCAGCCCCACCCTCTTCAACGTATACATGAGCCCCCTCGCAGCCATCGCACGCCAACACAACCTCAACATCATCTCCTACCCAGACGACACCCAGCTGATCCTCTCCCTCACCAACGACCCAGCCTCCGCCAGAACCAGCCTACACGAGGGGGTGAAAGACGTCGCCGAATGGATGCAGAACAGCCGCCTGAAACTGAACTCAGACAAGACGGAAGTCCTCATCCTGGGACCATCTCCCTCCACCTGGGACGACTCCTGGTGGCCCGCCGCCCTGGGCTCCACTCCCAAGCCAACGGACCACGCACGCAAACTAGGCTTCATCCTGGACTCCTCCCTCTCGATGACCAGACAAGTCAACGCCGTATCGTCATCATGCTTCAACACCCTGCGCATGCTCCGAAAGATCTTCCGTTGGATCCCCAATGAAACCAGGAAGACGGTCACCCAGGCACTCGTCACCAGCCGACTGGACTACGGGAACGCCCTCTACGCCGGAACCACGGCCAAACTTCAGAAAAGACTTCAACGCATCCAGAACACCTCCGCACGACTCGTCCTGGACATCCCCCGACACAGCCACATCTCCGGCCACCTGAGGGACCTGCACTGGCTCCCCATCAGCAAGAGGATCACGTTCAGACTCCTCACCCACGCACACAAGGCTCTCCACGACCTGGGCCCCAAGTACCTCAACGACCGCCTGACCTTCTACACGCCCACCTGCCAGCTACGGTTGACCAGCCACACCCTCGCTGCCGTTCCACGCATCCGCCGAGCCACCGCCGGTGGAAGATCCTTCTCCTACCTGGCAGCCAAGACATGGAACTCCCTCCCCATCCACCTTTGGCTAACCCAGGACCATCTCTCCTTCAAGAAGCAACTCAAGACCTGGCTTTTCGAGCAGTGACGGCCCCCCGCTCCCCCAGCGCCTTGAGACCCCCCTGGGTGAGTAGTGCGCTATACAAATGTCATGATTGATTGATTGATTGGTACTCACTGTAGGGGGGGCACTTGTCTGCGACGTACCAATTCAGTCAATGGGAGCCCATGTACGCGTCGTACGACTGGCCCCCATTGACTTCTATGGGAGTCTGACCGAACTGAGTCCGGCAGCATACAGCCACATCCTACTCGCTCGGTCGGACTTCAGGACTCCGGCTCGGTCGGAAAACACTCCGGATCCAGCTCGGTCAGAGTGCTTTCCGACCCGGATCGGAATCGACCCCTAAGATGCATTCCCAATTTACCTCCACCATATGACATAAATCCCTAGTAGATATCTGGAGGCTTTGTAACCTTGATACCCAAGAATATAGCTTTTATTCCCCCTCACATCACTCACAATCCCGGATAGACTACCTCTTCTTTAGTAAATCCTTATCTCAACAAGTTTCCTGTTCCGAAATTGGCTCCATTTTAATATCAGACCAAGCTCCAGTTTATGTTGATTTTGATTTGTTACCTTTTGCTCCTCATGACCTAAGATGGCGATTCAATAATGCCTTATTATCTGATCCTAAGTTCACAAGCCAATTCACCTCCTTTGCTTCCGAATTCTTTTCCTTTAATTCTACCCCGACTTCTTCTCCTGTTATGATTTGGGACTCCTTTTAAGCTGTGGCCAGAGGTTTTATTATAAATTTTGTTTCTCAGAAGAAGAAATCTTTTGAAGCTAAAAATTTCCAAATGCTTGCTGAGATTAAACAACTTGAATATATTTATTATCATTTGAACTCTGAATCTTCATTAAAAAAACGTATTGATGCAAGATTTAAGTTTAATAAAACATCTGCTGATGCTGCAGCTTCGTATCTTTTAAAGAGCAGTGCTCGTTACTATGGAGGTCAAAATAAAATGGGGAAATTATTAGCAAATTATTTGAAAGTACGACGTGAACTTACTAAAATAGAATCTATACGAAACAATGCCGGTATTCCTTATTTAAAGATAACGATATTTTGAACGAATTTGTTTCCTATTATAAAAATGTATATACTCCTGAACAACAACCGACTCCAACTAATCTTTCTATTTATTTTTAATCGATTGATCACCCTTTACCTCAAAATGCTGACTGTACTTCTTTCAACAATGATATCACTCTCTCAGAAATTACTCATGCAGTTTCAGTTCTAAAAAGGGGAAAAGCTCCAGGTCCGGACGGATTCACTATTGAATTCTATACGCAATTTGCTAGTCTACTTCTCCCACGTCTTTTATTACTCTTTAATTCTTTTATTACAGTGGGCGTCTCTTCTGAAACATTTCAGGAAGCCTTGATCTATTTAATACCCAAAGACAACAAAGACCCTTCTTTCTTCAAAAATTACCGCCCAATTTCCTTAGTAAATCTTGACTATAAGATATTTGCAAAAATTCTTGCTCTTCGTATCGATCCAATTTTGCCCAATCTCATTGGCCCTGAAGAATAGTTTTTTTTTAAAAGGTCGTTTATCATCCAATAATTCCAGAGTCTTTTTTAACATCCTTAGTAAAGCTTCCGCTCTTGATTACCCTATTGCAGCTATAGCGTTGGATGCAGAAAAAGCATTTGACAGGATTGGATGGTGTGGTACTTTAAGTTTTGGGACCACGTAGGAGGCATGGCCCTACCCTGCCTATTTCGGTATCAGCGAACCGCGAATGGCCAATGCGGTATGTACAAGTGTTTTGCATAACGTTTCATCGATAAATTCACTTTGTATACAATATTACACATTGACTTCGTGGGTTCCATTTTAGAGCGGTAGCCATCTTATGGTTGCCCTCACATCGTCTGCGCATTAAGGCCATGCATAGGCCTTCAGAACACATGTACCTTCTATTGACTTCTCTGTGACCTGTGCGAACTGGCTCCACTGCCCGAGGTCAGTCCGGTCTCATGACATCCCCTTCCTACGGCCACCTGTGATTAGCATCAGGGTTTGACACACCATAAAGCCTTTCATCCCACACAAGCCCCCAACTAATCTCTTTCACACCTGACTCTGCTTCCCGCTTTATGGTCTGTTTTACGAGGAGGAGGTGCCCGTGTTTATTGGGGTCTGCTGATATCTGATGAGGGATCTGAGCCTCGCTGGGTAAATAATTGTGGGCTGGCTGAACTGAAATGTGGGATGGTCATCATGACTCTGCCTTTTCGTTTGTAATGAATACATATGAATGACCATATCGTAAAACGAGGAATGTGTGCCTGAAGCATGATATTTTGTATATAAGGAGAAGGCCGTTTTTGTAATTTTGAGCAGTCTCCTGAGAACATACCCGTGTGTACTTCTAGGATTGCTGTTACTGGCTGCAGTCAATAATAAAACGATCTTTGACGCCACCACAAGACTCTGTGTTTCTGTGGTCCAAGACAGGAAGAACTCGAAGTCATAGGGTGCTACCCCTGCCACCGCTGGGGTCCTAAATTCCTCAGTACTTCAATGGGACTTCATGTTTCAGGCGCCAAGGTGGATAGGGTTTCCTCCTAAATTAGTATCCCTTATTTCACTATTATATTCAGGTCCTAAAGCTTCTATTTTAGTCAATGGGACAATTTCGGACTATTTTCCTCTTCTTAGGGGAGTACGTCAAGGTTGCCCCCTTTCTCCTCTTTTATTTATAATAGCATTAGAACTCTTTTTAACTAATATCCGGTAGGATGCTCAGATTACAGGTTTCGAACTTTTCATGTCAAAATGTCTGTGTATGGAGATGACATTCTTTTATATTGTTCTAATCCTTCTACGGCCATCCCCTCTTTTATGAAACAAGTTGATACTTTTTCCCAACTATCCGGTTATCGTCTCAATTCAGATAAGTGTGAAGTTCTTCCCCTCAATGTGCTCTGCCTTAAACAAGACTTCATTTCTACTGGTTTTTCTTGGCAAACTTCTAAGATAAAATATCTAGAACTGTGTTTTCCCTCCAACATTCCAGACACGCTAAAACTAAATTTTAACCACATTACTAAAATTCTATCTGATTCTATTGACCGTTGGCATCCACTTTTTCTTTCTTAGTGGGGACGACTAGACTCCATTAGGATGATGCTTTCTCCTTTAATTCTATATATTATTTCTATGATCCCTGTACATATTCCTGGTTTTTACTTCAAAAAAATTCTCTTTTAACAAAATTTCTTTGAAAAAACAAATCTCCTCAAATAGCCCTGTCCTCTCTGAAGGCAGACAAAACCTCTGGTGGTCTTAAATTTCCTGATTTAAAAAAATATCATTATGCCTTCTCTGTAAAACAATCTTCCCGTTGCCTCTCTCTTGACCAGTTTATACATCCTCCCATCTGGTTGACTATAGAAAAATGTTTTATCTCACCTTTTAAATTTAGAGACTCTTGCCTTTACCAACAATATTTCTTCCTTTCGAACTCCTGTTATCTCTCACACTCATAAATCACTTACTTCTCTATTACCCTCCTCATATCCTTCGTTTTCTTTGCTAGATCAACAGCCTTTTTGGCATAATATTTTTTACATATTAAAAATTGCACCATTTATTGGAAATCCTGGAGAGCTAAGGGACTGCTTTGGATTTCACAACTATTACTCAATAATATTCCTTTATCTTTTTCAGATCTTCAAAAACAAATTTCCTTACCATCTTCTTGTAAATCTCAATATGATCTTTTATATCCTTCTCTTTCCCAGTATCTTAGATCCTTACAGTCTACACCTTCTCCTCCTCCCCAGCTGCTCCATGTTATTTCCTTTATTATCTACCTCTCCCTCAGCTTCATCTTTATATAAATGCCTATCTCTTTCTTCGGATAGGAACAAATCAAAGGCTGAATTGGCTTGGGAAAAAGATCTCATGGAATGTTGGACGACCCCTTTTTGGGATAAGTTGTGGTTAAAAATTCATAAATCTTCCAGAGCTGCTAACACTTCACAAACTCTTTATTTTATTTATCAACGCCTTCTATTCACCCCTGCTAAATTAGCCTCCTTCTCTACAAACTCTACTTTTACTTGCTGGTCTTGCCCTTGCAAAAAAGCTGACTTAAAACACATGCTCTTTGATTGTCCTCCCAAACACCACTTTTTGGAATTAGTGTGGTCACAGATTAACAAAATGATTAGCACAAAAGTTCCCTTCTCCCCTACTAGCATTTTTCTAGGTTTTCTATCTCCTGTCTTGCCCCAATCTCCATCTAATTTTAAACTAGTAGATGTGTTACTGGCGATAGCTCTTCACTGAATAACCTCTAATTGGAAACAAGCTGACAAAGTCACTTCAAGAGCGTGGTGGAATGCCGTTTGTTTTCATCACAGACTCAATACCAATTACATTGCACCTATTTCTGTATCCATTAAAAGAGATCTTTTATGGCTCCCTATTTCCACATACTTAACTTCTATTGCCTCACATAGTGATCCACCAGTAAACACTTCTGATGAAGTTCGGAGACCTCCTTGATACACTTGTTGTCTTCTGTCTATTTAAAAGTTTCATTGATATTCCCTTCGATGTTTTTTCTTATTACAACTTGTGGTTTTACATTTTAAATTGCCTTCTATGCATACAGAATTTAACTCCATGTGTTATTTTTCTTTTTAAGACTATTCTAGTGTTTTAGATGAGAATAGTGTATATATTTTTCTATAACTCCTACCCCCCTCCCCCTTTTTTCTCCTTTTTTTCTTTTTCATTTTTACATAAAATGTTTCTTGATATATATTCTTATCTTAATGTAATGAACTTTGTTGTACTTGCTGTTGCTCCTTGAATATTATTGTTTATTGTTAAATAAACTCAAACTTAAAAAAACAAACATATTTCCCATTGAATCAAATAGTGTGCTTTTTGGCAAATAAAACCATTTTCTATGCTTTAGTTACAATATCTGCTAACAGAGGTATTTGAAAAGTGTTAAATATTGTTTTTTAACTGCTGCATAATTGACTGGAAATGTACATATCCATGATCAAGCCATAGAGTTGGCACTCACTGTTTCACGCCTATTTACACCATTGGGCTTACAGTAGACGGATTGGGAGATTGTACTCTTTTTATTATCCCAATATGCTGTTCAGAATCAGAACAATCCCGCATGAGACTCTAAAACGAGCTGGAATAAATAAATCACAAGCTTTCTTTGAATTAAGGTTTCAAGGTTTCCAAGCTAGGAAGCTCTTGAATTATTACATCTGCAAATACTTTCCCAATATTGACACACACTGAAATTAGATAAATGGGCTCCAGAGACTTCATTTATCCTCTCATCGTGTACTGCAACAAATAATAGTGGCAATTTATTTCTGTGTATAAGCAGAAAAAGTTGAACATTTTTAGCAAAATACAGTTACTGGTCTTCTTGCAGCTGCTTAGTTTCCTCAGCAATTTCCCATTTCCTCGGTTTCCAGTCTTTAAGGACCAGACTGAAATTACAGATCATCTAAAATCCTATTTTAAGAATTCCCCCAACGGGTGCTAAACATTTACATTCTTTTGTGAACCCTTTGCCCACACACGTGTTTAAGTTAAAAATAACTCTAATAAACAACAGAAAAATAAAATATTGTGGTTGACAGGCGTGCCCTTTATATTAGCATTGCAGTCTGCCTGTGATTTTAATTCAATTCAAATGGCTCCAGTTCGAGTTATATTAACAAATCCTTCCCATTAATTTTATTGCTGTTCTTACTGTGGCAGGCCCTGTGGGGTGTATAATGTGACTTTGCTTGGCAGAGAGTTTGCCTGATGTTCATCTGTAACACAGAAGCCAGATACAGCCACCGTTTGTGTTATTTTTGGCCTTCTCTACCTTATTGCTTCTCCATAAAATATATTACATTTCCTGACCAGCGTGACCAATGTGGAGGGGAGGCGGCAATACAGGCCCCTATGAAATCGCAGGGAACCTGACAACCTAGAAAACTTGCTTTCCTTTTCATAAATATGCAAGATATAAAACCATGCACGCGGTTTTGACAAAGAGTCACGGTGATTAAATAAGTAAAAAATGCAACATGCAACTCTGGGGAGAGTTCAAGTAGAATAGAATAATAAATAGTTACCCACCTCCCTGCTCTTTTTGTAATACTCATAGTATCACAGGGATAAAAAAAGCGCTTTGAGTTGGATGGGCTGTACTCACAAGTGAGTGTAATAGTATATTATCCAATCTTTATAATTTATTGAATACAGGGCGCGTGCTTGTGAACGTGTAAATACATAAAAAAGGGGCAGTCAGTGGATTATAGTCGATGTGCAATTAATACTGCAGAGTTCTGCCAAATTCCCACAAAAAGCAAGTATTCTTAACTCTTATAGTCTTTGTCTTTAGCTCGTGATTGAGCCTGTAAAATAAAAGGTGCTAATTGGTGTTTAGCTGTCAAAATGTCCCATATATTTGACAATCTCTCACTCTCTTAATCCTTAGCCATTCTGGGCTCTACTTGTGCCCCACATGCTGCAACCACGGCCCCATTTCTCTTTATCTGCCCTCAAACATCTAGCCCTTCATAGCTCCTGTGTCCTCATCATAGGCCCTGTCTCTCTGCGAGTCCACACAGAACCGTATGCCTCCTACTCAGATTGACCGCAATGTCTTTACTTCCTCTTGCAAACATCCGCAGTAGTTCATCATGCCTGTACCTCACTTAGCTGCCAGCTTCACCACAACTCACATATATCCCTCCATCCCTCCCGGAAGGCCAGATACCCTAACTCATATATTCTATCAAGGTGATTCCTTAACAATCCCTTGAGCATTTCACCTCTTCTGGACAGCCATATATATCTCTCCAATGTACATTCATGTCTCTTATGAAGACCCACACTTATGGTATGCCTGTGGTATGATTTCACTGGTGCAAATGCTGCAGACCAGGCTGAGGCACCTCTCTTCATGTAAAGAGGCGATTCCCCAGGCCTGGTAACATTCAAAATAAGGATATGGATGGCAACCATCAGATGGGGCCAATATGCATACCATGACAATGTATCTGCCCTGAGCACCCAAACTACCTCTCACAAACATACATGATACGTCAACTGTTATGAGGAAACACTGGATGCTGTTTCAACCATCAGCATATATAATATGCTTCCCATTGGGGTAAAGATGGAAAAGCCGCCAGCCGAGCTTCTTACAAATTATCTCACCAGCCCACTACAGCGCCACTCTGTATCAAAGGCTAAATTTACCCCAACGCAGGCAAAATATTGAACCCTCCCAAGAAGACAAGTGAGGAATGGGTTTTATTGTACAGATCACATTAAGAAGTCTGATATTATAAATCTGTTGATGCTCTGAGCAAATTTATCATGTAGTCCAACAGAAAGGCCTAACAGCTGCTGGACTTAGGAAAATGAACAGTCGCATAGGCAGATCGAACATGTTCTACGCTCAGACAACCAAGATATCCCTCAGGTGTCACAGATCTCCAAACCTCATCTTCACACGACAGTGCTCACTCCTTGATTCTTGTCCTCAGCTCTTGCCCCCCTCCCCAAGGTGTGAAGCCCCTATCCTTCTCCTCAACCAGGCACCATGTTTTCTCTTGCACTGCCCTGAGTCTTCAGTTCCACAGACCTCCTCAGCCATCCCGGCTAAAGAACATGGAACACACACTGATGGCCTCCATGTTGAGAAGGCATTCAATCGAGTCAACTCGCATGATTTGAGCAAAACAAGAGAAGAGTTTGGCATTGGACCGGAACTTTTAAGCAAAGTCTTAAGATGTATTAAAACCCCAACACACATGGCAGGATTAACGGAATATCCCCTCCACTAGTGGATGTGCAGAGAGGCACCAGACAGGGTTCATCTGACACTGTTGCTTTCTGTCCTTACCACAGAGTCCATGGAAAACAAGGTAGAAGGATTGAATGATATTAAAGGGGTGACATTAGAAAATATGAATTCCAAATAACTGTGTACGACGACTGACGAAACCCTGGTCTCAGCCCACTCTCTCACCCGAATGAAAGAGCTGCAGGAGTACAGAGTATCGGGAATTAGGATCAATTCGAAGAAATCCCAGGTGTTGACTATTGCTACAAGAGGGGGAAGACTTTAGCTATGCAATCCTGAGTCCCATTTTGCAGGGTCAGAGATTTGAATACACACTAGGGATTTAAATAACTCCAGCCATAGAACAAAAAGCATACCGAATTAAGATCAGCTTCTCAAATCTATCCAAACGCACTTGCAATCATGGCACATGGGTTTGCCCTCTTAGATGGGTAGACTATCAGCAGTTAATATGCTTTACGGTTTCAAAACTACCCGGCCTGCTTCACTACCTAAAACGTTGTAGAATTCGATCGACAACTTTATATGGGCAGGGGGAAAAACAAGCATTCCGGGCCACCAACTGTTAACAATGAGAAATGAAGAACTAGGTTCCCCCAGTGTAGTGAAATATTACTAGTCAGCACAACCCCGATGCATCTTTGAAAGGCATAACAGAGAATATGAGAAATAATGGTGTTTCACAGATGAAAAAATTGCTAGGACACAGATTTAATTTATTCTGTGGTTTAACAAGAAACTTCATTGGTAAACCCTAAGAAGCCAACAAAAAGAAAATGTCATATACCTTAAACAGAAAGATTTCATTACTAGCAAGTAACTCACTGGGTTATACAACACACAATAAGGCCAGGTAGTAGCCGAGCAATCCTTAATGAAATTCAAAAGATGGCTTCTGGTGAAAGAGAGTGACAAGGGATGATCTTAGAGATTTAACGTCTTGACAGAAACTCCTACAAAAAATATAACCACAACAACAGTAGTGGAAATCCAAGTTTGAATGCCAGTTCACAGATAAGGAATGGGTGGAACTATTCTTATAATGCACTCCAGAGCCAATTACGCTGTGGGCAAATAAACATTGGTTAAAACCACACATTACTGGTTGTCCACGTAGGGGTCTCATATATGCTGCCGCCCACCTTATCAAGCGTCTAAAGAAATATGACAACCCAGCTGTCTCTCGTCGCCAGTCAACAGCATTTTCAAAATCTGGTGCATCTTCTACACAGTCATCACAACCAGCACCATGTGTGTCTGGCTGGCACGCTCACCAGTCTCAGCACATCAGCAGTGAGGACATAATGAGACTAGAGATAATAAGAAAAAACAAGACAACATACTTTGTCCATTTATGCAATTAAGATTTCGAACGACATTGATGTATCTACCAGGGCTGCCCCAACC
Organism: Triturus cristatus; assembly: GCF_964204655.1. Taxonomy (NCBI): domain Eukaryota; kingdom Metazoa; phylum Chordata; class Amphibia; order Caudata; family Salamandridae; genus Triturus; species Triturus cristatus. The sequence goes on along the minus strand of NC_140583.1, from coordinate 420,542,438 downwards.
ATCTTCCCATTTAGAGAAGAGCTGATGACACACCTCTTTATAGAATGCAGCATCACAATGAAATAACAATCCACCTACACTCTCAGAACGCAGCTCCCCCTCTAAAACCGCTTGACTATATCTTTACATTTGAAGCTGTAAAACACTCTCTTTACTTTAGGCTAGATGCTACTACATATATACCAGATATACACATGTATACATACCATCAAATGACAATTTGACCGAAAAGTGTCATTGCAAAGCAGGACCTGTGACCAGATCAAAACCTTTTCAGTTAATGGCGTCAGATGACTGCGAAAGAATGGATAGACTCACCCAGGACTGGGTTTTAATTTTCATACTACTGAAACCTAATACTTTTATCTAAATCGTTTAATTAAAGAGAATTGGTTACATAATAAAAACAAGCATTTGCAAAGCCAATAAGTTTGACCCTGTGTGCCAGCGTTTTGGTTTTGCCAATGCTAGTTTTGTTTTGCCATAGTTTTTGCAAAACGGTATTGTTGCGCAAGCTGCATGGCCCTGAAAATATAAAAAGAAACATTAGCTAAAAACAAAAAATATCATTTGGTCCTAAAAAGCACTCAAGGGAATGATTTTGTGTGTGAATCATCTACTTGTGAAAGGATAGAATGCTTATTATTCTCAGTGAAGTTAGCCAATGGCTGAAGTGGGATGACTCAATGCCACATTCTGTATGCTGTAGTGGGTGGAAGAAAAATGTGAATGACACAACAACAGACCAATAGATGAAGAAAGCTGTCAGAAAGCCCATATAACTATGTATATTTTCATTTAATTTTAATGAAATCAAAAGGTCTTGGCCGACGCCATATCTAGTCAGAGACTTCAGGATAGGTACCCTGGTGGTGACTTGAAGTCATCATTATCATAATAGACAATGGTGACTTGAAGTCATCATGATCTCATCAGCTGAGCTATTTTTTTATGAAGCAGCACCCATGGTTTTAAATTCCTTTTGTCAATTCACTTTTCATTAGTCTTCACTTTCGTATATTTAGCATAATTCAGTCCTGTTCACACACGCTCTTGCTCCAAAAACATTTAAACAAAACTGCCTACGATGAATACATTATGTTCTGTTCTTATGTTCTGTCTTCTTCCAAGCAAAATTTAATGACTGTAAGTACTGATAATGTTGACAAGTGTGATGCATTACAGTCTTTCTTGATGCTTTTCATGATAAAAAATCAAGCAAAATTCTATTTTACAATTAACTAAGGAAGAAATAAACCGGACCACTAATGGAGTTCTTCTATAACTTGGTTGAAATTTTGCTCACAGTTCTTACAATTTTCACACAATGCTTTATACTTCAGGTTTGATATCTGTATGTGCTGTAAAATACTAGTTGTTCCCATTGCACAATTTAGTAGTATATATGGAGCCACAAGCACACGTCTCCCCTGCTTGAGGTCCCCCAACTGGTTACCAGTTGCCAGAAGATCCGCCTTCAAGCTGTTTTTCATCACCAACAAAGCTGCACAGGGCAAAGGAACGCTTTTCAGCAAGAAGAAAATCACAAAATGCATATAAGCCAGTGGTTCCAAATGTTTAACTCCTGAGGACCCCCAACTGAGTCACTGCTGGAAGCCGGGGACCCACAAGAAATTTGTAGGATTTGAATTTCAAACATTAAAACAGTAATTCCCCAAAAATACACAAGCAAGTACATTGAAACAAATACTGAAGATTTTCTTATTTCCAATTGAAAAAATATGCATAGGTGGGCTTTGGGGGGCCCTCCTCCTCCAAAAATATGGGAAGAAATCGTGCATTCTGCAACACATTTGTCAATATACATATAGTTGTTTTAGCTTTTAAAGCATAGTATATGTTGACCTTACTGTGTCCCAGGATACAACAATCTTTGTTGGGGTTATTCAATGATTCTCTCATTATCACTCTCCAAAAGTGCCTCTCATCTCTCCATAGTCCCTCAGTCGCATGCATTTCATTTGTTTTATTGGACCTCTTATACCAGTGTAGGGTTTTGGACCACTTACATCACACACATAGAGAGACAATGAACCCTACATGTGTAAATCAGTGTATAGAAAATGTCATGAGTAATAACGCTGCCCATGTCATGAGTGATGTAATATGTGATGTCATCAGCAGTGCATTGTGAGAGCGCGAGTTATAGTTATCTCAACTAACTATAATGGCCAGAGTTCTATGGTTTTGTACGAGTGAAATGTCCAACTAACTATAACACCCCCGAAATCTGTGCTTTTTTCTGTGAAAAAAATATATGTATATATATATTCACTGAAAAAACCATAGGTTTTACAGACGTTATAGGTAGCAATTAGCATTTAAAAAACCTTAGAAATTCACTGAAAAAAAACATAGGTTTCAGGGGTGTTATAGTTAGCTGAACATTTCCCTCATAGAAAACCATAGAAATTCCCCTGTTATAGTTAGTTGAGCTAACTATAACTCGCTCCCCCACAATGCACTGCTGATGACGTCACATATTGCATCATTCATGACATGGTCAGTGACATCACTGATGACATCACTGATGACATCTCAAATGACATCACTGATGACATCACTGATGACATCATCCAGTGACTATGTGTTTCTATAAAATGTAAATATGTTTTATATATATATATATGCCAAGGTCTATTGAAGAATGAATGGGTGTTATAAGAGTCAGGATGGTTGATTAAGTAGGTGTGTAACTGACTGTATAAGTGAGTGATTAATTGTGTCTTACTTAATGCAGTTGTTAGCAACTGATACAGACATTCACACAGTTTAGGTTGTCAGTTGGTGTGCATGCGTTGGTTAGCAGTTAAATGAGGATCTATATGGCTATTGATTGGTTTTTTGAGTATCTGTATGGGTGCCTGAGTGTCTGTGTGGATGGGTGGGGGGTGTGACTCTGTGCATAGATGTGTGAGTGGATAATTCACTGGGTATATGTGTTCAAGTCTGTATCTGTGAAGGGCTGTATGGCTAGGTAAGTGTGTGTATGAGTGTATTGGTGAGTGAATGGTTGCCTCAGTGGTACATGTGTGAGTAACTGCATATGTGAAAGGCAGTATATATTAGTGTTGGAGTGTATAAATGACTATATGTGAGACTGAGTGATTGTGAGCGTGCCTGTATGGATCAGTGTGTCCTTGTAATAGTTATTGTATTAGAGTGGAAGTATGTGTTAGTATATGTTTAAATAAGTGAGGTGGTATATGCGTAACTGTACACAGGTGAGTAAATAAAACTGTGATTGATTATTTCCATTACTGACTAGATGTGTGAATAACTATCATTGAGAGGCGGTGTGTGAGTGTCTGTATAGATATGTGACTGGATATGATAATGCTGTATTGATGGCTGACTGTATGTATGGGTGAATGAACAGATGTGTGTGTAGACCTAGGAATTAGTGAGTGGATATGTACTAACTGGTATTGATGTGCTCATGGTTTTGAAAATTATAGTCTCTATTTTAGAATGGGTATATCAACTATTACAATAGGGTCTAATGAGGTGCATCACATTTTCACGTGGATGATGTAATCAGTGATGTCATTTGAGATGTCATCAGTGATGTCATCAGTGATGTCACTGACCATGTCTTGAATGATGTAATATGTGATGTTGTCAGCAGTGCATTGCGTAGGTGCGAGCCATAGTTAGCTCAACTAACTATAACAGGGGAATTTCTATGGTTTTCTATGAGTGAAATGTCCAACTAACTATAACGTCCCTGAAACCTATGGTTTTTTCAGTGAATTTCTAAGATTTTTTAAATGCTAATTCCTAAATATAACATTTGTAAAACACATGGTTTTTTCAGTGAATTTCGAATGTTTTTAAATATTAATTTCATATTTTAATATTTATAAAACCTATATTTTTTCTAATTTTTCTATATTTTAAAACTTTAAAAATTATGTAATGTTTTATATTTAAAAAAAAAAATAATCCTATCCGCCATATTGAAATGATGCGCATTTCGTATCCGACGAGTTCGTGGCACCACGTCCCGTGTAAGAACATATACGTATGAGGTCGCGCCAGCTGCTACTGCACACTACCAGGCACTGTGTTACGTCATAGACGTATGGTGCCCCGCCGGGTACGCCATTCCCTCATTTTTTTGGTGTGTCTCGAAACTATATCTACATAACTTTAAAGTGTATATAAAAGCAAGCGATAATCAAAAATATTTTAAACATTTGTATATTTCTAACTGTAATGAACTTATATTATAGTAATATTTTCTCAAAATCGCATCGGGTGTGGCCTTCTTGCGCGCTTGCTGCGCGATTCTCATGTGACCTTAAAGAAAAGCATTTGATTGGTTCATAACATTTCCCATTGTAACAGTTGGAGGACCCCACCCATTTTCGCCATTCTCTCTACAGCAATTGATGAGAGTCTCCTCTTCTACTTACAGAGCTTTTTTGAAAACTTTTTGCTATGTACACATATCTGACCGTACACACAACATGCAACCATCATCTTCATCAGTATTCATGCTCTGTAAAGCAGCCTTCCACCTGTGATAGCCATGCATCTAAAAGCTACATAACAGAACTGCCACTTCCAGAGGTAACATGGTTGCATACGCTGTCCACAGCACAATGTAATGTGGTACGGCCCAGGGACAGTATCATGCATAGATAATGAACACACAGACCCAGAGAGATAGTGGAAGTGGGTACGGGCACGCGCGCTCGACTCCTTTTTATTACCAGGGTCACATATCCAGTGACATCTGTGCTGGATGCGTGTGCGGTGAGTGTAAACCAGCCCTCAGGGAATGGTTGCTGCAAGCATCAACTACAACAGTAATCATTGGATCACACACAGAGATTCAATAATAAAAAGGTCAATAGTTTGTGCTGCAGTAAGGTAGAGACAGTAGCTGTAAAATAATACAGAAAATATTCTATCAGAAAAGAACCATAACTTTAGATATACTGAGATACAGGCAGTAGATCTGAAATAATACACAAAAAGATTATATCATAAAGGGTCCAGCAGTTATAGTGCACTCAGATAGCCACATCAAAAGCATTCAGCATGTGCACAGCCAGCGATGAAGCGGGCTGCGAGCGGGCCGTACTAACAGCAATGTCTGTTGCCATCAACACTGCATCATCTGCAATAGCGACTCGATCTCAATTGTGAACACTGCTCTCTGCAGTGAAGGCCAGAGAGAACGGTCAGCAAAGACCCTCAGCTATGTAAGGTGGACTTGAGCTACACAGTTTGTCGTACGCGAAGCAAGAAAAAACGTGTGCAGAGCCTGCGATAACGCGTATGCATGGTGCGGACAGAGCGCAATGCAGCAATGTCTTTTCTTACGGGACTGCGTCATCTACAATAATGACTCAATCTGAATTGTGAACACTGCTGTCTGCAGTGTAAATTGAAGGCATTAGTCACACAGACATCCATTAATACTTTTTCTCACTTCCTCTTCCCAAAATACAACAACATAAATTACAGAAAACTCTGCAATAAATAAATCAAAACAATTTGAATTGCGATTTCTACTGTCCACAGTGTAGACTATTCAGTGTTCCTTTGAACTTGCAAGATGAATTTCACAATTGTACTAAACATATAACTCATCTAAAACAAAATCTTCAAGCAAATATACTAAAAGAATATTCTGTATATTTCAAAACGTTGTAGTTAGTTGCCTACTGAATTCTGTAATTAAACAATCACAATTCTATCTGAATTGTGAGCCCTGCTGACTGCAGTGTAAGCCAGAGGCAGTAGTCATTAACACCTCACAGCCATGTGCCGTTGGATTCGGATGCACAGAGTTGGTTGCACCTGGTCGGAGGGGGTACACAGAAATCATCACAGACTTTAACTTCTGACATCCTCAATCATATAATTAAGACCCCGTTTCACCGTTCGGACCTTCTGTACCGCAGTGTAGTACGCTGACTACAGTCAACCAAGCCCAATAATCATGTGCAGCAGTTAACTACAGAAGCACAGACACTGACTGATGCACCTCAACTGAAACAGTTCTGTGAAAAGCAAGCAGCAGTTAATATCGGACACCGTCCATTGTGGGATCAAGACACCATTCCACTGTTAGGACCTAGAGTTGATTGCACCTATTCAAAGGGAGTACATTCATCTCCACTCTCAGATGCAGTTCTAACATCGACCATTATGGGATCAAGACACCATTCCACTGTTGGGACCTAGAGTTGGTTGCACCTGGAGGAAGGGAGTACCTTCATCTCCACTCTGAGATGCAGTTCTAACGTAGTCCATTCTGGGATCAAGACACTGTTCCTCTGTTGGGACCTAAAGTTGGTAGCACCTGGTCGAAGGGAGTACCTTTATCTCCACTCTCAGATGCAGTTCTTACATCGTCCATTATGGGATCAAGACCCCGTTTCACTGTTCAGACCTGCTGTTCCGCAGTGTACTCCAGCCACTACAGTCAGCCAAGCCAAATAATCATGTGCAGCAATTAGCTACGGAAGCACAGAGTCTGATGCACCTCAACGGAGGGAGTTCTCTGAAAACTCAGCAGCAGATAATATCGGACATCGTCCATTCTGAGATCAAGACACCATTCCACTGTTGGGACCTAGAGTTGCTTGCACCTCGTCGAAGGGAGTACCTTCATCTCCACTCTCAGATCCAGTTCTAACATTGTCCATTGTGGGATCAAGACACCGTTCCATTGTTGGGACCTAGAGTTGGTTATACCTGGTCGAAGGGAGGATCTTCATCTGCACTCTGAGATGCAGTTCTAACATAGTTCATTGTGGGATCAAGACACCGTTCCACTGTTGGGACCTAGAGTTGGTAGCACCTGCTCGAAGGGAGTACCTTCATCTCTATTCACACATGCAGTTCTAACATAGTCCATTGTGGGATCAAGACCCCGTTTCACTTTTCGGACCTTCTATAGCGCGGTGTACTCCAGCCACTGCAGTCAGCCAAGCCCAATAATCATGTGCAGCAATTAGCTACGGAAGCACAGAGTCTGATGTACGTGAATAGAAGGAGTTCTGTGAAGACCCACTAGCAAGTAATATCGGACATCATCCATTCATGAATCAATACACCGTTCCACTATTGTGACCTAGAGTTGGTTGCACCTGCTCCAAGAGAGTACCTTCATCTCCACTCTCAGATGCAGTTATAACATCGTCCATTGTGGGATCAAGACACCGTTCCACTGTTGGTACCTGTTCGACTACTGTGTTAGTAGTATACAGAGCACTCCACGCTGCTGGGCCTCAAACTGAACGCTGTGTGCCTGTGTCGCGGTAGCCAGCGTTGATCTGAGGAACCTTCCGACCTCACAGACCTCGCCCTAGGAGCTTCCGCCCGCAAATGGTGGACCCTCTTTCACATAATGCAGTAGCGAAAGGTGAACTGTGGGGCATATGTTCATCGCAGCGGCCATGACGGTTTCTGAGTACCAGCAGGCTGAGAGCATCATTCACGCAGCCACCTTCACTCATGAAGTCAACCTCGTGGTGGTGTAAGCTGCGCAGACCTGGCAGACACGTTCGCCATTCCGGAAGAGAACCACACCCAGAGAAACGTGCCTTTTATTCATACCCCAACTCTAGCCATGCGTACGCGAAGAGAGCCCACTACGCTAAAGATTGGGGGGGAGGGCACGTACGCGCTATGTTTTTGATATCTTCCCTACTGACTGTACTATCATGGTTCCTTCCACTATCTACTTCACTCAATAGACCATCAGTATATGTTCACATGTAAATGTGTGTGCTCTGCATATTCAAGTCTGTCCGGCACATCCCCTCAGCACTTTGCATTGCATACTTTTATAATCGAGAATCACTTGCCACCTTCGCACATACTTTACTCCCATCTCTCCCCGCATTTTGCATTGTGTAACAGAGGTGCTATGCCATGTTTGCTTTGTGTACATGGCTAGCCACGGTTCCCACAGTACGTAGTGTCGTTGTGTGTGATAGGTGTACATGTTGTTTGTCATGTTGTATGCGATTATATATGGTAGCGCATTTATTCACGAGCAGTGGTTTCTGCCATTTACATATCGCTGTCTTAAAGAGCATACAGAAATTTTTCTCAAAGGTGCAAACTGTGACCACAATGGCAGTCATGCATTACTATGCAAGAATTTCCAACTGCACGACACTTCTAAGCTTACAGTCCCCAATCTTGCCTGCTTTCTTGAAAGCATGTCAACTCCCACAATCACACCAACATTCACACAGATTTCTAACGGCACTTATCTGCTTCTCAATAACATGCACTCCTACGGAATGTGAGGTGGCATACCGTATGTCCTTACTGTTTCAATCCGAGTAACTTCCTGTAGCAATGTCTACTCCCACCCACACAAACTAACTTCCAAACTTCAACTTGACCTTGAACCCCTACTTTGCAAACAGATTTCATTAAACTAACAAAACTAAAGCGCTTTTCTTCACAACAGAGGTGTCCCTCATTTCTGCAAAAGAAATGTATCACCTGCAGACAGCACGAACTTCCATTAAAATACAGTCCCTTTTAAATTCAAACCTCCCAATACACTTTGTGAATTGTTACCCAATTTTCAACACATCTCACACTCAAGGTCTGGCACACTTTTTTAATGCGGTCTCTTCTGGCCTTCTCACAGCCTTTCAAACTGTTTTTCGTATAATACCATACTTCATTTATTTGATCATCTCTGGAATAACAGGAACAGTGCCCAAAATTCTCGCTCTCCATGTGGCCATCCTACTACTATTTTTGCTTGTTAAAAATTACTGCGCTCCCTGTGTAAACAAGCATCTACGCGAAGCTATATCAATACCGTGAAAAAATGGAACAACTTTTCGGCTGCTGGCCTCTATCTATTATCGGAGCCAGCTACAACATGACATTTATTTACACATATACAATCTGTGTGCAACCATCTTTCTATTGCAAAACTTGCCCATTCGACTGGCGAATGGATGTATGCCTTGCCAACATCCCAACAATCGCTCCCGATATCCAGCAGGTAATGGAGTATCTTAAAATCCATTAACTCGATTGTTCAGGCAGTAGAGCAATGGCGGATGCAACGCATAAAGGTATCGTGGCGGAATGGGATTACTGAGCAGTCGCAAAAGATCTACTGCAACGTACGACCTTTGACAACATCGCAGATTGCCTACCAAATCAAATTGCCGCTCCAACATTCGAGGAACATTGATTACAAGCAAACGGGTTTATGTTTGGGTGGTATGCGATGGCGCCTCCTTTTCCTCGGTTTATAGACCGCGAGTCGTGGAACGGAGCAACACACGGGATTGCTGCAACACGTTATTCGTAGGAGATTATTTACGTTACATTGGGCCAAACTCAGCTTATCAACCCCATTGTGTACGACTTACTTAAAGCTTCTCACTGTTGGAGCACATTGGAATTATTGATTAATCCACTTACTGAGTTAATCTGTAATTCACATCATTTTATCCCTGAGCTGGGACGGAATTATAACCGGCAGAGTGACTCAATGTGACAAAGTTCAAACGCCATTTAGCCCTGAAGAAGTCTTGGGTTCTGACCCTGACGAAACACGTGTCGGCTGGGCATAGTGATCTACAATAAATACAAGAACACGAATCACCTGGAGTGTTCTGCGATCATTGCTTTTATTGAATTTAATTATAATGAGCAATGTATCAGATGTGTGTGGATATATAACATGGCAGCACTAGTAGCATATCTCTGCTTTGTGTGTGCACAGGCCCATATAGTATAATTCGAGGAACATTACTGTCCCTTCGAAGATATGGATTGGATCGCTTCCCTTTTCTCACACAATGGCAACAATGACCTCTTGGAACATTGCGTATCTCAAGCCGCTGAAGAACTTCCGGACTGCAATTTCCAAGACTTGTAAGAAATTCACGTTCTTCTTGGATTGATTTTTACCAACTTTTTTGAGTTTTTCCTTTCAATTTAATACACTTCAATTGAACTATTTTCATATAATAACTTTCTAAGTATGCTCAGGCATTTGAACTCTGTTTTCATTATTGCCCCTTACGTCTCCAGTCTAACAAGGGATGGGTGATGGATGGCCTTTCCAAATATGCTTTTTACTTCCTAAATTAGCCTAAACCCGACATCCATTTTGAAACCATCTCTATTCTTTGTGCACCTGCCTGCCTGTTATCCACGAAGCCCTTCACACAAATGTACTCATCCTCAGCCTCTACTCACGAGCTGGCGATCAACATAAAAAAACACAACATTGTTTAGGAACTGGTTGTTACAGTGTTCTAATCGTATCCTACCTTTATTTTCACTATAGAATTGAGTCATTCATGTCTAATAGCTATTGTTTATGTCACATGGAACTGTTACATGTAATGTGGAATTCACTAATGCAGCAGCTTCAGATTTGAATATAACAGAATCGTTTGGAGTTTGCCTAAGCTCGGTTCCTTAGCTCTTTGCACAAGATTTTTTTTTAAAGAGCTGAACACAATAATGTATGGTTTGACGAGAAGGGTACCTAATGTGCTTCTCAGAAGCACAATTTTGTGTTCCTCCTCAAAGTTCCGATGTGACTAGAACTATTACCAATTCTAACATGCACCAGATTGAATCTACTGAACAAGAGATTGCTGACTGTTTTACTGTTCATAATTTTGTGTTACAACAAAGGAGTATCAGGGTACCGAAGAAGTTTGAGGATTACACTTTGCAATTTTTTGTGTGTTTCTTTTCTTAAAGGATACATGTGCTAATCGTATCTTACCTTTATTTTCACCATAGAATTTCGAGTCATTCAAGTGTAATAGGTATTGTTTATGTCACATGGAGCTGTAACATGTAATGTGGAATTCACTGATGCAGGAACTTACATTTGAATACAGCAGAAGCGGTTGGAATTTGCCTCCACTGAATGCCTTACCTCTTGCACCAGTGGATCCATTTATGGCACTTAAATAAAGACACTCTTTATATAACTTTCAGACTCCATTGCTTTATTACACACAGCCAATTTCTTAGACACACCTGATTTCACCATTTCTCTATGGTGGCATTTTAAAATTCTGCATTATATTCTTCATGATTATTTCTTTATTCCTCCTTCCTATTACACATACCCACTTTCTTAGACACACCTGATTTCACAATTGCTGTTCTGTGGCATTGCAACATTCTGCATTATATTCTTCACAATTATTTCTTTATTTCTTCTTCCTAAAGCACTGCATTCGAGTCTTCAGAAAGTAGAGGTGAGTAGTTCGCTACCCACTCCCTGTATCGTATAAACGCATACTAACACTACTTACACAGTTATGCTAAAGCAGCCAGTATCCTACAACTCCCACACACATCAGTTTACAGCAATCAGCTCATGGCTTACGCTCACGGTTTCATCCCCAAGTCTTCAGACCAGTACCAGTGAGTAGTTTGCTTCCCACTCCCGCTATACTCTAAACGCATACCAACACCACCTGCACAGCTATCCTACAGCAGCCAGTAGGCTAGAGCGCCCAGACCATATCAGTTTACACCACTCATCTCACGGTTTAGGCGCACGCTTTAATCCCCGAGTGTACCAGCACCTCACCTCAGCACCATCTCACTCTCGGCAAAACAGCACTTTCACACTAGTAGGACTAAATACTTTGCTTCACACTCCTTGTATAAAAGGCAATCAACAGGGGTATGCCCAAATAACCCTTTATAAACCTGGGTAAAGGACGTAGTTTTATACAATAAAAAAATGGTATAAAGGAATAAATACAAAAATATTTTTGAGTAGAGCACGTTTAATTATTCTCTCTCCTATTATTACTTTAGGAAAATTGTATCACAACATATTTACACTCTACATAGATAATGGCACCTAATCAAGAAGAAAACAATACATGTATACATAAAAAATGTACATACACAATAACATGACATAAATCACAACATACAATACATAAAGCAACACACATCAATATATACTACAATAACCGTAAAGAAAAGTAATTTCCACTAGTGTCCTCCTTACAGCTCTGGAAGGACCACTAAGAGGTAGTCCAGATAGTACACTTAAAGTCTTTTAATTAATATAGGCCATCCCAGTGTACCATCAAGCAAAGTCAAAACAGCATTATATTTCCGACGACTCCTCCTTTTGAGATGTCTACGTGACCACGTTTCGGCCTTAATCCTTCTTCGGCCTCCTCAGGACTGGAGCACCGCGCACCCGGAGCCATGTGATATTGTTCTTCGAAAGAAAACGCGGAGCCCCCCTCAGCAGATATTTATTCACTCGGTGGCCGGAGGGTGATCGGAACCTCAGGTAAGCTCCCAACTGTGAGCTGGTAGGTGATTACAAGTGTATCTAAGTGGCTGATGGGAGAGGTAGTGCCAGAAAGTGGTATACGGGCAGTGGGTAACACAGACAGTTCACATTTCCAATGATGGCCGAGGAGTGGGTCAGGGAGCGGGAAGAGGCGTCAATAGACATTTTCAATGACGGTGACACAGGCGCCTCAACAGCTACAACAACAAAAGAGATATGGAGCACACTCTGCCGGTAGTGACACTATGAAAATAACGCATGAATTGGAGAAATTGCAAAATAGCAAAATCTCTAAATGGTGGGAGTGCAAGTCGTTCCAACAGTATCTGGACGTGGGGCGCATTCCCAAAGGACTCAGAATAGTTGTGGCCCCAACGTACAAAAATCCAGATACGAACATGCTGCACGAGAGGGCAGACAAGAGTGCGGAGTCTTCGAAGCACATGATGCAGATATTGATCAAGTATGCCACTAGCGATCGAGAAAACATCCTTGTTAAAATAAATTCACTATATAAAGAACTGGAGAAATTTAAAAACCAGGACGAGGTCAAGAAAATGCAAATGGAAATGAAGAACATATTTCTTAAATATGAGCAGTCTATAAAAGAAAGGAAAGCACTAAAATTTCAAAGAGACAGAAATGACTTTTTAAATGGCAAGATCTACATGTTCTCAAAGAAATTTGAGAACATCCATTGTGAGCAACTTTCTACAACCGCCGAGACACAAATAAGAATGGCGGAGCCCAGCAGTTCAGAATTTAGCTCTAAAGTCGAATCCGACCTAGAAACAACTGCAGGTGGTGTAGCTAACCGAAAAACACTGTCCCTAATACAGGTACTGGGTTTTTTAAGCATAGAGCGCACCATGAATCTCCGAAACGGCCCCCATGCCAAGATCAAAAAGGCAGGGGCAGAGGATGAACAACAGGAGAAGAAAAGACAGACGCTGGGGTCGATGGCACAAACAGAGCAACCAAACAAATAAACAGACGAACAAGGAGGAAGTAGAACAAAACAAAGAAAGACATTGACAAAACAGTGATTAATTTAACTAACATGGCTCCCAACGAGGAAGAACAAAAATCCTTTTTTGGGTCTAACTTTTTGTGCAAAAACACACTTCGATTATGTACAGACCCCCGTGACCATTTTTCAATTTGCTAGTAAATTAAAATTGCAGAAGTATTTTTTCAACGTCTCTAAAAACATCAGAAGATTGGAGATAACAAGCAACACCATCAGTGGTTTCAATGTAGAAGATATGACTCTTCTCCAGGACCTGACTGAACTTGGGTTTGAAGAACAAATCAGCGTGAGATTACCCACCGATTTGGCATTGGCAACAGGTTTAGACATTTATGGCAGTGTACGTACTTTCTATAAGCCCAAATCAGTATTCATTCCCATTATGCCAAAACACGGACTCAACATTTTTGCAGAAAATTTCGTTTAAGACCTCAAAGAACTGGCAATACTATCTAGCAAAGATTTTACACAAACAGACTACAATCAGAGGATACGATATAATGACCTTATCCAGAGAATAAAAGAGCGACAAGACATTGTAGTGCGGTGGTATGATAAAGGTGGCAACGTACTACTCTGGCCACTAGACAAGTACGATATAGAGGCACATAAACAATTGCAAGACAGGGAATGCTACAGTCGCATTAGCCCTACTAGCATCTTTGGTATTATAGAGAGGTTCCACAAAGCACTCTACGAACGGAGAGTTGTGGGACTTATCTCCAAGCAAGAACTTGAATTCTTAAAAAATGACTACCCAGTGACACCACGGTTGTATCTTATACCTAAGATACACATAAATGCAACTGATCTTCTTGGTAGATGTATTATTGCTGCAATAGAGTGACTCTTTGAAAACGCATCGAAATACATTGATCATTTCCTTCAACCGTTTGTCAGTGAACTTCCCTCATACATTAGGGACACGGGAGATTTCCTGACGAAAATTTATAATACGTCTTGGAAAGAAGACTATGTATTGATGACAGTAGATGTTAATACAATGTATACTAGCATCAGACACAGAGATGAGCTAAATGCATTGTTTTACTATTTTGGGAAAAGACCTATACACTGGTACCAACACACATCGATGCTGTTACAAATGACTGAGTGGTGCCTTGACAACAACATCTTTGTTTTTGATAAACTCTTTTATAAACAGCTACAAGGCACAGCTATGGGTACCTGCTTCGCCCCCAGCTATGCGAATTTGCATATGGGCTGGTGGGAGGAGCAGGTACTCATGACAACACAGAAAAAAGTAATGACAGAAAACATCAGTCTATTTGTGAGGTACAGAGACTACATTTTTATCATTTGGCAGGGTTCTCAGGAAGCTGTAAGAAGATTTGCAGAAGAACTGAATATTAATAACCTGAACCTATCCTTCACATGTAACACCAGCACAGAGTCCATATACTTTTTAGATTTAGAAATCTTTGTGGAGAATAACAAGAAATATTCTAGGCCATATGGAAAGCCTACATTGGGAAATTCTATTCTTCACGCAAGTAGCTTCCACCCTACTAGACTCAAGGAGAGCATCCCATATGCTAAGTGCCGCCGAATAAAGTGAAACTGTAGCACTGAAGCAGGTCTGAAGGGATCTACTGGCGATTTGCTTCAAAGACTTGATTCCAGAGGGTACAGCCCAGAAACACTAGCTACTGCTAGTGCTAAAACTAAAAATACTAAAAGAGAAGATCTATTATTCAATTCTGCCAAGAGTAAGAATAAAAATACCAATAGCTCCGTAGGAACCCCAAGACTCATCACAGGTTATAACACATATCATACAAACCTCCGCAAGATACTTCACAAACACTGGCGGACAGTTCACAGTGACACTGTTATCGGCCCGACTTGCGCTAGAGCTCCTCCCATATCTTTCAAGAGAGCTAAATCGATGCGGAGAGAGCTCGTATGTAACTCACCCACGATTAGAAAGGGTTCTGATTAGTTGAGATCACAGAGAGGTTTCCAAAGATGCTCAAAATGTAAAGCCTGTAGGCATGGTGTCAATACCAGAACAGTGCAAACACCTTTTAGACAGTCACCTTATGAAATCTGAGGCAGTTACACTTGTAAAAGGTATTTTCAGTCTACGTTCTTCAATGTACTTGCATCAAACAATACGTGGGTAGCACCATCCAACCCGTACATGTCCGTATATTACAACACCTTAGGGCTATCACCAACGATGACCCCAGCTACCCAGTCACCAGAAATATAAATTTGTGTCATGGTGGCAATGCTAAAGATCTCTCCTTCTTTGTGACCGACACCGTCCTCAAGAACCTGAGAGGAGGGAACAGACAGTTGACACTTAAGAGGTTAGAATCAAGATATATCATCTTACCGAATTCTAATATCCTGTATGGAATTAATGCAGATGAGGCGCTAACTGTACATTTGTAGTTTATTGCTGCTTGTCCCGCTCCATGTCCCGCTCATTTTCTTTAGGCCCATTTTCACTTCACTCAGTTTTGTTATTATATACTCTTCAGTTGCTATAGTTATTCACACTATACCTTTGTTCGCTCTGTATGTCTTCTAATTTACCTCTAATAGCAATTTCTGCATATATTGTGGTGGATTTCCCTCCAAAGCCCACTTGGGCGGAACCTCTTTGTCCTTGACAATAGGTTAGTCTTAGATGCAACCAACAATATATGGGGTCATATGTATAGAATGTTTTGCTTAGTACATATGCATGCATTTTAGATCGCAACCCTGGCACACTTTGCCTTTACCACTCACTTTCCTGGAGATCCAGTGATCTTACTAATTTTACATATATGCTATTTGTGTGTTTTGGATAAATGTAGAGTTATGGGGGTAAGAAGAAATTGATGAATATTTAGTCTTTCTTCTCACCATGTCCTACAGGACCTAGGTCCGTTTTGAAATACTGCTACAGTGACTAGCTTTCATTTTTATTGTATTCAGTTACTATAATTCTTTTTGTCACATTACTCTTGTGCTGATATAGATACAATCTATAACAAATATATCATTTATATGCACTGTCATTTTCATTTTTGTTTGTAACTTCTATGTTTACTAGCATGCACGTGACAACCAACTGAGTGTTCACTATATAGTGCTGGATTTCAATGGCACCCTATGTAGTGAACAAGGCAGTGTGCCGTTGAAACGCGTCTAGGCTATCAATTGAAATAAACTTACTGCGTTACATTCCCACGGAGTCAAGGCCTGTCATTGTTTGTTGCCAGGATTGGTACCATATATACCATATAAAGCTCCAGTGTACCAGTAGGAAGTTAGAGTCACAACCATGTTTCCATAGAAAAAGCATTTTTGACATGCCTATATCTTTTTCAGCCGTTTGACGAATCTTCACAAATGTTTTGCAAAACATGCACCAGTGATTTTTATTGTACATGAATAGGTTCAGGGTGGTCCATCAAGGGCAGGCCTAGAAAAAGGAGGGCAAAAAAGTATTTGTTTCCCAGACAACACAGTTAGTAATATTTGTGGCAGCATTGACTTCACAAAAATAATGAGGTCGTGCAGTGAGATAGAGAGCTCTGATTGGCTGCCAACACTTGAGCACGAAAGTGTGGGCAGCCATCTTTGGACTCGACTTGAGCCGAGTCCCCCAAAAAATATAAAATGAAAGAAATTGGGACAGGGTAGGAATACCCTGACCCCATAAAGCTGGGACCATAAAGTTGGTCCTGTGGTGCCAGAGGGACCCTGACTGTCCAAAAAAGCTTTACAAAAAAGAAATACAGCGAGATTGCAACATTCATGAATTTACCTTTCTGCTTGACTAACTTCTCTTCTACTCTCTCCTGATATGATCCATATGACCCACATGGCTGTATCTGACCTTTCTCTCCTTTCCTATATCTGTTGCCCCTATTTAAATCTTCCTATCTAAATTGCACGCCCATCTTTCTTCCCTATTTGTTTCTATAAATGTTTTGTTTTGTATCTTTCCGTCCCTCTCGTCCCATATCCTATTCTCGAGCCTTACATTCGATCCAACTCTACGGTACTGACACCGTGCCCACATGGGTAATGTAAATTCATATTTGCACTGCTGCACATCTGTAAATGTGTTTCCAATTCCTAATATTGTGTTGTATGTTGCTATTGTCTGGATGTATAGCCCTGAGGAAGCCCCAGGCCAGACAGCTGCTGTAAGGGGGCGAAACACGTTTTGGGTGTTACTTTACCTTTTGGATTGATGAATCTTTGATCCATTGTTGTTGTTCATGATCGTGAATTCTGTAAAAGAGTCAAGCATCATAAAGACTTTCCTAAAAAAGCTATAAATTGGAATTTTTCCTAAATAGAGTAATGATCTGAACTTGTTCTTACACATCTTCAAGCACTGTTTCAATAATGAGGAAGGGGTCTCCCATTGTTAAGGACAAGTGAATTACAACTATCAGGCTCTATTATCCAAGGATAGCAAAGGACCGGGACCCATTACCCCCTAACTTCTGATGAATTTGCAGTGGGCCTGGTCCCCGGGGCATGCCATTGAAATAGGAGGGGGATGCACAGGGCTTATGAAAGCCTAATGGACTGCCTACTCTGTCGGGCATTGCTTATTATGTATCCAGGGGGATTTCCAAACTGTTGTAAATTGGCAGCGATTGGGTTAGCATTAGCGGAAACCATCTTGTATTTAGAGGCTATCTTGTCCATTTTGTGGAATCCATTTTGTATTTCTGGCAGCCATTTTGTTTGCCATGTGCTGCCACGTGCTCACCATGTGCTCTGTCCTCCCTCAGTGTTGACTGCTCTTGTAATCTGCCTAGCAACGAACTATATTTAGCATCTTCCACCTTCGCACATGCCCAGTTGAGTTTGCAGCTGTCCTTGCAGCTGTTAGTAGTATGTAACTGTCAGGATGTTTTTACTAGCATTGGCAAACTGTTAACTCCTCCTGCTTGTCGACTGTGCATTTCTATATGACCTTATATGTACCTAAAACCTTCTTCTGTACTTGTACTGCCTTCTTTTGAGCCCCTGTGTGGATATAACAGAACCATGCTCCTTCTGTTCGGTGTGCTACTTCATGCATTACCGAAGGGTGATGTGTGAATGTAGTTCCACCTAATGAGGTTTATTAAACTTTGCATTTTCTATTCCAGTTTCTGTGCCAACTTCTTCCTATTGGTCTGAGGACTCTGTGCAGAGAAGGGCGAACCCCTTGCACTGGTAGGCCTTGCTGAGGCTTACTCCGACAAATCGGCGCCCGACACGTGGGGCTCATCGGCGACTCGGATGCCCGAAGGATCGGTCGCGACAAAGGATTGGAATCTCGCTATGGACGCGATCGCTGCTCGATGAGACCCGAGTCTTGGCAACCACGGCATTTTTCCTTTCTTTCTGATCTTACCATCCAGGTGGTGCTGGTCCTCGACTGATATCTCTTCTGTTGATTCGCCGTGCAGTGACCATTTGGTCGATTTTAGAACTTGGCAGTTGGAACCTGGACACCAAGTGATTGGTAAGAGTCGTTCTGCGGCACTTGCTGTTGGTTTTTATGCCTGGGATTGGTAAGGTAGTTTAGTAACACTTACTGCGGCTTTTGTATTTTGGAACTTGTGTTGGCCAACTTGGATTTCTATGGGACTCATATATAAATTGCAATTTATATAGGCAGGTAATGAGGAGAATTTTCTCTATCTGAATTGATTTGAACGGCACATCGTACTAAAGGTACCGTAAGTGCTACTTTGATTATAATACTGCCTATTCTGCACTATTTTTGGCATGCCTGTTTTTAGCACACTTTGTAGGATGTGTTGCTTTTGTAGTGGTACCAGTTTGAGACTCGATGAATCACAACCAGCCCCCCGGAGGGGACGCCTAATAGGGATATGTATATTAAGTATGGTCTTTCTTCTATAATGTACAGCACATTATGGAATAAATACACTCGTAAGGATTCTGAGTTGGGTTGGCCTATGCATGGGTCATTTGATTTATGAAAGATTGAGTATGTGGAACAATGTATGTTTAAGCGAAAGACTAGGCAAGATATGATTGACTGTGTGCGAATGTGGGAGAAAGAAGTGCGTGAACGAATGAAGCGTGAGCAAGCCTTGATTGAAAAGAACAGAAAAAGAACATTTATGCGATAGCATTAGAGTTGAAAAACAAAGAAATAAAAGAGTTAAAAGAGAGCGAAGA
The DNA here is from genome assembly GCF_964204655.1 of Triturus cristatus. Lineage (NCBI taxonomy): Eukaryota > Metazoa > Chordata > Amphibia > Caudata > Salamandridae > Triturus > Triturus cristatus. Next base: position 420,522,906 of record NC_140583.1, on the reverse strand, counting down.
TAGTGAGCGCAATTTACAGGTAACTGACCAATACGTTGTTCGGCGGCCCCTTTATCCTATACTTAATAAACCACAAGATGATTTCTTATTATTAGATCGTCCTCCACCTCCGTATACTGTTCCTTCTGCCCCTCATGACTCAGATGAGGACTCTGGTTCAGAGCAACAGAAGGCACGAGAAACTCGTTCTATGTTGACACCTGAGCGTGCGTCACAGATTAGAGCTGCTGCTCGTTAAGCAGTTCGTAGCACGCCCCCGCCTCTGAACTTCTAGATAGTATGAAAAGGTGGCAGGAAAGGGAGCAGCTGTATTTTACTGAGGTGTTTGCCGCAGAGGTCCTTGAGCTGTTTAGGAAAAATTCTGAGGAGTTAGAGCCCGACGATGTAGCAGATCATTGTAAGCAAATGCGTGATGGTCTTTTTGGTTTCTCCCAGGTGGCTGATACAATCAGGCGTTTGGTTAAACTGCGTGTTGATGCAGTCCGTTTGCGAGAGGAGAAAAAGGCTGCAGATGTAGCTGCACAGACATCTCAGACCGGCATGGCACAAGCTTCTATCTTAGGAACAGATAAGACTATGATAGTTCATGCGAAACCTATGACGGTGCTATTAGCTCTTGTACTATGACTTTGCCTGATATTGATTTATTTTTCGGATTGATATTACCGCCTGATATGTGGAGAACTGTAAAATTGATGATCGTGCAGCTTTTGCGGCGTTATGGAAAGACTTATAACAAATGGATGTAGAAAGGGAACCCGCACAGAAGCCATGTCAGTTAATTTTAGATCTTCCCGCAGCTATATTAGTTAAAAACGATTATTCCCCCTAAAAAGATAGATTGGACTGTTTTAGCGTCTTGTAAGCAAAAGGCAGATGAATCGGTCTCTGATTTCTTTACACGCTTTGAAGAAGCATTCCACAATTTTAGTGGCCAGTCATTGACACGGGCAGACATCTGTTTGTCGATAAATATGTCGCAAATCTGTTGCCAGAAATAGCTAGTCGCTTAAAAGCCAGTGAGAGTTCATGGACTACCTCTTCTCCGGTTTCTCTCTTGACTATGGCTCAGTTTTATGAACGCCAGGAATTAGAAGCAAAGGGTAATGAGGATAAGAAGACTAAAGAATTAAAAATGAAGGTTATGTTGGCTCAGGCTTATGGTCCGCCTTCTAGAGGTAGCGATAGAGGTGGACGTGGATTTTATGGTTCGTCTTTCCCTTCTTATACTCGTTCGTATTTGTCTGTTGACCAGTGCGCGTACCGTAAGAAATGTGGGCATTGGGCTTCCGATTGTCCAGCACTGCGTGCTCAGCAGTGTCCACGTGGCCGGGGACAAATGAGAAATCATTCAGGAGGGGAACAACCTTTACAACGCAACTTTTACAACGCACTACACTTACAACGCATTTTTTACAACGCAAAATACATTACAACGCATTCCTTTACAACTCATGACACTACAACGCATTTTTAAAAACTACCTTTACAACGCATTCCATTACAACGCATACTACCTTTACAACGCATACCATTACAACGCATAATATTACACTACACTATCCAACACTTACCCTACTGTTGCACCCCCTGGAGTTAGAATGGTAATTTTTACCCCTATATTATCCAACACTTACCCTACTGTTGCACCCCCTGGAGATAGAATAGTAATTTTTACCCCTATACTATCCAACACTTACCCTACTGTTGCACCCCCTGGAGTTAGAATAGTAATTTTTACCCCTATACTATCCAACACTTACCCTACTGTTGCACCCCCTGGAGTTAGAATAGTAATTTTTACCCCTATACTATCCAACACTTACCCTACTGTTGCACCCCCTGGAGTTAGAATAGTAATTTTTACCCCTATACTATCCAACACTTACCCTACTGTTGCACCCCCTGGAGTTAGAATAGCAATTTTTACCCCTATACTATCCAACACTTACCCTACTGTTGCACCCCCTGGAGTTAGAATAGTAATTTTTACCCCTATACTACCCAACACTTACCCTACTGTTGCACCCCCTGGAGTTAGAATAGTAATTTTTACCCCTATACTATCCAACACTTACCCTACTGTTGCACCCCCTGGAGTTAGAATAGTAATTTTTACCCCTATACTATCCAACACTTAACCTACTGTTGCACCCCCTGGAGTTAGAATAGTAATTTTTACCCCTATACTATCCAACACTTACCCTACTGTTGCACCCCCTGGAGTTAGAATAGCAATTTTTACACCTATACTATCCAACACTTACCCTACTGTTGCACCCCCTGGAGTTAGAATAGTGATTTTTACCCCTATACTATCCAACACTTACCCTACTGTTGCACCCCCTGGAGTTAGAATAGTATTTTTTACCCCTATACTATCCAACACTTTCCCTACTGTTGCACCCCCTGGAGTTAGAATAGTAATTTTTACCCCTATACTATCCAACACTTACCCTACTGTTGCACCCCCTGGAGTTAGAAAAGTAATTTTTACCCCTATCCTATCTAATACTTACCTTAAATGCAATTTAATATTATGCGTTGTAATGGTATGCGTTGTAAAGGTAGTATGCATTGTAAAGGAATGCGTTGTAAAGGTAGTTTTTAAAAATGCGCTGTAGTGTCATGCGTTGTAATGGAATGCGTTGTAATGGATTTTGCGTTGTAAAAAATGCGTTGTAAGTGCATGCGTTGTAAAAGTGTGCGTTGTAACGACATACATCCCATTCAGGATATTCAGGGCCTAGAGGAAGCACAGGTGATCATGCTAGGTTTGATGCTAATATACGTGGAAAGGACGGGTGTAACACCTTTGATAGAAGGAACCAATATCAAATGTCCGACTATGTGCCGTCTGATTTTCAAGATTCTGCTTATGCATAGGATTGCCTAGGATGGGGTAAGGATTCAGTTGAAGTTCCAGTAGATCAGATGGGTCCCTATGTTACAGCACATGTTTTGGGTTCTACTGATCAGTTTCTGGTTGATACAGGAGCTACTCGTAGCGCCTTGTCTAAACAATTGGTTCCATGGGCTCCCTTGTCTGGCTTAACCATTACATCAATAGGTTTCGATGGAACACCTTCCCTTAGCCCACTGTCACAACACTTGCATTCCATGTTGATAAATTTACTGCTCCATATCCATTTTTGCTTTCCCCGAATACACCAGACAATATTGTGGGTCTTGATATGCTCAAGTATTTCAGGGCTACGATACGATGTTCTCCAGAAGGTGTAAGTGTTATCTTGAATGACAACCATCCTGTGACGGAGAGAGCTTGTCTTGTTAAAGAGGATATTGCATTAGCTTCACTCCCTAGTACTTTGTGGGCTACTTCAGACACTGATGTAGGGCATATGGTTATTCCACCAGTACATATTAGTGTCAAGGAGGGCGCTGTGCTGCCATGTTTGCCTCAATACAAAATTTCACAGGAAGGCGAAGAAGCACTCATACGTATTGTCCATGATCTCATTGAAGTGGGGGTTGTTGAGGAAGTTCCTTACAATGTTTGTAACAGCCTGATTCTTCCTATTCTGAAAAAGATACTGACACTAGGATTTGCCGATTCATTATTGATTTGCGAGAAGTTAACAAGATTGTAGTACCACAATACCCCGTGGTTTCTGACATAACAACACTTCTTACTTTGGTTCCTCCGACAGCAACTACATTCTCTGTGATAGATTTGAAGAATGCTTTGTTTTCGATCCCTATTCATCCTGATAGCCGATATTTGTTCGGTTTCACTTTGAATAATCGATCGTATAGATTTCGTAGTGTTCCTCAAGGTTATACTGAGAGTCCTAGTATTTACAGTCAAGCATTAAAAAGACAACTTGATTCTTTCGTTTTGCAGAAGGTGTGGCTCTCATACAATATGTCGATGACATCTTGTTGGCAGCTGATACCCCTGAACAGTGTGAAAAATTTACTTTGTCCTTGCTTTCTTTTCTTGCTTCACATCATCACAAAGTGTCACGAAAGAAATATCAATATTGTAGACCAAAGGTAACCTACTTAGGTCACCTTCTGTCTAAGGAGGGCCGTGCACTTACATCAGATCGCATTCAAGCAATTTTAGACACACCAGTACCCTCTGCTCAGAAAGATGTCTGCGCATTCATTGGTCTTACTTTTTTTTGTAGGCAACGGATATTAGGTTTTTCACACATTGTTAAACCCTTGCTAGCACTTTTGACTAAAGATACTCCAATGCCCCTCCCATGGACAGATGAATGTTAGACTGCTTTCCGACAGTTACGACAAGGCCTTTGTTCAGCACCAGTGTTAGGTACTCCAGATTATATGAAGCCTTTTACACTCTATGTACATGAGAAAGATGGATGCGCATTGTCAGTTTTAGTGCAGACACACGGTGACAAACAGCGTCCCTGTACATATTTTTCAGCAGTACTTGATCCTAATACTCGTGCGTTGCCTGGATGGTTCCGTTCAGTTGCAGCAACAGCTGTGTCAATACGTCAGAGTGAAGGGATAGTTTTGTCACATAAGCTGTTGGTGCTAGTACCCCATGCGGTTGATGCCCTTTTAAATCAGACGAAGACACAGCATTTAACTAGGGCTCGTCTGACAGGATACGAATTGACATTGTTGGCCTCTCACATTACACTGAAGAGATGTGCGACACTAAACCCAGCCACTTTGTTGCCATACCCGGTGACTCAGTCTCAGTCGCAGGAATCACATGATTGTATATTCCTTACTGAAGAACAGACAAAGGGTCACGTTGACTTACAAGATACGCCCCTTTTAGATGTAGATGGGGAATTGTGGGTTGATGGGTCCTGTTTGAAGTTGCCAGATGGTACGACCTCAGCTGCATATGCAATTACAACACTTCACACGGTAGTGGAGACAGCTCGCATACCACAGAAGTCAGCTCAAGCAGCTGAACTAATAGCTTTGACACGAGCATGTGACCTTAGCACTGATTTGTGTGTGAACATTTATACAGATAGCCGCTATGCTTTTGTTGTGGCCCATGATTTTGGCCTGCTCTGGAAGGAAAGAGGCTTTCTTACGTCCCACGGGATGCAGATAATTCACGGGGAACTAGTATATAATCCTTTGACTGCACTGACATATCCAAAGAAAATAGCTATTGTGAAGTGTAGTGCACACAAGAAAGTGACTGATAAGGCAGGACAAGGCAATGCCTTTGCAGACCGCGTAGCTCGTGAGACTGCGATGCAGCGAAGCACTACTTCTATGTATGTAGTGAAGTCACAAGCTGAACGTTGGCATGATGCTAGACAAGAAGTACTAGACATACAGAAATCTGCTTCTGTGAAAGAACGTGAGGAATGGTTTGAAGAGGGAGAGTTGGATGATGAGGGCTGTTGGTGGAATAAGCAGATGGACAAATGGAAACTACCCATAGCTTTTGTACAACCTATGGTTCAGATGGCACATGGACTGGCACATGTTGGAGCTTCAGCAATAACGAAATTGCTTACGCAAGTTTGGGAGCATCCAGAAATTACCAGCACACCTAAGAGAGTAGTACAGTCTTGTTTGATCTGTTTGCAGTACAATCCTGGAAAAGGGACACAAACTCCTGCAGGAGGGTTTGCTACACCGACTGTACCTTTTTAAGTTTTGCAAATGGATTATATCCAACGTGAACGCTGTAATAACCTGAAATATGTTCTAGTGGTGGTATGTGTCTTCAGTAAATGGATAGAGGCATACCCCACGAAGGATAATACTGCTATCACCACAGCGAAGGTGATTTTGAAGGAATTCTTCCCTAGTTATGGTGTTTGCTAACTTTTGTGGAATGATAACGGACCTCATTTTGTTGGGGAAGTTATTAAACATGTCTTGAAAGGATTAGGAATCAAACAGAAGTGCCATGCGGTCTTCCACCCGCAATCAGCAGGGCTAGTGGAATGGTATAATGCTACTTTGAAGCTGAAGTTAGCAAAAATACTGGCTTCCACATCCTTGAATTGGCCAAACGCATTACCTTTGGTATTATTGTCTATTAGATCGGTGCCACATTCTCAAACTGGCCTTACACCTTATGAAGTGGTGTTTGGGAGACAGATGAACATTTGGGGAGTTCCTAAACCACGCTCCATACATGATGTACCATGTGTGCTAATGAGTGATTATTTGGCACAGTTAACCGACAGTTTGGTTTCTATTCATCAACAGGTTCGAGAAGCATTTCCTGAAAGATCCACAGGTGAGGCCCATGAACTCCGGCCTAGAGACCATGTAATGGTCAAAGTCTTAGAAAGGTCGAACAGCTTGGTGGCGAGGACCAGAGCAGGTGCTCTTGGCCACGAGGACAGCAGTTCGAGTGATGAATCTGAAGAACTGGGTCCATAGCACCCACTGCAAGAAGGTGCTACCTACCTTGGTGGAACCTGCTGTGCTGACCAACCATCGAGAGATACTGAATGCGGAAAAAGGCCACGCCATATCACCTGACGAATCTGAGGAGGTCTTCCCGGACCACACGATTCCTGGAGTATCCTGATACCAACTGAGACCACGGAAAGAGCCTGCATCGTCGAAATAGACTGGTTGAGCAACAACCCTGGGTTAGTGAAACGGAATGCCGATGTGGCAAGGGGGGGGGGGTTCAGCCCTGTATAGTGTAGCGACACCCGTCTTGACCCTCGGTGAGGAAACCAACGGCTGCCCAGGGATAAGAGCTCCAACGATTGTTTCCAATGACGAGCTGATCATGTCCACAATGAGATCAACTGTTGCTAAGAGAAAGATCATTTGTGCTATAGGGTTTGTTGTTGCTATGGTGGCTGTAGCAGTAATAACCTGGTTCGTTGAGAAAGTGGCTCCTGCTCGAGAGCTTTTGTTCGCCACTACTCCAGTATCAGTTGAACACCACTACTTTACGCTTCCCTACCATGAGCAGAAGCATCGACAATCCTACGTAAATAATACCTTTATCCAAATGTTGCATCATACTCATAATGCCACAAATACTACCAACTGTTGGGTGTGTGGGATGATACCTGCACATCAAAAGAAAGGAGGAACACCTTTTATTCCTCTTCCCTTTTCTCCTAATGGTTCTTGTCAAGCTTGGTATGTGCTTTTGTTTGCATCTGGAAGACGTACAGTAGGCGGGCTTCTTTTTCGCCTTAATAAAGTATGCTACCAAGATAAAGATGGTTATCCTCAAGCCAAAGGGACCCAATGGGAATGGGAAGAGTATCAACTGGACAATATTTCAACACCATATGTCTTCACAAATATGAGAACTTTTCCCAGTAATGAACAATTTGTGATTTCTGTTACTAGAGCTAAAGCAGATCTATGTACAAGCAGTATTGGGAGAATTCCAGTGGGGAAAAGCGAATGTACTGTAATTCTGACTATTGAAGGTGTAAATAACAGTAGTTTTATAGCCTCACATAATACTTACTTTATCTGTGGTAGCCAAGGATATTATCAACTACCTGCTGGGTGGTCTGGTGTGTGCTATGTGTCCTTTCTATTGCCCTCTGTGTTTCTGGCACCTGCATCATACCACCGGGACCTTAAATTATTTGACGATAGCTCTAGAAATAGATACAAAAGGACAATAAGTGCTGACAAAGTAGACCAAACTGACACTACTTTGCAACAATATGTCGATTTTAATTTAGGTTTGTTCTTTTTTGTGGGTGCTGCATTAAACCGTAGGAAAATAAGACGATTGACTATAGATGTGGAAGTTGTTACCAATCAGACAGCTATGGCACTTGGGAACATTACGGAGGAGCTGCAAATTGCAAGGATTGTAGCTCTCCAGAACCGAATGGTTCTAGATGTGTTTCTGGCTGATCAAGGTGGTGTATGTCGCATCATCGGTAGCAGCTGTTGCGTATTCATACCGGATCACTCAGCTTCAGTATATGACGCAATATCAAAACTGATTGCTGCAGAAATTCATCCAGAGACTGGCACTTTTGCTGGATGGTTTTGGACTCTTGTTTCTGCTTGGGGCTGGAAGCTACTGACTATCCTGTGTGTAATGATTGCAATGCTTTTTACATGCTGTGTATGTATCCAATGTGGTCCAATGCTTTGCTCCATTTGCATCTCTGTTTGTATACCTGCCAAAAGGAATGTTGCAGAAACAAAGGCCCAACAAATGTTGAATAAAGAGGTGGCCGAAATAATGCTAATAGATGTACGGGATGCATATTTAGATTATCCCAGAGGAATGAATGTCTTCAGCTAATGCTAAAAGGGTCATCTGTTGTAAATTGGCAGCGATTGGGTTAGCATTAGTGGAAGCCATCTTGTATTTAGAGGCTATCTTGTCCATTTTGTGGAATCCATTTTGTATTTCTGGCAGCCATTTTGTTTGCCATGTGCTGCCATGTGCTCACCATGTGCTCTGTCCTCCCTTAGTGTTGACTGCTCTTGTAATCTGCCTAGAAACGAACTATATTTAGCATCTTCCACCTTCGCATATGCCCAGTTGAGTTTGCAGCTGTCCTTGCAGCTGTTAGTAGTATGTAACTGTCAGGATATGTTTACTAGCATTGGCAAACTGTTAACTCCTCCTACTTGTCGACTGTGCATTTCTATATGAACTTATATGTACCTAAAACCTTCTTCTGTACTTGTACCGCCTTCTTTTGAGCCCCTTTGTGGATATAAAAGGATCATGCTCCTTCTGTTCGGTGTGCTACTTCATGCATTACCGAAGGGTGCTGTGTGAATGTAGTTCCACCTCATGAGGTTTATTAAACTTTCTATTTTCTATTCCAGTTTCTGTGCCAACTTCTTCCTATTGGTCTGAGGACTCTGTGCAGAGAAGGGCGAACCCCTTGCACTGGTAGGCCTTGCTGAGGCTTACTCCGACAAAACTGCACCCCGCACCCTGGGGACTGCAACCAAGCCAGGGCAAATGCAAAAAAAGAATGCTGGGGTGGCCCGTGCGCTCCCCCCTCAGCCCCATGGAACACCACCTCCCTGGGGCACTTTACAATATGTATGTTGATGGGCCTGCAGTGCCCGTCCTGGGGACTACCACCTGCCGGGGCTAGTCTTTCAAATTAAGGGAGGGCTACACTCCCCCTGCAGCCCAGGGGACCACTACTTCCCCGGGGCTGTGTACTGTAATGGACGGCGCCCCTCCTCGAGCCATAGATGGCCCTGGGGACTGCCACCCACCAGGGCCAATTCCTGCTATGTCCCGGGGTGCCCAACCCTGGGACATAGCTGTTTGCAGTGGCTTGGTGGGAGCTTTAACCACTTCCACCAAGCCACAGTAAACACTCTACTTCCAGCAAGCAAGGGCAGTGAAAATGCTCTTGCTTGCTAAAAGTGGGCATTCGCCTGTTTCACTGCCCACTGTCAAACGAGCATGGAAACAGATGAATTGCTTTCACACACGGGAGACTGCATTGTGAAAGCAATGGCAGCTCCCGCAGGAGGAGGGGAGCTGGCAGGTTCCGCGGGGCCCTTGAGGCTACCCCCATGGTCCCAGTGCAGACTGGGTGCACTGGGGTACCCAGAGAAGCATGGCCAGGTTCTGGCGGATGGGTTTCTCGATGCCAAAATCAGCATGGGGAAGGGGACCACAAGCCCCATTGCAAAAAGTTCAGGGCCTGGGGGCTGGGATTCCCAGGGCTAAAATTGACCGGGAAGGTCGGGCCCTGTGACCCCCCTCAGCTATTAAAATAAATAATGTAACAGCAAGGACTCGGGGATCGGGTCCCCAGAGCTGGATTCGGCCTGGGGAGGATGGCTGTGTGGCCCCCTCCCCCATTTATTTATGGCCAGACCCCAGGGGATGAGTTTCCGGGGGCCGAAATTCACTGGGCGAAGAGGGCCACGCAGCTCCCCTCCACTATTAAAACAATCAAAGGCCATGCCCCAGGGGATGCAGGTGGCCCCCTCCCTTTACTAAAACAAAGCAGGTGTCTGAGTTGAAGCTCCACGTCTGTGAACTATTAATCATCCAAACTTCGTGGGCATGGCCAAGGCAAAGCAAGTGTGTTTTCTCTGTATTTCCACTGTGAAAAGTTTTCGGTAACCCATGATGGAGGTGTTTGCATCAATGCTTTTATTGAGTGCAAAATCTCATTTAGTTTCTTGTCATCTGCTGCAGAGAGCAGAGATCATGGTTTCATCTTTTACAAACTAGAAGTAAACTTGACTTGCAGCCCCACCCATTTGGCCCCACCCCATATGCATTATCGGTATGCAACTTCTTCCCTCCCTTTTCCCAGCATGATAGACAGCTTACTAAAAGGGTTTTGGAGATGTGTTCTTTATGACTAAGAATACAATTACATCTTCCCCAACCAAAGAAGTGCTTACTTCTGCAAAATACAAATCATCCAAGTGTGTTTTCTTTGCAGTTCCACCTTGTAGAGTTATCTGATGAAGATTCTCGTGGAGCAATCACATTGGCGAAGGAGTCCTTTATGCAGTTGTAGTGTAGGAGATATACTATACATTTCTTCAACAAAATAGCACTCACTAATTAGCCAGTAGCAAGTACTCCAGTTACATTGAGGTATTGCACAAAACGCTGGCCGCTTCTTGGATAAATATGCATGGCAGTATTCATTCTGGCACGATGCTCATTTAACAGAAATTAAACCTCAACCGGAAACACTTACAGATATAAACAAAGCAGGTACATGAGCCCCATTTCTACAAGGTACTAATCATCATGCTTTGTGGCCATGGCCAAGGCAAAGCAAGTGTGTTTCTCTGCATTTCAACCGTGAAAAGTTATCTGTAATCCTTGACGGAGTTTGCATCCTTGCTTTCCTTGAGCGCAAAATCATACATAGTGTCTGTTGACATCTGGTGCTGAGACCAGAGATCATGTTCTGAAATTGTAAAAACTAGAATTAAACTTGCCTACAAGCCTTGCCCGTTTGGCACTACCCCATATAAATTTGCTGTAAACAATGTCTTTCCACCCTTTTACCAGGATGATGGACAGCTTACTAAAAGAGACCACCAGTGCATTTCTTGCCTATTTTAGAGACATGTGCCTCATGCCTAGCAATACAATTGCATCTCCCCAACAAAGCACTTATTTCTGCAAAGTACAAATCATCCAACTTTGTTTTCTCTGCAGCTCCCCCTTGTCACTGTGACACCCATTTAGACAATATCACATCGATTCTGACACCCATACAGATACTCTGACACCCCTTGTGACACATATACAGACATTCTCCCATCCATCCCCTCACATACCCATATAGACACATACACATCCACTCTTACATTCATATGGACCGTTTCACTCTCACACATAGGTACTATCACGCCCAATCAGAAACCCATACAGATATTCTCACATCTGCTCACATACCCATACAGACACTCTCACACCCACTGCTACACGTATACCGAAACTTTCATACACAGTCACAAACAAACATTCTCACACCCACTCTGATACCCTTGCAGACACTCTCACATCCCCTATGACACTAACACAGAAACTCTTAAATCCACTCACATACACACAGACACTCTCACGCCCATACAGTCACTCTTACATCAACTCTGATACCCATACAGTTACTCTCACACTCACTCTGACATTCATACAGACGCTCTCACACCCAATCTTATACCTACTCACACACTCAGTAACAAACACAGACACTGTCATACTCGCCCAGACAACCATACAGACATTCTCACATCACTCACATACCCATACAGATATTCTGACACCCACCCACTCTGAGATCCATACAAACACCCTCACACCCACACACTTACCCATACAGATACTCTCATCCCCACTGCTATACCTATACAGACCCTCTCACACACACTCTGACATGCTTAGAGACATTCTCAAACACAGACACTCTCACATCTACTCTGGCACCCATACAGACACTCTAAAATGAAGACAGACACTCTTACACCCACTCACTCACACACACTCTCACACCCCCTGTGACACCCATACAAACACTCTCACAGCCACTCTGACACCCATACAGTCACTGTCACCTCCACTCTGAGACCCATATATACAGTATCATACCTACTCTTACACTCAAGCAGAGACTCTCACGCTCTGTAACAATCACAGATACTGTCACACTTGCTCAAACAACCACACAGACATTCTCCCATCTATTCACATATCCATACAGATACTCTGACATCCATACAGACACTCTAACACCCACACTCATACCCATACAGACACTCTCACCCCCACTTCTACACCTATACAGACCCTCTCATAACCAGTCACAAACAAATACTGCCACACACACTCTGACATGCATAGAGACATTCTCAAACAAAGACACTCTCACATCTACTCTGACACTCATACAGACACTCTCACATCCCGTCTAACATAAACACAGACACTATTATACCCACTTACTCATACACAGATACTCTCATACCCACTGTGACACCCATACAGACACTCTGACACCCATACAGTCACTCTCACACCCACTCTGAGACCCATACAGACAGTAGTGCCTCGCATTAGCAGGTAACACACCCTCTTCCCACTTCACCAGCATACTCCCAACAACCTTCTTGGGCCCGGAAGTGTCCCTCTACAAACTATTAATAAAAAGATGCTTGCGAGGTTGGAGAAATAAGAATCTTAGTCATGTATAGATTTATATATAGAACATTTTATTAAAACAAAACAACAACAAATAAAACGTTGTACAGCCGTGGCGTGTCATCGCTGGTCCATTTGTGATTCACAGCCTGCAAGACAAAAAGTAAGATAAGATGGTGCGTCATGCGTCCAGCAAAGGAGATAGAGAGAGAGAGAAAGAGTGAGGGAGATGAAGAGAGAAATAGGAAGAGAGAAAGAGTGAGAGAGAGAGGAAGACAGAGAAAGAGCAAAAGAGTGAGAGAGAGAGGAAGACGGAGAGAGAAAGAGTGAGAGAGAGGAAGAGAGAGAGAAAGAGTGAGAGAGAGAAAGAGAAAAGAGTGAGCTACAAGGAAGAGAGAAACAATGTGAAAGAGAGGAAGACAGAGAAAGAGAGAAAGAGTGAGATATGAGGAAGAGAGAAAAAGAGAATCAGTGTGAGAGAGAGGAAGAGAGAGAGAAAGAGTGAGAGAGAGGAAGAGAGAGAAAGTGTGAGAGAGGAAGAGAGAAAGAGTGAAAGAGAGGAAGCCAGACAAAGAGAGAAAGAGACAGAGAGGAAGACAACAAGAGAAACAGTGTGAGAGAGAGGAAGAGAGAGAGACAAAGAGAGAAATAGTGTGAAAGAGAGGAAGGGAGAGAGATAAAGAGAGAGTGAGGAAGAGAGAGAGAGCCAGTAAGAGAGGGAGAGAGAGAAATAGTGAGAGAGAGGAAGAGAGGAAGAAAGAATGAGAGAGAGAAGAAGAGACAGAGAAAGAGAGAAAGTGTGAGAGAGAGAAAGGAAGAGATGGAGAGGGAGTGTTGAAACTGGAGAAAATCTTCGCAGCTTACCTTTGTGTCACCGGTGTGTCTCCAACCACGTGCCAGGACATAGTGCACCCTCAAGTTTAGTGATCTGAAAGATAGTATAGATTTAGTTATTGCAGAGTACATACAACTGCACACGCGAAATTCTCTGTTTCAAGGAAGAGAGAAAGAGAGAAACAGCGTGAGAGAGAGGAAGAGAGAGAGAAAGTGAGAGAGGAAGAGAGAAAGAGTGAGATAGAGGAAGACAGAAAAAAAGAGAAACAGTGTGAGAGAGAGGAAGAGAGAGAGATAAAGAGTGAGAGAGGGAGTGAGAAAAAGAGGGAGAGAGAGGAAGAGAAAAACAAAGAATGAGAGAGAGAGTAAGAGACGGAGAAAGAGAGAAAGTGTGAGAGAGAGAAAGGAAGAGATGGTAAGGGAGTGTTGACACTGGAGAAAATCTTCGCAGCTCACCTTTGTGCCACCAGTGTGTCTCCAACCATGTGCCGGGACATAGTGCACCCGCAAGTTTAGTCATCTGAAAGATAGTACAGAATTAATTATTGCAGAGTACATACAACTGCATATGCCTAATTCTCTATTTCGGCAATGCGCACTCATGCTGCTGCAACCCATCCACTCCCACTGCTAGGGGGTGTCTGTGCGCTCTTGTGCTCCCAGTCTGTTGCACACTATCCACTCCCACCGCCCAGAGGTGACTGCCCGCTGCTGCGGAAAGAAGCATCTCTGCTCACCTTCCGCCACCGTTGTGTGTGTGAGGGTGCACCTCGTGTCGAGGCAACTTTCTGAGGCATTGTCAGGATGGCCACACATCATCGCAGATTTTTCACGCGTTCAGCTTTGGTGGTGTTGGGGGGTGAACGTCGATTCGTGAATCACAGCCTGTTAGATAAAAAGCAAGATATGATTGTGCGTCATGCTTCTGTCAAAGGAGAAAAAAAGAGAGAGAGAGGGAGAGAGAAAGAAATAGTGAGAGGAAGACAGAGAGAAAAAGAAAGAAAGGATGAGAGGAAGACAGAGAGAAAGTGTGAGAGAGACGAAGAGAGAGAGAGAAACAGTGAGAGAGACGAAGAGAGAGAGAGAAAGAGTGAGAGATAGGAAGAGAGCGAGAGAAAGAGTGAGAGAAAGGAAGAGAGAGAGAGAAAGAGTGAGAGTGAGGAAGAGAGAAACAGTGAGAGAGAGGGAGACAGAGAAAGAGTGAGATATAAGGAAGAGAGAAAGAGAGAAGCAGTGTAATAGAGGAAGAGAGAGAGAAACAGTGTGAGAGAGAGGAGGAGAGAGAGATAAATAGTGAGAGAGAAGAAGAGAGAGAGAGAAAGAGTGAGAGAGAGGGAGAGAGAGAGAAAGAGTGAGAGAGGGGAAGAGAGAAAGAAAGATAGAGAGAGAGAGAGTAAGAGACAGAGAAAGAGAGAATGTGTGAGAGAGAGAATGGAAGAGATGGAGTGGGAGTGTTGACAATGTAGAAAATCTTCGCAGCTCACCTGTGTGCCACCGGTGTGTCTCTAACCACATGCCGGGATATAGGGCAGCCCTCAAGCTTAGTCATCTGAAACATAGCATGGAATCAGTAATGGATGAGTACATACAAGTGCACAATTTGTGAATCAAAGCCTGCAAGACAAAAAGAAAGATAAGATGGTGCGTCATGCATCCAACAAAGGAGAGAGAGAGAGAGAGAAGGAGAGAAAGAGTGAGAGAGAGAGAGAAAGAAAGAAAGAAAGAGTGCGAGAGAAAGGAGGACAGAGAAAGAGAGAAAGAGTGAGATACAAGGAAGAGAGAGAGAGAGAAAGAGAGAAACAGTGTGAGAGAGAGGAAGAGAGAGAGAGAAAGAGTGAGACAGAGGAAGAGAGAGAGAAAGAAAGAATGAGAGAGAGAGGAATAGACAGAGAAAGAGTGTTAGAGGGAGAAAGGAAGAGATAGAGAGTGAGAGAGAGAAAGAGTGTGAGTGACAGAAAGGAAGAGATGGAGAGGGAGAGGGAGTGTTGACACTGTGGAGAAAATCCTCAGAGCTCATCTTTCTGCCACTGGCATGTGTCGAAGAGGGTCCACCACATGCTGAAGAAACCTCCTCACCCATTGTGTACATGCAGTGCAGCGGAGCTCACAATTCAGTTTGAGTGTTGATTGCAGGATGGCCACACATCATTGCAGGCCTACTAGACAGAAAGCAAGATAAGATTGTGCCTCATGTGTCCATCAAAGGAGAGCGATGGAGAGAGTAAGAAAGAGTGAGAGGAAGACAGAGACAAAAAGAAAGAAAGAGTGAGAGGAATACAGAGAGAAAGAGAGAAACAGTGAGAGTGAGAGGAATACAGAGAGAAAAAGAAAGAAAGAGTGAGTGAGAGGAAGACAGAGAAAGAGAGAAAGAGTGAGAGAGACGAAGAGAGAGAGAAACAGTGAGAGAGAGGAAGAGAGAGAGAGAAAGAGTATGAGAAAGAGGAAGAGAGAGAGAAAGAGAGAAATAGTGTGAGAGGAAGAGAGATAAAGAGTGTGAAGGAGAGAAAGGAAGAGATGAAGAGGGACAGTGAGTGCTCACACTGTGTACAAAACCGTCACAGCTTACCTTTACGCCACCGCTCTGTCTCCAACCATGTGCCACGACGTCGTGGAACTCTCAAGCTCCCACATCTGAAAGATAGTACAGAATTAGTAATGGCAGAGCAGCGTTGGATTAGGATTCAAAATCGGCCCGGGCATGCTGAAAAAAAGGTGGCCCACATTTGCATATTGCCTTTCCTCAAAACACTGCTTCGGCAAAATTTTATTTAGAAAAGGGGGTTGAGGGAGATACAAAAAATGCATGGATTCGTTTACAGTGGTGACTTAAAAACAAGTGAGGCCACTACTGCTCAGGCCCGCTGCCCTGCTAGGTATGCATACATTAATGGGCGGCCCTGCGAGAGAAAGAAAGTGACACCTTTGCCTGTTGCTAACCATGAGGTAATGACGCCCATCTGTCTCCAGAAAGGCCATTCAGATACCCACTGGGCTGCTGGCTGTATCCAAACAACAGCGACACTGCCCGAATCTGCCCCTCAGACTGCTCCAAAAAGCAGCCCACAGTTGGAACTCAGAACCTGCTCCTCGGGCATTGCACCAGTGTATATACGAGTGCGTACGCCTAAATCGCTCTGCTGTCTTTCTGCATTCAGGCTGCTGTACCCCATCCACTGCCCGACGCTGCACACCAAGGCCTCACTGCTCACCTTTTCGCGGTCACGGCACCCTCCACATCATGAAGCTCCGTTCTGCAAGCTAATAGGTCTCACATTTGGTAGTGAGTCTTGATATCGCCATGACAGAGGACATACTAGTGCACCTATTATCATCGCAGGTTGTACACCCGCTCAGTGCTTCGGGGCTACTAACTCAGTGAGAAGTGAGGCCAGGCTTCGCTGTTGGGCTCAGGCCTACACTGCAGTGCAGCAGAGCACACAAAACATCAAGTGTCCAGACCACCGGGACGGGCCATCACCGTGGCGGTGTGACTGTGCCGGCCCCAGTGCATGCGTTGCGAGCAACTCTAAAATGGTGTAGAGCACGTGCGCTCTCCTTTTTATTAGTAGGGTGACGTATCCTGTGACGCCTGTGCTGGATGGGTGTGATGTTGGTGTATAACAGCCATGAGGGAGTGGCTGTGGCATACGGGTGTCCGTGTTGGAGTGCTACCGTCACCCGGGTTGCAAAAGCCAAAGTGTCACTCTGTGAGCCAAGTCCAACAATATGGCCAACATAGAAGGTACGGGGAATTACTGACCCTATATTCACTCATAGTTCCACACAAGAAAGATGGTGGACATGAGACATCTGTGTTGATATGAATGTTTATTTCACATTCAGTGGAGTGTTGCAGCTGTAACAATACATGGCCATGGAAAGTTGAAGTTTCCGTTTTTAGCACATGGAGGGCAGCCAATTAGAGACAAGCTTGTTGTCGGAGTTAGGCTGAGCCAACATATGTACTTATACAATCACTGCGATGATCCTCACGCACTTATAAATTCTCTATACACTCTGCTTGCAGTACTCTAATGATGTAGTCTCTGCGTACGTCCTTGTACAATGACCGAGAAAAAGTTACATAACTAAAGTTTTCTCCCACTGTCAAAGGTAAGATGGTTGCAAACACATTATGTAATCTGGTAGGGCCTATGGGTAGCATGTTGCATACATAATGAACACACAGACACGGATAGATAGTGGAACTGGGTATGGGCATGTGCGCTCAACTCCTTTTTATTATCAGGGTCACATGTCCAGTGACGTCTGTGGTGGATATGTGTGGGGTGATTGTTAGCCAACCCTCCGGGAATGGTTGGTGCTGGCAACAAGTACAACAGTAATCATTGGATCAGACACAGAATTTTCAATCATAAAGGGTCAATGATTTGTGCTGCACTAAGGTACAGATACCAGATATGAAACCATACAGAAAAGATTCTATCGTAAAGAGTTCATGACTTGTGATACACTGAGGTAGAACAGCAGATGTGAAATTATACACAAAATATTGTATCAGAAAGGGTGCATGAGTTGTGGTGCACTGAGATAGGGGCATCAGAAGCATTTATCGTCTGTGCAGCCAGCGATGATGCGTGTTCCGGGCAGGCCGCACTGAGAGCAATGTCTCTTGCCTACTGGACTGCGTCATCTGCATTTGCAACTTGATGTGAATTTTGAGCCCTGCTATCCACAATGTAGATGGAAGGCCGTAGTCAGCACAGACATCGATGAATGCTTTTTGTCACTTCCTCTTAACAAAATCCGAGAACATAGTGTACAATTCTGTTTGCAATTAATAAACCATGTCTCAATGTAAATTGTGAGCTCTGCTGAACGCAGTGTAGGTAACAAAAGATGAAATATGTATGGAATACATTGTCGAAATGTGTAGTTTTTGGGGACTTTATAGTTATTTGCCTACTGGACTCTGAAATTCATGAATCAAGACTGAATTCGAACTGTGAGTTCTGCTGGCTGCAGTGTAGACTGCCATTCAGTGTTCCTTTGGACTTGCAAGATGAATTTCGTGATTGTACTAAAGCTATAATTGATATCAAAAAAGTTCTTGAAGCAAGGATACTAAAGGGATATTATGTAGGTTTCGAAGACATTGTAGTTAGTTGCCTACTGGACTCTGTAATTAATGAATAAACACTCAATTTTAATTGTGAGTCGTGTTGACCGCAGTGTAGGCCAGAGGCAGCAGTCAGCAAGGGCCCACAGCCACGTGGCATTCAGTAGAGCTGCACAGTTATTGGCAATTCAGCGTGTGTGCAGCCAGCGACGATAAGTGGTGCACTGAGTTAGTGGCACCTGAAGCAACCAGCGTGTGTGCACACTGCGATGATGCATCATCCGTGCAGGCTGCACTGGGAGAAATATCTTTTGCCTACTGAATTCTGCCTTAATAAGGCCACTTGGCGATAACTTATGGTGCACTGAGTTAGTAGTACCTTTGGCGCTCAGCATGTACTTACCCTGCGATGATGCGTGGTCCGGGAGGGCCGCACTCGACCAATGTATTTTGTCTATTGAATTCTACCTCAATAAGGCCACGTGACAATGACTTATGGTGCACTGAGTTAGTAGTACCTTTAGCGCTCAGCGTGTACGTACCCTGCGATGATACATGGTCCGGGGGTGATGAATACAAGCCCCAGCTAGGCCCGCAAGAGACAAGGGTTCGCTCTTCTGTAACGAAATCTATAAGGAAGTTGGCACGGAAACTGCAAAGTACAAAAACAACGTTTATTAACCCTTAAGGGTGGTCCTACAATCCACACAACACTCTTCAGTATTGCAAGGAGTAGCACAAAGAACTTGCATACACAGTCCCCTTTTATACACAGCGAAGGGGCTCATGAGTGGGTGGATACCACAGAGTTGAAGAACATTACCATTTAGGGTCATTCTCGATACCGAATCAATACATGGGCGGAGCTAACACACTCCTTGGGCCCGCGAAAACACATGGTCAAGCAAAGCTAATTATAACAGATGTGGTCAAGTCTGGGCATGCGCCAGATGGACAAGGGAGAGCTATTTATAACCTGTTGCTAGGCAGATTACAAGAGCAACTAACACAGAAGTCGGACTCTCCTCGTGGTGAACACATGGCAGCATGTCAATACAAAATGGAGTCCGGACTTCGGCCAACATAATGGGGAAGACACGATAAAAGGGAAACACCAATGTTTTCAGTAAATGCTTAATCATATTCTGCCTTAATTTACAACAGACGACCCTTTCAGCATTTACTGAAGACATCTGGCTTCCAAGAATAATCATCGTATATGTCAATTATCATCATTCCTTTAACCTCTTTAGCTAGACCCTTCTGGCGGGCAACTTCGACAATAGCTTTCTTGTCTGGAATGCAGAATGAAATGCATACAGAACAGCACAATGGTCCACATTGAATACACATACAAAGAAAGAACAGAATTGCTATAATAATGCAGAGACCAGTTAGAACCTTCCAACCCCAGGCAGTAACCAACGCCCAAAACCATCCAGAAAAGGACCAAGTGCCGTTTTCCGTGTGGATTTCAGCTGCTATTTTATGCAGCTTATTAATGGCGTTATAAACGGATGGCGTATGATCAGGAATGAACACACAGCAGCTACTTCCAATAATTTTACAGGCTCCTCCTCGATCAGCTAGCATTACATCCAATACCATACGGTTCTGCAATGCTACAATTCTGGTAATCTGTAACTCTTCCGTAAGATTCCCAAGAGCAGCAGCAGTCTGATTTGTCACAGCTTCTACCACTCTTGTTAATCTTCGGATCTTCCTACTATTCAAAGCGGCTCCGACAAAGAAAAACAGTCCTAAATTAAAATCAATATACTGTTGCAAACTGGTATCAGTTTGATCCACATCATCGATCGATAAAGTACGTTTATATCTATTTACAGTCACATTATTCAACAACTTCAAATCCTTATGATAGGACGCGGGTGCTAGAAATACAGGAGGTAATAGGAATGATACATAGCATACCCCAGACCACCCAGCCGGCAAACGGTAATAACCTTTATTTCCACATACGAAATAGGTATTATGGGATGCTAGGAAGGTGCTGTTGTTCAGCCCATCGATGTTTAATACGGTTATACAATCACTGACACCGACAGGGATAAAACCCACACTCTGGACACACAGGTCCGCTTGGGCTTGGGCCACTTGGATCACAAATTTTTCCTTCCCCACAGTGTCTCTGGTATTCGTGAAGATATAGGGAATGGATTCATTGTCCGGTCGGTACTCTTCCCATTCCCAATTTGTCCCATTCGCTTGTGGATATCCATTCTTGTCCTGATGGCATTCTTTATTAAGTCTAAAAAGCAATCGTCCCACTGTCGGTTTTCGAGTGGCAAACAACAGAGTGTACCATGCTCTACAAGAGCCATTGTGAGAGAAAGGAAGTGGTATGAATGGCGTACCTCCTTTCTTCTGATGGGCTGGCATCATCCCACATATCCAACAGTTCGTAGCATTTGTAGCAACGTGGGTGTGATGCAGCATCTGAATGAAAGTGTTATTCAAATAGGATTGCCGATGCTTCAACTCTTGGTATGGCAATGTGTAAAAATAGTGCTCCGCAGGCACTGGAGTCGTCAACACAAGCGTCTCTCGGGCAGGAGTTGCCTCCTCCACAAACCATGTGGTTATACCAACAATAGCTACTGTTAGCATGAACCCCAACGCACAAAGAATTTTCTTCTTCTCCATGTCAAAGGAAATAATACCCTGATATCTTCCTGAAACTAAAAGTCTGTCAGAACTCTTCCCCTTGGGCAGCGGTTGATTTCTTCACCAGCGGGCCAAGACGGGTGTCACTACACTAATGCAAGGCTGATCCCCCCCCCTTGCCTCATCGGCTCTCCGTTTCACTAACCCAAGGGCCGTTCTGACAGTATGTCCCGGTACTGGAAACCTCACTTCCTTGGTCGCAGATGATATCGCCTTCCTCCAGAAGTCGTATGGTCCGGAAAAAGCTCCTCAGTGTCGTTTGGCTCTGCAGCACGGCCTGTTTCTGCTGCTAAGATGTCTCGTTGATCGGTCAGCACGGCAGACTCCACCAATCCGGGCGGTACCTTTCGACAGTGCAAGGAATGGATCCAATTCTTCCTGTTCGAGACTCGCACTGCCGTCCTCGTTGCAAGAAGGACCTGCTCAGGTCCGACCCATCTCGGCTCCAAACTGTTCGTCCTGTCGAAGACCTTCAGCATGACATGATCCCCAGGGCGGAGACCATGTCCTTCACCGGTAGACCGATCAGGGAGCGCCTCTCGGACCTGTTGATGAATAGAAACCAAGTTATCCGTTAACTGTGCCAGATAATCACTCATCATCACACAAGGTACATCATACACAGCCTTAGGCCTTGGTGGACCCCAAATATTCATTGGGCGTCCAAATACAATCTCATAAGGTGTAAGGCCGGTTCGAGAGTGTGGCACCGACCTAATTGACAATAACGCCAGTGGCAAGGCGTCTGGCCAAGTCAAAGATGTTGAAGCTTGAATTTTGGCGATCTTAAGCTTCAGTGTACCATTATACTTCTCGACTAGTCCTGCAGACTGAGGATGGAACACGGCGTGGAACTTCTGGGTGATGCCTAGGCCCTTCAAAACATACTTTATAACATCTGCTACAAAGTGAGGGCCATTATCACTCCACAGAAGTCTACAGACGCCGTATCGGGGGAAAAACTCTTTCAGCAATAGCTTCGCTGTAGTCATTGCAGTATTGTCTTTCGCAGGGTACGCCTCAACCCACTTACTGAAGGCGCAAACCACTACTAGAACATACTTCAAATTGTTACAGCGCTCAAGCTGGATGTAATCCATCTGCAGAACCTCAAAGGGTGCAGTGGGTGTCGCAAATCCTCCTGCTGGAGTTCGCGTGCCTTTCCCTGGGTTGTACTTCAGACAAATCATACAGGTCTGCACCACCCTCTTTGCTGTGCTAGCAATCTCTGGATGCTCCCAGACTTGGGTAAGCAATTTCACAATTGCGGAAGCTCCAACATGTGCTAGCCCATGTGCCATCTGGACCATAGGTTGTACAAAAGCCGTGGGTAACTTCCATCTATCCATCTGCTTATTTCTCCAGCAACCCTCGTCATCCAGTTCTCCTTCGCTAGCCCATTGTTCCCGCTCTTTGTCAGAAGCGGTCTTTTGTATTTCTCGCACTTCCTCCTTCGCATCATGCCATCTCTCCACCTGTGACTTCACTACGTACATGGCAGTAGTACCGGGCTGCATCGCAGTCTCCCGTGCTACTCGATCCGCTAACGCATTTCCTTCTCCAACCTTATCAACCACTTTCCTATGGGCACTACACTTAACAATGGCAATTTTCTTTGGGTATGTCAATGCAGTTAAAAGATTGTGGACTAACTCCCCATGCATTATCTGTACCCCATGTGACGTTAGAAACCCTCTCTCCTTCCAGAGTAGGCCGAAATCGTGCGCTACTCCGAAGGCATAGCGGCTGTCTGTGTAAACATTCACACACAATCCTGTACTGAGCTCACACGCTCGTGTTAACGCTATCAGTTCCGCTGCTTGAGCTGATTTCTGTGGTATGCGTGCTGTCTCCACTATCGTCTGTAACGTAGTAATTGCATACGCTGCTGAAGTCGTACCATCTGGTAGCTTCAGGCATGATCCATCTACCCACAACTCTCCATCTACATCTGAAAAGGGCGTATCCTGGAGATCAATACGACCCTTTGTTTGTTCCTCAGTCACAAGAATACAATCATGCGCTTTCTGTGCCTCAGGCTGGGTCTC
Organism: Triturus cristatus; assembly: GCF_964204655.1. NCBI lineage: Eukaryota > Metazoa > Chordata > Amphibia > Caudata > Salamandridae > Triturus > Triturus cristatus. The sequence continues at coordinate 420,499,679 of NC_140583.1, read as the reverse complement.
GGGGTATGGCAACAATGTGGCCGGGTTTAATGTCACGCACCTTTTTAACGTAATGTGAGGAGCTAAAAGCGTCAACTCATATCCCGTTAAACGGGCACTGGTCAAATGCTGCGTCTTTGTTTGATTAAGCAGGGCATCAACAGCGTGGGGAACTAACACCAACAGTTTATGGGACAATACAATTCCTTCACTCTGCCGTATTGACACAGCTGTTGCCGCAACCGAGCGAAAACACCCTGGTAATGCTCGGGCGACAGGATCAAGTACAGCCGAAAAGTATGCACAAGGGCGCTGCTTATCACCATGCATCTGTACTAAAACTGATAATGCACATCCATCTTTCTCATGCACATACAACGAAAAGGGTTTTGTATAATCAGGGGTCCCTAACACTGGTGCTGAACAAAGGGCCTGTCGCAATTGCTGAAAAGCAGCATCACACTCATCTGACCAAGGGATTGGGATGGGCGTGTCTTTTGTCAAGAGCGCTAGTAATGGCTTAGCTATGTGTGAAAACCCCAATATCCACTGTCTACAAAAAGAAACAAGACCCAAAAATGCACGCACATCCTTCTGCGTGGATGGCCTTGGTGTGTCCAAAATTACTTGGATACGATCTGGTGTGAGTGCACGCCCCTCCTTAGACAAAAGGTGACCCAAATAAGTCACCTTTGGTCTACAGAATTGCAATTTCTTCCTAGAGACCTTATGGTTGTGGGACGCTAAAAAAGAAAGTAAGGCTATCGTACTTTTCTCACACAACTCCAGGGTGTCAGCCGCCAACAGGATGTCATCAACATATTGAATGAGGGCGACCCCCTCGAGTAAGGCAAAGGAATCCAACTGCCGCTTCAAAGCCTGACTATAAATACTAGGGCTTTCTGTATAGCCCTGGGGAATTCTACAAAAACGATAAGATCTATTGTTTAATGTGAACCCAAAAAGAAATCGGCTATCAGGGTGAATGGGGATAGAAAAGAAGGCATTTTTCAAATCAATCACTGAGAACATGGTCGCCGTAGGCGGGACCAAGGTAAGCAACGTCGTGATATCGGAAACCACCGGGTACTGAGGTATCACGATCTTGTTCACCTCCCTCAAATCAATTATGAACCGATAAACCTTTGCGTCCGTGTCCTTTTTCAGAATAGGGAGAATCGGGCTGTTACAGATATTATAGGGGACTTCTTCCACTACCCCCACTGCGATCAGGTCTTGCACAATCTGTATGAGAGCCTCCTCGCCCTCCTGAGAAATACGATACTGTGGGAGGCGTGGTAGCACCGCCCCCTCCTGGACACTAATGTGGACCGGAGGAATCACCATTTGTCCGACATCTGTGTCCGAAGTCGCCCACAAAGTTTGGGGGAGGATAGCCAACAACGCGTCCTCTGAGATCGTACACATCCGCCCAGATCGGGGGTAGTTGTCATTTAATATCACCCTCACACCCTCAGGGGAACAGCGAATTGTAGCCCTAAAATGCTTTAACATATCAAGGCCCATAATGTTATCCGGTGTGTACGGAGCAAGCAGAAACGGACAAGGCGCAGAAAAACAATCAACTTTAAATGCAAGGGGCTGTGAAAGAGGGCTTCGGGAAAGTGTACCGTCAAACCCTACCGATGTAACTATTGAGCCGGATGGGGGAGCCCCCGGAACCAAGTACCTAGACAATGCACTACGTGTCGCTCCTGTATCCACTAGGAACTGATCAGTAGAACCTAAAACCTCAGCCGATACATAAGGACCCGTCTGATCGACCGGCACCTCAACTGATTCGGACCCCCATCCTACGCATTCCTATGCATGCTGAGAATCGTGATATCCCAATCGATCGCTGTCCGATACATGATACTGGTGCTGGCGATCGAAAACATTTGAGCTATCTCGGTGCTGTCCGGCAGTATCGAAACGGACATTATCGTTGGAATTCCCTCTAAAGTTCGAGAAGCCCCCTCTACCTCTCGGCCCACCCGGAGTGTGCCCCTGCCGCGAAGCACGCAACGCTGGGCAATCCCTGGCCCAATGGCCCAACTGCTTGCAATACGCACACTGGTTCCTATTCAAATCAGATCGGCCCGAAGGGGGACCATAAGATCCGCCCCTTCCTCTATTATTATTACCCCGGCGGGGCGGGCCATATACTTGTGCTAACATCACTTTGGTTTTAAGATCTTTCGATTTCTTCTCCTCCTGGCCCTTCGCCTCGTGCTCCTGACGCTCATAATACTGGGCAATGGTCAGAAGGGCCGTCGGTGTCGCGGAGGACCAAGAACTCTCACTCGCTTTTAACCGGGCCGCAACTGCCGGCAGCAGATTGGCCACATATTTGTCCGCGAAAAGGTGGCGGCCCGTGTCGTCAGTAAGCGACTGGCCACTAAAATCATGGAACGTTTCCTCAAACCGCGTAAAGAAGTCCGCGACTGACTCGTCAGCTTTCTGTTTACATGCTGCTAACATATTCCAGTCAATCTTTTTAGGGGGGATAATCGTCTTCAACTTAGCCACAATAGCCGCAGGGAGATCTAAAATATTCTGGGGTGGTTTCTGTGCGGGCTTCCGTTCCCTATCCTCATCCTCAAGGTCGGACCACCGGGCCTTGAAGGCAACCGCATCATCTACCTTCCGGACAGAGCGCCACGTATCCGGCGGTAGGATAAGGCCAAAGAACAGGTCTATATCCGCCAAGGTCATAATGCAAGAATTCAAGGCCCCCTCGACTTCTTCATAGAAGGCCGCTGGATTCTTGCGGGGGTCAGGCAGCGCATTCTTTAATGCCATAACATCGGCCCTATGCCATGGAGTATAAACCCAGTTATATACAAAATATCCCCTTGCATCGGCGGAGTTAACATCCGAGCTAGTCCCCGCTCCTTTAGGAGGAACATACAAAGGCGCCGCCTCTCGCATCGGTTTAGCATGCACTACATTATCCTTATCTGACTGAGAGGTGGATGGGTGGCCCCCTGCCGCAACTGAATCCGACCGCTTCTCCTCCTCCGCTCGTTGGCGTGCTTTCTCTCGAAGGGCCAGCACCTCGTCCCGCAAGGCGAACAGCCGCCGAGCCGCCTCAGGAGCCTTAGAGGGAGAAAAAGCACCGTTACGTATTGCTCTGGCATCCGAAGACACTTCGTCAGGCTCAAAAACATGAGAATATTTTCGGAAAGCATTAATCACTTCATCCGCGAAATGACCCAGAAAATACACTTTATCTCTCTCCTGCCATGGCCCCCAAATTTCAAATAATTCCTCCATAGATACCTTGCCTTTAAGCGCACGGAAGGAAATTTGCCGAAGCTCAGCCATTTGCTCGGCCGGCAACATGGACCGTGTGTCTACCTTACCCGAAGCCGGGTCAGAATCCTGCGGCCGCGGAGCGGATGCGCCAACATAAGGGGGCGGAGAGCGATCTAGCAAATAAAAATCATCATCAGGATTATTAAGGACAGGATAAAGCGGCTGGCGAACAACATATTGACCCGAAACTTGTAGCCTACGCTCTTTCTCTTGTCTGTCCGTTTGCTCTTTATCCTCCCGACGCTTCGCTTCCTGCGCTCGCACATGATCATTCTTTCGCTGCTCCTTATCAAACAGCGCTTTCTCACGTTTCTCTCGCTCACGCACTTCCTTCACCCATAATCGCACACACTCAAACATATCCTGACGAGCACGTCGCTTACACATACACTGTTCCACATACTCAATCTTACGTATATCAAACGAGCCATACAAAGGCCAACGCAACTCAGGATCCTTCCTAGTATATTTCCTCCATAACGTGCTGTACATTATGGAAGAAAGACCATGCTTCACGTACATATCCCTATTAGGAGTCCCCTCTGGGGGAGCTGGAGCAGATTCCTCGAGGTTCAACCGGTTCCCAAGACAGCAACACCACTTACGGAGTGCGCTGAAAGCAGGCATGCTAGGAATAATGCAAAATATGCAGTATTATCAAAAATGGCACTTAATCGTTGCGCCGTTCAAAGTTTACACAGCTCCGGAGAAATTTCTCCACATTACCTGCCTATATGTGTTGCAACGCATATATTTTCACAAAGACAAATTCAAAATATGACTAGTCACCATCAATCAAACTCAAATAGCCAGACCAGGCTTCAAAACTCGGAGCAAGTACCGTACAACGGTTCTTACCAATCAAGAGTCCAGGTTCCAACTGCCAAGCTCCACAATCGCCCAAACGGCTCTCACGGCAGGACCGACAGAAGAGGTCTCAGTCGATGACCGGCGCCACCCAGATGGTCAGCTCGGAAGGGAAGGAAGAAAAACCTCGGGATGCCAAGGCTAAGACGCCGCTGGCAGTGATCACGTCCCTGGCCAAACTCCTCACCTTCGTCGCGACCAGTCCTTCGAGCATCCGAGTCGCCGATGAGCCCCACGTGACGGGCGCCAATTGATGAATACAAGCCCCAGCTAGGCCCGCAAGAGACAAGGGTTCGCTCTTCTGTAACGAAATCTATAAGGAAGTTGGCACGGAAACTGCAAAGTACAAAAACAACGTTTATTAACCCTTAAGGGTGGTCCTACAATCCACACAACACTCTTCAGTATTGCAAGGAGTAGCACAAAGAACTTGCATACACAGTCCCCTTTTATACACAGCGAAGGGGCTCATGAGTGGGTGGATACCACAGAGTTGAAGAACATTACCATTTAGGGTCATTCTCGATACCGAATCAATACATGGGCGGAGCTAACACACTCCTTGGTCCCGCGAAAACACATGGTCAAGCAAAGCTAATTATAACAGATGTGGTCAAGTCTGGGCATGCGCCAGATGGACAAGGGAGAGCTATTTATAACCTGTTGCTAGGCAGATTACAAGAGCAACTAACACAGAAGTCGGACTCTCCTCGTGGTGAACACATGGCAGCATGTCAATACAAAATGGAGTCCGGACTTCGGCCAACATAATGGGGAAGACACGATAAAAGGGAAACACCAATGTTTTCAGTAAATGCTTAATCATATTCTGCCTTAATTTACAACAGGGGAGCCGCTCTCGGAGCGCTGTCTTTTGTCTATTGAATTCTGCCTCAATCAGGCTACGTGGCGATGACTTGTGGTGCACTGAGTTAGTGGCACCTGAAGAACTCAGCGTGTGCGCACCCTGCGATGATGCGTGGTCCGAGAGGGTCGCACTGGCAGCAATGTATCTTGCGTACTGGACTGAGTCATCTGCAATCACTACTCCATCTGAATTATGTGATGCCTGCTGTCCATAGTGTAGATTGAAGGTAGTAGTCTGTACGGACATAAGTCTGCGGTGCTGTGCCACTGGGTTCGCAGGGGGCCTGTGTCGAGGAAACCCACGGTCATGGTGGCAGCCACGTGGCAGGGTGAGACCCGCCACTCTGGCAGACTCGTAGGTCTTCACCGTTCACAAGTGAACCATGCCCAGATCCCCGGCTTATTTATTCATACTCCTACACTGGAGTGTCGTACGTTGGACCAGCCCACTGTGCTTCCGTTTTCAGGGGAGGACAACACAGCTACATGTCCGAGATCTTCCCCACTGCCTGAGGTAACATGGTTGCGTCTCTTGTGCACAACACTGTGAGCACCAGCAGTATATGTACAGATGGAGAGGTTTATGATCTGTATAGTGAGGTCTGTCCAACACATCACTGCTACACTTGGTATTGTGTGCATTATTATTATTGATGGATGAGTTGCGTCCTTCACACATATATGCTTGCCATATCTGCCAACATTCAAGTATTGTGTGGCTGAGAGACCATGCCATTTTTGGAAGGTCCGCTGTCATGTTTTGTGCTGCCTCTGTGGTAGTAGGGAGGGGGGTGGTCTGGGGGGACGTCCTGAGGCTGGTGGCAGTGAGTGTTGTGGCCTTCATGGGTGTTCGAGCTGCACAATCAGTAACTCTATGACATATGTTGCGCTTCAGATGTGATTCTGGGCTGCGATCCCTTTCACATTGTAATGCAGATGTTAGATACCTACTGAAAAAACACATAGGTTTCATGGACGTTATAGTTACAAATTAGCATTTAAAAAACCTTTGAAATTCACTGGAAAAACCATATGTTTCAGGGATGTTATAGTTAGTTCGACATTTCACTCATACAAAACCATAGAATTTCTGCCGTTATAGTTAGTTGAGCTAACTATAACTCGCACCCCTGTAATGCACTGCTGATGACTTCACATATTACATCATTCATGACATGGTCAGTGACATCACTGATGACATCACTGATGACATCTCAAATGACATCACTGATGACATCATCCATGTGACAATCTGATGCACCTCCTCACACCCTAATATAACGTTTGATACACCCTCTGTAAAATACAGACTATCATTTTCAAAACCATCGACACACCAATACCACTAACTAATTCCTAGGTCTACAGACACATGCACTCATTCATCCATAAAACCATTCATACATGTAGTCACTGATCAATACAACACTATCATATGCACTCATACACCTATACAGACACTCACACACCATCACTGATCCTAGTCAGTCATGTTCTTTCCCTAGTCAGTCATGCAAAGAAGCAATCACAGTTCCATTTACTCACCTACTCAGTTATAAACATACCACTTCATTTATTCATACAGATACTAATGCATACTTACTCTCTTATATAATCACTAATACAAGTATACACTCATCCATACAGCCACTCCCACAATCATTGACTCTCACATATAGTCATTTATATACTCCAACTCTCACATACACTGCCTTTTACTTTTTTACTTACTTGGACATCTACCACTGAGACATCCAGTCACTCACCAACACATCCATACACACACTCACTCACCCATAGAACTGTTTCCACATGCTCTCCTAAAGTCATACACCCAGTCAATCAACCACTCACGCATCTATGCACAGAGTCACACCCCATCCAACCACACACACACTCAGTCTCCCATACAATTACTCAGGCAAATAATCAATAACCCATATAGACACCTGTGGAGCTACTGACCAACTGATGCAGCACGTTATACAACAACAGACAGACTGATACAGACATTCACACAGTTTAGTCACTAACCTATGTATTCAGTAAGACATATTTTATCACTCACTTAAACAGTGAGTCACACACCTACTACATCCTCAATCCAGACACTTATACATCCACTCATTCTTCAATACAGCTTGGTATTTATATAATACATATTTAAATTTTAAAGAAAAACACATTCACTGGATAATGTCATCAGTGATGTCATTTGAGATGTCAGTGTGATGTCATTAGTGATGTCACTGACCCTGTCAGCAGTGCATTGCAGGGGTGCGAGTTTTAGTTAGCTCAACTAACTATAACAGTAGAATTTCTATGGTTTGGTATGAGGGAAATGTCCAACTAACTATAACGTCCCTGAAACCTACGTTTTTTTCAGTGAATATATAGTTAGATAAATAGATAGCTAAATATAAATATATATATATCCAGTTTAGTAAAAAAAATCAAAAAGATATCATGCACTGTGGAACGCAAGGTGCTCCAAAAGGGCATCATTGTCATTATGAAAAAGAGGGAAGCCATCCAAATTAAGCAAAGCGAATGAACATTCATGTTCCTCGTAATCCAATGCATCTAGCAGTAGAATAGGGCAACTTGCGTGATATTCAATGAAACTTACCTGCAACAACACAGGTATCCCAACATGCCAACACTCCAAGTGCAGCCACACACATCACACAGGTGTCACCAGAACAATCCTGGTCATGGGCCAGCAAGGGACCCACCAACAGATCATAATCCAGGCGAGCACCTGATGCTGTGGAGAGGCAGATATCCAAGGCCCAGTAGAATGGGCACCGTTGACAGTACAACACAGGTTGCACGCAAGTGAAGTGAGCAAAACGAAAGGTAAGCCTATAGCTCACATTCAGTCGCAATAGGCCTGGTCTGTGCAGAACCACAGGATGGACATCCATTGTGTAACAGGAGCAGAAGTACCATCACTCCACACTCCAATGATAGGATAGGTGTAAAACCACCGAAGGCACTGGAAAAAATAGAATGTATAAAGGCCGGTATTACTCCCCAAAAAGTCTGAAAAGATTAAACAAGGCCGGAGCCTACAAGTTCAAAAAAATGTGCAAGGCCTTCAGTATCAGACGCATTAAATAATTGGTGAATCAGTTCCCCAAAAGGTAGTGGGAGATTCGTAGTCATCAGTGACTGAATTTCACTAGACGTTCTAGCCACCTGCAATTCAAAGGTCTCTCGAGCAGAAGTGAGAGCGACTTCTTGTTGAAACAATAGCACATTGAGTCTTCTTAGTTTATTGGAGTCTGTTTTTTGTTACAGGCATTCTGCACATACACAGAACAATGCACAGGAAACCAGGACCTCAGTGTGTAGTAGTGTACCAAAATACCCACCTCGGTGCCCAGAACTCCAATCCGACTAGCTATAGTGTCTCATACGTTCTCTGTGCTACAGTGAAGCTACCAATGATTAGACATCCTAGAACATGCTACTCCGTCCCTCTCAGGATATGTGGGAACAAGAACACTCTTTTGTTCAAACTCTCGTACTTGTCCACAACATGAGTAAATAGAGTCAAGGAATAGTTTAAAATGTTGATTTTAACTCTATAATGTTTCACAAGAGCCAATACTAGCAGTAATATACATAAGATCAAACAAATCAGCATTGTTACAAATCCATATAGAACAAAAGGGGAAATCATATTATAATGATGGTGGAAACAGGACTACAGCACCATTTCACCCACGCATGCGCATTTCTTGCGAGAAATGCGCATGCGCGGGCGTCCGCGCATGCGCATTAGTCAGGAAAATTGAAAAACAGGAAGAGGGAGCCCCGGGAGACGCCGCGCGTCAGGTAAGTGCCTAATTTCCTTTATTACAAATTAATTTTTTCTTTTAAAAGTACGGCGGGCGGGAGGCGGGTGGTGGGCGGCAGGCAGCTACGCTTCGCCCACGTAGTGTGCGTAGGCGCTGCCTGCTTCGCCTACTTCGCAATAGGCCTGGTCTGTGCAGAACCACAGGATGGACATCCATTGTGTAACAGGAGCAGAAGTACCATCACTCCACACTCCAATGATAGGATAGGTGTAAAACCACCGAAGGCACTGGAAAAAATAGAATGTATAAAGGCCGGTATTACTCCCCAAAAAGTCTGAAAAGATTAAACAAGGCCGGAGCCTACAAGTTCAAAAAAATGTGCAAGGCCTTCAGTATCAGACGCATTAAATATTTGGTGAATCAGTTCCCCAAAAGGTAGTGGGAGATTCGTAGTCATCAGTGACTGAATTTCACTAGACGTTCTAGCCACCTGCAATTCAAAGGTCTCTCGAGCAGAAGTGAGAGCGACTTCTTGTTGAAACAATAGCACATTGAGTCTTCTTAGTTTATTGGAGTCTGTTTTTTGTTACAGGCATTCTGCACATACACAGAACAATGCACAGGAAACCAGGACCTCAGTGTGTAGTAGTGTACCAAAATACCCACCTCGGTGCCCAGAACTCCAATCCGACTAGCTATAGTGTCTCATACGTTCTCTGTGCTACAGTGAAGCTACCAATGATTAGACATCCTAGAACATGCTACTCCGTCCCTCTCAGGATATGTGGGCGTGGTGGGCGTAGTGGGGCTACATGAAGCAGCACGTAGTGTGCCCAAATCTACGCACACTACGCGCTTCGCGTAGCCCCACTACGCGCCACCCGCCACCCACCCACCCTACTTTTAAAAGATTAAATTAATGTGTAATAAAGCAAATTAAAGGCACTTACCTGACGCGCGGCGTCTCCCGGGGCTCCCGGGGCATGCGCGGGCGTCCGCGCATGCGCATTAGTCAGGAAAATTGAAAAACAGGAAGAGGGAGCCCCGGGAGACGCCGCGCGTCAGGTAAGTGCCTAATTTCCTTTATTACAAATTAATTTTTTCTTTTAAAAGTACGGCGGGCGGGAGGCGGGTGGTGGGCGGCAGGCAGCTACGCTTCGCCCACGTAGTGTGCGTAGGCGCTGCCTGCTTCGCCTACTTCGAAAACTGCGAAGCAGGCAGCGCTACGTACACTACGTGGGCGAAGCGTAGTGTCGCACCCAGGGTTAGTCCTAACATGCATGCAATGCAATATTAAAAGCACCAGATTTCCAGGTTTGCAGCTGTGTTCTATGTTATGGCTAGGGATGTGAGACTGCCCAAAGTAAATCAACAGAGCTCATTCATTGTTTCTCGACCTTGAACACGCTGTACAGACGAGGAGCCTTTGTGTGCGGCTGTTATCAGTGAAGGTCTGCGGTCTGCGTTGGGAATCAACCTGTCACCAACGTTGTTAATTCTCACGTAAAGAACATTATCAGGACTGAAATGATGAGTATTTGGAAGGGAAACCCTGCAGGTAATTATCACCCTTCGCAGTAGCAGCTATTGCTGCCAAAATGTCATTATCAATCTTATTCATGGATCTTGTAACTGCTGCAACTGAGAATGTGGCTACTACTGATTTGGCAGATTCATCTGCCAAACTGTTGCCAACTATGTGTACTCCTAGATACTGATGATCAAGAGTATGAATTACCTGTGTGAGAGGCAGACGGTCTTTAAGATCTGCGACTCGAACCTGAAGCATTTTATGTTTAATTGCGCTGCCTTTAGAATCACTATAGTCATTTTGAGACCAAAAGACTAAGTTGTCATTGAAAGACTGAACACAGTAGTAGGTACCGCTTACAGTGCCTGTGTATGAACAACATTGGACTTGGACTTCACTATGGTACCAGCCACTATAGCACATGCCGCAAAGTAAGAATGCTTCGACCCGGTTGCCGGCTGCGCTGAATCGTCAGTGTAAATGATACATCGGTACTGCTCAAGGGGGCGCATTGACAGAGGAGGAGGATGAACAAATTCATACTGCAAGAACTCTTGTGTACGCAATGAAGAGTCAAAAATAAACGTGACGTCTGGAGAGGTTAATGATGTGGCCCATTGTATCCAACAGGGATGCAAAGCCTTAGAGTTTGGTACAGTTGTCTTTGTCACCGCTTCAAGAGCGGGATATGGTGTCACAACTAAAATCCGTTTCCCTTGTGCCAGTGCGTGTTCCTTTAGGATCGCCATCTGGACATCTGTCAAAACCTTTTCAATAGAGGAAAACTGCAGTACCGCTGAAGTGTACAAATGTGATTTGTAAGCAATAAGTATTGTGTTTCCTTCCTTAAACGTCAAGTAAGTGAAACCCACATGGCCAGGTACAATTCGTATCACTAGGTTAGTATGGTTATTGTTAGACCTGGCACCTTGGTGTGGGTCTCCCTTCCAGTTTTTTGCTGTTGCTTCATGTGTTTTTGCTGGTGTTAGATGCTTTGGGCACTGTGCCACTGCTGTCCAGTGCCACAGTGCATGTGATCCCCATTGTAAATTGATGTGTGAATTAGTGGTTCCATGATCGGTTGGTTTGGTTTACCTGTCAGACCCCAGTACAGTGCACCACGATTGCCCAGGGCTGGTAATACAAACACTGCTTGTGGGCTTGCAGCACTGGTTGTACCACCCACAGAAGCAGCCTGTAAGTGTGTGTCTAAGGCCTGCCATTGCAGAGCCTGCGTGCAGTCTGGTACTGTCATGCTGACTGGGCAAGTGCACCCACTTGCCAGTCCCTAAACCTTCCCTTTTCTTCATATCAGACACCCCATTGGTAGACCCAAGGGCAGGGTGCATTGTAAGTATAAGATAGGACATGCCCTGGTGTGAGTGGCATGTTCTAATAGTGAATTACAGTAATTTTCGTTTTTCACTATTGCAAGGCTACCTGTTCTCCGTAGGCCCGATTGGGCAGTTTAATCATTACATCTTATAATCCTAACTGACTCAGGGAACATGGTGGAAATTCGAATTTAGTATGCCTGAACTCAGAATAATGAAATACATATTTTAGTGAAGTTGGTTTTAACATTCTGTGTTTGAAAATACCACGTTTAGAAAGTAGGTATTTTCTTGTCTAACCATTCAAACCTGCCTCTTCTAGGCTGTGTATTCCTTGTCTGGAGTTTGAGTGCAAGGGCTGGGGAATTCCAGGAGACAGGGTGAGTCAGCCCAGTGGTTAATAGAGAGATCTGCATCTAGATGGGGGGGAGGAGTTGCACCTGGGACCTGAATAGGGCTGTGCCTTCCCTCCACAATGCTAGCTCCACCTCCTGTGGTGCATCTGATGTCTCTGCCCTACACGCTGAAAGGAAAGAAGAAGGAAAGAAGAAGTCATGTAAACAAAGTGCTCCAGGACTGACCAGAACTGGTTTGGGCTAGGCGAAGGCCTTCAAAGGAAAACTTAGTATAAATATTGGGACCCCAACCTAAGAACTTTAGATCACTTTAGATCACTTTGGGAAACAAGAACAAACCTTTGCTGAGGAGTGGAACCAGAAGAAACTGAGGAGAGACTATCCCTAAGCTGAAGTACTGCTTGGGGGATTGGCCTGCAGTGGTTGCCTGACTGCCAAAGAAAGGAGAAAGGACTTTTTGTGCATTTTCATTCAACTTGTGTAAGGATCTCCATGGGCTTGGAAAAGAGCTTGCCTCCTGCTGAAGTCTCAGGGACAACAGACTTCAACCCCCCAGCTCCCCAGAGTTCTTTGGAAGGGCCTGCTGCTGTTTTGGGCCTTCTGAGGGACTGCGTGTTGCAAGGAGCTGGGAGCGTGACCCACAGAGAAGAAGCGCGTCGCCATCGCAGCCGCTGCCGTCGCATCCCGGAACAACGGTGACGCCGCTGTAGCTGACGCCTTGCACCGCATTACGAGAAGCGTACCGCAACACCGAAGAAGCATGTCGCCGTCGCCGTCGCAGCTGCTGTAGCTGTTGCATCATGGAACAAGGGTGCCACCACTGCAGCTGATGCATCGAGTCGAGTCTTCTCGCAACATCGGAGAAGTGTGCTGCATCAGGAAGATCTTCACGTCTTTATTTCAAAGTGTCGCATTTAAGATCTAAAAGAGAACTAAGCTATATTCTACCATTTTTAAAGTAACAGTATTGTGGAATTTTGTCGTTTATGGTCTTGTGTTAATACTCTATAAAGAATCCTTATTTTTTATATAAAACCTGTGTGGTGTCCATCTGTAGTGTTGTCACTGGATTACTGTATGTGTTCATAAATGCTTTACACACTGCCTCTGAGATAAGCCTGTCTGCTCATGCCAAGCTACCAAGGGGGTGAGCAGGGTTTATTCTAGGAGTGTACCCCATACCTTGACTAGAGGCAAGGGTCCCTATTTGTCACAAGTACCTACCTGTGTCAACTAGAGACCCCCAAATCTAACATTGGTGGTCAGCGGTGAGGATTCTGGACTTGCATTTGTGACTCATGTACAGTCATTGGTGAACGCTACTAGTGAGTGCACACCAAAACGCAACCACATATTTGTGTTAGATTTCTTTTGGGGATTTTCTATTTTTGCCAAGTTTAACCATCATGGAGAACACAGCGTCCATCGCCTCTGTTGATCTTGAGTGGGAAGAGGAGAAACTAGAAAGCTACAAAGTAAAGCAGCTGAAGTACTTCTGCAAGAAATTCAGGGGCATATCAGCAACAACCGGCGATAATTATCGCTAAGCGCACTTGGCGCTAGGATAATTATCGCCGGCTATTGCTGAATTTTATTGCTGAGATAGCATGCTATTAGCAACGCTTATCTCGAAAGTGACAAAATTCCAGGCACAAGCTGCCAATTGTTCTATTATCGCTAGAAATACAGCGATAATCGCACAACGTTTGACGATAGCTTGCTGATAGGGCAGGGCAGACTCAGCCATGATATCCACCTTCCATTGGATATCATGGCTAAGTCAAACTAAAAGCAGGCGTAAGGAAAGTAGCGATAACCAAGATTAGCGCTACTTTTCTTAACGCTATGCTTGTTAGCGTGCTCATTGATAATTGGAAAAATGTCAGTTAGTGACATTTCTCCAGTATGTTGAGCTGGAACGCCCACTTGCATCTCATTAGAGATGTAAAGGTGGGCGTTACGGGAAAAGGCGCTAAGGCAAGGATTCACGCGATAGCGTGACCTTGCTGATATAGCGATAAAATTATCGCCACTTTTCGGCCGAAAACAGCCGCAAAAGCAGCGATAATTTTTTTGCGCCGCCTTGTTAATATGCCTCTTAATGTTTCCATTATTGGGCTCCACAGGAAGGAAGAGCTCTACAAGGCGCTGAGGGCCTGGGTAGAAGCTAGGAATGCCCCGGAGAATGAGGAAGGAAATGAGAATGCAGATAGGCAGCTGGATGGGCCATTGGGTCCAGGAGGAAGGAAAGCACCTTCCCCCGCAGGTAGCAGTGTTTCTGCGTAGAGTCTGTCTCCAAAGGAGCTGGAGGACAGATAAAGATGCAGGAGGCATGAGATGGATCTGGCCAAGCTCAAGTTGAGTGGGCAACTGGAATTAGAAAATAGGAAATTGGCCCTAGAGGAAAAGAAAATGCAGTTGGAGCATGAGAAAAGTTTGAGGGAGTTGGAATTGAAAGCCAGGAGCTTAGGGATTGCTCCCTCTGGTGGCAGCACATCGTCATTGCCTGTTGAATCTAGAGTGTATATTCCCAAAGATGTGGTGAAAGAATTTTTTAAGAATGATGATACTGGGCAGTGGTTCAAGGCCTATGAGGTAGCCATGTCTTGCCACCGGGTCCCTGAGAAGGATTGGGGAGCGGGGTTGTGAGGCGGTTCCTTAGTGAAGGGCGGGATACACTGTTAGACTTGCCTTCTGAAGTCTATAATTAGGCTTTCCTGTTTTCAGTTTCTATTTTTGGTAAATTCTGGTGGGGGTTTTTCAGTGTATTCAAGTGATTTCAATACCTTAAAAAACAGTGGTTATCAGTGGTTACACATTTTCGCGCCATTATAAACTACAGAAACAGTGTTTTTCCAGTGCTTATGGAACAGTTTGCTTTTATTATTGCTTGCTTTCTAAACTGATAGCGCATGGTATATAGACAGTGTATGTATAGTGTATATGAGGTCCAAACAGATTTTTGCAAATAAAACAAATTGTAGTACACCATACAATACTTCTTCAGTGAGTCTTTGGTCATGTATGCTCACTCTTTCCTTCCCATATAAACTTCTGTGAAAAGGCCCTCTCAACATTGGCACTTGAGATGGGCAATGCCAAAACAGCTAGTACTCAATTTGTTAACTCTGGCCACTGACATAGCTTTCCATGCCAATACTGTTCACTTGAAGATTGCGATTCTTAGGGCAGGTTCTGCAACATTTGCGCTGATCCGGCCGCTTATGCCCTCAGTTATTGAAGCGGCCAAAAATGAAGCAGCACTTTTGAAATTACGGAGGAAATTCCCCTTTATGGAAGGGATCTAGAACAGAGTACCACAGTGAGTTTTCAATGACTTCAAATGCCATTGGTGGTGAAGGGACATTTCTATGCATCATTGCAAACCATTTGTCATATATTGTAAAATAAAAGTTCCTGAATTGCTCTTCACCATTGCTTTTCTTACCAAGGGGCAAGCAAGCACCAATTTTGCTGAACACTTGGCAGACAGGGGTGCTTTCAGACTCTAGTTCTTTAATTATGTCCACTGCAGCAGTTTTGTTTTCCTGTAAAAATCTAAGAATGCATTAGAGTGTACTTTTTTTCAAATCACTACCAATATGTGACCAAAGATCCTCACATCTCTTGTCTTTGGCATCATCACTCAGCAAAAATTCTGTAAATGGTTGCCACATGGATAATATAGCATTCATATCCCCTTGGACTGAGAATCATCAGCTAAAGGACACGGTTGGGATGACTCTTTCTTTGATGCCACACAAGGCACGAAATGATAAATATTTGCGTTTTAGTTCCTGTGCATAAGAAAACAGTGCACCAGAAGTGACCAAAAAGTCAATAGCATTCCTCATTAACTCTGAAGATTGTAAAGATGCTTTCAGCATACCATCTAACAAGTGGTAAGGATCTCTTACAGGAAAGCACTTCAGCTCAGGTATCAATTTTGACAGGTCATCACACAACTGTTTCATATACGTAGCTGATTCACTTCAAATACAAACAGTATCACTCCAATCTTTGTTGAACTTGGAAAGAACCTTTTTTGAGGAGCATTCCAAGTGACACTGCGTTCCATGTTTTCCAAAAGTCTGGTGCCACTATCCCTGATGCTTGGTGATAGCGCTCTTTTCACATATACTTGTCACTATACTTTGCATTGAATTTTTTAAAGCCTGAGATGTTGGCAATACACCTAATATCAATACTGTCTCACTAGAAATTGGTGGCTGGTGTATTAAGGATTTTTACCCATTCGCTGTGGGTAAATGTGATGACACATATTAGGAAAGATTCATATGAAAACAGCCACTTTACCTTTCAGTGAAAGAATCAAACGCAGCCAAAATATCAAATATGATTTTGATATTTACTGATTCTCTACAGTTTATAAAATAATTAAACAAGACCAAAAACATTCTTCTAAACCCTGCATCTTTAGACCAAAGACCACAAAACTGAAAAAAAACAAAAGGAAGAAACAACAACATTTTAGTGGCATCCCTAAACAGCAAAACTCAAGCAAATTAATGTTAGCCAAGACTTTCTTACTGCTGTCTTGTACAACAAAGTTACATTGTATTGGCCCCTTCAGACAGGAAGAAAATGACTTTTTCACTCCCTTTTTCCTTTGTTTGAAGGGCATTTAGATCATGGCTGTGCAGGTCTTTTTATGTTTTCACTGGAGAGGGCCATTTCTCTTTCAGTGGGGTTTTTTCAGTTATTATAGGTTTAAACCTAAAACTGGACAGCCTATCAAGAATTCATATCCCCACATGAAAGATGCATTAATGTCCAGGTATGGTTTAACTCCTGAATTGTGCAGACAGAGGTACAGGGGTTGCAAGAAGATAGAGAACAGTACCTGGGTGGAATATGTCACTTTTTTCTGCAGAGTGAAGGACTGGGCTATTCTAAGGCCCAGCGGTGCCAGGGGACAACACCTGAAACCTTCGTGGGTTACCTGTTCCGGCGTACAAAACACAGAGACACGGGACACTTCCTGCGGCGTCAAAGATCAGTATTTATTTACTGCAGGGATACAGAAATCGCAAGAAGTACACAACGTGTAGGTTCTGAGAGACTGCTTCAAATTGCAAAAGTGGATCGCTCCTTTCATACACATTTTCGTCATTGACCAACATGGCGAGCAAAAGGTTACAACTCAGTTCCCACAGTAAATTTCAAAAGGGTCGCATTCATGTTTTCAGACACCCGGAACATAATTACAGCAGCATTGCCGGTTCCCAACTGTAAAAGCACATTATCCCCACATTAAGCACATTCCATTCTGACTGTAAACGAATTAGGAGAAGGGACAGAAACGGGTGCAAAGGAAAAACAAGTATGAGCAACAGATTGGAAAAGGGTGTAGGGAACAATATCGGAAACATGATTGCAGGATCAAAGGATTCGTGCCTAATGCATGCATGACTGAAACAATAGACTAGCACGGCAAGATGAGCCTCGAGCGGAGCCATCTGCCCTTGCTGTGTCATCCCCTCATCATAAAGACACCTTCAAAGGAACACGTGTCCTCCGCGAAAGCTTGGGAATCCCAGGGTCACGAAGCGGACAGTGTCCGTTCGCTGGCAACTTGAGGGCAAGAGACAAAATGGATGCCGCATCTAAAATGGAACCCGAGGGTTCAGATGGACACACCCAGGAATGAGACGAACCATACATAGTAGCGTAGCGAAAACGCGTACACCCACTAAACTCGTCATTTGCGGTTCGTAGATACCAAACTCGTCCATATTCGAACAAACCCAAAAATGTCATTACGATTCTCACGGAACCTCAGACGCTCCTTTTGCCCTCATGTAGGCAAGCTCTAGTCGAGATCAGAATCGATTTCAATATTCATCAAATCGTTCAGTTGTTGCTGGAACATCAGTCTATCCATCAATGTCTCTTTAGTAACAGATGGCCGTCTTATACACGTTGTAGCACAGAGGCCACATAAGGCAGGACCACACTGCACACAAAGACAACACGTGAACAGAAACGTTACAACAACCCCTATGATCATCAGAATCTTCCAACCCCAAGTTGATATTAGGCCCCAAAACCATCCTAGAAGTGTCCAATTACCTTCGTCCACGTGTATGGACTCGGAAATCTTATGTAACTTCGAGATGGCTTGGTAAACAGTTGGAGCGTTGTCAGGGATGAAAATGCAACAGCTCGAATGGATCACCTTGCACACACCACCTCTATCTGCAAGAACAACGTCTAGAACCATACGGTTCTGCAACGTCATGAGTCTATCCGCATGAAGTTCTGCTGTTAAATTACCAAGAGCACTTACAGTTATGTTAGCAGTCAATTCTACCACACGGGTCAACTGTCTCAGGTTCCTACTATTAACCATAGGTCCCCAAAACGGCAAGAAACCCTTAAAGAAATCTCCTGCTGCTTGACCGGCAGTGTCCTCTTTGCTAATAACGCCTCTCACAACTCTAGACTTGTGATAGTCTGAGGCAACCGTAAAAGTCGGTGGCAAAAGATTCGCAATATAACAGGTACCCGAGAATTCACGGGGCAACCATGTATATGCACGTTCATAACATACAAAATAGGTACCCTTGGCAGTCAGAAAAACAGGGGAAGAGAGCATCGGTAGAACATACGTATCAGTACAAGCACTCTTCCCAAGCTGGGCTCTCGGATTTCGACCAAGACCTTCCAAGCAGAAATTACCGAGGTGGGGTACGATCCATATTGGAGACGAGCTCTTAAGCTGTCTATCACCCACCGACATACTATACTCAGCCTCACTCAGATCTTTATATGCTTGCACCTCTTCATCTGGAATAAGCGATGCATCAAAAATATCTCTATCCAAATCAGCAATCGCTATCGCCAAAGGCTTGTGGTACGGACCAGGACCGAAATTTGCAGAACGTGGCTCTCGACTGGGGTAGGAATCTAGTGCACTACGGAACATAGTTTGGAATGCTCGAGCTGACCCCTGGGAGCTATAAGGAAGAACCAAATACGGAATATCCCTATCCATGGTATGCGGCATTAACCCACACACCCAACAGTTGGTAGTATTCATCACCAACTGATGCTGATGTAGGAGTTGAACGAAGGAGTTATTCATGAATTCCGCACGTCTAACCTGTTCATGTTGGGGCAGAGGATGAAAGGAATGTGGAGAAACAGTGGTAATAGAACTTACTTTAGGAGAAAAGGTAGGTGAAATGGAAGGCAATAACGACTGTATTCCAAAATACACTCCACCCACCAATAGCATAGAAACAGTCAGAAACAGCAGAAATACCTGAAACAAAAAGCATTTTGTTCGTAAAATCTTGTGCAATTTTGATCTTTGCGCCGACATCCTTTCTACTTCCAACAGCTCAGAGAACGCCATCCTCTAAAAACCGTCCGTGACGTCCTTGACGCACTTCGTTCTGAGTAGCGATTACCAATTCCCAGGAGTTCCCAGGAATCGACAAAAGGTAACCGACCTAGTATCAGGAACCTGCTAAACAGAAGGTAGTACCCGCACGGCCCTACGGTCAACCCGGATGATAGGTTTTCTGAAACAAACATCCAATTTAATAAAAAAAATCTCTTAGCTGTAAAAAGTACACATGAAAAGGAACTCGAAAATCAATAAAGGATGTAATTGTTCTTAATGTTCGTGGCAACAGTAAAGGACAATATAAGTCCAAAAAAAAATAAAAAATGTATTAGTCTTTGTTACGTGAACGAAGAAAATATCGACTTCTTCCAGGTCGAGTCTGCTCTTCAAGTAATTGTTCAAATTGTGAAACAGTGTTCAATCAATCAGATGACAATTCAGACCTTGAGTTCTCCAAAACTGACGACTCAACAGATGTGTCTGGCTGCAATGAATTGTTTCCTACAGGTTGAGCATCACTAAACGGCACGAAACATAGAGGGGTCTCGGTTTCCGTTGCCACAATACCAGTTCTCACCCAATTGTCTGCTGGCGAAGGGATTGGAACCTTTTTGGTATGGGTGGCATGCACCAAGTTCTTTCTGCCTTCCAACCGAACTGCAGTCCTTGTAGCCAGCAATACTTGGAAGGGACCCACAAATCTCGGCTCCAAGTTGCGTTTTCTGCCAAAATTGCGGGTGACAACCCAGTCACCCGGTTGGAGCCGATGTCCAGGACCCTCTGTCTGTGCCGGTAGAGCTTCAAAAACCTGTTGATGAATTAACCTCAGTTTAGCAGTCAGATCATGAAGATAATAAATTAGCATTGGATACTCAAGACTATCAAAGGCCTTAGGCCTCGGAACTCCCCAAACGTTTGCAGGGCGGCCGAACACAATCTCATATGGGCTAAGCCCTACTCGAGAGTGCACAGTCGCCCTGGTCGATAAGAGAGCCAGAGGCAAGGCATCAGGCCATGACAGACCAGTCGTAGCTTGTATCTTCGCAAGTTTCAGTTTCAGAGTACCATTGTACCCTTCTAACAAACCCGCTGCCTGGGGATGATTGGCGCTATGGAATTTTTTTCGAATTCCAAGGCCCTTACACACACTCTGCATCACGCTTCCCACAAGCTCACTTCCGTTATCTGACCACACAATCTGTGGCATTCCATACCGAGGAAAGTATTCCTTCAGTAGGACTTTCACTGTGGACAGGGCAGTATTATCCTTAAGAGGATAGGCCTCGATCCATCTGGAGAACGCACAAACCACAACTAAAACGTACTTCAGATTATTGCATCTCTCCATATGGATGAAGTCCAGTTGGATAACCTCAAAGGGACATGCAGGAGGAGCAAAATGGCCGGGTGGAGTGGGGGTGCCCTTGCCAGGATTATGCATCAAACACACCATACAATTCTTAACCACTCTCTCAGCACATTTAGCAATACCATCATTCTTCCATACAGGGGACAACAACTTACATATACCTTTCGCGCTAATATGTGACAAGCCGTGAGCCATAGTCACAACGGCTAGTACATACGCATCCGGTAACATCCACCTCTGACATTCCGACAAGTCAACCCAACATCCATGCGTGTCTAACTTTCCCGTGCTTTCTTTCCACTTGGTCTTTTCAGTTTCAGTGGCCTCATTCTGAATTGCTTTCATGCTCTCAACAGTGTCTTCACACATACCAGTCTCCGTCGGCCACCTCACTGAACTCGTAACATACATTCGGGTCGCAAGATTCTTAGCCGTTTCCTTAGCAATCTCATCCGCAAATGCATTACCACGACCAACATCATCCGTAACCTTTCGATGCGCACTACATTTAATGATTGCCACCTGTTTAGGCAATGTAAGTGCGTCCAAAAGGTCGTTCACGAGCTGTCCGTGTTGGATCTTCGTACCATGCGATGTCATAAATCCTCTTTCTCTCCACAATCGACCAAAGCTATGTGCAACGCCAAACGCATATTGACTGTCAGTAAACACATTCACTCGCTTTCCCTTAGACAAAACACACGCTCTTGTCAACGCAATCAACTCTGCCGCTTGCGCTGAATTCTGACTCAATCTCGCAGTTTCCACAACCGTACTCAACGTCACTACAGCATACGCAGGTGTCACATCACCATTCGGCAACTTAAAACATGAACCATCAACATACAAAGTGCCATCGGGGTCTATCAATGGAGTGTTTTTCAGGTCAACACGACCCTTCGTTTCTTCCTCAGTTCATAAATAGCAATCATGTGGTGGTACATCATTTGATTCCATATTAGTTGGCAACAATGTCGCCGGATTCAGCACATTACAACGCTTGATCTGTATATGACTTGCCAAAAGTGTCAACTCATAACCGGACAACCTTGCACTCGTCAGATGTTGAGTTTTTGTACGATTCAGGAGAGTGTCAACTGCATGCGGAACCATCACTGTGAGCATATTATCCATGACCAGACCTGCGGATTGTCGAATAGACACCGCAGCTGCCGCTGTCTCTCTCAAGCAACTCGGCAATGCAATAGCTACCGGGTCTAAGGTCGAGGAAAAATATGCACATGGACGCTGCTTACCACCAAATTGTTGCGTCAAAACACTCAACGCACAATATAACACTTCTCTCTCGTGAACGTATAGTGTAAATGGTTTACTATAATCAGGAGTACCTAACACAGGAGCCGAACACAACGCATCACGCAGCTCAGAAAAACTTTTCTGACATTCTTCCGTCCATGGCAAAGGAGTCGAAACATCCTTGCACGTGAGAGCTATCAATGGCTTCGCTAACAGTGAAAAGTTCGGAATCCACTGTCTGCAGTATGACGTGATACCTAGAAAGGCACGCACGTCTCTCTGAGTTGTTGGCACAGTCATTCGAGCGATCGCTGCAATTCTTTCTGGGGTCAACCTTCTTCCCTCCTTTGACAATAAGTGACCTAGATAGGTTACTTCTTGACAACAATATTGTAGTTTAGAAGGTGACACTTTGTGATGTAAGTCACATAGATGCTGTAACAGTGATACTGTAGCAGTTTTGCAAATCTGTTCAGTGTCAGCAGCTACCAACAGATCATCAACGTACTGAATCAAGGCCGCACCAGCCGGTAACACAAACGCATCAAGTTGACTCTTAAGAGCTTGGCTGTAGATCGATGGACTCTCACAGTAGCCCTGAGGTGCGCGTTTGAACCTGAAGCTGCGACCACCTAATGAGAAACCGAATAGATCTCTGCTTTCCTCAGCAATCGGAATGCTAAAGAAGGCATTCTTCAGATCGATTACCGAGAACCATGATGCAGAAGCTGGAATCAGAGTCAGCAAAGCTGTAATATCAGGCACCACGGGGAACTGTGGAATTACAATTTTATTTACCTCCCTTAAATCAATAACAAAACGATACACAGGAGGCTTGGATGGATCAGTTCGTTTCAAAATAGGTAACACAGGACTATTACACACGTTACCCCGAGTTTCTTCGATGACATCTTTATCGATCAAATCGTAAATGATCGCTAATAGTGCTCGTTCTCCATCAAGAGAGATACGATACTGGGGAATGCGTGGCAATCGCGCGATTGATTTCAATTGAACAACATAAGGTGGTATATCCAGCAGGCCCACGTCATTGGGACCTGTTGCCCACAAAGACTCAGGAAGAGAACTCAATTCCGGTGGGAGCTTATCAGTTGACAAATACATAGGAGAGATCACTCTCTGACCCAACGTAAGCTCCACTCCCGCAGGAGAACAGTACAAAGTCGCATATAACCGCTTCAACAAATCCAGGCCCAAAAGATTCTCACCACAACCAGTAGTCAAAATCAAAGGAGCTTCTAACTCACGAGACCCAATGGTAAGGGGCAAAGGGCTAGAAACTGGATTGCTAACGGGGGCGCCAGAGAATCCAACGGAAACATTCGTTAAGCCAGACAGAGGCGCGCCAGGGAGTTTCGAATGCATGATGGAACTTTTCGCTGCACCAGTGTCCAACAGAAAAGGCTCAACTACGCCCAATGTAGCAACTGTGACGTAAGGCCCTCTCTGATCAACCGGAACTGATACTACTCCCTCTCTTTGTCTATGGCTGTCCTAGTAATTACCGTCAGCCTCAACATCATGCTCGACATAATAGTCGTCCACATGATACTGTGCAGATCTACCAGACGATGAATCGCGCCGATCAAAGCAATTTTGCGAGTCTGATGAAGTGGCAAAACGCTCATTCTGATTCTGAGTAACACCGCGACCTCTACCACGTGATGATTGTTGAGGACCACTACGACCTCCTCGAGCCGAAACACCATTGTTTCGGTCACGCAAAACTGGACAATTAAACTTCAGATGGCCCTCACCCCTACAATATGTGCATTGATTATACCCCAACATAGATCGTGGTGTAGAGGAGTCAGTACGCGACTGCGACCTAGAAAACTGTGATTGTAATCGATTGTGCTGTTGCGAGTCATTTTGATTCGAGCGCGGAGGATACGCTTGCTGCAATAAGACCTTAGTTTCAAGATCCTTCGTTTTCTTATCTGCACGTTCGCTTTCTTCTTTCTCTCTATTTTCATAGTATTGGGCCGTGGCTAATATTTGAGCAGTGGTAGAAACGGCCCACGAACTTTCAGAATTCTTCAATTTGTTGCTTAGTTCAGGCAACAAATTCGATACAAATTTATCAACAAACAGTCGCTGACCTCCCTCAGAGCTCATATCCTGACCACTGTGATCGATGAATGCCTCCTCAAATCTCGTAAAGAAATCGGAGACACTCTCGCCCTTCTTTTGTTTGCACGCAGACAATTTGTCCCAGTTAACTCTTATTGCTGGCATAAGCGTCTTCATAAGTGTAATTATCCTCTGGGGCAGATTCTCAATGATCTGTTCAGGTTTAGACCCACCAACTTGTCATCCGTCAGCCGCCGCAAGAGCAGCCCAATCACTGCCTAACTCAGCTGCGTGATTCTCTTGACGGATTTTCGCCCAAATCGGTTGAGGTACTACGTTACCGAACAACATGTCGATATCGGCGAGGTTCATAACAGTAGCATCCACTAATTGGGATAACTCCTTATAATAACCTGCCGGATTTTTGCGGGGGTCAGGCAAAGTTTGCTTCACCTGCAAAACTTCCGATCGCTTCCATGGGAGGTGTATCCAAACTCTCTGAAAGTGTGGTAGAATAGCAAGATTAGCAGCAGGATCACCTGGCATCCACACTGGGGGAACTTCCCGCATAGGATACTGACCAGGTTGTGCCATCCGCTCCTCAGTGTCGTCCTTAAACAATGCTCGAGGTTGTACTGTAGATCGAAAAGATAACAGACGCTCTAAAGCACGTCGGACATTACCACCCACAATCATACCATTCGAAAACTGATTCTGAAGTTCAGTCATCTCGGGCGGTACATTGTCTACCTCCTCATTATCCCACTCTTCCCTCAAGGATTTACACATTTCCTCGAACACGAATCTTTGTGTGGGCTCATTAAACTGAGAAAATGTTTTGAAAACTATACGCGAAGTGTACTTAGCAGGATGCCTAATCCATTTACGCGCCATTTTCACTAACGACTCACATTCTCTACCATCAGGAATCTGACTGCGCCTCTGAGAGACATCAGAAAGATCGGACCCAAGTATTGGTCCAAAAAGCGGAGAATAGAGATTAGCAACAGTATTAGGTATACGACTACGAACAGTAGGAGAAGAAGAAAGAAGTACAGGAGCAACAACATTAGGAGTAAACGTAGAAACAGTAGCAGTAGTCGGGATAGCAGGAGTAGTAGTAACAATAGGCTGATGAGGTACAGGCAAAGGAGCAGTAGGAAGAAGAGCGGGTAAAGGAGTAGGGACGATTTGGGGCACAAGAGGATTCGGAAGAACAGGAGGAACGACAGGCTGACCAGCAGCCGCCAGAACAACAGGTTGAAGAACAGGAGGAATCACAGGACCCATAGTATCGGGTGCATAGGGAGGTGGTGATTTCAATAGATAAGACAATAATGGATCCTCTACCGCTTCTTCTCCCTTCTTATCAAAACTAGACGGTAAAACCGGATAACATTTATCCACCGCCATATGATGTAGTCTAGCAAAAACTTCCTGTTCCTTCTCGTCTTTGTCTCGCTGATACTGTTCTGCATTTCGCATTACCGTAATAACACCTTCCCTCTTATTTTTCTTAATCTGTTTGATTTCTTTCTGCTTGGCCTCTTTACGCCATAACCGAAAGGAATCAAACATGGCCGGCCTAGCTTTCTTTTTAAACAATTTAGCTTCAAGATTATCTAATATTGCAGTTTTGAAACTACCATGTGGTGGCCAACTAAGAACACCATCATTTTTAGTGTAACGAATCCAATATTCATTATATACGATAGTACCTACTCCGTGGCGACTATAGAGCTCATAAATTGGAGTTCCAACTGGAGGTATCGGACATGAATCCTCCAGCCGGGAATCCGTGCTGCAACATTTAAGGAAACCAAACAAAGTACTACGGCCAGGCATCGTGCACACTAACCGAGTTTACAAACTTCAAGGGCTATCGAATTACGATGTCCTCGCAAAAAAAAAAATGCAAGACCCTCGGTTTTTGGCAATTGCAATTGTCAAATAAAACCCAACAACTAAGAACCAACAACTAAGAACCACAAATGCAATGGAACCATGCAAACAACCAGGTTTAACCAAGTTACAAAAATACAAAGTAACCGTCCCAAAAAGGAACTACAAAAGCATGGACTCTGGGAGCGACCCACAAATACTTAACTGAAAGAGCAGTGGCGTCACCAGGAAGGCACGTCTATCGTCTCACCGTACAAAGGACTACGCCAGGCGCCAAAACAGGTCGACAGTCAGGGCATCAGTCCGTCGCAGCCGTCAGGAGGCAGGAATCTTCGCGGTAAAAGACTTCGGACCACTTATTTCGACAACTGGATCGATGAAGCGGGGTGCACCTTCCCTCAGAGATTTCACACGAAGTTCCTCACGATCGTCGGGCTTTGGACCGGTACCGCTGATGTCGCCCCACGTTGGGCACCAACTGAAGGACTGGGCTATTCTAAGGCCCAGCGGTGCCA
The DNA here is from genome assembly GCF_964204655.1 of Triturus cristatus. NCBI lineage: Eukaryota > Metazoa > Chordata > Amphibia > Caudata > Salamandridae > Triturus > Triturus cristatus. Next base: position 420,473,106 of record NC_140583.1, on the reverse strand, counting down.
GGGGACAACACCTGAAACCTTCGTGGGTTACCTGTTCCGGCGTACAAAACACAGAGACACGGGACACTTCCTGCGGCGTCAAAGATCAGTATTTATTTACTGCAGGGATACAGAAATCGCAAGAAGTGCACAACGTGTAGGTTCTGAGAGACTGCATCAAATTGCAAAAGTGGATCGCTCCTTTTATACACATTTTCGTCATTGAACAACATGGCGAGCAAAAGGTTACAACTCAGTTCCCACAGTAAACTTCAAAAGGGTCGCATTCATGTTTTCAGAAACCCGGAACATAATTACAGCAGCATTGGCGGTTCCCAACTGTAAAAGCACATTATCCCCACATTAAGCACATTCCATTCTGACTGTAAACGAATTAGGAGAAGGGACAGAAACGGGTGCAAAGGAAAAACAAGGATGAGCAACAGATTGGAAAAGGGTGTAGGGAGCAATATCGGAAACATGATTGCAGGATCAAAGGATTCGTGCCTAATGCATGCATGACTGAAACAATAGACTAGCACGGCAAGATGAGCCTCGAGCGAAGCCATCTTTATTTTATTTTTTATTTATTTATTTTTACAGTTTTATATAGCGCGAACCAGACCTGTGAGGGTATCAGAGCGCTTTACAGGATTGAGGGGGGAGTAAGACGTAGGGACGGGAGGGATCACACTGGGAGAGAAAGGGATACAGGGGGAGATTCAATTTCAAGTTCAAGCTACCTGTGGGAGAAAAATTAAAGTATGCAGAGTAACAATACAAAACAAAGTTTCCAATCCACGAGGTGCATCCTAGCTGCAGTTGACGCTACAAATGGGATAAAAAGTTTAAGCGGGCAGTTATAGGGCACACGCGGCAAGTCTGAAAGTAAGGGGTTCACTAGATGAGGTATTTTCCCATTAAGAAAGTTTTGGTCTCCCTCTTAAAGTGTGCCAAGGACGGGAGTCTTCTAACGGCGGGTGGGATAGAGTTCCAGATTCTTGGAGCGGCTCCAGAGAAGGCTCGGTTGTAGGTTTTTTTCTTCCGGAATTTTGCTGGCTGCAACAGCAGGTTTTTGGCAGATCGGGAATTTCTGGCCTGTCCGGATATCACGAGTTTATGTGCAAGAAATGTCGGTGAGTTCGCGTATAGAGCTTTGTGAGTTATGCAGGCCAGTTTAAATTGTATTCTGGCCTCCAGGGGCAGCCAGTTCAGAGCTTTGAGGTGGGGAGAGATGTGGTCGAATTTTTTTGAGCCCGTTATGAGTCTGGCAGCGGAGTTGAGGCAGGCTTTCAGTGGGGCCAGAGAGTTCTTGGGTAGCCCTGCGAGAGTAGAGCATCCATAATCAAGCCTGGAGATGACAAGGGCCTGGGTAGCCATTTTAAGGTCGGAACTCTCGAGGAAGGGTTTTAGGTTTCTTAGGTAGCTCAGGTGGAATCTAGCCGTCTTGGCCATCGCGTTTATATGGCTGTGCATATTCAAGCTGCCGTCATGGGTTATTCCCAGGGATTTTGCAGAGTCAACAATGGTAGGCGGGCAGTTTAGTGCCGTGATTGTCTTGATCCATTCCTGGATGTCTGGGTTAGGTTTGGGTGGGGAGATCAGAAGGAATTTGGTTTTGTTGGCGTTGAGTTTAAGTTGGTTGGCAGTGAGCCAATGAACTGTTAGCTTCAGTGCCATGTTTAGGGAGAGAATGTCCTGGGGGGAAGAGATTTTAATGTAGACCTGTGTATCGTCGGCGTACATAAGGTATGAGATGTTGGCGGCACGCAGAACCTCGGTGAGAGGTTCGAGATAAAGGTTGAAGAGGGTAGGGGATAGGGTTGATCCTTGGGGGACTCCCACGGAAACTGGAGATGGATCGGATAGATCGCCATTGATAAGGACTCTTTGTGATCGGTTTTGGAGGAAGGATCTAAACCATTCAAGGACGGTGCCCTCCAGCCCCATCCTGGATTTGAGGCGTTCAAGGAGAATTTCGTGGTTCACCGTATCAAAGGCGGAAGAGAGGTCTAGAAGGATTAGGAGACAGGTTTTGCCTAGATCTAGGGCTTGGAGAGCGTCATCAACAATGTGGAGGAGGGTGGTTTCTGTGCTGTGTCCCGGTCTGAAGCCTGATTGAAAGTCATCGAGCAGGTGAAAGTTGTTGATGTGATGGCTTAGCTGCTGTTGCACACATTTTTCCAGAACTTTGGCAAGGAGTGGGATGTTGGAAATGGGTCTATAGTTCTCGGCGGAGGCAGGGTCCAGCGTAGGTTTTTTTAGGATGGGGACAACTTGACCCGCCTTGAGCGAGTCAGGAATTGAGCCCTGTAGGAGGGAGGCGTTGATTATTGAGGTCCAGGAAGGGATGATGGCCTTCGAGGCGGCAGCTAGGCAGTTAGAGGGGAGAGGATCGTTAAAATGATTGTTCGGTTTAAGGGAGGCAAGAATTTTAGAGACAGATTGAACGTCATATAGATTAAAATTGGACCAGTGTGCTAGGTTTTTGGGTGAGGTTTGGGTGGACAACATAGAAGAAGAAGGTGGAGCTGGATGATTTTGATTTTGGTGGAGGGTTGCAGATTTAATCTCATTTCTTAGGGCTGAGATTTTTTGACAGAAGAAGGAAGAGAATTCCTCACTTGATATTAAGGGTTTCGGTATTTCTTTGGCAGTTTTCACTAGTTTGTTGGATTGGTGTTTGACCAGGTTGAACAGCTTGCCCTTGCTGTGTCATCCCCTCATCATAAAGACACCTTCAAAGGAACACGTGTCCTCCGCGAAAGCTTGGGAATCCCAGGGTCACGAAGCGGACAGTGTCCGTTCGCTGGCTACTTGAGGGCAAGAGACAAAATGGATGCCGCATCTAAAATGGAACCCGAGGGTTCAGATAGACACACCCAGGAATGAGACGAACCATACATAGTAGCGTAGCGAAAACGCGTACACCCACTAAACTCGTCATTTGCGGTTCGTAGATACCAATCTCGTCCATATTCGAACAAACCCAAAAATGTCATTACGATTCTCACGGAACCTCAAGAGCATTGAATGGTTGGGTGAAGGGTAGCAAAGGTGATGATTTTCAGGGGCTCTTTGATTTGATTGCATGGGAGCACTTGTCAAGTAATTGTTTTCCAGAGCTACGCCAGCATCTGATTGATAGTAGGCTGACTAATCCCAGGAAGCTTGCTGAAGAAGCGGACCGCTGGGTCAGTACCAGGGTCCACAAGGGTCACGTGGGAGATTCAGCCAAGAGTGGGCAGGGTCCCCAGCAGACGACTGGGGGGGACAAGGGTAAACAGAGGGAGTTCCATAGAAGGCCCCAAAGTAATCCCCAAGGGAACCAAGGGAAAGGTTCCCAGCCTCCCCAACAGAAACCGTCAGGGGCCCGACAGGTCCTCCTGTTCAAGGGGGACACCTGAAATGCTACAAATGTGGGGACCTGGGTCATAAAGCGAATGATCCCAGGTGCCGCCAGTTTGTGAAGTCAGGTCCCCCTGGTGCAGCCCCCCGGCTGATGGCTAATGTAGCCCTGGGTGAGGAGATGGGTGCCCAAGGTGGGTGGGGGCCAGCAGAGATGTCCCTTGTCTCTTTAGGATACTGTAAGGTGGTCCCTAGGACTCAACTGCCTGATAACACGAAGAAATACAGGCAGTGGGTGACCATCAATGGCCATAGAGTGGAGGCTCTTAGATACAGGAGCCAGTGTGACAGCTGTCAAGTGTCACCTGGCTTCTCAAGAGCATGTTGTCCCCAATGCGTTCTATCCAGTTGTTGCCGCTGACAACATAGAGAGTCACTGAAAGGTGGCTCAGGTTCCCTTTGAGTGGTGGGGGTCTCTGCTACTCTTCAGGTAGCTGTGAGGCCTGCCATGCCTGTTGACTGTTTGTTAGGGAACGATTTGGAGAGCTCACCTTGGGCGAAGGTGGAGCGGAGTGCTCATTTGGAAATGTTGGGTCTGCCTGACTGGGCGTGTGTCACCACACGGTCCATGGCAGCCAGTAGGGGTTCTCAAGAGGACCTGGAGCCTGAGAGGGGGGCCCAGGTACATGCCTTAGAGAGATGAGGCAGGGGGCACGGGAAACCGTCCCCGAAGTTCTGATGGTCCAGGAGGGAGCAGACCCTGAGGGGGATGCCCCGGAGTCTACAGGGGAACAGGTAGCTGAACTGGGGTACCTGCCTGAGCTGACCCATTGGCAACAAGAAGGAGGACCATCCGGGGAGGAGTTCTGTGAGGAGCAGAACAAGTGCCCTTCTCTTGTGGGTCTGCGGCAGCAGGCTGCAGACCAGGCAGCAGGTGATCAGTCTGGGTCACATTGGGTCTACTGGGAGAATGGTCTCCTGCAGACTGAGCCTAAGGGTGCTGAGCCTGGGTCAGCCCATGTGCTGGTGGTACCCCAGTGCTTCTGAGCCTTCCTACTGGGGCTGGCTCACGATGTGCCATTGGCAGGACATTTGGGGCAGGACAAGACCTTTGAGAGGCTTGTCACCCACTTTTATTGGCCCCAACTGCGCAGGAGTTCAGACACTCACTGCAGGACATGTCAGACTTGCCAGGCAAGTGGAAAGAGTGGGAGGAAGTGCAAGACTCCTCTCCAGCCATTCCCTGTGGTCAGCACCCCCTTTGAAAGGGTGGGTATTGACATTGTGGGGCCACTGGACCCCAAGACAGCCATGGGCAACTGGTTCATACTGGTCTTGGTGGACCATGCCACCGGGAAACCGGAAGCCATACCTCTGAGGACAGTGATGGCCCCCGTGGTGGGCCGAGCACTGATGGGAATATTTTCCAGAGTGGGATTCCCTCGTGAGGTAGTGTCTGACTGAGGTACTAACTTCCTTTACAAGTATATGAAGTCCCTGTGGCAGGAGTGTGGGGTAACCTACAAGTTTACCGCTCCTTACCACCCCCAAGGAAATGGGTTGGTTGAAAGGTTCAACCGAACCCTGAAGGGCATGATTATGGGTCTTAAGGAGCCCATGAGGCAAAAGTGGGATGTCCTCTTACCATGCCTACTCTTTGCTTACCGTGAGGTGCCACAGAAATCTCTAGGGTTCAGCCCCTTTGATTCTCTATGGACACTCAGTGAGAGGACCTTTGAGTTTGGTTAAAGGAGGCTGGGAGCAATCTCCCAGGAAACCTCCCCAGGATGTATATAGCTACATGCTGGCCTTTAGGAACCAAACTAGGCGTTTCAGGCAACTTGGTGAGAAATCTGGAAGCCAGCCAGGAGGAGATGAAGCGGTGGAACGACCAGAATGCCACTCTGGTAGAGCTTCAGGCTGGTCAGAAAGTGTGGGTCATGGCCCCAGTAGAGCCCTGCGTGCTCCAGGATAAGTGGACTGGACCATTTGAGGTTATGGAGTGCAAAAGTATGGTTACCTACTTGGTGGACTTGCGGTCTCCCAAGAACCCATTGAGGGTCCTGCATGTCAACCGCCTGAAGCCCCACTTGGAGAGGTCCCAAGTGGGCATACTCTTAGCGACAGATGGTGGAATGGAGGAGGAGACCGAGCCTCTTCCAGACCTCCTGTTGGCGACAGAGCAAGATGGGTCAGTGGATGGTGTCAACCTCTCTTCCACCCTGACCCCAGAGCAACAGAATGACTGCTGCCAGTTGCTGGGACAGTTTTCTGATCTGTTCTCCCTGGTTCCTGGTGTCACTGATTGGTGCGGCCATGATGTGGACACTAGGGATAGTACACCTGTGAGGCACAAAACCTACAGGGTAACTGACAGGGTGAGAGCTTGCATCAAGGAGTAGGTCATCAAGATGTTTTCGTTAGGGGTGATTGAGTCCTCTAACAGTCCTTGGGCCAGCCCAGTGGTCTTGGTCCCAAAGGCTGCGGCACCGGGTGCCACACCAGAACTCCGGATCTCTGTGGACTACTGAGGGCCCAATTCAGTCACCAGGACTGACGCGCACCCCATCCCCAGAGCTGATGAGCTCATAGATCGGCTAGGGGCTGCACGGTACCTCAGCACGTTTGACCTAACTTCTGGGTACTGGCAGATCGCCTTGACTGATGGGGCAAGAGAGAGGTCAGCATTCTCCACACCAGATGGGCACTACCAGTTCCGGGTTATGCCCTTTGGGATGACGAATGCCCCTGCCACCTTACAGAGGTTGGTCAACCAGGTGTTGGCTGGACTGGACGAGTTCAGTGCTGCCAGCCTGGATGATATCGCAGTGTTCAGCGCCAGTTGGGAAGAACATCTGCACCGCCTCTGGGAAGTGTTGATAGCGCTGCGGAGGGCAGGTCTCACGATCAAGGCGAGTAAGTGCCAGATCGGGCAGGGTTCCGTGGTGTACTTGGGACACCAGGTGGGGAGCGGACAGGTGGCGCCCCGACAGTCCAAGATTGAAACCATCCTGGCTTGGGAGCCGCCCAAAACCCAGACAGAGGTGAGAGCCTTTTTAGGACTCACGGGTTACTACAGGAGGTTTGTCAAGGTGTATGGCAGCATTGTTGCACCCTTGACAGCGCTGACTTCCAGGAAGCAGCCTAAGAGAGTGATTTGGACTGACACCTGCCAGAAAGCTTTTGAGGCCCTAAAAACTGCTATGTGCTCGGCGCCCGTGCTCTTGGCACCCAACTTCTCCAGAGAGTTCATAGTACAAAAAGACGTTTCAGAGCATGGTATGGGGCTGTTCTGGCACAGATGAATGAGGAGGGCCTAGATCAACCCGCAGCCTTCATCAGTAGGAGGTTACTTGCACGGGAACAGAGATAGAGTGCTATTGAGCGTGAGGCATTTGCTGTGGTCTGGGCACTGAAGAAGCTGAGGCCCTACCTGTTTGGGACTCACTTCCGGGTTCAGACAGACCATAGGCCCCTCAGATGGTTCATACAGATGAGGGGTGAGAATCCAAAGCTGTTGAGGTGGTCCATTTCCCTACAGGGGGTGGATTTCACGGTGGAACACCACCTGGTACAGAACACGCCAACGCTGATGGTCTGTCCAGATTCTTCCACCTTAGTGATGAGAACTCCCAGGAGGTAGGGTAGTTCTCCCCACATTTCAGTTGGAGGGGACATGTATTAGACATGGCACCTTGGCGTGGGTCTCCCTTCCATTTTTTGCTGTTGCCTCATGTGTTTATGCTGGTGTTAGATGCTTTGGGCACTGTGCCACTGCTGTCCAGTGCCACAATGCAAGTGCTCCCCATTGTAAATTGACGTGTTAATTAGTGGTTCCATGATTGGTTGGTTTGGTTTACCTGTCAGACCCTAATACAGTGCACCAGGAGTGCCCAGGGCTGGTAATCCAAACACTGCTGGTGGGCTTGCAGCACTCGTTGTGCCACCCACAGAAGCAGCCTGTAAAAGTGTGTCTAAGGCCTGCCATTGCAGAGCATGTGTGCAGTCTGGTACTGTCGTGCTGACTGGGCAAGTGCACCCACTTGCCAGTCCCTACACCTTCCCTTTTCTTCATATCAGACACCCCTATGGTAGGCCCAAGGGCAGGGTGCATTGTAAGTATAAGGTAGGACATGCCCTGGTGTGTGTGGTATGTTCTAATAGTGATTTACAGCCATTTTAGTTTTTCACTATTGCAAGGCTACCTGTTCTACATAGGCCAGAATGGGCAGTTTGATTATTACATCTTATAATCCTAACTGACTCAGGGAACATGGTGGAAATTCGAATTTAGTATGCCTGAACTCAAAATGATGAAATACATCTTTTAGTGAAGTTGGTTTTAACATTCTGTGTTTGAAAATACTACTTTTAGAAAGTAGGTATTTTCTTGTTTAACCATTCAAGCCTGCCTCTGCTAGGCTGTGTATTCCTTGTCTGGAGTTTGAGTGACAGGGCTGGGGAATTCCAGGAGACAGGGTGAGTCAGCCCAGTGGTGAATAGAGAGCTCTGCATCTAGATGGGGGGGAGGAGTTGCACCTGGGACCTGAATAGGGCTGTGCCTTCACTCCACAATGCTGGCTCCACCTCCTGTGGTGCGTCTGATGTCTTTGCCCTGCACTCTGAAAGGAATGAAGGAGTCATGTAAACAAAGTGCTCCAGGACTGACCAGAACTGGGTTGGACTAGGCAAAGGCCTCTCTGCCTTCAGAGAACAAAGGAAAACTTAGTATACATATTGGGACCCCAACCCAAGAACTTTAGATCACTTTGGGAAACAAGAAGAAACCTTTGCTGAGGAGTGGAACCAGAAGAAACTGAGGAGACACTATCCCTAAGCTGAAGTACTGCTTGGGGAATTGATCTGCAGTGGTTGCCTGACTGCCAAAGAAAGGAGAAAGGACTTTGTGTGCATTTTCATTCAACTTGTGTAAGGATCTGCAAGAGCTTGGAAAAGAGCTTGCCTCCTGCTGAAGTCTCCCCAGAGTTCTTTGGAGGGGCCTGCTGCTGTTTTGGGCATTCTGAGGGACTGCGTGTCGAAAGGAGCTGGGAGCACGACTCACGGAGAAGAAGCGTGTCGCCATCGCAGCCGCTGCCGTCTCATCCCGTAACAAGGGTGACGTAGCTGACGCATTGCACCGCATCACGAGAAGCACCCCGCAACACCGAAGAAGCGTTTCACCGTCGCAGCCGCTGTAGCTGTCGCATTGCACCGTATCGAGAGAAGTGTTGTCGCATCACGGAACAAGGGTGTCGCCGCTGCAGCTGACGCATCGAGTCGAGTCTTTTTGCAACATCAGAGAAGCGTGTTGCATCAGGAAGATCTTCATGTCTTTATTTCTTTTCCCCAAACTTTCATTGCATCACCATAGTTGCAACACTTTCATTGCCCTGCGTGTCGCATCTAAAGGTACATTGACTCAAAGTGTTCCATGATCTACAAGAGAACTAAGCTAAATTCTACCATTTTTAAAGTAACAGTATTGTGGATTTTGTTGTTTATGGTCTTGTGTTAAACTCTATAAAGAATACTTATTTTTGATATAAAACCTGTGTGGTGTCCATCTGTAGTGTTGTCACTGGATTACTGTATGTGTTCACAAATGCTTTACACACTGCCTCTGAGATAAGCCTGTCTGCTTGTGCCAAGCTACCAAGGGGGTGAGCAGGGGTTATTTTAGGAGTGTATCCCCTTACCTTGACTAGAGGCAAGGGTCCCTATTTGTCACAAGTACCTACCTGTGCCAACTAGAGACCCCCAAATCTAACAGTTATCACAAGTCAACAAGAATTTTGATTCAATAAGATCAGACTGCAAAGATTGCAGTATAGTAGAATGTTCCAGAAGCAAAAAGGCTTTTGAAAAAGTAGGTTGTATCAAAGCATACAAAGGCTTGATAGGCTGGGCATAATCATGAATGTAAGTTTGACCGAAATTCAAAAGACCAAGCAAAGACTGTAATTTTTTCAGTGTAGTCGGAGGGCACAAACGTGCGCATTTTTCCAAGAAGTGAGGCGCCAAGCCTCTTCCTTCATTGTTGAGCTCGTAGCACAAAAACAACACTGTCTACTCTGCAATGCATGATTTTGTATGAGTTCCATCTTCGTCTATGCTGTCTAACAAAGAGACAATATGGGCGGCGAAAACACCAGAACTATTTTTGTAGCCCATTGCCAAACGCGTGCATTTTTTCTGTTTTCTGCCCACAGTGAAGGCGGTCCATTGACTGCTTTCAGGTGATAGATTGTGTGTGAAAAAGCAGTTGGAAATGTCTAGTGTAGTTTTATATTTTTTACGAACAAGACTGTCGACTAACGCAGAACTATGGGTATTCTGCATCGCACAAGTCCGACAATGTGAGTTCAAATGTTGGTAATCCAAAACTAATCGGTACGACCCATCGGGTTTTGCTACTGTAAATAGAGGATTATTAATCAGTGACACACATGACTCAATTACTCCTTGATACTCTAGTTGATCTAGAATATTTGCAGCGGGAGCCTTTGCCTCCCACCCGACAGGATATTGGGGTTGTGGCTGTGGCATAGACCGTAATGGTATCTCATGCGGGGGACAATCTCTATCCCAGCCCACCTGAGTATGGTACAGAGCCGGTGCAAGCAGCAAAGCTCACTGTTCCGCAAAAGCCTTTGCTTGCTCCTTGGAGACGTTATGTGAAAAACTGGGGAGTATAACCTACTCACCCCTGGGAGCGGCTAGAACAAAAGGCGGTGGCCAATCTTTCTCTGCCAAAAGTATGGCATACGAAGAAGTCAGTTTTCCCCCCAAAATCCCTTTTATTACACCTTGTATATCACCTTCAATTAGAAGTACTATTTCATATAATCTGTCAGGGGGAGCCACTCGGGTGTCATCAGTTTCAACTTTGATGAATGTTTCAGTTGCTGTCGCCTCCAGAAATGGACGCAGTGCTTGCCACACTATTGTAACCTCCGCTGCTCTGTCTAGCAGTGTTACTGCCCATGTTAGGTTCTGGAGACAGGTCCTCACCGTCTGTGGCATATCTCGCCATTAAAGCAGCAACTTTCTTTTTCTGAAAATGCGTTCGCGGATGTGGAAAATCGTCTTGTTTTCCTTTGCTTTCACAAACTTGCGGGGCACCTCGACCTCTGCCGCAATCCTGACATTCCCCTCTACCGGCTTGTGAGCCTGATGTTGCCTATGAAGAACGAGGAGAACGCTGATCGGGAATCCGAAACCTGTCAGGAGACCTAATACTCACGCGGTCGCGCAAATCATAAGTGCGCTCAGATGGTTCGGGAACTGGTGATGCTGCACGCGACCCTTTTGTTTGTTGTTGCTTTTGCTGTTTCTTATTTTTCCGATTCTTTTTAGGAAAATTTTGACGGTCGTCTTTAGCAGACTGTGCCATCTGTGTTTGCTGCTGCGCTAGAATTCTAGCGAAAGGCTGAACACACAATCTATTGCACCCAATAAGCTTCTGCAATAATTTTTGGTAATTTACGGGGTTTTTCCTCATCCAGGACAAGGCACAAAGCATTAGACACTTGAAAGTTAACTGCATCTCCCTTGACATTAGCAAGGATTAGATCAGCAACCACGTCGAACACTCCAACCAACCTCATCCTCAACTCCGGTCCGTCTTCCTCCTGAACACGCTTAATCACGGAGGGGAGCACAGTCATAGATGGCATACCAAAACATTTTGCAGACACCACCACGAACACTTTACCCCAATTTTCACAATCAGGGTAGTAAGTCTTTCTGCAAACTAATAGTAAGAATCCTGTGTTTCTCCACAGGAGTTGTATTCGTAAATACTGCTTCCAGCTGGTCAAATTTCTCTGCAAGCCAGTAAGGTAAATTTCCCTTATTCTGGGGACGCTTGCACATAACCGAATTAACCATCACCAGGCTAATAGTCAGTCCCACAGGTCCAGCTGGATGCGCAGCAACCCCAGGTGCTCCCACCTGTAGATTGTGTGAGACTTATTGTACTAGAGCCCTGTGCACCTCGATCAAGGAGGTGTGTAAGACATGTAACTCGTCAACAGTGACAAATAAATAACGTGGATGTGGTGAGTGCCCGGCCAAAACTGTCCAAGTTGCCCCTGGAATCGATAAAGGGCCTAACCGGACTGTGGTTACGGTTTGGGTTAGGGCACCTTTAAACCAAATACGTTGTTGCCATGCTGAATTCGGAACTTCAAGAGTCGTATATGGCCGAAACGCTACAGGTATTGCAGTGGGAGTGTGTGTATGTATAGAGCAAATTATTATTTTCATTCACTGCCGGAAAGGTTACCCAAGAATAAAACACCTGAAAGTGGTGATCTGCATTAGACCCTACCACGAAAATGAGTGAGATACCCGCGTCGGGGCACTCCATAAGTAGTCAAATGACAACGGAGCGCCCTGCGGCTATGTGCCGCAATATCTACCTCAGCCATATCGAATAGTAAAGAAGAACAACTTAATGCGCTGCAGCGCAATAGGGTAGTAATTCAAAAGAACTATAAAACCATTTTACGTATAAAGCTTGAAGAAAAACCTATAAAAACATCAATATAGGTAGGTATTGCCGTCACAGCTGTTTACTGGAAAAACAGAAGCGAGGGTATCATTGACAAGCACAAGTACTACTAAAGTGCCTCTTAAATAGGTACCAGACCAAACATTAGGTGCTCCATGTTGCAGGGATTCTGCACATACACAGAACTATGAGCAGGAAACCAGGACCTCAGTGTGTAGTGGTGTACCAAAATACCCACCTCTGTGCCCAGAACCCCAATCCGACTAGCTATATTGTCTCATTCGATTGTTCATGCTACAGCAAAGCTACCAATGATTAGACATCCTAGAACATGCTACTCTGTCCCTCTCAGAATACGTTGTGGACAAGAACACTCTTTCGTTCAAACTCTCGTACTTGAGTAAATAGAGTCAACGAATAGTTTAAAGTGTTTATTTTAACTAACATTTTCTATAATGCAGTACACGAGCCAATACTAGCAGTAATATGCATAAGATCAAACAAATCGGCATTGTTACAATTCCATATAGAAAAAAAGGGGAAATCATATTATAATGATGGCGGAAACAGGACTATAGCACCTTGTCACCCTCCGTCTGCTAGAAGCTTGTTTATTATAATTATAGAAAACAAGACCTGCAGACTTTGTCAGGAGGACCCCATACCTCTGAGTTCAGATGCAAGTATTTACATCACTGGACGGGCACAGCTCTTCTATCCTGGAAAACGTTTCTCCAAGTGTCCTAACATGCATGCAATGCAATATTAAAGCACCAGATTTCCAGGTTTAAAGCTGTGTTCTATGTTATGGCTAGGGACGTGAGACTGCCCAAAGAAAATCATCAGAGCTCATTGTTTTTCTACCTTGAACACGCTGTACAGACGAGGAGCAGAGTGTTCAACTAAATATGTGAAATGCAGACAGTTCTCATGTGAAAGCGAGCAAGCAAAGTGTTCACGAGAAATGTGGCATGCTGTAACTTGAGCAAAAGCGGCAAAATGGCGGCCAAGCATGTACTAACTTATGCTAACTTAGCAATGTCCGCAGGTGTGTCCATATCCTCATTACATTTTCAAACTGGGAATGGAAGGCCACAGCGAGCTATCTACAATCCCATGCAGGTGAGGAAAAAGAACATCGCTGCAACAAGTAACTCTTTCGGAAACCGTAACTGTATAGGGAATCCCTGCCCATAACCCGCAGCCGTTGTGGTTATTTAGGATAAGATAACTATTGTTAGAAAGCAATGTGAGTGTGGGAATTATTGAGGGAACTGGTGTTCCTTTTGTAAAACATGCTTAATTAGGCGCTGATACATTGCAAGTGCTGTGCAGCTGAACTTGTGTACAAACTAAAGCACATCCCACTGTAGTCCTCCACACAGTCCTCCCCTGTCAGTAAAAGATCTTTGTCATCACGCAAACGGTGAAACATAAATGGTAAAGACCATATTTCATGCAGAAAAGTACTACCCAGGGGTTTTAACCTACCGATAGGAAAATGTTTCATACATGCACTAACTTGAAAGAGGGAAATAGGTAAAGAATAACCCATATATATGAACCATACTGAGGAATCAGTCTCCGCGATTGAAATTTGTAGTTGTTCTAACTTCTCAATATGTAACAAGGTGTATGTGGAATTTTCATTGACATAAACTTTTGTTTATTGGTCAAGTTAAACGGTAAAAACCGGGCAGTTGTCTTCAAATAATACACAAGGCTCTTTCCCATTTTTCAATGTTTCCCAAGTCCAACCAAATTGCATTACAGACCGTAACTGATTTTGACCATGATTCAAAACAGACACATCATTCTGTACAATGTCAATAAAGGATGAAACAATATTATCTAAAGTGTGAATACGAGAAGACAGAGTATTATTGCTTTGTCTACTACATCTAAAACATTGCACATGTTATCCTGATCTATTTGGCGCACTCTGAAGGCAGCCTCCGCTTGGGACAGCATCCAGATTTTGTTATTTACTGAATACGCAAATCACCTCGGACAAGGAGACCGTGGTCCTAAAAGGAAATCTGCCAAATCAATGTCACCAATTAAAGGTAAGATACGTTATTTCACAGATGATAATGATGACTGTCCCAACCACTGTTGACACAATTTTCCCACTGAATATTTAGTAACTGTATGTAATTGCGGAAAGCGAGGATCAGGTCTTCTGAGCATAAACTCTCCTGCTGAATTTGAAAAACGCCACTGGCAAGCATTAGTACTGAGTGGCCAAATTAACTATCCAAAGGGTGCAATAATGGTCAAATTGAGGGTACCGTTGCGGACCATATTTTGTAAGTCCTCTAAAGAATAATTTGTATATTGCTGCCAGTCATCATTAGCTGCTAATAAAGGAAACAAGGGAACATTTTTATTCTTAGCAGTAGCTAAACCAAAACATGTAGTTTGTTGCACTGTCTGATTAAAAAATAACATCTGTGATGGTACCATACCAGCACAATGCAATGATTCAGTTCCCTGCATCTGCCAATTTGTGGTACCCCTAATTGATTTCAATTCAATCGTGTCTTTCCAATAATCATAACCTTTCAAAGATAAATTGGTTATGAAAGTCGATGAATATACAAATTTAGTATGAGTCAGCTTGAATTTCGTGTGTGTTTGAGCACTCAATTTATAATAATATGATCTCGGGTCAGATATATTATTACCTGAAAAGTAGACAAACGTATTCTTCTGTGTCTGTGAACTACCTTGAAATGGGGCAGGACAAAGTTCCCATTGTGTATAATTGAGCTGACTACGTACTGTGTTTGATTTATGTAAAAAATGAAGACCATAATGTTGAAAACAGAATAAATCAGCATAATAGGCAGAATTTACATACAAATCTTCAGTTTCAAAAGAAGTGTAATATTTTAAATCTGAAAATAAAGAATGTACTGCAACCCAGTCGTTGGAATGCAGTCCAGGTGTGATGAGATCATCTATTGAAATGCGAAAGACATATGGCATTCTAATCATCTCTGTCGGGCCATACATTTTACATTGAACCTTATCTCAAACAATGCCATCTACTACTGGCGCAGCCGAAATGTTAACGTGGGATCGATCCCTTTTCATCATATGAGATGAGGTGTATGGGGCCAAAACCATCATCAACCAAAAGTAAATTAGAATGCTCAGGTAAATAATGATCATTAATCAAAAGAAAAAAGACAGTCACAAACCCAATCCACATAAATAGAAACACCGTTGTAAGTACCATCTAAACGTAGGTCCAAGGAGGAACCAGATAAGTTCTGTGAAACCAGCAAATGACAAATCGACTGGGAGGTTCCTCCGTAGATGAATTTGAGGAAGAAGACGATGAATGCAAAGAAAAATTGTCTCTGCCCATGTAATAACTAACAGTTCCTAGGCGATACAAAGGTGGACGATCAGCATTAAAAGATGATTATAGCGCATGTGTAGGAATGTCCACAGTAAGCTCCATAGACGGCGAGTCATAATTTCGAGGTGTAGCTGTCGAAGATGAGGGCAAAACAGGCAGCACATCAATGGAGGTCTCCACTTCGCTCACCTGATGTACGGTAGTCGGCATTGAAGACCACACAGGAAGTGAAACATCTTTCCATGGGATTGGTCTAGGCATCCTCATACTATTCAGTATTGGCCAAATGGTGCAACTTGACATGCTCAATGGAAACAATTCTCCTTGCATCCTGGCAGTTGAGGCAAAATCACAATTCTTGTGTCCTTTTAATCCAAGAACAGGGATGGGCGCACGGCAAGAGAGACCAAATTCTTTTTTGTTCTCTATCTTCTCCCGGACCAGATCTTCAGCTTTAGGAAGCCACCCTGTGACTGGGATCAGCAGCGATGTGTCTTCGGATGAGTGCAACTCAGCTTTAGCAAGAGTGTCTTGAGTCTTTTGTAGATCCTGTAACATAGCACATTGGTTATCTACGTCAAATGTTGCGGCAGCCGCCACAACGTCTAGACCATCAAGGTCTGGCACAAACATCTTGATGCCAAAGAGCATTTCATTTGGGGTCCGCCTACCCAGCAATCTTCTTGTGAGATTATTAAGTGCACGTTGAACCCCATATAAATGAGTAAGCCAAACCCTGCCAGCACCTAAGACTCTAGCTGTCAAACATTGCTTTAAGTCAGTGTTCATTCGCTCCGCTATTGAATTGCCCTCAGGCCTGTATGGAGTGGAAAATTGCAATAGCACCCCCAGCGACCTCATCGCATCCTTGTAAGCCTTAGAGGCGAATGCAGGACCTTGGTCCGAATGGAAGGTGCCACAAGTAAATGTTTTGATAAAGACGCACAAATCTCTGATGACATTACGAGCGTCAGCACTATGTTGCGGCCAAACCCAAAGGAATCTAGTGCACGAATCCACTGCAAAAAATATATATTTACAGACAGTGTCTCAAGTCAAAGGACCGCAGTGATCAAGATGAATACATCTAAATGGTTGATTCGAGATGTATAGTTGCATGTGAGGAGGACGTGAAATGATGGACAGTTTAATCTGTTGACAAATGTCACAAGAAACTACATAATTACGAATCTGTCTATACAGACCACGCCACCAATATTGCTGCTGCAAAAGAGACACTGTCACTGAGACTTCAGCATGAGCAGAAGCCATGCCTTCATGCACTGCAATGATCAAAGGAAGCCTGTGGTCCTCGTTTGGAATCACCCGATCCCCAATGGACGGTATGGAAGCAAAGGGAACTTGCTACGGTGATAATTGATAAGAATACTTAGAAGGGAAGCCTTGTGGGAACGCCATCCCATCCCTTGTAGCAGCTATAGCTGCCAGAATTTCATTATCAATTTTAGTCATGGACCTTGTAACTGCTGCTACACGGCACGTGGCGAATTCAGAGTTGGCTGCCTCACCAGCCAAAGAATTAGCAACTGCACGTGCTCCCACACGCTGATGGCCAAGAGTATGATTAAAATGTATGAGCGGTAGACACTCCTTAAGAGCTGCCACTCTATCCCAAAGCATTTTATGCTTTATTGCGCTACCTTTAGAGTCTCGATAATCGTTTTGAGATCAAAAGAATAGATTGTCATTAAAGGACTGTACACAATAGAAAGAATCGCACACTATAAGTGTAGGTACATCTGGATCAGCTAATTCGAGATCCAATACTAAAGCCCGCAGCTCAGCCAACTAAGCTGTTCAATCACCAAAGGACTGTGTGTGGACTGAGGAAGACGTAACCTCATGGTTAACCATAGAGCGTGCCACAATAGCACAGACGGCCGATTATGCATGTTTGGAACCAACGGCCGACTGCACAGATCCGATGGAATAAATTATATATTTGTATTGGTCACGAGGAAGCAAAAACTGTAGCGCAGGATGAACCTGTTTGCATTGTAAAAACTCCTGCGTCAAAGATAAAAGAGACATCTGCCGGTGTCAAACAACTCGCCCACTGAATCCAACGTGGGTGTAAGGCTTTAGAATTCGGCACGCTCGCCTTCATGACCGCTTCTAGAGTTGGCACAGGCGATACCATAAGAATGCGTTTTCCTTGAGCCAAAGAGCGCTCTTTCAGGATCGCCATCTGTACTGCTGTAAGAATTTTCTCAATGGGTGAAAAACTCATCTCTGCTGAGGTGTACAAATGCGATTTGTAGGCAATGGGGACCGTATCACCTTCATTGAATGTCAGGTAAGTGAAAACTACTGTTCCCGGTACAATCTGCATGGCTAAGTTAGTTGTCTTGTCACGAGTTAACAAGAAATTGGTCACAAGCAGATCAGACTGCAAAGACTGAAGAATTTCTGTATGTTCCGGAAGCCAGCTGGAAGTCGAAAAAGAAGGTTGTATCAACACATAAAGTGGTTTGATATGCTGAGCATAATCAGGAATGCATGTCCTCCCAAAATTCAGAAAACCTAGCAAAGATTGCAACTTCTTAAGAGTAGAAGGAGGCTGAAATTGAGCATATTCCTCCAGAAAGTAAGGGGCCCTTACTTCATTGTTGAGTTCGTAACCCAAAAAGAGAATCGCCAAATATGCGATGTGTGACTTAGCAAAATAAAATTTGTATCGTAAGTCTGCAAAGGATAAGATGATGCGGTCAACATGCAACAGATGTGGAATCAATTCATCATCAGTCAAATAAATGTCATTGGCGTAAGAGAAAGCATCAGGATCTATGTCATGAAAAAGTGACACAAGAGACTGTTACAAGTACATGAACTTGATGGTGCCGTGCACAATTCACTGGGTGCTAATACCCAAGTCTCAAATGAGACTAACACTCAAAACATTAAAAACATTAAACCATTGATTCTCCTTAATGTTCAATTTATATATCAGTCATTAAATCATAATGAAAACACATGATCATAAATACAATCTGTACAATGTTCAACAAATAAATGGGAGTATATACACAATAATGATCTCAATCTGATGGTTGTACATGATTCAGTCCATTCAATCAAAATAAACATTGGTTCATGAATGCCCGATGCATTTCGGGACGGAGAAGTCCCTTCGTCAGGGGCCAACCTAAAACAGAAAACAATCTATTATGCTCATATCAATATATAATCATACTGTATATACATGCGGGCGACATTGCCCAACCTGCCTCAATGTTAGGGTGCATGTTTACTTTCCTGCGCAGTAATAATTGCCCAGTGAGACCTCGTGTGGACCTGCACAATTATTCTACCAAAAAAAGAGAAGAAAGAAGGAGGACCTACCGAGTTACCCCAGGATAACATGCAAAACCCAAAATTAATAGTGAATAGAGCCAAATTAAAGTGCCGAAAGAAAACAAATTTAAGATAGTGAGATCCAAAGGATAACAGCAAGAGAATGATGTGCTCGAAGAGCCGTGTGCCTAATAGTAACAGCTTACTAACAGAAAAGGAAGACCAAGCTATTGTAGGTTGTCTAATATACGTCGCTCACCTAAAAGATATCCGTGCAGACCAGCCTCAATTTAAACAGCTGCAAACTGCAAAGATCACTGGAGTTTGTACCATATGTACTGTGCCCCTCAGTGATAATTACTGTGAGACAAAGAATTTGCTTACCCTAAACATAATGCCAGAAGGTAAATAATAAAGTGCTGCCTGGCGTGACCAGTCCTGTAAGAATGAAGAGGTATGAGGATATACCATACCAAATGTAAACAAAATGCGCACTAAAACAATGGGAAATTACACTCACCCACTTAATGTGAGGAATCTCCAATAGATGCGAATATCGTCTCCGTGCAATGTTAGTGATCTGGGAAGAAAGAATGAACGTCAGCACTTTTAACGGAACGCAAAATCCCGGCTCCTCAAAAAACGCTTGAAGTTGTTAATTGACGGATGATCAACGCTCTTACCATCCTTGTTTACTCGATGCTTGTCGGGATGCATTCTATTCCCAAGTTAATGACGCCCGAGGCGGCAAGACGATTTAAAAAGACACGCGATAAAAGACATGAAAAGAGGACTAACGAATTACCGGAAGTATCGCCATCTTAACACTATTTTTAGTCAAAATGAAGCAAAGACCCTGCTGTGAATTAAACAGCTTAGTAAAACAGAAGTGTAAGCTGTGAAACAAGAGCCCCTGAGGAGTCTATTTCTTAGGTGGCTGACGAATTGTAAGTAAATGGATAAAAATTACTAAGCATGGTACACTACCAATAGAATAAAGTGATGCAAAAAATGAATACAATGGACTATGATGCAAAGACACGTAGCTATTGCAATAAGACGTGAAGACATGAATATGAGTGGTAAAAAACGAATGTGACCAAGGTGTCAGTGTGACTTGCCGAACGAATGCTAAACAACTCTGGGAGAGTGCCACCAGAAAAAAACCTTGTGTGAGAATAGAACCCTTCACCATGTGCAAGCAACTAAATCTCCCTCCCTTGTGGGTTATATGCCAGTCAACCAGATTCATGCTGGCCTGATCTGTGAGGTCAACCTGAATGTATGTATCTTATTGCAGTTGGTTGATTTATAAGAAGCAATTCATATTCAGGGGGTCATTAAGACCCAATGGTATCATGATGGCTATGCGCTTACTCCAAAATACTTCTCTACGTAATAACTGTTTGGTTATATCCATTTCTGATCGTGATGTTACCCTTTCTACAATTTGAAATCGTAGCTGAGATATATTATGCTTAGTCTCAACCCAATGTAGAGCTAAACTGGGTGTGGTACTTTTTGTTCGAATTTGTCTTTTATGTTCAGCTATCCAGACTTTTAATTTTCGTTCCGTCTTGCCAATATATGCTTTTCCACATGGGCATTTTATACAGTAAACCACGTTGTTAGTGTTACAGTCACTGGTATGATACAGTTGGATCTTCTTGCCTGTTAGCGGGTGGGTCAATGTATTGCCGGTGATTACATTGCTGCAATGTATGCAGTTATTGCACTTGACTTTCTACGTGTTCAGGGGGCTTTCTCAGCCCCCTGAGCATGTAGAAAGACGGGAGAGGTATCATTGGAAAGGGGAGACTCTCCGCTTTCCAATGGTACCCCTTCTCAGTTGATCCCTGCCTCAGGAGGGCAATCCCCAAGCAGGGATCCACCCACTAAACATCAGGGAGGGGGGAGCGGCCCCTTGGGCAAGGGCCTTCGCTCTCCCCATAAAAATGGGCATAAATCAGTCTTTCTGCCCCCCCTGGGGGCAGATGAGGGGCAGAAAGCCCACTATACACCAGTGATTTTTTCTTGCGCATTTGTTTTTAGGGTGGGGGCTGCCCAAAATGGGCACCCCAATGCCCCCACACCCCTGCCATCATTACAGCCTTTCTGCCCCCCTGGAGGGCAGATGGGGCAGTAGCCCCCAATCTGCCCCCCTGGGGAGGCAGAAAGCATATTTGACGCCAGGGATTTTTCTATGCCAGATGTAATTAGGGTGGGGTGATTAAAAGGGGCATGCCAATGCCCCCACCCCCTGCCGCCATTACAGCCTCCTTTCTGCCCCCACTGGGGGCAGATGGGGGCAGTAGCTCCCAATCTGCCCCCCTGGGGGCAGAAAGCCCACCTGACGCCAGGGTTTTTTTTGTTGCCATATGTAAAAAGGGAGGGGCTGCCCCTAAAGGGCATGCCAATGCCCCAACCCCCCACCACAATTACAGCCTTTCTGCCCCTCGGGGGCATATGTGGCAGTAGCCCTCAATCTGCCCCCCCGGGGGGCAAAATTCCTACGAGATGCCAGGGATTTTTGTGGGGCAATTTTAATTAGGGTAGGGGCTGCCTAAAACGGGCATGCCAATGCCCTCACCCCCGCCAAAATTACAGCCTTTTTGCCTGGGGGCAGATTGGGGGCTACTGCCAAGGGGGCAAAAAGCCCACTAGATGCAAGCGATTTTTCTTTGGGCAATTTGAATTAGGGTGGGGGCTGCCCACAATGGGCATGCCAAAGCCCACACCCCCCAACAAAAATGAGTCTTTCTGCCCCCCCAGAAGGCAGATGGGAACTGAAGCCCCCAATCTGCCCCCCGGAGGGAAGAAATCCCACTAGAAACCAGGTTTGTTTTTTATTTGTGTAGGGGTAGAGGCTGCCCAAAATGAGCATGACAATACCCCCCCCAGAGAAATTCCAGTCTTTCTGCCCCCAGGAGGGCAGATGGGGGCAGTTTTTTTATGCGTGGTTGTATGGGGTTGCCCAAAATGAGCATACCAATGCCCCCACCCCCACAAAAAATAGCCACAGTCTTTCTGCCCCCCATATTGGGGTGCACACCCCTCCCCCGATTCCCCCTCAGGACAGCAGAAAACTCACTAGGCACCGACTTTTCTTTAGCAATGTGCCTACCTGTGGATTTTGGGCCCCAGCGCGGCTGGCACATGGGTAAACGTAGCAAACCTGTACATTTTTTAATACTAGACACCAAGGGGAATCCCGAATGGGGTGACTTGTCGGGCTCTCACCAGGTTCTGTTACCCAGAATCCCTTGCAATCCTCAAACTTTGTAAAAAAACAAAACATTTTCCTCACAATTCTGTTGTGGGAAAGTTCTGGAATCTGAGTGGAACCACACATTTCCTTCTACACAGCATTCCCCCACGTCTCCCAATAAAAAAGGTACCTCACTTGTGTGGGAGGCCCAAGTACCCGTGACAAAACTTATTGAGGCAACATCAAAATTGCCTATCACAAAATGACCTGGTTTTGCAAGGGGGTCACCTGGGTTTTTTGCCCCGTGCTCAGCAGCCAGCTAGGGAAACCTACCAAGCCCACATATTTCTGAACATGAGACACCCGGGGGCTTCCAGGGAGGTATGGCTTTCATGGATCCCCCAAAGTTTTCTTACCCAGAATCCCCTGCAAACCTCAAATTTAGCTAAAAAAATATCACTTTTTCCACACATTTTTCTGTGGAAAAGTTGTGGCATCACCGAGCTGACACACATTTCCTACCTCCCAGCGTTCCCCCAGGTCTCCTGATAAAAATAGTGCCTCACTCATGTGGGAGGCCCAAGTACCCGCGATAGGCAAGGGCCCAAAACGTATTGAGGCGACATCAAAATTGCCTATCACAAAACGACCTGGTTTTGCAAGGGGTGTCACCTGGGTTTTTGGCCCCATGCTCGGCGGCCAGCTAGGGAAACCTACCAAACCCACACATTTCTGAAAACTAGACACCCGGGGGCTTCCAGTGAGGTATGGCTTTCATGGATCCCCCAACGTTTTCTTACCCAGAATCCCCTTCAAACCTCAAATTTAGCTGAAATAAATCACTTTTTCCACACATTTTTGTGTGGGAAAGTTGTGGCATCTCCGGGCTGACAAAAATTTCCTACCACCCAGAATTTCCCCAGGTCTCCCGATAAAAATAGGGCATCACTCGTGTGGGAGGCCCAAGTACCCGCGACAGGCAATGGCCCAAAACGTATTGAGGCGACATCAAAATTGCCTATCACAAAACGACCAAATTTTGCTAGGGGATTCACCTGGGTTTCTGGCCCGTGCTCGGCGGCCATCTAGGGAAGCCTACCGAACCCACACATTTATGAAACCTAGATACCCGAGGTATTATAGGGAGGTATGGCTTGCATGGATCCTCCAACTTTTTCTTACCCAGAATCCCCTGCAAACCTCAAATTTAGCTGAACAAATCACTTTTTCCACACATTTTTGTGTGGGAAAGTTGTTGCATCACTGGACAGACACAAATTTCCTACTACCCAGCATTCCCCCAGGTCTCCCGATAAAAATGGTGCCTCACTCGTGTGGGAGGCCTAAGTACCTGAGACAGGCACGGGCCCAAAACTTATTGAGGGGACATCAAATTTGCCTATCACAAAACGACCTGGTTTGCAAGGGGGTCACCTGGGTTTTGGCCCCGTGCTCAGTGGCCAGCTAGGGAAATGTACCAAACCCACACATTTCTGAAAACTAGTCATCCAGGGGATTATAGGGAGGTATAGCTTGCGTGGATCACCCAACTTTTTCTTCCCCAGAATCCCCTGCAAACCTCAAATTTAGCTGAAAAAATCACTTTTTCCTCACACTTTTGTGTGGGAAAGTTGTGGCATCACCGGGCTGACACAAATTTCCTACCACCCAGCCTTCCCCCAGGTCTCCCGATAAAAATGTTGCCTCACTCGTGTGGGAGTCCCAAGTACCCGCAAAATAAGGGTTCATTTTCACTGTGAAAATGTGGTGTGTCCACATTGCGTTTTGGGCCGTTTCCTGTCACGGGCACTAGGCCTACCCACACAAGTGAGGTACCATTTTTCTCGGAAGACTTTGGGGAATGCGGGGTGAGTGGAAGTTTGTGGGTCCACGCAGATTCCAGAACTTTCCACCACAGAAATGTGAGGAAAATGTGATTTCTTTTATAAATTGTGAGGTTTGCAAGGGATTCTGGGTAAAAGAACCTGGTGAGAGCCAGTCAAGGCATCCCATCCTGGATTCCCCTGGGTGTCTAGTTCAAAAAATGTATAGGTTTGCTAGCTTTCCATAGGTGCCGGCAGAGCTAGGGTTAAAAATCTACAGCAAGGCACTTTGCAAAAAAAGGGTCAGTTTTCACTGCGAAAAAGTTGTGTGTCCACGTTGCGTTTTGGGCCGTTGCATGCTGCAGAACTAGGCCTACCCACACAAGTGAGGTACCATTTTTCTTGGAAGACTTTGGGGAACGACGAGTGGGTGGAATTTTGTGGATCCACACAGATTCCAGAACTTTCCACCACAAAAATGTGAGGAAAATGTGTTTGAGGTGTGTAAGGGATTCTGGGCAACAGAACCTTGTGAGAGTCACACAAGTCACCCTATACTGGATTCCCCTGGGCGTCTAGTTTTCAAAAATGTATAGGTTTGCTAGGTTTCCCTAGGTGTCGGCAGAGCTAGGGTTCAAAATCTACAGCTAGCCAAAAACAAAGTGTGTCCATGTTGCGTTTTGGACCGTTTCCAGTTGCAGGCACTAGGCCTACCCACACAAGTGAGGTACCATTTTTATCAGGAGACTTACGGTAACACAGAATTGTAGAGCAACTGTTATTATCTATTGACTTTTGATGCATTTCTGCCTTCCAAATGAAAGACAATGTGTAAAAAAAGAAGTCATTTTGAATAATGACCTATAAGTCTCATGCTAGAATGGGTACTCACAATTGTACAAATATCTACTGTTTCTAAACTTTATATTTTGTTCCAATTTCAGAAATACATAGGTGTCTTTCATACCGATTTTTCCATGTATATATTTTCCCAAATTAATTGCTATATACCCGGAACATAATGAAAAAACATTGCAAGACGCTTCTCAGTTATTGGCTCTGGGTTCGTCGGGTTCTTGGTGAACCTACAAGTCCTATATATCCCCACAACCAGAAAGGTCTAGCGGATGTAACGGTATATTGCTTTCAAACAGCTGTCACAATTAGAAGAAGTTACAGGTGAAAACGTTGGCACAAATGGCTGTTTTTTTCAACAAATTTTCAATTTTTCCTATATTTAACTGTTAGTTTCTATAAAGAAACCCTGAAGGATCTACACATTTTTCCAACAAAAAACAAAATTTAGCTGTAATTTCTGGGTGCCTTTAGAATCTCCATGATGTTGGAAAAAAAGGACACAAATTTGGCGTGGATAACTTATGTGGTTAAAAAGTTATAGGGGCTTACTACCCCAAATAGCCAAAAAAAGGCTTAGCACAGGGGGGGAAAAGGCCTAGCAGCGTAGGGGTTAATGTAAAACTATGCGATACGAACCATCCGGTTTAGATATAAAAAAGTGAGGATTATTCATTTATAAAACACAGGGTTCAATTACACCCTGATATTCCAACTGGGTCAAAATGTCACTAACGGACGCTGTTGCCTCGCGTTTGATCAGATACTGTGCCTGAGGTGGCGGCAGTGAACGCAAAGGAATCTTATGTGATGGAAAATCTCTATTCCAGCCCACCTGATTGCGATACACTCCCAGCGCTAGGCCTAAAGCCCATTCCGATGCATAAGCTTGTTTAGTCTCATGAGAGACGTAACTTGAAAAACTGGGAAGTATCACATCCTCACCTCGTGAAGACGCTAAAACAAATAGGGGAGGCCAGTCCGGCTTCCGCCAACAAAATATCATAGGACGAGGTAATGTTATCCCAAAAGATACACTTAATTGTACTTTGTATATCACCTTCAATTCAGAGGACTTTCTCATAAAGTCAATCTGGGGGTGAAGCTCGCGTATTAGCTTTATCCACAATAATGAATGTGTCAGTTGCTCTCACCTTCAGACAAGGAAGGAGAACCTCTTGAACTATGGTAACTTCTGTAGCGCTGTCAATGAGGGTCACAGCCCATCTCCAATCCAGGAGCAGGACACCCCTCCTTCTCGGGAGGGGGTTTATTCTGTGGCTGAGTAAATGGTTTATTCCCTAAATTATTACGCCCTAATGCTTTATACACCTTAGCAATAATCTTAGGCAGATCATGTTGTTTATCAACGTCTGCTACTGCCTCAAGGCGCTGACTCACTTGCAAGCTACACGCTTCTCCTTTGATATTGATAAGTATCATATCAGAGACTATAAGGAATACCCCAACCAGCCTCAACCCCAACTCCAGGGTGGCCTCCGCCCCATACTCCTCTTGAACCTTCTTAAGAACTGTCGGTAGCACTGTAATGGAGAGGGTGCCAAAATTAAGAGAATACAACACCACAAACACCTTCCCCCAGGTGGTGCAAGCAACCAAATTGGGAATAAGACCTTTTGGTAAACTCATTGTAAGGTTTCTTCGCTTATCTAAAGGAGAGGTATTGGGAAATACAGCTTAGAGTTGCTCCAATCGCTCAGCTAACCAGAAAGGCAATTCATCTCTATTTTGAGGACGCTTTCCCATACTGAATTAATCATGATCGAGATAATTACCATTCTTCCATGCCCTGGTTGCTGAGGAGGGGCACCAGGAGGGGCCCCAGCCGTAGCCGCCTGGAACATGTGAGACACATATTGTATCAAGCTTCTGTGTATATGAACTAAAGTCTCATGTAATTGATGCAGCTCCGCGTGTGTAACACCACAATAATTTGGGTGTGGTGTAAAATCCGCCAACACAGGCCATGTGGCTACATCAATGAATAAAGGGCCTAAACGGACCCTTGCAACAGGGTGAGGTAGGGTGCGATTAACCCAGATGGTGTGCTCCCAAGCTGACAACGGAACTTCAAGTGACTGATAGGGTCTATAATCCCAGGGAACCACAGCATGTTCATATTCATGAAAGAAATGATCATTCCCATCCACTGCAGGAACTTAATCCAAGAATAAAACACCTCAAAGCGAAAATCAACGTTCACTTTAACCACAAAGATAATGTCTGCCCCCGTAGCAGGGACTCCATGTTGAGTCAAATGAGCAGTCAGTGCTGCCCGATTATGAGCAGCGACTGCAATAACCATTATCTATCAGAGAGGAAAAGAAGGAAAACGGTAGCGCAACACTGGGTATTAAAGACGAAAAACAAAACCTTTTAAAATCCAAGCTTGAAAAACCTATAATCTCTAATATAGGAGATTGATCCCTCGCACCATGGACATCTCCAGTATTTGGTGGGAGGGTATTATGGACAAGCACAAGCGCTACTCAGGGGTCTCGCGAATAAATACCAAGCCCCACCTTGGACGCCATGTTGCAGGGATTCTGCACATACCCAGAACTATGCGTAGTAAAATGGGACCTCGGTGTATAGGGGCTAAGCTTTCCCACCACCTTAGTGCCCACAAACCCAGGAAAGGGTGTCTCACTCGCTGAAACCAGCCCTGGAGGGGAGCTCCACAGTCCCCCTAACATTTAAAAAAACTGAATTTGACCACAAGGAAGTGGTGGTTGCCAGGGCCCGGGGAGTCTGTGAGGCCCCCCATAGCAAAATTAAATACCCCTGGGGGCACCCTGATTCATTTAGTATTAGCCCCAGGGAGGTCGGGATCCACAGGGCTGCAGAGGAGGTCATACAGGCATTAATTAATTTGATCAATAGCCACAGGGTAGTGGCAGTCCCTGGGGCACGGGGGTCTGTGAGAGCACCCCATTAATTATCAATAAGGCCTAGGGAGGTGACGGTCCCCAGGCCAATGGGGGTCCATGAGACCCCCTCCATCTTTTTTTAAGTGTTGCCCCCAGGACCTGGTCCACCCGGGGGCTTAGTAATAGGCAGAGCTTCTCTTTTTTTTTTTTTTTTTATCGAGAGCCGTGGCTCCAACGCGATTCCTACCAATTTTTGTTAACTTTAGTTTTGCCCTGGTGAGGTCCTTCTGGGACCCCTCCAAGAGGCCTAGCGGGTGAGGGTATTACTACACTGCCCCAATTCTCTTTTTTAAAATGTTTTTGGGGGGGCTCGGCTGGTTGCTGATACTTCCTGGTTTGAAGTGTTGGCAGCCAATCAAATCATATCACAGGATCGAGAGGGGTCTTCATGGAACCTTTGCATCCCTATATCTGCAAATTTGGATTTAGGTTAATATCTCTAAAACTACTAAACTGATTTACACCAATTCACAAAAAGGCACTTCCCTAGACCAATATCTACCTTTCTGGCAAATTAGATGAAATTCTGTACAGCAGTTTAGGCTGTAGCCATGTCTATAGTTCCTATGGAAATTAACACAGGAAAAAAGCATTTTAGGACAAACCCCTTTTTCTCCGCCTAAGATTGACGGATCACCACAAAACTTTCAAGACAGCAGATGAAGTGAACGTCATATTAGTTTTGTAAATTTCCCAAGGATTGGCCAAATGACGCCCAAGTTATTGGCTAAATATAACCGATGAGGAGGTTGCCTTATGGAATATCCCAAAACTAGGCATCCCACAAGCAATGCTCCCTCTAATTTTTTTCCTCTGTGTGCGGCAGTGGAGGGTCTCTGTGCGCTGCAACCTTGGCTATGTGCGCCAGGAACCAGACCGCGTGTGTGTGCAGCACCAGGAACCAGACCACGCGCATGTGCAGCGCCAAATGTCACTCCAAATGTTTACTTTAAAAAGTGAAAAGATGGTGCATTTTTACACCTACAGCACCACGTTAAGGGTCTTAAGGTCGGTTTGCAAATTGGATAAACACTCCATGACATGAATTGGTTACACAGGCAAGTACACTTCAGGTTTAGAAAAGCACAAGACTCCAAGGGACATATTATCAAGAACGGTATTAAAATTATCGCCGCTTTAGCGGCATATCGCCGCTTTAGCGGCAGGAAACTGCCGCTAAAGCAGCGATAATGGGCTTGATAATATGCCCTTGAGAATTCCAATAGAAGCCCATGTTCTGGTGTGAACCTGGGCTTCTATTGGAATGATCAAGGGCATAATATCAATCCCATTATCGCTGCTTTGGTGGCAGTTTCCTGCTGCTAAAGCGGCGATAATTTTAACGCCATTCTTGATAATATGCCCCCAATGGCAGAAAACCTGCGACAGACCACCCCAGCGGAAGAGTAATATAGCTTTTGATTGTAAGAACGTAAGGGTGTAAAAATCAGCATCAAGGGGAATAACCTTCAATCATGTTTTACTTGCAAATAAGTTTAAACAAAACAAAGAACAAGGCACAGTAGGGCAGCCGATTCAAGGGAGTTCCTCAAATACTAAAATAGATGCCTAAATAACAGCCAACCTCTATACTTCTCAAACTACAAAGTGACTAGCTAGAATTCAAGCTCTGCATTTTCGACCCCATACCGCCTGCTATGCTGTAGATACCACAAGGGAGAGGGGCTGCAGCTGCAGCTTGCACCACACGCACTGCAGCCTCGCAGAGTAACTACATTTAATACAGTTAGTGAGAGTGCGTGTGCCAGAGTATGGGAGCGCATGCCTGAATGTGTGTGACTGGCACATTTCCAGTATAAAGCCGGCGCTGGCATAATGTTGATAATTCTTTGCAAGTTAAGGGAATCCATGGTATGATGGTGCCTACCATTTGAATAAAACTAGCTCAAGCAGAAGGGTGGCAGCTCCAAGCATCTATGGCAAGATGATGCCTAACTGTGGGATAATGCCACCCCCCTCTTGCATAATTGCAAGGCAAAATCCAGCACTGTCATCAGGAAATGTGAGTCTTTACCTTCGCTCAAACGTGTTTTTGAGTGTGTTCTTAATCTATGTTTACACTTTGCTAACATACAAAAAATAGTTAACTAAGAATATAGGCTCTGCGCTGTTCAATCTACTAATCCAAAAACACTTCTGTCATACTCTTTACAACATACAATGCGTTTCAGCTGGGAGCTAGGAACATTACATAAAGCTGCTGATTTTATTGAATAATCCTTTTTATTCAGAAAACCTTTTTTTAGTAAAACACAAATAAAATAGGATTCTCCTAAAGTCAATTCACAAAATCCATGCTTGAATTTGACATATTTCACTACTTCTCCGCAGAGGCATGCTCTGTGTATACACGTAAACCATGACAGCTAATTGATTTTAGGGTATTACAATGCCAATGGTCTTGTAACTTAACAAGACAATGTATCAATGTGGTTGTGCTCACTCCCTGCTTCTGAGCACCCAGTGAGCCTTTTTATGACAAGCATTCCTACAACGCAGAATGTTCCTAACTACAAAACCCTGGCCTGTATGGTGATAATCAAAATAATGTATTCTCATTATAGCCTGATGGTGCCACAGACTGGACTGCATCATGTTTTGTGTTGGGCTTAAAGGTGCAAATGAGATGAAGTCTTGTTTCTAATGCGGACCTAAAGGTGTAGCACCTGAATGTTGCAATGTTTCAGCATGGAGATAAAAAGTGCAGTTATCGAGCTAATACTCTTGTTTCAGCTACCACTCAGCAAGGGGCACACTGATTGGCAGAGCAGATTACCGTCGCTGTTTGCACACCCCCATTAGTGCACTTTACTTCAATTGCTTCTTACAGTTTCTTGTAGCTCAAATGGGTGTAATTTCAGATATTTATTTGTTTCCCTATGTTTCATTGCATGATTTTTGCTCGGGAGGAAATGTCACTCATAGTTGGTGAAATGTAATTCACAATTACAGGGAAATTATTAAAATGCCACACATAGCAATCTGAAACCTTGGCAGCTATGCTAAAGAGCACAGCAAGTTTAAAAACACAGCGAAGATTGTGGGCTTTTGTTTAAGTATTCATGTTAATCACAGCCTCTTCACGAGCTGTGATTAACATGAATTCTTAAACAAAAGCCCACAATATTCCCCGCACCGCGCTTTACTAACTAAAGAGAAGAGCAACTTTAAAAACACAGCGTGTACTTTTCAAAGTGCACGCTGTGTTTTTAAACTTGCTGTGTGCTTTTTAGTTTGTAAAGAGTGGGGCGGGGGAAGATTGTGGGCTTTTGTTTAAGTATTTATGTTAATCACAGCTCGTGAAGGGGCTGTGATTAACATGAATTCTTAAACAAAAGCCCACAATATTTCCCGCACCGCGCTTTACTAACTAAAGAGTAGAGCAAGTTTAAAAACCCAGCGTGTACTTTCTGAAAGTACACGCTGGGTTTTTAAACTTGCTCTACTCTTTTGTTTGTAAAGCTCCATATGGGGAAGAGTGTGGGCTTTTGTTTAAGTATTCATGTTAATTACACCTCATGAAGGGGCTGTGATTAATATGAATACTTAAACAAAAGCCCACAATCTTCCCCCGCCCCGTGCTTTACAAACTGCCCGCAAGTGCCGACAGCCGCAAGCCTCCAAGCCCCAAAGCCCGCCTTACCTTCACTCCTGAACCCCGGCACACCGCATCCAGGAACTGAGTGATTCGCGCCGCTGCTTTAAAAAAGCGAGCGGCGCGATTCACTCACGGGATGTCGTGGGTGTGTGCGCGCTGCACATACAGCAGTGCGCGCTCACGGGAACAGTGCCCACAAGTAAAGAAATGCTCAGTCTTGGCTCTACAACTGATGGGTATTATACTAAGAAAGGGCTGAGAGCCTCCAATAGGAGATCCCCATCCAACCAAAAGGGAGCTATGACCTATAAACGTGAGAACGGCTCTAGCAGAGTTGATTATATATTTCTCTCTCTGCAATTATGGGCTTCCGTGGTTGACACAGCAGTAATAGAAATGGGAGATACTGACCATAACGTCCTGAAATTGGAACTCACAGGGCTATCTAAACTTTGTCTAGAAACAGCAAACCCCAATGCCATGGGGAATGCAATCCTCTCTAACAGCAAAAATGCTCTAAGGTGGGAGTATGCCCTGGTTCATCCTGAAAGTTTGGAACAGGTATACACTGGCTCAGGCACCACCATGAAGACTACCAGTAAATTGTTTGAGGATGGGACAGCCCCAAGCCAAATTTTAGAAGTCCACCAAAGCTGGCTTGCACAGATGAGGAACCTGTTCTCTAGGGAGCATAAGAAACCATTGAAAAACCACCCCAACCAGCACACATGGTACAATGCTAAGTGCAGGAAAGCAAAAGTCCATCTCCTAGGCAATATAAAAGCAGAAGAACAAAGTCGTATTTCAGAGGCTTGCAAAAACTATAGGGCTGAGCTAAAAAATGCCCGTAATGATGGGAAGCAAAGATTTGGGCTGATTTAATTTGTGCAGCAAAGCTAGGGGACTCAAACGCATTTTGGGCTGCTCTAGCACTTGGCAACCGCTGTGCAGTTAGCCAAGTAGCTTTTCCTACTGAGCCATGCAAATGGGTTCACCACTTCTCCCAGTTATACACCACACAGGCGACTAATGATTAAGGCACTGAAATAATTGAAACCACTCCTACTTTTATGCAGGGGCATGTAGATACTTATGAAATCTCTCTTGCAGACTCCTTGCGGTCAGTGAAATCAATTGTCCCTGAAGAAAGCCCTTTGCCCAGACAACATTACCTCCGACTTGTATGCTTCAAAACCTGATATTTGGGCCACATACCTAAATCTTGTTATGAGGGAAATTACGAGGGGGGTCCAATACCTGAGTCTTGGCACAGTGCAGAAATTGTCATGATCCAGAAGAAAGCTAAACAGGAATATCCTAGGAATTACAGGCCTATCAGTCTATTAAACATGCTCCAAAATATTTTCTGTCACCAACTGGCAGACTGGGCATCGATATACACTATATTTACCAATCTGCAAGCAGGCTTTTGCCCCAAAGTAAGTACTCTAGACCACTTTTTAGGTTTCATTTGATCTATTGGAAAACTGTTTTACTACAAAAAGGTCATCTATATGTTATTTTTGTTCACCTCAAGTCTGCCTTTGACTTGGTTCCATGATTGATACTGTGGAAAGTTCTGCTCTATATTGGGCAAAACTTTGGGGCCATTCTGCTACCAAAGAGCTATCAGTTGTAGAAGCAAATTCCTTAAGTGCCTAATAAAACCTTCCATACAGCTCTCCAACTCTTCCACTAATGCAGGACATGCGCATAT
The DNA here is from genome assembly GCF_964204655.1 of Triturus cristatus. NCBI lineage: Eukaryota > Metazoa > Chordata > Amphibia > Caudata > Salamandridae > Triturus > Triturus cristatus. The sequence goes on along the minus strand of NC_140583.1, from coordinate 420,440,406 downwards.
ATCTCATTGCATTCACTACCCAGTTAAGACCAGTACTATTCTGGCATAGGATATAGTCAACACCAGAGCTTGAACACTGTAGAGCACCCCTTAGAGAGATCTTAAAAACATCTGGACACCTAAGATTTTCTCGGTTGTCATATGTGAGAAACACATTCCGGCTTTTAAATCTCAAAAACCTCTGCGACAGTCCGGAGGACTCACATGTGACTCCAAGGCACTCAATAAAAGAGCAGTGCAGAGAATATTTCTGGGATGCAACAGTTAAAGGCCGCAAATCTGGGAGTCTAAAAGATCAATTCATTGACCACAAGATTGTCCAATTCTATGAACCTACTTTAGATGTCATTCAGTATTCCCTCCCCAGAGCATATGGGATCCAATTAGTATACACCTGGTAAATCACAGCACCAGTTTAAGACTCTCAGGAGAGTTTCCTTTCCTCTCTCTCCCTGCATGCAAACAAGCTGTTTTGGCATTGATTATATGTCCAGGCTGGACATGTTCTACCTTGACATCAACAAGATGTGTATAGCCAAATTGCAGCTTGTTCATAATGCGGCAGCAAGATTGGCTCATGATCTTCCCAACTTTTCCTCATCTTCTGTGGTGACTCATAAACTGCGTGGCTTCAGGTCAATAAACAAATTACTTTCAAGGACTTATGTATTGTTCACAAGGAACTGCACAACACTGATGGTATCAAGAATCTGTTCCAATGATAGATTCCATCTCAACTGCTAGGTTCTGCGCTGAAAAGCCTGTTGGTTACTCCTAAGTTCCGCAAGGCAAGGTGGGGAGGTGGAGTCTTTTCTGAAGCTCCATCAAAGCTCTGGAATTCTCTTCCTCTTTCCATTTCATGTCTCCAAACCCATCAGCCTTTTCGAAATCCCTTGAAAACCTGGCTCTTCTCTTTATAATATGTCCACCAGGGCCACAATCAGACTAGCAGACTGCCATCTAAAATCACTACAACTACAACACTGTGCATTACCAACTGTATTCTCTCATTGCCACACCAGCGCAATCCTAGCTGTCTTCTCTGTTAATGTCTTTGCTTCCTTCTTTTTAACCAAAGTCAGTACAGCCATAATAACCATAATTATACTCCTCACTGGATCTGACCTCTTCCTGAGCCACCCTGCTCCTCCAATTCATTCTGTTAAGCCCACCACCTTCACCCCTCCATCTGCCTCCAAGACCTTTGCACATTCAAATCACCAAATCTTTGCACACCCAAACAGAAACTTTATGCCTTTCCTCATTGAACTTACTGCTCTCATCTATTGATTTGGAAGTCTATCTCTGGTCTACTCAAACCTTCGCTCTTATCTGACTCCTATCTGCACTGCTTTAACGCAGTAGCAAATGCCTGGAAAATATACAACCAAGATACTACCATCTTTTTTTAATTGCTGTCTTGTCCTTCAATTCACATTCTATGAAAAAACCTTTTGTGCATCTTGTGCAACTCACTTACATACTGTACCTCCTCAATGAACTTATGATACCATCTATAATCGAATTTTTGGACCTTCCACTCTTCTGAGATTGCTTTTGCCCACATTCTAACTTCATTAACTCAACAATGGGGTCAATTACAATGCCAGAGAGACCAGAGTCCGTCCGACCACAAGTCATTGGTTCCAGCCCAGGAATTAGGATGCGCCCAAAACCTGTTTGGTCACACCCCTTTACTCTGCTATGAGACCATGCATTCCGAATAGCAAAGCAAAATTCTAAGGTGCAGTTAATCCCTATACCCTGAGGCTGGCATCTCAAGGTGCCCCTAGGATGCCATTCGGTGGACTCGCACCCATTAGGGCCCTGCTTGGGGCCCCCAAAACATTTTCCCAATGCCTTTATGTGCCGGAAAGGATGGCACAAAAAGGCAGTAGGAAACTGCCATCGTAATCCCTCAGCCGGAAAGAGCCGGCTGTGGGATTACTGTGGGCCTTCTGAATGGCGGACAGGAGCCCGTCGTAAATCATTCGGAAGACTGATTTGAATTCCCTTCCGACCAAGCCCATCAAAATTGTTCAGTCGGATGGGGAATATGAATTGGTGATTACGATGCGGGCAGGAAGGATGTATGTCGTTACAACGCACACTTTTACAACGCATGCACTTGCAATGCATTTTTTACAACGCAACATCCATTACAACGCATTCCATTACATAGCATGACACTACAACGCATTTTTAAAAACTACCTTTACAACGCATTCCATTACAACACATACTACCTTTACAACGCATACCATTACAACGCATAATATTAAATTGCATTTATGGTAAGTATTAGATAGTATAGGGGTAAAAATTACTTTTCTAACTCCAGGGGGTGCAACAGTAGGGTAAGTGTTGGATAGTATAGGGGTAAAAATTTCTATTCTAACTCCAGGGGGTGCAACAGTAGGGAAAGTGTTGGATAGTATAGGGGTAAAAATTACTATTCTAACTCCAGGGGGTGCAACAGTAGGGAAAGTGTTGGATAGTATAGGGGTAAAAATTACTATTCTAACTCCAGGGGGTGCAACAGTAGGGTAAGTGTTGGATAGTATAGGGGTAAAAATTACTATTCTAACTCCAGGGGGTGCAACAGTAGGGTAAGTGTTGGATAGTATAGGGGTAAAAATTGATATTCTAACTCCAGGGGGTGCAACAGTAGGGTAAGTGTTGGATAGTATAGGGGTAAAAATTACTATTCTAACTCCAGGGGGTGCAACAGTAGGGAAAGTGTTGGATAGTATAGGGGTAAAAATTACTATTCTAACTCCAGGGGGTGCAACAGTAGGGTAAGTGTTGGATAGTATAGGGGTAAAAATTACTATTCTAACTCCAAGGGGTGCAACAGTAGGGTAAGTGTTGGATAGTATAGGGGTAAAAATTACTATTCTAACTCCAGGGGGTGCAAGAGTAGGGTAAGTGTTGGATAGTGTAGTGTAATATTATGCGTTGTAATGGTATGCGTTGTAAAGGTAGTATGCGATGTAATGGAATGCGTTGTAAAGGTAGTTTTTAAAAATGCGTTGTAGTGTCATGCTATGTAATGGAATGCGTTGTAATGGATGTTTGCGTTGTAAAAAATGCGTTGTAAGTGTAGTGCGTTGTAAAAGTAGCGTTGTAAATGTTGTTCCCCGGGCAGGAAGGCTCCGACTGACCGTCGGAGCCCTTCCTGCCCACATTGTAATTGGACCCTAAGTCTTCCTTGGTTTCCCCATAGCATGCTTCCTACATTTTCTTCTTAGACATTGCTAGCAGGACCTGTCATTTCTTTAGTCCAAACCTCTTGGATGCTCCTTTTGTTATTTACCCATGCCTCTACATATCTGCTGCCCCCATGACTCCATCCTAATACTACTACCTTTCTTCTGCAGTACCACATCCCTTTTTGATCTATTGTGTCCTTCAGCTTCTTTTCTAACCTTTGTACAGAAGACATATACATCTCCTTCCACTTTCCCTCTCCTAACCTCAATTCCAATATTTCACAATCAACTATTCAACTCCCATTCTTCATTGGCCATTCAATGGCTCTACCTTTCATCATGGCTTTCTTTTTCTCTTAACTTCTTTGCATCCTGTTAGAATACTGGGGGCTTATTTATGAGCCCTTGCGTCACTTTTGCGCCGCCGGTGCCTCACTTTTTGTGACGTACCAGCGGCGTAAAAAATATGCCATGTTGCACCATATTTACAAAGTGACGCATCTAGGTAGATGCATCACTTTGTAAACACCTGCGCCAGATTATACCTGCACCAGGTATAATGTATTCAGGGAGGCGTGCCGACGCAAGAAAGGGACATAGAAGTGATGCAGTGAAATCTATAAGATTTCACAGTGCCGCTTCTAGGACGCAAATGCTTCAATATCTTACGCCTGCCTCATGGCAGGCGTAAGACTGACGCAGGCACATTTAACATGGGACTTTCCTATGTCTAATGACCCATTGCTGGAGTTGCGTCACTTTTGTGACACACTCCAGAAATGCATAATTTTTCCGCCCTCAGATACGTCAGAAATACTGATGTATTTGTAACTCCTTGCAACATGATACTGTAAGTATGACGCATCATTGGTGTCGCAAGGAGGGCGCAATGAAAAGTGACACAACACTGTTTTCTCGCAGCGATGCGTCACTTTTCATAACTGAGGGCCTTGGTGTGCTAATAAACGCCTAGTAGTAACCTAGATAGGTACTGCATTTTATTTTCATTTCTTCCATTTAGAAATTCCCAATCTTTGAAATACTTCCACCTTCTGTGAATGACTTTGTCTTCCTTATCTGCACTCAAAATGTTTGTATTACAAAACATCAACTATGAAAATTTCACAGTCTAAAAATATTGTTGGCAAAATATTGACAGGAAAAAATAGAGACTTTACATAAATATAATGTAAAGTGCACAAATAGTGGCAAGCATTCTTTGGGAACAGGAGTGTCATGCAGATTTAATATTCTGACACAAGTCTAACAAATATTGGGGAAAGCACATACCTTGGGCATGTAGAGGCCAGATTTACTATTCTAACTCCTATCTTGCAAATATTGTGGAAAGTGTGTATGGGGGCAAATTAACTATTTGACCTCCAGTCTGACAAATAATGGGAAAAGAGCATACACGGGGTACGATTTATCATAATTCCCGTTCAACAAACAAAACAGGAAAGTGCATCCATTTAGGATAGCAATGTTTACTTTTCTAGCACCAGTCCAATAAATATTGGGGAAAGCACATACATCGTGAGGCAGATTTACTGTTCTAACTCCAGTCTAACAAGATTGAGGAAAGCGCACAAATATGGGGGTGGAGGTGCTGATTTACTAATGCAACTCCAGACCGATAAATATTGGGGAAGTGAATGCATGGGTAGATTTACTATTCTAACTCCAGTTTGTCAAGTATTGAGGTATATGTGTATTTGGGGTGGGGCAAATTTACTATTCTAACCCTAGTTTGAGAAACACTAGGGAAAGTGCATACACGGAGATATACTAATCTAACTGTAGTATAACATTGGGGAAAGTGCATATATTTGGTGGAGGGGACAGGGGTGTTAGATTTACTATTCTAACACCAGCCTGACAAACACTGAAGAAAGTGCATACCTGGGGAAGTCAGATTAACTAGTCTAATTCATATCTAACACTGGTAAAAGTGCCTACTTTGGTTAGAGAGCAGATTTACTGGTGGAACTCCAGCCTGACAAATATGAGGGAAAGTGCATACCTTGAGGCGGGGTTCAGATTTACTATTCTAATGTCATTTTAACTCCAGACTAACAAATATTTAAGAAAGTGTATGCACTGAGGGGGGTCAGATTTACTATTCTAGTTCTAGTCCAACCAGTGCAGGGTAATGTGTACGCATATAGGGGGAACATATTTATTGGGGATTCAAATGTACTATTATGCATACATTTTCTAAAGTAGCTCATCCAATACATATTGGTGCAGGGGAACTTGTACGCATATAGGGGGAACACATTTGTTGGGGGATTCAGATTTACTATATTGCATACATTTACTAATGTAATTCAATCCAATAAATATTGGCGAAATTACATACAATGTGGGGTGGTCTCTAACTGCCTTGAAATAAATATTGGACTAAGTGAGTATTTGCTTGAGCGTGTTTTGGCAAGTTTACTTTTTTAATTACCCAAATTTGCTTTCTAATTTGCCTGACAACCGTTGGGGAATGTGCATACTTTGGGTTGCGGGGGATAAAACGTACTATTATAACTCCACTCTAACTAACAATTAAGGAACAGGCATATATTGGGAAGAGGAGGTCAGATTTACTATTCTAACTACAGTCAACAAAAAAATTATGGAAAGTGTACACATGGGGACGTATTTACTAGCGTAACTTCAGTACGACAAGGATTGGAGAAAGTACGAATGTTGGTAGTGGGGAGGCAGATTACCTGTACTAACTCCAGTCTCTTTAATATTGGAGTAGGTAAATATTTAGGTGGGCAATTGTAGCATTCTAATTTCAGCGTGACAAACATTGTAGAAAGGTTATACATTAGGGGATTGTGTGGGATTAGCATTGAAAAAATTGCATACATTTAGGAGATGGGAGGTTCACGTTTACTATTTTAACTCCGAATTAATAAACAGTGGCCAAAGTGCATCCATGGGGGGGTCACTATGATCCGAGCACCCATTACAAATTATTCAGAAATGTAAAGAAATACTTTAAAACTAAGGTGTCTATTTACTAAGCTTTTACGCCGTATTTGCATCACAAAAGTGGAGCAAAACAACGTCTTTTGTTACCTATTTACTTTCCAGTGCAAAACCTGTTTCCGACTTGAAAATCACTGGAATGCATCTCTTAGCCACAAGGAGGTGTACCATGGTTGGTGCATGAGTGTTCCCATGAAGCCACTCAAGGTTTCTGATGCTAAACCCTATTTACTTATAAACAGAGACCAGGTTCAGCATCAAAAAATGCCACCAATTTCAAATAGGCGCTATCACTAGAAATGCTTATTTTCTCCTTTATTTTCCAATTTTGCATGTGTGCTGCATACGTACAAAGTGGGAAAATGTTTAAAGCTAGTCTAAGCATAGTATTTTGTATTGGAAGGGTATCCTTCCAGTACAAAATACTGTGCTATAGTCACTGAGACACCCTTGTTGTATGGTGCAAAGGTGTGCCCATAGCACACAGCATCACATTTCTGTGCTGGCATTATGGAGAGGGAAGGAGAGTGCCATATTTCTGCATATATTGTGCTGTCCTGTTCAGCATTTGGTGCTGCTGCACTGCATAGCATGAGAAACTGGAAAATCTAGCACTAAATATCTTTAAAAAAGTGAAAATATTATAATAAATGTGAAACCTTTGGGAAATATCAGAATGTTCTTCTTTTTTAAAATTTTAAATAAATAATCTTTAACATAAACAATATCTCTGAACTTGCCCCACAAATCATACAACATTGAAAAAATATTCACAAACAAAAACATTATTTGTTGTGTTTACATTTTGATATTTTCATTCTTTATTAATTAATATACCCACCCATTCGCTCAAAACATCCCACAACCTGTAATAACAAGCATTGGCATAGCCAATAGTCTTGCCTTTGGGATCTTGTAAGTCTTTAGCTAGACCTATTGGCTTTGCTAATATGTTTAAGCTATGTTGTAGATAAGTGTGGCTTGTGTGTAGACAAGTTATAGTAAGAAGTGTTGTAAGCATTTTGTTACCTTTTCTATAATTAAGATGATATGCATAACTGAACAACCTTATTAAATAAAGAGTATAAAAATGTTTATTTTTTTCTTTTTTGGGGGGGGAATGTTGGCAACTATTTCCTACCTGTTCTATTGGTTGGTTTGGTTCTTCTATCCCAACACATCATGATTGCTAAGTAAAGTCCCTGCCAGTTCTGGCTGCTCATGGCCGCTTTAGTGACAGCGAAACCACACCAAAGCCTTGTATCCTGTAGCAGTCCCCTGCATCCACGACAGGTCAAGCCCCAGATCACGAAACCCCACGGAGCGCATTCATAATACTGAACGGATTTGCGGCTTTCATTGGTGCAGCAGGTACTGTGGCCCAGGGGCAATGGCGCATGAGGGGCCCACAGCACCCCAATCAGGCCTGTTTTATGACCAAAACAGTTGCAGTGGGAGGAATGTTCCTTGCTGTGCCACTGTTTACTGGTAACGGTGAAATATACGTATATGTGTAGATATCGCCGCTCAGAAGGTACCGGAAGGAGCCATTAGGCGCTTTGCAACACACCAAAAATATTTATGACTGACGGGAGCTATTACATTGAATTTTCTATTTTGGCAATGTTAGTCTGCCATAGGTGAGTGTGTGGAAGGGCGTGGGCTGAGTGAGATAACATTAGGTGGTTTATATTATGAGAAAGATCCTTTGCATCATACATTTGAAAACATTTAAGGTATTAGAAAAAAAGAGAGGAATAGATGGGGAAGAAGGGGGAGAGGAAGGAAAGCGGAGTAGGGGGTAGAGAAGGGATGGTGGAGGGAGGCGGACCTCCTGGGTAGGACATGCAACAAACTAAAGTGTAAATGAGAGAGAGGGTTGGTTGAGAGGCAAAGGTGAAAGAAGTGTATAAGAGGGAGAAGTGAAGAGAGAGAATGAGAGAGATGGAGAAAGAGTCGGTGGTGGAGACGGGTTAAAAAAGAGAATGGAAGATAAGAAAGGGGAAAAGAGAAGGAAGGTGGAGACGCAACACTGAAGGAAGTTGGAGGAGAAGTGTAGAAAATAGTGATGTGGAGGGACAGAGAAAATTAAGCTGGGGAAGAGTTATAGTGGAGGGGTAAGAGGGCATGCAGGATTTGAGGGGAGAGGAAATGATCAGGTAAGAGGTGGGCAGCAAAAGACAAGAAGAGGGGATCTAAAGGGTTGACATAAGAACAAAAGGACCTAAAAAGGTGAAAGCACCATTAGCAAGTCAATATTAAGAAATGTGTATATCACCTATTCAAGCACATAGATGTCACACACTATATTTAGTTAGGGTGACCACAGTGCCCAGCAGTTGAATTAAAGGCTATCCCCAGTAGTGAGAATCGTAGTCAGTGCTCAGTCACAAACAGCATATTGTGCACGTAGCCGTAGTAAAGGCTCCTCATTAAGAGATGTGGCATGATGGAAATAAGACCCCGCATACAAATATGGAACAAATAGTACCCATTAATGGAAATTGTTATGAGGCGTACTGCACACACAAACATAGTGGAGGCTAAATCGCAATAAATGCGGCATGCTATTAAGTGTTGCATTATCCCAAATATGAAGCCACTTTATTCGGCGTGACCATAGGTAACCATATGTTAAATAACATACGTTACGTACTACGTATAAACACATAGACTGCAAAGTGCCAAAATACCGTATATCTAATGACCAGAAGCCACATCCATATAGGGCCAATCCTTAACTTAGTCAAATGCGTCCGCGAGTATTTCCAAACAAGTCCAATATGGAGATTTAAACCGCACGCCATGTTGAAACACATTTAAAAGAATAAGCGGGGTGAAAGGGAAAGACGTCACCAACAAAAACAAGCACTCAAGTGGTGCGCGCGTGTGCGCCACAGCGAGACATCTGTTTTGAATTATCGTGCACGCGTCTGGGCATGATAATTCAAAACAGATGGTGCCTATGCGGGTAACTGCAAGCAATAGGCTGTGGGCTGAGCAAAGGCAGGACATGCACCCGCCTTTGCCCAATTGCGTGCTATCTTTCTTAGAAAGATGCACTCAAAGGCCAATAGCCTCTGACCAAAAACAAACCACACGCAAGAGTGTGTGGTCAGATTTTGAAGCCCCCTTACAAAATGTCTCGCAGACAGCGCATGCGCATTGGTTTAGGCGAGACCTAAAATGTAATAACATTTTTTTTTAAATGGAATATGTAATGAAATATTTTTTAAATAATCAAACATGTTACTTTGAAAAATAATACGCAAAGAAATGATGGACAGAATGCTGAATAAATCATACATTCACCCCCAGTCAAAGGTCTAGGTTAAATCCATCGTTCTTTTGCTCACCATGCCACCCGAGTTTAGACCTGGCCATATGCAAATCAGTCTTGCCCCTGTGCCTCATTGGAACAGTCCAGACATAACTGCCAAGCCAGGATATCAGTGGACCGGAAACAAGAATCCTGGGACCGGTTTCTGGGTATTACCCTTCATCAGCCAGGCTTGCTTGAATCCAGTGGCACAGTGAGCAAGGGACCCACGTCTGGGCATACCCATTCCCATGAGGCACAAGGTCAAGAATGATTTGCGTATATCATCATCATAATCTTTATTTCGGCCACTGTGGACCATAAAAGAGAACAACATACAACAAAATTTACATTTGGCATAAAAGAGTAAGATTAGATGAAACCATAAAACAGTCGTATAAAAAAGCATGAGTTATTTAACAATTGGTACTATTAAGCTTAATAAGTCGATTACGAATGAACCACATCGCCGTTAAAAATTTGGCAACAGCAAATACAGTTGGTGCCGATAAATCTGACTTTAAAACTCTGTATGCAGGATAGTATTTCTTGAAACCCAGATTTCTAAGGAGTGGAATAAGCCAATTTTTCCGGGAGGCATTGTATGCGGGACAGACAAAAATAATATGTAATTCATCTTCTCGCGTGGATAAGCATCCTGGGCAATTCACTATAGAGTGTGTTTTAGACCAGTGTGCAACATGTACCCTCAGAGGGAGCGTTCCATAACGCCACTGCATATAAAGCTTCCTTGTTAATTGAGGAGCTATATCATCAAGGACAGGTTCCAAGGAGTAGTGGTCTTTAATGGCAAGGAAATGATTAGATAATGATTCCTGTCGTAGGGACTCAGTTGCAGCCTGTAGCTTATGAGCGTAATATATCTTTGCTAATGCGCTACGAGAGATCCTACTACAAGCATTTTCCGGATTTGACCACATATCTGGCCTCCCAAGGCTATCAAAAGTGTACTTAATGTATTTAAACCAAGGTATTCGTGTCAGTTTGGGAAGGCACAGAATTTCTGCCAGTTCGGTTCTATAACTGGATAGATCAGGAGAACTCCATAATCTACGCCAGAAAGTCAGGGGCTTAAGACCCAACTCCTCAGTGATTGGTCTGAGACCAAGGTCGAATCTTAGCGGGAGAAGTGGGGTACTAGATGGTAATGCAGCCAGTTGTCTAATGAAATTGTTCTCGTTAATCTGCATTTTCTGACAAACTGTGTGCCCCCATATCTCGCCCCCCTATGTTATTGCCCCTCTAACCTGAGTTTTGTAGATGTGGAGAGGTGGGCCAAAGGGTTTGTATGTCAAGCCAGATACCATCCTGCATAAACCGCCTATTCGCTGCGCAAGTTTCAGGTTTGCCTTGGTTATGTGCGAATCCCAAGTCATGGATTGGTTGAGGGTTACCCCCAGGTATTCAAAAGTAGAGACCCGGTCTAATCTAACAGACCCTATATTGTAGGGTTTGGACGGGTTGAGAGGGGTGGGTTGAAAATCATGAACTTAGTTTTAGTCGCGTTAACTTCCAATCCACGCCTCTCACAGAAATTCATGAATCCATCCAACACCCGCTGGAGGCCCATGGGGGATTTAGAAAGCAGCAGGGTATCGTCCGCAAACATAATAGCCGGGACCCTGCTGCCATTCAACCTGGGGGCGTCGGTATCGCTTAACCCTTGCAAAAAATCCATGACCCCATCTACGAAAAGGCAGAACAAGGTCGGTGCAAGGACGCAGCCCTGTCTGACCCCCGTATCTACGGCAAAACTATCAGAAAGGGCTCCCCCTCTACCACACCTCACCTTGGCGAAATTACCCTGATGGAGTCTCATCAACATTGATAAAATATCAGCCGGGACACCTAGATCTTTTAAAACTATCCATAATTTATCTCTTGGTACCAAGTCAAACGCCGCTCTTAAGTCCACAAAGACCATATACAAGGTACCACCCTCAATTAATGCAGTCTTCCAATATAAAAGGTTAAAACGAAAAATCTGATCTATAGTAGAGACCCCCTCTATAAACCCAGCTTGGTATGGGCTCAATATCTCCCGCTCAGCCATCCAGACCTGAAGTCGGTTTAATAGCAGTCTACCGAACAATTTTTGGGAAACGTCAATTAGACTAATAGGTCTGTAATTGGAAGGGAGCAGGGGAGAGCCCTTTTTGAATATTGGGACGATCTCTGCACCCAACCAAGTCTTTGGGACCTCCATTCCATCTAAAACAGAGTTAAAAAGGGTTAATAAATAGGGAGCCCAGACAACAGGTTCATGTTTAAATAAATCTCCGGGCAGACCATCTAAGCCAGGGGCCTTGCCTGATGCTAACCTACCTATTGCATCTTGTACCTCCATTAGTGTGAATGGGAGGCTTTTTGATTCATTACTATCAGTGATGTCACTTGACCACGTCATGAATGATGTAATATGTGACATCATCAGCAGTGGATTGCGGGCGCGCGAGATGTAGTTAGTACAGCTAACTATATCGGAGGAATTTCAATGGTTTGGTTCGAGTGAAATGTCCAGCTAACTATAACACCCCTAAAACCTATTGCTTTTTCAGTGAATTTCTTAGGTTTTTTAAATGCTAATTCCTAACTATATCAGGCCTGAAACCTATGGTTTTTTCAGAGAATTTCAAAGGTTTTTTAAATGCTAATTCCTAACTATATCAGGCCTGAAACCTATGGTTTTTTCAGTGAATTTCAAAGGTTTTGTAAATGACAATTTTTAATGTATTGTTATACTGATTTTTTTGATACTGATTACTACATTTTTTAATCTGTTTATTTTTAGATCTTTTTTTAATTACATTATACATTACAATACAAAATATACTTTCTCAGAATGAATTACTTTAGTTTAAATACTTTGCAAATAGGCAATAGACTTTTAGGTACAGTAGTTACAGTTGTTGCAATGGGCAACACAATTTCAAACACAAAGCAACATTGAGCTCAATGTGAATTTCTAGTCAAATGCAATGAGTTACTTTATGGATTACTTTTCTAACCACAGGACTGGATCCTAGATTCAGTCCTTGGACATCTCCTGTAAACAGTTGAGTAAAAGCATTTTGGTTACAGTAGTGATTTTTAAGGAGCATTATTGTATTTTAAAAGTTGACACTTTGAACATTTTTCACATAGAATCACCAATGTTATCCTATGGCAGAAAATTCAATAAGCAGGTAAGTAGTGTTATAGTTACTTGTTCTTACTCAGTGGTGGATCCTGGATCCAGCACAGGTGAATCTACTGTAAACAGTTGAAAGAATGTGTATAAGTCATACAGACGATTTTTTAGGAATATTTTTAGTTTGTGAAAATAAACCCTGGGTTCTCTCCTGATAAGAGGTGAGTAAATCGGAATTCATAGTTCGGCTGATTTTAGAGAAATATTTGTAAGTTTCAATAATGGACACTTAGAAACTTTTCTGGTGAAAACTACACAATGGATTCCTATGGGAGGAAATACAAGTTTCTGGTAAGTACGCTTAGAATTACTTTCCAGGGTCAGTGCTGGGCTAAAAGAGACAGCACTGGGTTCTCTCCTGATAACAGGTGAGTAAATCTGAATTCGTAGTACATCTGATTTTAGAGGAATATTTGTATGTTTAAAAATTGGACACTTAGAATCTTGTCTGGTGAAAACCACACAATGGCTTCCTACGGAAGGAAATACAAGTTACTGGTAAGTACTCTTAGAATTACTTTCCAGGGTCAGTGCTGGACTAAAAGATGAAGCACTGGGTTCTCTCCTGATAACAGGTGAGTAAATCGGAATTCGTAGTTCGTCTGATTTTAGAGGAATATTTGTAGGTTTCAAAAATGGACACTTAGAAACTTTTCTGGTGAAAACCACACAATGGATTCCTATGGAAGGAAATACAAGTTACTGGTAAGTACGCTTAGAATTACTTTTCAGGGTCAGTGTTGGGCTAAAAGATGAAGCACTGGGTTCTCTCCTGATAACAGGTGAGTAAATCGGAATTCGTAGTTCGGCTGATTTTAGAGGAATATTTGTGCGTTTCAAAAATGGACACTTAGAAACTTTTCTGGTGAAAACCACACAATGGATTCCTATGGGAGGAAATACAAGTTACTGGTAAGTACGCTTAGAACTACTTTCCAGGGTCAGCGCTGGACTAAAAGATGCAGCACTGGGTTCTCTCCTGATAGCAGGTGAGTAAATCGGAATTCGTAGTTCGGCTGAGTTTAGAGGAATATTTGTACAATGGTGAAGAAAGGGGGCGGGGCCTGAGGTGACGTGTGCAAACATGTCCTGTGGCACGATTTAAGTTGGGGAATTAATTCCTCTTCAATCCTGCGGTCCCCTGGGGGCCAACTAGCCCACCAGGTACCTCCAGTATGCGCCAGGGAGCTGCGTTGCAGAGAGGTGTTCAGAGGCCATGCCCCTTTTTACACCTCTCTGCAATGCAGCTCTGTGGTGCTTACTGGAGGTACCTGGTGGGCTAATTGGCCCCTAGGGGACCACTGGATTGAAGAGGAATTAATTCCCGAACTTAAAACGCGCCCCAGGGCGTGTTTACACACATATCACCTCAGGCCCCACCCCCTACCTTCACCACTCTGCAAACGCGCCCCTTGGGGTGTTTTAAGTTGGGGGATTAAGTCCCCTTGAATCCTGAGGTCCCCTGGTGGCCAACTAGCCCAACAGGTGCCTCCAGTATGCGCCAGGGAGCTGTGTTGCAGAGGTGTTAAGAGGCCACACCCCTTTTTACAACACTCTGCAACGCAGCTCCGTGGCGCTTAGTTGAGGTACCTGGTGGGCTAGTTGGCCCCTAGGGCACCTCTGGATTGAAGAGGAATGAATTCTCCAACTTAAAACATGCCACGGGGCGTGTTTACACACATATCACCTTAGGCCCCCACCCCCTACCTTCACCACTGTGCAAACATGCCCCGTGGCGCGTTTTAAGTTAAGAGATTAAGTCCCCTTGAATCCTGAATTCCCCTGGCAACCAACTAGCCCACCAGGTACTTCCAGTAAGCACCACGGAGCTGTGTTGCAGAGAGGTGTAAAAAGGGGCGTGGCCTCAGTACACCTCTCTGCAACGCAGCCCCCTGGCGCATACTGGAGGTTCCCGGTGGGCTAGTTGGCCCCCAGGGACTCCCAGTATTCAAGGGGAATTAGATCCCCTCTGCAAACACGCCAGGGGGCGTGTTTACAGAGTGGTGCAAGGAGGGGGCGTGGCCTCTGGCCCGATCCCGTCTTTTTTTTGCTCTCCTTTTTTAAAAGGGGTTTGTGTAGCCCCCCTTCTTTTTCTAATTTATTGGCCCCGGGTACCCCATCCCCCGGGGCATGGCCTTTTTTTTAAACGTTTTGTATTTTGGAGGGGGGCTGCCTTGCCCCCCTCCTGTGGCCCCTTTTGGCCCCGGGGACGTTTTTATTTTTTTAATTTTTAATTTTTAGGAGTGGGCCACATGGCCCACCTCCAGGACCACTACTGGCCCTGGGGTCCCCATCCCCCGGGGCCTGGCCACCTCATTGGGGACCATGGGGGGGTCCCCAATCCCCCCACGGTCCCAGCCAGCTCCCCACCTCCTACGGGAGCCGGCATTGCTTTTCCACATGGGGAGCAGCTAACATGCTGCTCCCCATGTGGAAAAGCAATCTGCTTTGCTTCATTGAAGCGAGAGCAGGTTTCCCTGCTCTCGCTTCAATGAAGCAAAGCAGTTTGCAATGGCAGGGTGGGAGACGCCCTGTCATTGCAAACTACAGTGTCCCAGGGATGGGCACCATGGGACACTGCAGGAGCCGGCCCTGGGGGGTGGCGGTCCCCAGGGCCATCATTGGCTCTGGGATAGGGCCGCGTGGCCGTGGCCCCCCTTCCACTTAATTTAAAGCCCTGGGGGGTGGTTGTCCCCGGGGCATGTGGGGGGGGCTCGAGCCCCCCATACAGGGTTTTTAGTTTAAAAAACAACAAGCCCTGGTGGGTCCCCGGGGCTGCGGTGGGGCTGTGAGCCCCCCCCGCATACATTGACATAAAGCCCCGGGGGTGGCGGTCCCTGGGGCTTGGGGGCCTTTGAGCCCCCCCACTCATGTATTATAAAGCCCCAGGGCGTGGCGGTCCCTGGGGCTGGGCAGCCCCTCTGGGCCCCCCATTATAATATACATATTGCCCCCGGAACTTGGCCCCCCGGGGGCTAAATAAAAACGTTTTTTTTCTGGCAGCGGGTCCTAAGCGCATCCCGCGTTTGGGGGTCCT
Source organism: Triturus cristatus (assembly GCF_964204655.1). Lineage (NCBI taxonomy): Eukaryota > Metazoa > Chordata > Amphibia > Caudata > Salamandridae > Triturus > Triturus cristatus. Next base: position 420,424,636 of record NC_140583.1, on the reverse strand, counting down.
TGTGGGACCCCCTGAGCAAGCCTAGGGGGTCAGGGTGTTTCTACCCTGCCCCCTTGTCGCGTTTTGCACCTTTTTTTGTTGGTTTTCTTGTGCCTCGGTTCTACCGAGGCACAAGATGGCTGCCAACACTTCCTGATTCAGAGTGTTGGCAGCCAATTAGCATACAGCTCGTGCTCGGGAGGGTGCGCGGAGGGTGCGCGGATCCTCCAAGGCCATAGATATATCTATACTTTTAACTGTAATTTTCTCAGGAACTACTGAACGGATTTACACCATTTAAGCAAAAGGCACGATTCTGAACTGAGGACTACCTCTTTGCCAAATTTGGTGTAATTCTGTTCAGCAGTTCGGGCTGTAGCTGCGTCAACATGTCCTATGGGAAAATGCATGGGGAAAACGTGTTTTGGGACCCCCTTTTTTCTCGGCCCACGCTTGACGAATCACCGCAAAATTTTCAGGATAGGAGCGGACCGGAGTTGGTCAAAAATTTGGAAAATTTCACGAAGATTCATCAATCGGCACCAACGTTATTCCAAATAGAATGTTGCGGATTTCCTATGGAAAATAGGTCCTAACTATATCTACCTACTGGCGACCGCCAGTAGGTAATGTATATATATATACATATATATATATATATATATTCACTGAAAAAACCATAGGTTTCACACACGTTATAGTTAGGAATTAGCATTTAAAAAACCTTGAAAATTCACTTAAAAAACCATAGGTTTCACACATGTTATAGTTAGCTGTACATTTCACTCGTAAAAATCCAATGAAATTCCACGTTATAGTTAGATCAGGTAACTATAACTTGCGCGCCCACAATAAACTGCTGATGACGTCACATATTACATCACTCATGACATGGTCAGTGACATCACTCTTCACATCAATGATGACATCTGAAATGACACATTGTGGATTGCGGTGGCGCAAGTTATAGTTTTTTTTTGCCGTGCGCGTACGGTAAGCTTGCCGTGCGCGTACGGTAAGCTTACCGTACGCGCACTCCGCGATTTTTTTTTAAAATTATTAAATGTATTTTTCGTACTTTTTGGTCCTTCGTGGACCCCCTGACAAACGCTAGGGGGTCTGCAACTCTCTTCGTTGCCCCCTTTTCACGTTATCCACCTTTGTTTTTCAGTGCGAGAGACAGAAAATGGCGGCCGACACTTTCTGATTTCGACCGATTCGAATGTTTACAGTCATGTAACCACCAATCAGAATTGAGCTCGCGCACGGCACCGTACGCATACGGTAAGCTTACCGTAAGCGCACGGAGCGCGCTTACAGATATATATATTGATTTAAATGCTATTTTCTCAGGACCTACTGAACAGATTTACACCAGACCTGCAAAAGGCACATCTCTGACCTGAGGACTACCTCTCTGCCAAATTTCAAGTAATTCTGTTCAGCCGTTCGGGCTGTAGCTCGGACTAAAGGTCCTATGGGAAAATGCATGGGGAAAACGCGTTTTGGGACCCCCCTTTTTTCTCAGCCCCCGCTTGACGAATCCCCCCGAGACTTTCAGGTTAGGAGCGGAGCGGAGCGCCCCACCTATTTTGAAAATTTCGCGAGGATTCGTCAACCGGCGCCAAAGTTATTCCAAATAGAATGTTGTGGATTTCCTATGGAAACACGGTCCTAACTATAACTATCTACTGGCGACCGCCAGTAGATAATATATATATATATATATATATATATATATATATATATATATATATATATATATATATATATATATATATATATATATATATATGTATATATATATATCCAAAAGTTGCCCTGAAGCAAGGACGCCCACGCTGTTGAGTGCTTCAACATAAAAGCCTTTATTAAACAGAATCGGTATTTTCTGCTCAATGCAAAGTCCTTACGCATTTCAGAGGCTCCTTTATCAGAGGATGACACTGTATAAGCCGACAAGCTCACTTGGATGCCTTTTTGCTGCATGCTGAAATAATACCCACGTGGGCCTCACATGTGAGTCATCGTTTAGGCATGCTGGGACCCGTAGTTCAGTGTTAGCGAAAAGATTTTTCCCTAGTGGGTGCAGTTCAAAATACAGTGTCTTTTTCTTGTACAAAATACCTGCGCAAGTGGGCTGAACTGAAAACACCAGATACCGCTTACTGTCCTCAGCTGCGCCTCGAGGTCCGCAGATTCCAAACCCCTTTGGGCCCATAGCAAAGTACATGGTGGGGCATCCTTCCCGACCAGGCTGCCGAGTTAAATACATTCAAAAGTTGCCCTGAAGCAAGGACGCCAGGCATCCAAAAGGGGTTTGGAATCTGCGGACCTCGAGGTGCAGCTGAGGACAGTAAGCGGTATCTGGTGTTTTCAGTTCAGTGATAGTAGTGAGAAGAAATACTCATGTGGAACTGCCTCAATGTAAAAACATCTCAAGACCATACATCCACTCAATCTGGCTCGGGAGGAATGCAGGTGAGCTGCAATGAACCCTCCTACTGCGGTGGCAAGCACTTCCGGGACATCAACTGGCACAACTCTGCCAGATGTTCGACCAGAGTTTGCCTTCCTCGAGCAGCACTGCGTGAAGTGCAAGAAACTCATATCTTTTGGAGAACAGTCAGTGGAAGCAGTTTGTGCTGCGCAATGGAACCATTGTTGCTAATTTTTTGTTTGCTTTGTTTTATTAAATGAAAAATAATTCCTATTTTTTTCGTTCTTTTTTTGTTTTGTGTTTTGAAAAAACACCCAAAAAAATACAAAACTGTTCAAAAAAATTAAAAAATATATAAAAGAAAAAGAAAAAAAAAGTTCTTATCAGAACTACCTTATCTGGTAAAAGAAAGAACTATAATTGCATGGTAGTGCGTGAAAGTTTGGTTGAATATATGTGTAGAGCATGATTGAGTGAAAGAATGCATTAGTAGTGTATGGTGAATGTATAAGTGCAGATCTATACGGAAGTACTGCAGCATGTCGCAAATCTGTGTTTCTTCCTTACTGGTGCACAAACAACTGCCAAGTGCTACTGCAGGCACCCTTACATCATGGTGCAAGGATGTTTGTGTCATGGAGAGATTGTTTTTGTGTAGAAAGGGACACCTTCCTGCACAAAAATAATCACTAAAGGCATTTTTGTCTTTCAATGTGTGCTGTGAAATGCAGCATGCATTGAAAGACAAAAAAACGAGATGTACTTGTATTAGTAGCTAAGCCAGTCTATAAATACATTACTTGCAACTGGAATGATTACAGTGCTGCAAGTACAATACATGGTCAATTTATGAATGCTGAGATAATGGCGGAGTGATAGGATAAGAAGATACTGTCGGTATTGACAGAGTAAAAGGATATCTATAGTGGTGGATAAGTGATGGAGAAGTATATGGAATAGACATGTGGATACCTAGTCTGTATAGTTAGAGTGCTGGTAGTTAACAGTGGGGTATGTTTATAAGTTGTTGTATGTTGGCACAGAGATTAAAGAAAGATATGGTTCTGTCAGGATACTTGCAGGAGTGGACAGAGACTGATAGTCTGATTGGGGCAGTACTTGAATACTACCTGGCTTATAGCAAGGGTGAATCAGTAATCTGCTGGGGGTTAGAGGCCTGCATGGATTGTGCACATTTGATTGTAACACTGCGTGTCTTATTACCTGAGTCATTCTACAAATGCATGTACAGTGGCTGGATACTTACACTGCTGGTAGTTGACAGCAGGGAGACTTTATAAGTGCTTCTTTGTTGGCACAGAGATTAGATAAGGACATCCTTCTGACAGTATGATTGCAGGACTGGACAGAGACTGACAATCTAATTGGGGCACTGCAGGAATACTACCTGGCTTATAGCAAGGGTGAATGAGTACTCCGCTGGGGGTTAGAGGCCTGCATAGATTATGCACATTTGATTGTAGCACTGCATGTCTTAATAACTGAGTCATTCTACAAATGCGTGCATAGTGGCTGGATACTTACACTGCTGGTAGTTGACTACATGAAGACTTTATAAGTGCTTCTGTGTTCGCACAGAGATTAGATAAGGACATCCTTCTGACAGTATGATTGCAGGAGCGGACAGAGACTGACAATCTAATTGGGACACTGCATGAATACTACCTGGCTTATAGCAAGGGTAAATCAGTACTCTGCTGGGGGTTAGGGGCCTGCATACATTGTGGACATTTAACTGTAGCACTATGTGTCTTAATGCCTGAGGCATTCTACAGGTATATGGACAATGATTAGATAGTGAGAGTGCTGGTAGTTGACAGAAGAGTGAGTTTTTAAGTGCTTCTGTGTTGGCACAGCAATTACATAAGGACATGCTTCTGTCAGGATAATTTTAGGACTGGACAGAGACTGATAGGCTGATTGTATCACTGCATGAATACTACCTAGTTATTGCAAGGGTGAATCAGAAGTCTGCTGGAAGTTACAGGCCTGCGTACATTACGCACATTTCACTGTTGCAAGGGTGAATCAGTGCTCTGCTGGGGGTTAGGGGCCTGCATACATTGTGCACATATAACTGTAGCACTGTGTGTCTTAATGCCTGAGGCATTCTACAGGTGTAGGGACACTGACTAGATAGTGAGAGTGATGGGAGTTGATAGAAGAGTGAGCGTTTAAGATCTTGTGTGTTGGCACAGACAGTAAATAAGGACATGGTTCTGTCAGGATGATTGCAGGACTGGATAGAGAGTGACAGTCTAATTAGGGCACTACTTGAATACTACCTGGCTTATAACAAGGGTGAATCTGTTGGGGGTTAGGGGCCTGCATACATTGTGCACATTTAACTGTATCACCATGTGTCTTAATGCCTGAGGCATTCTACAGGAGCATGGACAGTGACTAGATAGTGATAGTGTTTCTGTGTTCACACAGCGATTAGATAAGGACATGCTTCTGTCAGGATAATTGCAGGACTGGATAGAAACTGATAGGCTGATTGGGGCACTGCATACATACTGCTGAGATTATTGCAAGGGTGAATCACTAGTATGCTGGGGATCACAGGCCTGAATACATTGCACACATTTCACTGTACCACCATGTGTCTTAATGCCTGAGGCATTCAATAAGGTGTATGGACACTGACTAGATAGTGAGAGTGCTATGAGTAGACAGAAGAGTGAGTTTTTAAGTGCTTGTGTGATGGCACAGACAGTAAATAAGAAAATGGTTCTGTCAGGATGATTACAGGACTGGATAGAGAGTGACAGTCTAATTAGGTCACTACTTGAAAGAATCAGGACTCTGCTGGGGGTTAGGGGCCTGCATACATTGCACACATTTCACTGTAGCACTATGTGTCCTAATGCCTGAGACATTCTACAGGTGTATGGAGACTGACTAGATAGTGAGAGTGCTGGTAGTTGACAGGAGAGTGAGTTTTTAAGTGCTCGTGTGTTAGCACAGCGATTAGATAAGGACATGCTTCTGTCAGGATAATTGCAGGAGTGGACAGAGACTGAAGTCAGAAGTATGCTGGGGGTTACAGGCCAGCATACATTGCGCACATTTCACTGTAGCACTATGTGTCTTAATGCCTGAGGCATTTTACAGGTGTTTGGACAGTGACTAGATAGTGACAGTGCTGGTAGTTGACAGGAGAGTAAGTTTTCAAGTGCTTGTGTTTCAGCACAGAGAGTAGATACAGACATAGTGCTGTCAGGATGATAGGAGCAGTGGACAGGGACTTACAGTGTGATTGCTTATCTACATGGCTACTGTATGGATTTTTACAGGAGTGAATCACTAGTATGCTGGAGGTAAAGGTACCGCATAGATTGTGCACATTTACTTATATACTAACTACGAAATTAGGCATTATAGAACCACAAAATCCCTTGTCATACACTTATAAAATCACATTTTCACCACGTGTGCAATCCTCTAATGTATCAGATACCTCTCATTAATTCATACAAATATAAATATAATGTAAACAAATACCTGACTCATGACATACCAACTACTACATACCAGAAAGAATAAAATGTACTGACTTACTTTGCAGCTACATTTTCTCTTTTAAATCTACAAATATGCAACTTCATTAAACTGTACCTCTCAACAGACTTAATGAAGAAGAGTAATAAAGAACACTTTTTTAATAAGGATTTTTAAACTGCACAAACTGTACCAACTAATAACAGATTCATAATTATTAACAGCTTATATGATCATTTTACAAACAGCACAATTGTACCTCATTTTACCACACTATCTATATTAATGCAATATATTTCAACAATACCTTTTTACACAGAAGAAATAATCATGCCTAATAAACTACAGCTTATATAAATATTTTAGAAGATACACTTTCTCAGTACATATTTAACCAATTAATATTAAATAAGAGCCTTCATTCAACTATATCTTCCAACACACTTATATATATATATATATATATTCACTGAAAAAACCATAGGTTTCAGGGGTGTTATAGTTAGCTGGACTTTTCACTTGTACAAAACCATTGAAATTCCCCCGTTATAGTTAGTTCAGCTAACTATAACTCGCGCGCCCGCAATGCACTGCTGATGACGTCACATATTACATCACTCATGACATGGTCAGTGACATCACTCATGACATCACTGATGACATCTCAAATGACATCACTGATGACATCACTGATGACATCATCCAGTGAATGTGTGTTATTCTGAAAATTAAATATGTTTTATATATGTATATCTCAAGGTCGATGGAAGAATAAATGGGTATATAAGTGTCTAAATGGATGATTTGTTTTTGAAAAATTGATTGTGTAACTGACTGATTAAGTGTATCATAGTGAATACATGGCTTAGTGAGTAATGTTTAAATATGTAAATATCTGTATCAGTCTCTCACTTTGTGTATAAGTGGCTGCATGGGTTGGTGAGTAGCTACATGGGTGTCTATATAGGTTATTAGTTGGTTTTTTGAGTATCAGTCTGAGTGTCTGCATGGTTCGGTGGGGGTATTACGTAGTGCATAGGTGCATGAATGAGTGACTCACTGTTTGTATGTGTTGAACACAGTATGTGTGCAGGACTGTATGGGTGGATGAGTGTGTGTATGGGTGTGTTAGTGAGTGAATGACTGTCTCAATAGTGTCTTTATGAGTAACTACATATGTTTTAAACTAGTATATGTGACTATTGGTGTATATATGTGAGTATATGTGAGAGTGAGAGATTGAAAGAGTTCCTGTATGAATAAGTATGTGTTTCTATAAGTGATTGTTTAAAAGACTAAGTATGTGTAAGTTTCCGTAGAAGTAAGTGTGGTGGTGTGTGTATAACTGTATATGCAAGTAAATGTATGTTTGATTCTTTATTAGCATGAGTGACTATGTGTGTGAGTAACTATGGATGAGTGGCATTGTGTAACAGGATGTATAGGTGTATGAGTACATATGATGAGTGAGTACATGTATGAGTGACTGTATTGGACTGTTGGTGAATGAGTGGATGTGTATGTGGATCTTAGAATTACTGAAGAGGTTGTTGTAACTGGTATTGGTATGTCCATTGTTTTGAAAATTTTAGTCTCTATTTTTGAATGTGTGTATCAAAGGTTATATTAGGGTGAGAGGAGGTCTGCCACTCTATCACAAGGATGATGTCATCAGTGATGTCATCAGTGATGTCATTTGAGATGTCATCAGTGATGTCATGAGTGATGTCACTGACCATGTCATGAGTGATGTAATATGTGACGTCATCAGCAGTGCATTGCGGGCGCGCGAGTTATAGTTAGCTGAACTAACTATAACGGGGGAATTTCAATGGTTTTGTACAAGTGAAAAGTCCAGCTAACTATAACACCCCTGAAACCTATGGTTTTTTCAGTGAATTTCTGAGGTTTTTTAAATGCTAATGCCTAACTATAACGTGCCTGAAACCTATGGTTTTTTCTGTTAATTTCAAAGGTTTTTTAAATGCTAATTTCTAACTATGCCTACAGAGATAGGACATGTGAAGAAAGAAGAAAAAATGCACAGAAAGAAACAAAAGAAGTGCAGAAAGAAGCAACAGAAGTCCTCAAATACGAAGATAAGTGCAGGAAGAAGGATAATGTGCAGAAAGAACAAAAAGAAGAGCAGAAAGAAGCCTTGTTGCAAAATCATCCTGTACCCTCAACTTTTTCAGACGGATACTGGTGGTAACTGAGTCTGACTAACCAGTCCTAGAGCCAGTGCTATGTTAAAAGACACTTAGAATACAGTGAAAACACCTACATACACCAGGGAACATTATGCGTTGGGGTCCCCCTGTGATTAGCCTTACCTCCTCTATAAGCCCCTAGTATATAATAGGGCATGGGGATTAAAACTACCTCTTAAAACAGGCCACAGGGCGTTTTTGCACACGTTAACTCAGGCCCCGTCCCCTCCTTTCACCATTGTGTAAACACGCCCTGTGTCCGTTTTTAGTTGGGAGATTAAGTTCATTTGAGTCCTGAGGGTCCCTAGGGTCCAACTAGCCCACTAGGTACCTCCAGTAAGTGCCACAGAGCTGCGTTGCAGAGAGGTGTAAAAAGTGGCACGGCCTGGACCACCTCTCTGCAATGCAGCTCAGTGGCGCTTACTGGAAGCACTTGGTGGGCTAGTTAGCCCCCAGGGGCCCTCAGTATTGAAGGGAAATTATATCCCCAATTTAAAACGTGCCATGGTGCGTGTTTGCACACGTCACCTCAGGCCCAGTCCCCTCCCTTCACCACTGTGTAAACGCGCCCTGTGGCTGTTCTAAGTTGAGAGATTAAGTCCCCTTGAATCCTAAGGGTCCCTAGGGTCACACTAGACCACTAGGTACCTCCAGTAAGCGCCACAGAGCTGCGTTGCAGAGAGGTGTAAAAAGGGGCTTGGCCTCAGAACACCTGTCTGCAGCGCAGCTCCCTGGCGCATACTGGAGATGCCTGTTGGGGGCGCGTTTGCAGAGTGCTGCATGGAGGGGGCATGGCCTCCGGCACGATGCCAGTCTTTTATTTATTTTATTTTTTTAAGAAGGGGGGCTGTGTGGTTCCCCTTCTTATTCTAATTTATTGGCCCTGATGACCCCATCCCCCAGGGCCTGTCTCCTAATTATATTTTTTTGACCCCAATCCCCAGGGCCGGCCACTGTTTTTTATTATTTTTAAAAAATATATATTTATAGACACACCTAGGACATGCTGGACAAACCGTACGTACCTATCACCATGACGATTTGCGTGATATTCATTAAAAGGCGACTATGCATGCAATTAATCCACGTGGAATGTATTTACACCACTAGTGAAGCTCTGACATGTCTGATGCTCTACCGTGCCTAATCCCGGTAGACACCCTTGTCGTTTATTTATACAAACATGGGTAGCTATTGACGGGCACATTTAATACACATGCACACCAAGCCATTCAAAGGGGATTCGACAAAAATTCGACCAAAACTATGCAAGAAACCCCCCTCACAGTTAATAAAACACACATCCACTGCCGGATGTGTAATACTTTTTATTTTACTCTCTGGAAAGGGGACGAACATCACTTGCGAGTCACAGCACGCTCCTGACAGAGCCCAATGCTGTGTTACACCCACCATTGCCTGCCGAGTGCCACACACCTCTGTATTGTATTCCACTAGCTAGTGCATATGCTATGACACTCTCTAGCCCATGTGCACTGTAACACCACCCCGTGAAAATGTCATGCCACACTTGTCTTCGCACGGGTTATATTGCCCCATCTAACGTGCCTTCCTCGATGCCTATGTTATAACGCACAGTGCTATGCCATACATATTACAATTTGGGATCCATATCTTTGTCACAGTGCATATGCAACGTTACACTCCCCAGCACATATTTTATATTACAACTTTAGAGACTAGTTAGGTTACACAACACTGCCCTGTGCATATTACACTCCAAGGCGCATATCGCATAGCACACGCTAGTGCCTGTGCTATCTCGCGCTCTCCAATGAATCTGTCATTGCGCACAATGTATTGCATATTATATTTCACGCCTGGTTCATCTTATATCACACTTTTTGGTGCATAGTTTATACCATACACTATATCTAGTTTTCATTTTCAATCGTGCTCTCAGGACTATGTTCTATATAACACTGTGTTCACCTACCCTTTTCATGGGCATTACATTTTGCGATAGGGGGTGGAGGGTCAGGGGGTGTTTTTGCCAAGTGAGCCCGGAGTCACAGTCACTAACGTCTTCTTCTTCCTGAATAAAAGTGAGATTATGCTGCATACTTGTTCATATTTTAAGTAGTTTGCACAGACAAAATGTTTTAAAAACAATAAAGTTTCTAATACCCGCCTTCTCTGAACAGTTAGCTTGCTGCCCCATCCCCCTCCTCCCTATCCTCTGTTGTGTGAATCCATGGACTAGCCTCCTCCCTCCTGCCATGCATGGTCTGATGTGCTGCCACTGCCCTCAATTTAGTATGATGTACCAGTCCACTCCTCCTGCCCTCCATTGCCCAATTCTATGCCCCATCATTGACCTCCTGCTTAAACTCTGTGCTTAGCTTGCTGCCCCTATTCTCCTTCCCCCTGCCCTCCGATGTCTTTGTGCATGCCCCTGCTCCATCCTTTTTGCCCACCATGTCCCATGGACCTGCCACTCCTATCTACTCTGAGTGTTCTGTTGAGCTGCCACTCCCCTCCCACCTGCCTAGCATTGTCAGATGACTGTAACCTGTCCCTGCCACCTCCACCCTGCCTGTCCACATGCCATGCCTCTATCCTCTTCCTCCTGTCCTACATGGTCCATTGTACTGCCACACCCTTCTGCCCTCCCTGGTCTGTTGTGCTGCAACTGCTCCTCCTGCCTGCCCCGTGTGGTCTGTTGTGAGGCCCCTTCCCCTGAACTTTCTTGTCTGTGCACAGGTCCTGACCCTCCCTTCTATCCTCCATCGTCCTTTGTGCATGCCCCTGCACCCTCCTTCTTGCCCATCATAGCCATTGTGCTGCCACTAACCCTCCCACTTGCCATGCATGGTCTTCTGTGCTGCCATGGCCCCTCCCACCTTCCCTGTGTGGTCAGTTAGCTGCCCCTGACCCCCTCCCACCTTCCCTCCATGGTCTGTGTGTATGCCATCACAGTCTCACTGTTGCTCTTCATGTTGTGTCTTGCTTCTAGTGCCCATCCTGCCTGACCTCCATGGCCATCTTGCTGCTCCTGCCCTGCCCCCTTGCCCCCAGCCCTCTGTTTACATGTGCAGACCCCTACTCCCTCCCTCCTGGCTTGTCTGTTCCATTGTAATGCCCCTGATCCGTCCCTCCTGCCCTTTATGGTCTGTTATGCTGCAGCCTTCTCTCCTGTCTGTCCATTATGGTCAGCTAGCTACCATTGCCTCTTGCCCCTCTGTTCTCTGTTGTCCATGTGCATGGTCCTGTCCCCTCCCTCTTGCTTTCTATGGATTGTTGTGCTGCACTCCCGTCCTGCATGCCCTGTGTGGTGTATTGTGCTGCTGCAAACCCTGATGCCTGCCCTGCAGGGTCAGTTTGGTGCACCTCTCCATGTCTCTCCTGTCCTCTGTTATCCAAGTCCATGTCCCTATCCCATTTCCTTCCATGATCCAATGTACCATACTTGCGAACATTTTGAACTTGGTAAGAGGGAGATTTTGAAAAAAAACTGGGGTATTGATTTTCCCCTTTGAGTTACATTGAAAAAGAGGATATTGTAGACAGGAGACAGATCAAATAAAGCCCATTTGAGCTTAAAAACATTGGACGTTTCCTGGCTGAATCGGGTCTGTTGGCATGTATGGTTGTACTACCATTGCCTCTTCCTTCTGCCCACAATGGTCTATTACATTGCCACAGCCTTGAAGGAGGGTAGGTTTTGTATCACAGGGGGCCCCTGGCCCGTTCTGTCCACACCTGAAGTATGAGACCCTTGTCCTTGCCCTGCCAGCCGCATTTGTAGGCCGTATTAAATTGACCAGCGGGTCCTGTGTTGCTATATAATTATCCTGAGACATCCTTACCACTCAGCCAGCATAAAACCCCTGTGTAGGCCCTTCTGTTCAATATGTAGGCCTCTTTGTTAAATTGACCATAGCTCTGCAATTTTAGTGTATAGCAGTCTGAAGGCAGGTCTGCGAGGCCTTCTGCTCCAAACTAGTAGCCCCCACCCTACCCGAGTGCTCCGTGCTCGGTATCAAAGTTCAACATCCCCCTGAAGCTGTCGACATACAGTAGGCTGCATCCTGGACTGGTACTTGCTTCCTGGGCAGGTTTCCCGCTTTTAAGGAAGTGGCAACCGCAGAGCGTCAAGTTAGGAGAACTGAGGAGATTTTATACATGAATATATTGAATTCCTGTACAATACCCATTATTTTCTGCTTGCTCTATGGAACTTACGATAAGCGATTGGCCTGAGAGACTGACCTTTTCACCCAGTCCATTGTCAGCATTAAGTGGGTAAATGACGAAATGTCTGGTAAAATCTGCAGACGAAGCTTTTGGGTAGCATACGTAGGTAGATGTAGCGTGCAAAGGAGCCCACAAAATGATATAAAAAGGGAGCACCCACAGATATCGACGGACAACCTCGCCGTCTGTATGTAGGTAAACAGGCTGTGCAGGTTTTCCCCAAGAACTGGGAGCTCTTGTCTTCCTTTGCTTAAAATGTCTTGCTCGGCTTTGCTTGAAGTATCTTATTCTATTTTACCTATATGAAATGTCATGTTATGTTTAACCATTGTTCTCTTTACTTTTGCATTTAAAAGATGTTGTATTGTAATTGCAGGAATGCTTGCTCTAAGAGTAAATGTGAGTGTCCCTAGGTAAAATTTTCCTTGGTGTAACTTGTTTCTCATGATGCATTTATAGATGTGTTTTCTCTCTCTCTCTGTCAGTCCATTAATTGAGATACAGAGAATATCATGACAGCTGTATGATTATCTGGATTCTGTATTTTGTACTTTAGGTCTCTATTCTGCGGTTTCTTTGAAGTTGCATCTTCTCATTAAACTGCCATTGTATTCTGCCTCCAATTCCATGTCTCATATGTCTGTTTTCTTCATTTTTGGAGCAAGCGTTCCTAGGCACCCCGGCTCAAATTAAGGTGCCCCTTTTGTCCCTGACTCACTCTCCTGCTCAGTTCTGTGGTGGCTCCCGGGGCTCTGGGGACCGCCCCTAGCTTCCTTGACCCGTAATAGATCTTCCCTCCAACAGCCTCTCTTGCAAGTCCTGTATTGTTGGTTTGTTGCCCCTGCCCCCCTTTCCACTGCCCTCCATAGTCTGTTGTGCTTCCACGGCCCTTCCTGCCTGCTCAGTGTGGTTAAATTGTTGCCTTTGCACCCTCCTACCTGCCTTCAATTTTCAGAGTCCGTGCCCCTGGCCTCTGCCTCTCAACAGTATCCTAATGAACAACTAGATTGCTAACATTCTATATTTATTACAAAAGTGTGGAGCGCCTGACATCATCTTGATATAATCAAAACTGTAATACCTAGAGCATTCCTTTAGAAATTACATATATGAGAGGGTCTTATTGGCATCAAAATTATGGTTAGTGCTCTAAAAGACTAAAATAAGGACATATTTTCTGAGTTTTCAAATAGCGACAAAGCACTTTTAAATTATTTGTTATCTTTATGTTTTTTTATCTAGTTGACAACTTGATTAAATGTTGCACTTAGGGGAGAGGATGTGGTGTTACTTCCAGAACTGCAGACTTTGCAACTGGGGAACCAGGTTGAAGTTTCTGCTTCAGCTCGACATTCTGTGATTCTGGTCAAATCACTTAGTCTCCCCATGTCTACAACCAAAATGAATTTGTTCTTGTGTGATGTAACCAATGCTCATGTAAAGCACTCCAATACCTGACAAGTCTGCACTATATAACACTGCAAAAACACAAAATAATAAGTGTTTTGCACACTTCTGTCATTGGGCTATATTTGGGCTATATCTGGGTGATTTTGGGCTACATTTGGGCTCTTTTGTCTCCGGTGGCCATCTTGGGAGATTTATTTGTTATGAAGTTTCCTAATTTCCTCATGTACTGCAGTCTCCTCAGTCGGAAATGCTTTCAGTTTTTTACTTTGATTCCATCATGAAGGTATTCAGATATGTCACACATTTGCCATGAATTCTGAATGTTAGCACTCTAGTTGCTCATTAGATCACTGTAGTAAAACTACTGCTCACCATGGAAGTCTGCTCCTGGTATTAAAAGTGCATGTTTCAGTCTGCATGTCAGAATTTTTTAATGAAATAGAAGAGGATTTGAGAAGTCACTCAAAATGTGCCCTCATTTTCTTTCTTCAGCATTAATCATAATTTCTATGGCAAAATGAACCCCCTCATTGTGTTCCTTTTTAAATTAAATGTTTTAAGTGTTACCAGTTTATTCCAATCAAGATGGCTTCAGGTGTGCCATACTTTTGTCATAATGAAGACAGTAAGTGCTCTAGTTGTTTTTAAGAACATTCTTGGACATTCTGTCATTGGGCTATACTTGGGCTACATCTGGGTGATATTTGGGCTACATTTGGGCTCTTTTGTCTCTGGTGGCCATCTTGGGAGACTTATTTGTTATGAAGTTTCCTAATTTCCTCATTTACTGCAGTCTCCTCAGTAGGAAATACTTTCAGTTTTTTACTTTGATTCCATCAAGAAGGCATTCAAATGTGTCACACATTTGCCATAAAATCAGAATGTTAGCACTCTTTTTGCTCATTAGATCACTGTAGTAAAGCTACTGCTCACCAGGGAAAACTGCTGCTGGTATTGAAAGTGCATGTTTCAGTCTGCATGCCAGGATTTGAGAAGTCACTCAAAATGTGCCCTAATTTTTCTTTATGCAGCACTAATCATACTTTTTATGGAAAAATGAACCACCTCATTTTGTTTCTTTTTAAATTAAATGTTTTAAGAGTTACCACTTTAATCCAAGCAAGATGGCTTCAGGTGTGCCATACATTTATCATAAGTAGGACGGTTAGCGCTCTAGTAGTTCTTTGGAACACTCTGGAAAGCTGCAGTAGAACACAAAGGAATCAACTGACAGTCTCTGCCCTTGTTGGATGTACATGTTTTACTGAGAATGTCAGACTTCATTCTCACATGACTGAGAAAGATAATGTGAATTTACAGAAAATAAGCTCTCAGTTTAGCTTATAGATCACCTTCCAAACCTCTGTGGTAAAAGCATGAGAAAATATTTTTCTCTCAATCATGATATCCCAGCAGAAGGCTTTTTCACATGGTGAAATCACCTTAGAACATACCACAATTCCTAAAATGAGTATGGTACCATCAACAAATGATTTATAATGTAACTAAAGTCTTAAAATCTTCTATTAACTGCAATGCTTTTTAATGAGGTGCTATCATGTATATTGGTCCCAAGATGGCTGCCAACACTTCTTGGATGAAGTGCTGACAGCCAATCAGATCTCAGGATGAGATGTGTGGTTAGGCTCCGCCCACATATATATATTGATTTAAATGCTATTTTCTCAGGAACTACTGAACAGATTTACACCAGACCTACAAAAGGCACTTCCTTGACCTGAGGACTACCTCTCTGCCAAATTTCAAGTAACTCTGTTCAGCCGTTCGGGCTGTAGCTGTGTCTAAAGGTCCTATGGAAAAATGCATGGGAAAAACGCGTTTTGGGACCCCCCTTTTTTCTCAGCCCCCGCTTGACGAATCCCCCCGAGACTTTCAGGGTAGGAGCGGAGCGTAGCGCCCCACCTATTTTGAAAATTTCGCGAGGATTCATCGACCGGCGCCAAAGTTATTCCAAATAGAATGTTGCGGATTTCCTATGGAAACAGGGTCCTAACTATAACTATCTACTGGCGACCGCCAGTAGATAATATATATATATATATATATTACTGTACATGCTGTTTTTTAAACAAACTTCAAGTACAATAAAAATAATCCCAATATACATCTCTGCATTTAATAATATATTTCAAACAACACAGTTTCATAAAAATGTCAAATCTTTTTTAAATTAACCTCAAAAATATGTAAGTCACCTATTTAAAAAAATCTGTTGAATGCAAAATCTCACACACTCAGTCAGGATTTTCTTTTTCACACAGAGAATGTAAATCAACAGACTCTGTAAGGTTGAACGAGTATTGGCAAACTTTCCCTCAATTTTTCAACACATATAGACATAAGCAACAAATGGTATTGCTTCCCAGCGTTTTTCAAATTGAAAAAAGATTTTCCATTGGTCACAGAGACTAATACTTTTCGACTGACATCTTCAACCCTTGTACTTAATGTCAGGTTCCATAGCAACAGGTCATGCAACATTCAACTTAGCTGCCAAGTCACCAGTTCACCACACAATAAAATCGATCTAAAATGGTGGACAAGATGCTGTTTTTAAGAAAGTAGAGATTTGATTAGCTGTTTAAGAACACTCTATATTCAAATATAGGGTGCATTTTACTTTGTTTACAAAGCATGTTTCTTATTGGTTATTAACATATGCTGGAAAGGTACAGCATAAAGGATAAGGTCAAGCATTGCAAACTGCCTTTGTGTACTCTAACATATGCCAAAGATAGAAATGGAACAGGTCCAATCAATTTTGTCCACAGATTGAGAAAGCAAGGCAAAATGTCAATAAAGCTGTTTCTGCTTATCTCAGAGACCATAGTATGGGGTCCCTATACAACAACAATCTGCATTTTAATATTGATGGCATATACAGAAGAGATGGTGTATATTTCACAGATGAAGGAAACAGAGTCTTTGTCAACAACTTAAGACTCTGCAATGGCTTACACGTAGCTACAAAAATCTCCCAATAAACAACAGGGCTCTTTTTAGAGTCACCCAATATCCTAACATATAACCTAGTTTTTATTTGAATTTTTTTTTATATTTTTCCTTGGAGTCCCGCACCCAGCGTGAATTGGAGTCGCGTACCCCTCGTGTGCACACTAGGGGCCACGCTGAGTGCCGCACTAGGTACGCGACTCCGTATTTTCCCGTTAAAAAAACCATGGCTCTTACCATTAATTTCTATTCGCCCCGGGGACCCCATCCCCGGGGCCCATATAACACATTGGTGACCATGGGGGGAGACCCAATGCCCCCACTGTCATGCCGGCTCCCCGCGTCCTTCGGAAGACGGCATAGCTTTTCGCGCTAGGAGTCGCGTACCCCTCACGTGCACACTAGGGGCCGCACTGAGCACCGCGCTAGGTACGCGACTCCGTATTTTCCAGTAAAAAAACATGGCTCTTACCATTAATTTCTATTCACCCCCGGGGACTCCATCCCCCGGGGCTCACTTAACACGTTGGGGACCATGGGGGGAGCCCCAATGCCCCCACGGTCCCACCGGCTCCCTGCGACCTTCGGGAGCCTGCATAGCTTTTCGCGCTAGGAGTCGCGTACCCCTCGCGTGCACACTAAGGGCCGCGCTGAGCGCCACGCTAGGTACGCAACTCCGTATTTTCCCATGAAAAAAACATGGCTCTTACCATTAATTTCTATTCACCCCGGGGACCCTATCCCCCGTGGCCCATATAACACGTTGGGGACCGTGGGGGGAGCCCCAATGCCCCCACGGTCCCGTCGGCTCCCCGCATCTTACGGGAGCCAGCATTGCTTTTCCACATGGGGAGCTGCTAACATGCAGCTCCCCATGTCGAAAAGCATTCTGCTTTGCTTCATTGAAGCGAGAGCAGGTTTCCCTGCTCTCGCTTCAATGAGGCACCCCGGGACACTGCAGGAGCCAGCCCTGGGGGGTGGCGGTCCCCAGGGCCACCACAGGCTCCAGGAGGGGGCCACACGGCCCCCTTCAAAAATCTGTTGAAAGCCCTGGGGAGGTGGTGGTTCCCGGGGCTTGGGGGTTCTTAAAGGACCCCCATATTTACATTTTAGTGCCCCGGGGAGGTGGTGGTCCCTGGGGCGTGTGGGGGGGCTCAAGCCCCCCACACATTTTTTTTTTACCAAAAAAGAAGCCCCGGGGATGGTAGTCCCTGGGGCTGCGGGGGTCCCCCTGTGCCTAATTAATAACAAAGCGCTTGAGTTCGCGCTTCGCTTTTTTCATTTTCACAGCTGGATCCGCGCACCCAGTGCGTATTAGGACGATTTTTCACAAAAAAATAATCTTTTTTTTGCCCTGGGGGTGCTTGTGGGACCCCCTAAGCACACCTAGGGCGTCTGGGTGGTTTTAACTCCACACATTTTTTTTTTACCAAAAAAGAAGCCCCGGGGATGGTAGTCCCTGGGGCTGCGGGGGTCCCCCTGTGCCTAATTAATAACAAAGCGCTTGAGTTCGCGCTTCGCTTTTTTCATTTTCACAGCTGGATCCGCGCACCCAGTGCGTATTCGGACGATTTTTCACAAAAAAATAATCTTTTTTTTGCCCTGGGGGTGCTTGTGGGACCCCCTAAGCACACCTAGGGCGTCTGGGTGTTTTTAACCTGCCCCCTTTTCCTGATTTCCACATTTGTTTTTCAGTTTTCTTCTGCCTCTGTTCTACCGAGGCACAAAATGGCTGCCAACACTTCCTGGTTTGGAGTGTTGACAGCCAATTAATATGAAGCTCGTGATCGGGAGGGTGCGCGCAGGGTGCACGCAGGGTGCGCGGATCCTCTGTGCCTCTATATTTATTTCTTAATGTCTCAAAAACTACTGAACGGATTTTGCTATAACAGTGTCTAAAGTTTCCTATGGGAAAATTATTTTTTCACCACTATTTTTTTAATTTCTCAGGAACTACTGAACGGATTTACACCATTTAAAAAAAAGGGCGCTTTCTGTAGGAAGGGCTACCTTTTTGCAAAATCTGGTGTAATTCCATTCAGCATTTCGGGCTGTAGTCGTGTCTAAAATTTCCCATGGGAAATAACATGGGGAAAACGCATTTTGGGACCCCCCTTTTTTCTCAGCCCCCGCTTGACGAATCACCCCCCCAAACTTTCAGGATAGGAGCTGACTGGAACGGGCCATTAGTTTTGAAAAAGTTGCGAAGATTCATCAAATGGCGCCAAAGTTATTGGCAATTGAATATTACGATTTTCCTATGGATAATAGGTCCTAACTATAACTACCTACTGGCGACCGCCAGTAGGTAATATATATATATCTCTATGTAGAGATATATATATATAAATATATATATAGCTACCTATATATATAGATATATCTATGTGTAGGAATGTGCTGCTGCACTCCCACAGTGTTGCCTCTCTAAGGCTCTATTTGAGCCTTTGAAAGGCACCGCTGTGGGACCGCCTGAGCACCACTGCCCACGAGGATTAAACTCGTAATCTGGCGTGCAGGTCTGACTACTAGTTTGGTGGTCTTCCTGCGGGGCGCTGGCATGGTGCCCCACAGGGAGACCACCAAACTTGTAAATAGGCCCTAAATTTGTTCAGCAAAATAGAATGTGATAAAGTGTCGAACAAAAGTGGACAGTTGTTGATTGGCCAATTTCTCCAGAATGTTTGCAGGAGCTGGGAAGAGAGATATCAGCCTATGATTGCTCAACGCACTTGAGTGGGCGTTAGGCTTTTTTAACAAAGGCAGAAGAGATGCCTGTTTCCGACAAGAGTGAAAAATTCCAGACATTAGTAAGACATTTCAAATTTGAGTGGGGGATTAAAATGTTGACGACAGACATCATCCGGAGAGCCAGACTTGCATTTTAATATCTTGATCAAGGAGCATTCTTCAGAGATAGGGGAAAATTTATAGAACACTGACTTGTGACAGGAAGAAACACAAGGAATGCTTTCCATCTTCCCCACATCAACTGAACTATTGACTAAGCCTCCAACAGAGCCTAAAAAAAGGAAGAGCGTACATTTTGAATCTTCTCAATAAAATAACTGACATCTTTCACAGATTTTGGCTGAGGGGGTGAGGGCAGTTTTTCTCCTTCAGGAGACACAAAAGCATTCACTATATTAAACACTCCCTTAGGTGAATTATCCACTGACTTGATGTGGGGTGCAAAATATTATTTCATAGCAATATGAGTTTTTTTGCAGAAGCTCCTAAGCACCGCTTTTTAGACAGTATGAGCATTGGAGTCACACGATTACCTCCAATTGTGTTTTTTGTGCAGACTTATCTCTGTTCTTAGGAGTTGGGAAAACCAGGGTGTGGACAGCCTCAATCTTTTAGTCACATACTTTTTTTAAGGGGGAAGGTGGTCTAATGAGTTTTAACCCCAATTATCAAGCAGCAAGATTTGAGATTCAACTTTTCCTTGAGAAGTCAGAATACAGGAGCTGAAGGACTGAGCCAGAGATTACTCCAAAAGATTCTGCCACTTCCTTTTTGTCTCCTGGGCAGGGGGTACTGCTAGTCTGTATGAAGGGACCAAGAAACACAAATTGCTATTTGTTGTTTGTCATATTTTCAATATGTTACCTTCAAACTTGTTTGTCATTTTTTTCAATGATATTTGTTAATCTTTAAGTGGAGTACTTATAATAAATTATTCTTTAAACCTACCGAAAGAAACATGAGTATGCACATCGATTTGATTTCATGATGTGTTGATTAAACATCTATGGTTCAGTCTATGGCTAATGACAGTACTGTTTCTTTCTGATTTCTTTCTAGCATAAGCATAAGCCTGTACAATTTTAGAGTCTGGGAAACATGTCCTTATGAGGCTGCCAAAATGATCTGGAGGGGCGAAGGACATCTTGTGCTCAGCCAAAACTCCTGTGAATTTATATTTCTGCCTCTCTGGCAAGAGAGGTCTTCACTTGAATATGTGTCAGGTAGCCTGATATAGGCCTTAATTTTTAACTTTGAGCCCTGAAGGATGTATGTACTTTACCAGTAATATGGTAATTCAGATCAAACTCCCCTTGCTGCCCTCAGGAGACAATCTTCTCGCAAGTCAAGTAGTGGAAGACATGTGGATCACAAAGGAGCAGGGACACAGAAATGCCAGCAATTCGATTGCCCCTTGTACAGCCACTAGTGCATACAGTGGATGTACAAGCACCTACTGATCACTCTTAATGCAGTCTGCAATAGTACAAGACAAAAACTCTATGCATCATGACATTTACTGGGGGCTGGACCATACACTGCATCCCGCATACAATGTAGAAGTCGAGTTCATCATAGTGTATTTAAGCACTCCCACATTTGCCAGAAAAGTGAACTGTTCACAGGGAGAAAGTGAAGTGACTGGGAACTCACAATGTGGTCAGATGTCGGACCAATTGTTAAAATGTTTGTCTCCTGAATCTCAACGCACATAATAGAAAACATGCCACATCTCTCCCTATTCTGCATGGGAAACAAACATCTGTGAAAACAGTTGCTGTTGTAAATTCACTTGAAAAATATATAACTCAACTCAACTGATGACACAAAATCTAGGTGGTAGGATAGTGATAGCAAAAAGAATAGCAGATAATGAAGTGAAAATATTTGTTACCAAGTTTTAAAGAAAATACCCTGATTTAATTCCCTCTGTATTGCTCTGCTTGCATCAAGGACAGGTCAAATTTACTTTGATAGTACAGATCGTCTTGCTAAGTTTCCTTTGGAAAGCACCAGCCTTTCCCTCTTTAGAACACATAGCTGAAGTGCAGAGCTCACTGACATCAGAATCAAACTCTATGCTGGGAAAAAGGTGACAGGAAGGAAACTAAAATATGTCCAACATTCTGCATGCATGATCAACATGGATAAAACATGATTTAGCTAATCTGCAATGGTTACAGTAAAGCTGCAGTCCAGCAGGTGTTGCTTACTAACTGTTAACTCCTGGTACTTCTTCTTGTCAGTCTCATGTGTCCCTGAGCTCCCTCTATTTTTTGGGGGTCAGAACACTGTTTTCCATTGTTTACAGCTATCTGGCACTGAAAATGTCCCCCAATTTCTTAGAAGTGAGACTTGTGTACTGTTCACACAAATATCAGGAGTTGAGCGTTTATGCTTTGCACACTGCCATACTCCCAAAATTAGAAACTCTCAGCCCATCTGGGAAGGCTTTGACTCGGCTCCATTATGCAGTCTGCAGTGACTTGTCCTGTTCAGTGTAATCCTAAAAAGTGTCCTGGGGTCACCGGAGCTTCAAGGTGGTAGACGAATATCTAAAAAAAAACATATTTTAGTTTACTTGTCCAGGAAGTATTTTGGTTTTAAACATACCTATAGGATACATTTCCGTACTCAATGTAGCATAAGTAAGAATGCACTACCTTCAATGCATTTCAACATTTCAACGCAATGTCAGCACATGGATTTCAAATGCAAGATCATAGGAGACATGGAGGAAAATGAAAATACAACGGGATTTAGAAAGAATTTGTAGAGGTTGAAGTCTGAACCATATAGCTAAGCCTGTGCGTAGTCCACAGCCCCTGTTTCTCCATGATTCAGATCCAGCTGTGCCACGGCTGGGCAACATTGCACAAAGGCAAAGAGTGAAAGAGACCAGTTAGTATGACACACCTAAAAAAATAACACCACATTCTAGTGATTCAGCTAGCCAGTATCCCTGTTACTTTGCACATTAAGGGGCATTTTATCAAGAAACGGCGTTCAAATTATTGCCGCTTTAGCAGCAGAAAACTGCCGCTAAAGCGGCGATAATGGGCTTGATAATATGCCCTTGAGAATTCCCATAGAAGCCCATGTTCTGGTGTCAACCTGGGCTTCTATTGGAATTCTCTGGGGCATATTATCAAGCCCATTATCGCCGCTTTAGCGGCAGTTTTCTGCCGCTAAAGTGGCGATAATTGTAACACCGTGCTTGATGATATGCCCCAAAGTGCTTGAGACCCTGCAGGATTCCTGTGTTATTTAAGTGCC
This sequence comes from Triturus cristatus, assembly GCF_964204655.1. Classification (NCBI taxonomy): domain Eukaryota; kingdom Metazoa; phylum Chordata; class Amphibia; order Caudata; family Salamandridae; genus Triturus; species Triturus cristatus. The sequence continues at coordinate 420,401,854 of NC_140583.1, read as the reverse complement.
GGGCGTTGTGAAGGCAGGCACAGCACACCACCATGAGTTATACCTCCACCTGGTACTTCTTTGGTTTAGCCAACAGCACATTTTATTCTGAGGCTTGAAGATTTGCTCAGCATGTAGAAACAAGCAATGTTACACGTATATAAAAGCAGCCCAGCTCCTGGGTGGCAGCCAGGTACACGTCTATACAGAAAACACGTGTATAAAACATTTTTTGTTCCAGCACAAAAGCAGATAGTGAAGAAGATAACAAGGACAAGTTATAGGCTACATTGGCACCATGCTTATAACATTGACAACAGCCTCAGGACACAGTCACCTGAAAACAATGGCTGTTTAGATCGACTTGCTTGCAGGTCAAATAATTTAGTGGCAGAGACAGCATCAATGACAATATATCTAGATGACAGTTCATTGTGTCACTGGTTGTAGCAGGTTAAACAGAGCCTAGGACAGTGAAGCTATAACATATGAACAGTGCAGAGTTTATGATCCTCATGATGTCACCTGGTAAGACTGCAGCAGATTAGAGAGCACAGCCGCAGCAACACAATTATGTTAGTGTTACTTGGGCATCAGCGTGGCTTGACACCTGATTTTTTCATTTTAGCTGCCTCAAATAAAAAATTCAGATTTTTTCTAATCTTACATTCAAGGGCCAGCTTATTTTCCTTCCTCAATCACAAACGAATACATAGCAAGGGCGCTTGCTCGCCAACTGTGGCAACCCTAGAATAAGCCTGTGATTGTCTTTGATGGAGTAACAAACTCATACTTTTTGAGTGGTAATGTAAGGGTGTGTTACCAGCCAAGTTCTGGCGTTCGTTCTTTTGCACTTTTGGACACCTATTAAACAAGGTTACACTACTTAAGTCTGATTGCACATTACTAAAATATTTATTTTGAAAGCACTTCTTATTTTATATTAAACAGTCTATGCAAACTTTGGGGCAGCCTATCTTATACTGTCTGCATTGCTTTAAGTTCAGATTGGGACTCCATACAACTATAAATTACACAAGTTACTATTCCCCTTGAACCAACTAGGATTCAAATACCTTTCTCTCTAGTTACACACACTGACATTTGCAGGGATTGCATTAACCAATGATGCTTCAGAGTGCAAGTTGTCGCCAACCTGTCACATAAATCACCAAAGTCAGGTGTGCCCTGCAGATTCTCAAACTCCAGTAGAGCAGTGAAGAAGTAACCCACTAGCTCCTTCAGAAACGAATGTGCCTATGTATGATGACAAGTTCTGTTTCTTGCTTTTTTTACCCAGTAGTACTTTGCATGGTGGGATTTGGATGCCCATACAGTATAATAAGAAAAGAGAAAACTACATATCCCAGCAGGCAAAGTGTTCAAGTTGAAAAAGTTGGGACTCACAGAAAGTGTTGCAGATGACATGAAGCAACAAGCATTGGCATAGCCAATAGGTCTCGCCTTTGGGACCTTATAAGTGTTTACCCATGCAACAGTTGATGTTGTTCCACCAAGAATATTGTGCTGTATAACTAAATACTTATAAGGTCCCAAAAGCGAGACCTATTGGCTATGCCAATGCTTGTTCCTCAAAGGTGCCCTAGCTCCTCAATATTTTGTAGGATTTCCTCTGGTTCAGTGGATCCCCAGCAAATCACAAGCCTCACCATACACCTAACACCACTTCTAGCTCTCCGTTCTTTTCAGCTTACCAGTTACAAGCACACTGACGATACCCAGATCATCTCAACACCCAGAAAAACCCTCACCCTTGGCAACGCGGCCTGGGTGAACGCCTCATGGTGGCAGACAACAGGAAACGACAGAACTGTCTCAAAATTAAACCTTCCAAAACAGAGATCCTCACTTGTGGGCCATGGACCTCAGAGGTTTAACCTTTGAGGTATCTTGTGCTATAAAAAAAACTGCGAAATATACAGATTTGAACACCAAGGCATAGTTGGGTTGAACTTTATTTTAGATTTACCCTGCTTTCACAAAGCAACCATAAATCCGCCTGAACCTCTTAACCTCCACAAGCAGGGTGCAAGCCCAAGGTGGACCGGACAAGATACAAACACAGGGTCTACATGCCGAATATCAGGGGAGTATGTAGTACCTTATATAAGTGCATAAAGTACATTTCCATGCAAAATGTTCTCATGTATTGTAAGGGCAAAAACAAGTTGGATTGTAGAACAGAAATATTTTTATATTCTTCTTTATAGCTTAGAAGTATTTGTAGCATTGTTATGGTTCTGCCTACACAGGTTTCACCCATCCACATGTTACACCGAGGGCTTTCAAGGCAAGTCAATGACATCTTCTGCAGTTAAATTTATAAAAGGTCCTGTTGTTTTATGTAATGTGTTGATATAGCGATGCCCGGTTTGTAAAACTATATTATCTGATTCTAGAATCAAGAGGGAAAGTGATCAAGCAGTCAGCACAAGCAAATGTGCTCAATGAGTGCCTGTAAGAGCAATGTCGGAGGAATACAGTATGCTGACTAAGACAGCAAGGCAATCTTTCTCACGAGTCAGGGCCTAGATGTTGCATGTCCTTAGAGCACATTCAGCAACGCACTAAGCTATCCTGCGTGCGAGCTCTGAACGTGGCTAAGTGCCAATGGACAGAAGTACAGCAGCACTGTCTATCTCTAAATCCAAGGTCCAGCTCCCACTCTTAGAACATCCTGCTCCATCGTGGGAACTGAGAACCCGCCTGTGGCGCCGCAATGCGAGGGACCGTTCTCTTCAGGAATGAATATCTCTCACAGTTCCAAAACTACAGCAAACGCTGTGCTTCAAAACCAGGAGGGAAGAAAAGCAGACTACTAAAGAAGATTAATCATGGTCACCTGTGCACCAAACACCTTTTCTAAGAGACCACACCACAGGACAGAGCAACAGCTGTGGGAACAGATTTTCCACTGGGAGATGCCGACCTTTCAGTCAGCAGCTTCAATACTCCACTCAAAAGCTCATGATCATCTCAAGCTGAAAAAGACACACCATTGATGGATGGAATGCAGAACAAATCAAAACATTCACCCCCAGAGATCTGGGTGAAATCCATAATTTCTTTGCTCACCATGACACCCCAGTTTAGACCTGGCCATATGCAAATCAGTCTTGACCCTGTGCCTCATGGGAACAGTCCAGCCCGAACTGCCAAGCCAGGTCCTCCCTGGACTGGAAACAAGCACCCTAGGACCGGTTTCGGGGTTTCACCCCTCTTCAGCCAGGATAGCTTGATTCCAGTGGCACAGTGGGCCCAGGACCCAAGTCTGGGCATACCTGGCGCACTTAGGGCGAGAAAGCAAAAGACACACAATTGATGGACTGAATGCAGAACAAATCAAAACATTCACCCGCAGTCAAGAGATCTGAGTTAAATCCATAATTTTTTTGCTCAACATGCCACCCCAGTTTAGACCTGGCCATATGCAAATCAGTCTTGACCCTGTGCCTCATGGGAACAGACCAGCCCGAACTGCCAAGCCAGGTCCTCCCTGGACCGGAAAAAAACATCCTAGGACCGGTTTCGGGTTTCACCCCTCTTCAGCCAAGATAGCTTGATTCCAGTGGCACAGTGAGCCCAGGACCCCCTCTTCAGCCAGGATAGCTTGATTCCAGTGGCACAGTGAGCCCAGGACCCACGTCTGGGCATACCTGGCGCACTTAGGGCGAGAAAGCAAAAGACACACAATTGATGGACGGAATGCTGAACAAATCAAAACATTCACCTGCAGTCAAGAGATCTGGGTTAAATCCATCATTTTTTTGCTCACCATGCCACCCCAGTTTAGACCTGGCCATATGCAAATCAGTCTTGACCCTGTGATTTATAGTTCTGAGGCCCAGGGATCCCAGGTCCTGGAGAGTATTGCTCAATTTGGTGAAATCGTTGTTGTATTCTCGGGGGAAGAGACTCAAGGCATTGGACCTCTATGGCCTTAAAAATTCATAAATCCTTATAGTAGTGAGTCAGTTTCCCTCTCTCTGTAATAAGAAATATCCAACGACTTGGTAAATCCAGAGTATTATTTATTCATGACGAAAGTGAACAGCCAACACGTGTTTCGCCCCTTTGGCATGGTTTTGGCCAGGGCTTTCTCAAGGCTGTGCGTGAGGAAAGGAAAAAGAATAAGAAAAATGAATCCTAAGAATAAGGAGTTTTGTTGAAAAAGAGAATTTTTTTTTTTTTTTTTAAAAACACCCTGTGAAGATTTCAAAAAATAAGATTAAATATGTGATGTATAGGAACCCAAATCCATAGGTAAGTGCCGAAGTGACGCATTCCTTTCAAATTATTGTGGGCAAGTTAGTATTGTTTGGTTCTCCTCATCGATTAGAGGGTATTGGTCTTGGTAGTAGTAAGTACGTTGGGTTAGTTGCATACAATTCTGATAGAAAGTCACACATGGAGTAAAGTGGCAACATATGCAGGGAGAGAATTTGGTGTTACTACACCAGAGATGATTAGTAGAAGTTGGTGAAGTATGGGGTCAGTTGTAAGGTGCGAGATTAGGATGGGTAGATAAGATCAAGTTTATACCTTAGTATTTGGCTCAGAACAGTTTTCCGTATACTTCATCTCATTTTTTCCAAGGTTACTGTACAATACAGGTAAACCAGCCTCTGCACAAAGCAATATATATATATGTGATAGCAGAATAAAAGAAAGGAAACATAGTAGAAAAAGAGGAAAGGGAAAAATTGTGAAAAAACCAATCAGTACAAGAACCGCCAGGCGTTTGGTGGTCAGGTATTAAGCTATGCATAGGAATTTTAATGATCGTAATTGCGTTACTAGTCACTTCTCTTAAAGTTATTCCAATGGTTCAATCCAGAGAGTCTAAAAACAAACAATTTGGGAGATGTGGATTTTGGTATTTAATCTCCAGTCGTGGAGAGTAAACGATCTCATTTAGATAACACGGGGTAAGCCCATGGAGAAGGTTACGAAGCATGCAGGAGACCCAGGCTTTAGTTGTGCTGTTTTAGAGATCGTCTCCGTAAAGCTAGTTACTTACTGTCAGGCTTAAGAATCGGGATCTAGAAGGGGTTCCCGTCACGAATGTTCTTCGGCGCGATGTATTCGCGTTGTGGTCCGCGGCCATCTTAAAGGAATTAGTGCGGCCGATCACGTGTCTATTGCGTTAAAGAAAATTATTTCAGCGCCATCTTGTAATGCGGTCGTATTTGAAAGAAAAATTCTATGACTGAAGCGCGAATTGTGTATTAAAGTCAAAAAGATAAAGACTACAACTGTTTTATTACACTATTTGTTTCTCATCGTCCTAGCTTCGCTTTTAGATTTGCGCGACCGGTCTGAGAAGGATTGCTTGATTGATCAGCACCATCTTATAGTGTGGTAGTAAGAGATAAAGACTACAACTGTTTGATTTCACTTATTTGTTTCTCATCGTCCTAGTTTCGTTTTTAGAATTTGCGCGACCGGCTGAGGAGGATTACTTAATTGGTCATGATACTTTCTGTTTGTAGATCCCCGCACCATCTTAGTATGGGGATGAGGCGGCCGACTAAAGGGGCTTGCGTTATTGGTCATGTATCATGATACTGCTAGTTTTTAAAGCCACCGGCGCCATCTTAGTATGAAGATGGAGCGATCTAAAATTAGGCGAATTGTTGGTATGCGGTCTATAAATCATGGGGACGATTATTACGTGTGCAGAGGGTTTTTGGTCCTTGTAAGTTATTGGATGTGTATCCCTGTTAGATTGTGATTATATAATTTATTTCATTTATTTACATGTTCTTGAGTGGGAAGGAGCTTGTAGACAATTATAGAGCTGATTGCTCACTTTGATTGCGGGATTGAGTGTAGGGCCAGTCAAAAGAAATTAAAGTAATTATAGCTTTCAGTTCGTAGAGAAAGAGAAAAGAAAAAAGGGAATGTTTGTCTGAAGTTGGACAGAGCTACGTACATACACATGTATATCATAGACATTATATCATAAGCAGTACATCATCCAATTTTGACTTCACAGTAGCACTATAATGTGGCAAGGTTAGATGGTAGTTCCCTTAGACATTTGAAGTTTGTCTTTCATTTGGTGCCCAGACATGTAGATTGGAGTATCTTACAGCCAATGGTGCCACTCTTGATCGTTATTGAGACCAGACTCTACGGTCCCATAACGGATTATATAGGCACTTTCCTTCTGTCTCAAGCGCTGTTCCAGGTTGCCACCTCTGTCATGTTGTTTGATTTTTTCTAGACCACAGAAAACGAAGTTCCGATTATGTTCGTGGTACATGGAAACAGTCCAGCCCGAACTGCCAAGCCAGGTCCTCCCTGGACCTGAAACAAGCATCCTAGCACCGGTTTCGGGGTTTCCCCCCTCTTCAGCCAGGATAGCTTGATTCCAGTGGCACAGTGAGCCCAGGACCCCCTCTTCAGCCAGGATAGCTTGATTCCAGTGGCACAGTGAGCCCAGGACCCACGTCTGGGCATACCTGGCGCACTTAGGGCGAGAAAGCAAAAGACACACAATTGATGGACGGAATGCTGAACAAATCAAAACATTCACCCCCAGTCAAGAGAGGAGGGGGCCGGCACGATTCCCTTGCGTGAGCGAGCGACAAGGCGCGATAATTGATACCATATTGCGCTGCCGCTCGCTCCCGCAAGTAAATCACCAGACGTGCACGCGTTGCCATTGCAAGCAATGCAACGCGTGCACGTTTTTGCCCCCAAAGCTGTTCCGATGGCTAAAGGTCTCTCCTAGGCACCTCAATAACAACAAGCTCCAGGTCTGGACTGGCCTCAGATCAAGTGGGATAGCTTTTAACATGCTGCACCAGTATTTCACTGCCCACGACAATAACAACCTAGGCCTGGAGGGGGCAGCATACCAAACTGGAAAAATGCTACAGCTCCTATAGGTCAGTAGTGTACCCTGACTTAACACTTACTTTGACTGCTCCGCTACAATGTCACAATAATGCTGCTGTTGCCATTGCAATGGCTCTGCGTCTCGACTCTGGGGCTCAATGCCTTTAATTCTACAGAGAATCAACCACCATGGAGGTGTCCTCTGGCAGAACTGAGTTGCTTCCGTCTGACAGTCACAGCAGTCTGGTCAATGCCTTTTAAATACTTGTGTGCTGCTTGTTTGCCGCTGCCAGGACTAGACTCACTGTGTCCTCCCTCAACACGTGATCAGAGGTCAGGTGACTTAGTTGTTGACTTCTTTCAGCAACCAGATCCAGAGGGCCCAACCCAATAATGCCCAGGCGGGAGCTGCCAGGACTCAACCAACAGCCAAAGAAAACAACTTCCTGCCAACAGAACCGCCTCCACTTCACAGAGGGGTCGATAGTATGCAAAACTGCAAAGCTGCCTCCTCAATAGCGTTTGTGCCAATCAGACTGTTTACTCCTGTGTAGTCATGGAGGGATGCTGGAAAACAACAAAAGGCAAGATGCCGCCTGGACCCACCGAAGACAAACGGTGCCATCTGGACCTCAGACTGTGTTTATTTATGTTGCAGATTTGTTGTTAACCCCAGTGACCACTCTACTTGGACAGAACATGTGGCCTACCCATAGTTAAGAGCCAGGCTTATCTTGGTTGAGACCCTGATCCCCGCCTTTACCTGGCTGTTAGTCTAAACAACACACAAACCAGTGGTATTCTGTAATGTAGTTATGTGAGGCAATCTTTGTCAGAGGCAGACTGTGGGCAGCACCAGCAGTGGAGGCACTGCCAGAGAAAGCCAATTTTAGTGATTTGGCTCTGTAAATCCAGCCTTGTTGAGCAGACCTCGTTGGGTGGTCCCAGGGGTGCTTTAATGCGTGATAAATGTATTTTATTGGCTGATTAAGACACTAGCACTAAATTGCATTACGTTAATACCTTCTACATGGGAATTGGGACGGTTGTACCACCAGTTTCCTGGGAGGGACCCGGCTACATTTCCAAAGCCTATTGTCCTACCCTACAGGTGACTCAATGAATGATAGCCCTCTAAATCCTGACTCATTTTCATGCTTAAATTTAAACTGTGAATAGGTGATAATGAGCAGCTTCTTAGGGGAAAAAGAATACTATATGTGTGATATTGCCAGCTTGAGATGTACTCAGGAATTTTAACCGGAAAATATTCTGTGATTGACAGGGCCAAGAAACTATCAGGCCATTCTCCCATTATAGTTCTGTCCTGAATTTTAATCTCTGCTTATTATTTTTTCTGAAAATCTTATAAATCAAGGAAACAGTTGCATCCACAATGCATTAACATTGCAGCCTTAAAAATAAATTGGAAAATGATGCTGCTGCATAATTTATGCCTGTACTAAGTGGCCTTCTAAATTGCATTGGGGGTACAGTTCAAAAAATACCTAGATCACGTCACTGACTGATTTCTGAGAATTAGAGAGACGTTCTGTTTCTGAACCCAATGGACTCACTTCTCTTTTGCAGAGGAGCCAAGAGTGTAAAAATGCACTTAAAGACAGCAGCAAAGTTATGAGCGAGTAAAGAACTATGCTTTGCAGCCACGTCAGCTACTGATGTCACTTGCAATAGGTAGTATATGGAGACCCACTAAATGTCGTAAGAGTTCTTATAAAATTCAACGTGGAGGTTTTCATCACAAAAGCTGACTAAACGGGTGTTCATATATGCCTTTTGTGAATTTGGGTACTCAAGAAATGTCTTTAAGGATAAGGCTTTAAGGCTTTCATTGCAAAAAATATTGGTGTGCAAGCCAATGCAAAATTAGGTCGAGCCTACAGCGCTTGCACTGCAGGATGATCTGTTGTACTACTTTGGGGCTGATCCTCCCATCACTTTGGATTGACTTTCCTCTGAGTCATTTAAGATTCATAGCCTCCAAATGGCTAACAGTTGGTGCATGTGCTGGAGCAGGGTTTTCTATTTAAACCCAAACATCAGCTTATATTTTTATATGTCATAATTAAAATTACTAATAATTAATTATTAAGTATTAATTTTTGTCGAGTGTTTTTAATTAATTAACCTTACTAATGAAAGAATTACACGTGGGAATGCAATTGCATGGCTTAATTAATAAGTGAACTAAGTTGGTGAGCAAATTAATTAAATAAGTGTGGTTTATGTGCTATTTGTTATGTGTTTGCGCTTTAAAATAATATGCTTTAATGCTTTTTTATGTCGCAAATGGCTAGATAAATACATACACATAAGGGTATTAGTGGAAATTGACACTGTATAATCAATACGATGTAGTAACGTTGTTTTGTGTTTCTTTTTAATTAAGTTATCCATTTTGGCCTGTTGAGAAAATGGCCGACATCTACAGCCTGCATTTGAGTAGATGAAATATGAAGAGAGGCCTCGCTGAATATGGTTGAATATGACCTCGGCCTCTATCTGAGCTAAAAGTTATGAAAAGACGACAACTCTGGGATGGTCGCCAGATATCCTTGGAGGAGAACAACATTTGTCACAAATGAACATTTTTGATAAACTGACGGTGGCTTCACTGTAAGTGATACAATTCCGGAGAAGAGCATCCCTGGATGTCGCAAACTATATTTTTGACTTCCTATTTCCGTGTTTTTATTTTTGAGATATCCAAGAGCGGAGTTTTTTCTAAATGTTGCAAGCTAACATCCTTTCCTGCTTGCTCTGTTCAACGGACGTTTTTGAGCTTCTTTGTAAATTTTAATATGTAAGTTTTGGTATAAATATGACTAGACTAGAGAGGGTCGAAGGCCACTTCTTCCTGAACTTATGCTCAAGAGGATCGATGCTGATTGAGAGGACGGCGACTCGAGAGACTTTGATTCTTTACTGAGAGACCTGTCCTGACCTAGAATACAACATTTAGCTAGAATAGGTAAATATGAGAATAATGATTTTGCAATTGAATGACTTTCCTTATGAATTAATTTAGATAAAATAATTTCTGTTTGAATTCCGGTGTCGGGTGGTTATTTCTTTGTCATATTATTGAGATCTCAAATGTGTTTAAATTGTTTAAATCATGACTCGAGACAATTCAATTTGGTTGCATTGACCTCAAATTAGATGCAGATTGATCAAGGAGTTCTTTCTCATATTCAGTATGGATAGAGTAATAGGTTGAATGTTGGTGTTATGGGCCCCACCAGTGTATGATGAGTGTATGTGCTTATGACTGTGAAATTACTCTGTCCGTGGAAGTAGGGAGAATTTATAAGCTCTGATCTGCAGCAGTTTCCTGGTAGCAGTATGATGGTTTTGATTATTGTCTTGATCTGATAAATTGCTTGTACATAGGCTTTGGATTTATTGATTTATTGATTGATGTTGATACATGTACTAACACTAAATGTTGAAGTCGTCGTATTGAGTTATATGTAATGTGTACGGCTTCTGGGACTTAGGGAGTCGGTGACGGTTCTGTAGTAGGGCAGAGGGAAGTGAGTGCTGCTCTTGGGAAAGACGGGATTGTTGGCCCTGTACGAATGCAGGGAAAAGCGTGTGACAATTGAAGTTGCGCGTCGCATTGTCTGGGTTCGATTCAGTGACATCGTCGTGTGTTACTATTAGAGACATATTTTCTGTATAAGAGAAGCGTGTATGGTAGCAAAGGTTATCTGTGAAACTCTGGTCTTAAGTCCCAGGGATCCGTAAGGTTCGCCGTTAAAGCTTACCGCTGGAGAAGTAATAGGTATTCTCTGAGTTTGTTTGAAGGACTGAGCAGAGGGAAGCGCTGCTTGGTTAACGTGTGTTATAATTCTGTAGTAGGACGGACTGTTCGCTGTTCTCGGGAAAGGCAGGATTCTGTGTAAATGTGCTACATTTTCTGGTGTGAAAGTACGTGAATGTATGAGCATTTAGTTGATTGTGAAGCTCTTAGGAACATTCCGGGAGGAAACAGTTAATGAATGCATGTTAGAAGGGCAGAGTAGAGGGATGTGCTACTGTGTCAATGAAAGTAATGATTCCGTGATAGAGCAGAGGTAAGCGCTGTTCTAGAGAGAAGCGGGATTCTTGTGGGAAAGGTCTTTTACTATTCTGTGGTTAGCGGAGCAGACAATGGAGATGTTTATATGTTGTAACTAATAGATTTGTGGAATCTGAAACAGAGTCTACCGAGAAGGTTTTGTGAAGGAGGGGTAGACAAGTGACAGGAGACAGGAGTAGAAGCGACTGCAGCGACTACTGACGTCAGAAAGACCGCGCTGTGATTTGACAGTGGGTTAGAACAGCGAAAGCGCTGTGATTGGTGCGTTAGTGTGAGCAGCGCAGGGATTGGAAGAAGTACAGGGTGACGTAGACGCTCCGGGATTGGTGTGTTAGTGTAAGTCGCGCTGTTATTGGACAAAAGATTGTACAGTTGTAAAAAGGACTAGAGGGTTGTGGTAAACGCAAAAATGTATTACCAAACAGAGGAAAAGAAAAAGAAATCCTTGTTCAGTAAAATTAAAAAATGGTTTGACAAGGATAAGGATATAATAACTAGAGAGGGTGAGTTACTACCTCCGACAAGAACCTCTGCATCCTTCATGGTTGCGAAATATGGGTATCATACCTGTATTTGGTTAGACAATTGGGCTAAATATACTAAAGAAGATGGTGTTCTAGCATTCCCGGAACATGGTTCATTTAATCTGTCCGTGTTGAGAAATTTAAGGGAAAAGATGATGTGTCTAGAGCCTAGACCAAGGCCGACACAGTTCGAGGCATTGGTAGAATGGGAAGATGAGGTGCATGAGCGAGAAAAGCAGAGGAGTGGAGGTAACTATAGGTACATTTTTGGGAGGAAATATGATCGTGAAACTCATCATGATCGAATGAGGAGATGCTAGTATGTCAGAGGGACTATATCCGATGAGAACTGTTGAGGAAGCAGAAGGGAGGAAAGGTACAGAAAAGGTACATGATGCAGACATGAGAAGGTATGGGGCTAATGAATATGAGGATGAAGTCTTGGATGACATGATTTACAAGAGACCACCTCCATACAGAACACCAGTTGCTACACCAATAAGAGATACTTTGCAAATAATTAAAACAGAAGTTGTGACCCCTGATCTGAAAAGTGGTAGCTCTTTCACGGAAAGGGAGAGAGAGAGAGAGCGAGAGAGAGAGAGTGCAATCGGGGATGAAAAAACAAGAGAATTAGCAAGAACCACATCTGAGTTGACAGAGAAAATTAGGGAATTGACCAAGAATCTAGAGGCTGTTACAGTGCCTGTAACCATAGGTCCGGTTATGCCTATTTTTGATAAGCAGAGAATGGGTGAAAGTGGTTTAACAGTTCCATATATAGGAAATGGACTAGTTGGTTCTCCGGGAGAGTCAGGAATGAGGACAGGAGAAAATCGAGAAAATCAGTTGAGACATACCATATGTGGTGGAGAGTTAAATGTACAGCCTAATTCAGGATTGAATACTGTTTGTGTGGAAAGAAATGTTATGATGGGAGGATCAATTTTGGAACCACAGAGGATGGCAGAACAAGTGAGTACAGGGAAAAAGTCTACAGAAATAACGGCTGAGGATTTGAATGATTGGTTGAAAGTTCTCCAAAAGAAAGACAAAGATTCTCAGGCAATTGATGTAGCGAGGTTGCGCATAGAACTGGAGGAGCTCATAGCGGGAACAATTCCTAGAGATATGTTGAAAAATCATCATGATGGAGAGTTGTTATTCATGTGCAAGAGCATTACATGGAGGGCTAGGAATACACATGACAGGTTAAAAGGAATAGCGAGTGAAATGGGAATTGACATGGACAAGGTGAAAGCTTTACAGAAGCCTTACAGAGTGGACTTTTTCGGATAAAGACATTGAGAATTTAAATGATGTTGGCAGAACAGGGCAGATTAAGGAAATTATTGGATTATTGCGAAAATGTGGTGATGTGGAAAAGTGGAAGGATAGATGGTACAAGAAAAGAGAAGATACAGTGGACAGGACGTACTCAGCATTTCCCATGAGAGAAAAGGAAAAAACAGTGGATGCCTATCCTATGAGAGAGATTCCTGGAGGAGGATAGGTACATGTCCCATGGACTAGGCAGGATATTTTGTCATTTACAAATGATTTCCCTCGACTGAGAGAGAAGCCCGTCGAGTGGTATAGGCAGGTTGATAGGTTTGTGAAATTGTCAAAAGTGCTGTGGATTGACCTGAATAGTCTGTTTGATATAATTGTTCCAGCAGACTTGTGGGCAGAGTGTAAAATAGTTGTAGATTGGCCTGCTAAGGAATACCCGAGGGATCACAGAACAGGAGCTCCAGACCCGGAGGTTATGAAGAAATATGAGCAGGTTATTGTGTTCCTGAAGAATAAAGTACCCCCTAAAGAGAGAGATTGGGTTAAGATAGATCGAACACATCAGGAAGCAAAATAATCAGTTCATGCTTTTTATGAAAAGGTTAATACTGGCTTTTAAACAGTTCAGTGGAGATGAACATCTGGGTGATAAGGATTTGAGTCATTTTGTATACAGATTTGTATATGGCTTGAGACCTGAAATCAGTGAAATGATTTGTGAGCACACAGTTGATTGGCAGAATAAGAAAATTGATGAAATCTTTAGACATGCAAAGTACTTCAGTGATGAAATTGAGGCGAAACAAAGAAAGCTGAAGGAGAAAGCAATGTGGGCACAGGTGAAGGTTGCAGAAAGACAAGAAGCACAGCTGGTTGAACAAGCAAATAATCCAGGAAATAGGCCTAGATATGGTACAGGAAAAGGAAAGGGGAACATCGAAGAGGCGAAGAAAATATTTCCGTGTCACTACTGCGGAAAATTAGGGCATTGGAGATCCGAGTGTACAAATCCACCATTAGTGAATAATGACAATCAATCCTTGAATCAACAGGTGCAGAACGAGGGGTGTAATCATCAGCAGCAACAGCAGAAGGTTGTCAAGCAGCAGAATCAAGAACCAAAACCGCCCTTGCCACAGAACAGAGGATCCCAGAAATACAATCAAGACTCGGGATTCTACAATGATGAACAGGTAAACAAAACGAGACATACAAATCCAGTACAACAGTACTGGCTAAAGAATGAGGGGAGTGAGTCTGAAGGGGACTACTGACGGTGCTGAAGAGAGGAGGAAGAGTGCATACTTGGAGCAGCTCTAGAAATAGACCAGGCAGGACCATTTGTAGATGGGAAAATAAATGGGGAAAGTGTTACTTTTTTAGTAGACACAGGAGCGACGAGATCAACTGTCAGGTCAGCAGATATAAGAAATTTTCCTCTCTCGGACGAAGCAATCCAAGTGGTTGGTGTAGCTAATACACAGATTAAGACTTGTCTTACTGAACCAGTAAGGGTAAGAATAGGGAAATTTTCAGATATGCACAGGTTTGTAGTGTGCGACACTAGTCCGGTGAACTTGTTAGGTAGGGACTTATTGTGTAAAATGAATTGCACAATTTTTTGTACTCCGGATGGAATAGCCTTTGAGACACCAGATGAGGATGTCTTATACAGGATGACTCTGGATAATAGAGAAAATGAGATTGTTGGAACATATGCTGTATTTATTCCAGAGGATTTGCCTCAAGAATTGAGACACACAGTGAAAGCAGCAGTTTGGGATTTTACTGGAGAGGATGTGGGATTGATGAATAATGTAGATCCAGTAAAGATTACAGTGAAAGAGGGAATCTCTTATCCTAATATCCCACAATACAGACTGACACCAGAAATAATTGAAGGAATAACACCTATAATTGACAAAATGATTCAGCAAGGTGTTTTGAGAGAGTTACTGAGTAGCCCATGTAATTCACCAATAATGGGGCTGAAGAAACCTAATGGGAAGTTCAGGATAGTGCAAGATTTGAGAAAAGTTAATAAAATTGTGATATCATACTGTCCCATTGTGCCAAACCCATCAGTGATTTTGTATCAAATTCCACATGATGCTGAATGGTACACAGTAATTGATTTGTGTCATGCTTTCTTTTCAATTCCATTGCATCATGACAGCCAGCCGATTTTTGCATTTCGGTTTGGACAGCGTATTTTGGCATGGTGCCGAATCCCACAGGGGTATACAGAGAGTCCTTCAATATTCAATCAGTTGCTGAAGAAATCTTTGGAGAGTCTGACAATGCCTGAAAGCTCAGTACTAGTGCAGTATATTGATGACCTACTTGTGGCATCAAAGACACGTGAAGCCTGTGAAGTAGATACCATAGCTTTACTGAATCATCTGGCAGATGGAGGATTAAAGGCATCTCCAGCCAAATTGCAATTTTGCAAGAAAGACGTACATTATCTTGGACACAATATTGAAAAAGGTCTAAGAAAAGTGACCATTGACAGGATCAAAATTATCAGAGGAATGAGAACCCCAATGACCCAGAGAGAAGTGAGAATGTTTCTGGGAATGGTGGGTTATTGTCGTCAGTGGATAAGTAACTTTTCCCTGATAGCAAAGCCACTGATTAAATTGACCAAAAGTGAAGTAAAAGACCCATTGGAATTGAATGCAGAACAAATGGCAGCATTCGAAGAATTAAAAAGCAGATTATGTGAAGCTCCTGCTCTAGGAATGCCAGACTATGAGAAGGAGTTTGAGCTGTACTGTAGTGAGAGGAATTGATGTGCACTTTCAGTGTTAATCCAGAAACATGGACGACTGAGGAGGCCAATTGCGTACTTCTCATCAACCCTTGATCCAGTAGCTGTGGGTTTGCCAGGTTGCCTGAAAGCAGTAGCTGCTACATGCAGAAGCTTGGAACAGAGTGAGGGTATAATAATGGGATATCCTGTACGGGTGTTTGTACCTCATGATGTAGCAATTCTTTTGACAAGAAGCAGAACTCAATATATGTCACATAGTCGGCTGACTAAATATGAGAAAATTATTTTGGGAGCATCAAATGTGACTCTTGAGAGATGTGTGAATGTGAATCCAGCAACACTGTTGCCAGATGCTGGAAATGTGAGTGTGAGAGATGATGTTGATCATGATTGCTTGGATGTGCTTGATTACTGTACAAAACCGAGACCAGACATAAGAGATCTGCCACTACCTGAGAGTGATCATGTGCTGTTTGTGGATGGATCATGTCTGAGAACAGAAGAAGGTGTGCTGAGTGCTGCATATGCGGTGTGTAAAGTTTCAGAAGTTATGGAAGCTTCACCTTTGAAAGGAGTTAAATCTGCTCAAGTAGCGGAATTAGTGGCACTGACAAAAGCTTTCAAGATTGTGAGAAATGTGAGAGTGACTGTAATGACTGATAGTCAGTACGGATTTGGAGTGGTTCATGATTTTGGCCAGCTTTGGCTACAGAGAGGTTTCTTGACTTCAAGTGGAACTCCTATAAAGAATGCTGAAGTGATTGGGAAATTGCTTGAGGCGATACAGCTGCCTAAAGAACTAGCGGTTGTAAAATGTGCTGCTAATGGACAGGGAGATGATTTTGTTACTCTTGGTAATCGGTTCGCAAATGACATAGCACAGTATTGTGCAAAGAACAATCATTCCATTAACAGGGGAAAGGAGAAAGAGATGTCTTTTTGTTCTGTGATGTTTACTAATGTGCTGGAAATATGGGATGAGGTGAGGCAGTTGCAGGATGAAGCAGGAGATGAGGAAATGAGAGATTGGATCAAAGCAGGTTGTGCACCAAGAGAAAAAGATCATGTTTGGATCTATAGGGATGGAAGACCAGTCATGCCAAATTCTATGTTGTCAACAATGGCAAGAATATATCATAGCCAGGGACACCTGGTGAGGGATGCTATGATTAGGTCCTTCAAGCAGACCTGGTACAATGCAAAGTTCAGGCTGATTGCAGAGAGCATCTGTCAAAGATGTTTGATTTGTCAGCAATTCAATACTGGAAAGAAAACAGTGGTGAGTCTAGGAACAATAGGCAGAGAAGGAGGTCCTTTTACCAGAATGCAAATAGATTTTATTGAAATGCCCCAAGTCAATAGATTGAGGTATGTTCTAATGGTAGTCTGTTTGTTCTCAAGGTGGGTGGAAGCATATCCAACTAGGAGAAATGATGGAATAACATTGGCCAAGTTGCTGTTAAGAGAGTTGATTCCTAGGTACGGGTTCCCAGTGACAATTGAGTCAGATAGAGGAGGACACTTCTAAAATGAGCTCATGAGTTTAATTTGTGAGGCATTGAGTATACAGCAGAAGCTACATTGTGCTTACAGGCCAGAGGCTTCTGGCGTTGTTGAGCAGATGAATAGCACAATCAAAAACAGAATTGGCAAGATGTGTTTAGCCACTGGAATGAAATGGCCTGATGTCTTGCCTCTAGTGATAATGACTATTAGATCTACTCCAGACAGAACTACGGGGTTGAGTCCACATGAAATATTAATGGGACGTGCAATGAGACATCCATTCGTGCCTGTCAACAAGCTGATGACTATAACTGATGACATGATTTTGGATTACTGTAAAGGCCTGGCTGACGCAGTTCATTCTGTGTTTCACCAGGTTGGAGAAGACGCCACCACACTTGAAAAGAAGCAAGCCCATGATCTGAGCCCAGGGGACTGGGTGAGAATAAAAGTGCAAAGAAGAACGAATTGCTTGGTTCCGAGGTGGGGAAGGCCAAGACAAGTCATTCTGACTACGACGACTGCTGTGAAGCGTGCTGGAGTGAAGAACTGGATTCATGCAAGTCATACTCTGAGAGTTCCAAACCCAAAGGATGGGACTGGGAAAGAGTATTTTGAAGAGTCAGATTCCAGTGATGATGCAGACACTGAAACAGTGAGAAAAAAAAGGAATCCTGAAAGGGGGGAAAGAGAGTCAGAAAGAGAGTCAGGTGATTCTTTTTTCTTACCAAGAGAGGCTTCAAGAGGAACATTGCGGACATCAGAAGAAAGTTCAGATTCTGGAAAAGTGCCTGAAGTTCTAACTAGCAGTGAAAAAGGAAAAGAAAAAGAAAGAAAAGAAAAAGGTGATTCCACAGAGACTATACCTGAATCAAATGAAGAGATTGAGAGGAGTTCACCTGAGATAACTTCTGAAGAAGTAGGGTCAGAAGAAGATAGAGAGGGACAGATTGCGGAAGACCCCAGAGGAGGTGTAGGGAACATTCCTGATAAGCTAGGTGAAGGGACAAGTAGACAGCAAGAAGATTGCGTGTCGGAGACCCGAGGAGGGACAGTAGAAGGGAAATCTCTATCGGTGGAGAAGAAGATTGTGGAAAAAGAGAAAATTGTTGATGAACAAGAGGCAAATGAGACAGAATCGGATGAGAGTGAGAATGAGATACCAGAGGGTCGAGTTCTGAGAAAGAGAACTTGGATTGGAGAAAGGAACAATAGAGAAGTGAAACAGAAAAGAAGTGTAAAAGGGGATCTTTGGCCTAACAAGATAAAGAGGCTGAGATATCGATTGACACGAGTGAATTCATCAAAAGCTGAACAGGTGAACGAGGTGTCAAGTCAAAATCAAGCAAAAGAAGAGGAACGAAAAGAACCAAAGGAACCAGAGGAGATCAAGAGAATCAGAAAACCCAACCAGGAGTACAGGTCACCAGAATGGATGTAAGTGGCACTGTCTGAAGAAAAAGAAGAGGCAGAAAGTCAAGGAAATCCAGAGGGGACCTTACGGAGAGTGGTTGAGGAAGAGAAAACTGTTGGAATCCTGAAAGTTATCTTGCCTGACATTGGAGAAGAGACAGATGTTCAGGATCTGATACAATTTGATGTTGCTGAAGAAGAAGTGAAAAGTGATGAAAATCCAAATTGAGTGAACTAAAGGAGTCACTTGGAGAAGAGTGAAAAAGAAGAGTTCTAAAATTAACAGATTTTAGCGATCTAGTGTTCTAGAGATTCAGTAGTGGAGTAGTAGAGGCTAAGTCAAAAGACACTGCCAAAGTAATAAGATGGCTAACACAGAAAATAATCAAAGTAGATGTACCTCCCTGAAAAAATGGTGCAGAATGTGCTGCTGCTGTACAGGATTATTAATGCTACTATGGAGTGTGCTTGCTTTATTAGTTACTTTTAGAGTTACAATAGACACTTTGGGAATACATACTGAGAATATGACTAACATAGGGAAAAGTTCACAAAAAGTAGTACCAACTAGAATTAGCAATATATATATACACCAGGATAGGTCAATTAATGATTTTTCTAGTAATGTTTTTTCAAAATTATTGTATGAATATGTGAAGACAATGGAGGTAAGGGATTGCTACGTCTGTATGCAATTGCCTGCATCCGTTTCAGAGGGAGTTACTTATCATCATCTTCCAGCTACGTATGGAATTTCATGTAGTGTGTTGATTAGTATTTTTTATTTGTTAGGGAAAGTAGATTATGGGATGTCTAATAAGGATAACATTTTTGGGCATTTGCCTATGAATAAGAAACTGAATCCTGCTAAAGAAGCTAACATTTTTGATGAGATATTTATTGAAACAGAAGAATTAACATTAGATTACATTTTTAGAAACAATTTAACTTGTAGTTTGAAAGAAGAAGAAAAAGCTTTTCTAGACATGGTAGAGAAAAGGAGAATGAACATGCATGAAAAGGCAGGAGGATATAAAATGAGTGAGACAGTGTGGGACATTGAGATGGGAAAGGAGTTGAAGAATGGGGCCAGTCCAACTTTGGCTTTAGATGCACCACAGAAGGGAAAACTATGCATTACCAGAAGGAAATCCCAATATGATAATTATTTTGTTGGGACTAGTGAGTGCCATGATACATACTTTATTGCAACAGGATGGGGATTCAAGGGAGGAGAAGATCCAGTTTTCCCGGGAATGTATTATATTTGTGGGAATAAGGCTTATTACAGGTTGCCTGACCATTGGTATGGCACATGTTATGTTGGCCTGGTCTTTCCAAAGATTTTTCATATGGATAGAATAGAAGATGCAGAACAAATTAATTTACTAACGCGCTTTAAAAGAGAAACTTGGACAGAAATTGTAGGAGATATTTTTGGAGCTTTGATACCAGCAGTGGGAATTTCATTAAATGCATATGGAATTCGGAAGCTGTCAACAGTGGTGGATCGCTTATCGACAAGCACCGCTGGAGGGTTTCTGTTGGTAAATACAGAGATGGTTGCCTTACGCACTATGTCTATGCAAAATCGACTTGCCCTTGATATTCTATTGGCAAAAGAGGGTGGAGTCTGTGGAATGCTGAAAGTTCAACATTGTTGCACTTACATTCCTGATGGTAGCAAAGATCTAAAGGTCTATATCAAAAATATTACTGATTTGCATGAAGAATTAGTACCACTGGAAGCTGAAAGTATCTGGACTAAAATGGCTAATAAGATGATTGCTGTTAAGAATTTTATTGCTAAGATAGGTAGTACCATTTTTGGTAAGATATTATTTCCATTGACATGTGTGATTGTTGCTTTATTGATTCTTAGATTAGGGTGTTTATGTAGTAAATATGGGAGGAATAAAAAGAAAATAATAAAAGAAAATGTTGAAAAGAGACAAAAGAGGTCAAAAAGAGACCCACAAGAAATTGAATTAGAAGAATTTAGAGAGAGCATGTACTTAGAAACAAAAAGAGATGATGAAAGAGAAACTGGAGTTTAATAAAAAAACAAGGCAAAAAGACATTTGCATTTCTCCTAAGAAAAGGGGACTACATTTTTTGGGTTGGATTTTTGTGGTGATGATATATCACCAAAGGGGGGATTGCTGGAACAGGGTTTTCTATTTAAACCCAAACATCAGCCTATATTTTTATATGTCATAATTAAAATTACTAATAATTAATTATTAAGTATTAATTTTTGTCGAGTGTTTTTAATTAATCAACCTTACTAATGAAAGAATTACACGTGGGAATGCAATTGCATGGCTTAATTAATAAGTGAACTAAGTTGGTGAGCAAATTAATTAAATAAGTGTGGTTTATGTGCTATTTGTTATGTGTTTGCGCTTTAAAATAATATGCTTTAATGCTTTTTTATGTCGCAAATGGCTAGATAAATACATACACATAAGGGTATTAGTGGGAATTGACACTGTATAATCAATACGATGTAGTAACGTTGTTTTGTGTTTCTTTTTAATTAAGTTATCCATTTTGGCCTGTTGAGAAAATGGCCGACATCTACAGCCTGCATTTGAGTAGATGAAATATGAAGAGAGGCCTCGCTGAACATGGTTGAATATGACCTCGGCCTCTGTCTGAGCTAAAAGTTATGAAAAGACGACAACTCTGGGATGGTCGCCAGATATCCTTGGAGGAGAACAACATTTGTCACAAATGAACATTTTTGATAAACGTACGGTGGCTTCACTGTAAGTGATACAATTCCGGAGAAGAGCATCCCTGGATGTCGCAAACTATATTTTTGACTTCCTATTTCCGTGTTTTTATTTTTGAGATATCCAAGAGCGGAGTTTTTTCTAAATGTTGCAAGCTAACATCCTTTCCTGCTTGCTCTGTTCAACGGACGTTTTTGAGCTTCTTTGTAACTTTTAATATGTAAGTTTTGGTATAAATATGACTAGACTAGAGAGGGTCTAAGGTCACTTCTTCCTGAACTTATGCTCAAGAGGATCGATGCTGATTGAGAGGACGGCGACTCAAGAGACTTTGATTCTTTACTGAGAGACCTGTCCTGACCTAGAATACAACATTTAGCTAGAATAGGTAAATATGAGAATAATGATTTTGCAATTGAATGGCTTTCCTTATGAATTAATTTAGATAAAATAATTTCTGTTTGAATTCCGGTGTCGGGTGGTTATTTCTTTGTCATATTATTGAGATCTCAAATGTGTTTAAATTGTTTAAATCATGACTCGAGACAATTCAATTTGGTTGCATTGACCTCAAATTAGATGCAGATTGATCAAGGAGTTCTTTCTCATATTCAGTATGGATAGAGTAATAGAATGAATGTTGGTGTTATGGGCCCCACCAGTGTATGATGAGTGTATGTGCGTATGACTGTGAAATTACTCTGTCCGTGGAAGTAGGGAGAATTTATAAGCTCTGATCTGCAGCACATGCCCCACCTTTTTAGGTCGAGCCTAGACAGCGCATGCGCTGTGGCAAGACCTATAGTAAACAGAATAGGGAGGGTAATCCTGCCTGCCGTTTGGCATTGGTTCATTTCTGCTTTCGTGGCTTAAATGCGCTTTTCTTTTGGCCAAATTCGTGGGGAGATTGTTGCAGTGAGCCTGTAGATCGGCGCGCTGAAGGGGGTGGAGGGGGTCCTTACTGTTTGGATGCCTCCGCCCTGTAATATGGGACGCTGTAATCTGTGCCTCCCGTGGGCGCTATGAAGAGCTCATGCTGGCTTTAGCAGGGGCTCCGGTAGCATCGCGATAACTAATGATTGCCTCATGCATTCGCCTATTTATAATTTTGGGATGTGCCTCAAGCCCCTCAAAGTATGCAGTTTTTTCACAGTGGCTTTCATAGAGCGTACGAAAAAGGGCAAGTACCCGCAGGCAGAGTAATATCAGCTGACTGTACTCTAACTTCGCATTCATGTAATGATGTCACAGTATTCAAATTCTGCATTCACACGGTTCTGTAACATAGCGTTACTAAACACGGGGCTTTAAGTGGGCGGGAGGTACCAGTGCTCAACACCTGAAACAAGTCCCTTCGGTCTCTGTATTCACGTGTTTGCAACTATCCTTCAGGTAATCCAAGCCAGTGACGAAGTCTTTATTTTTGTACGTTTTACACCATCTTACATGGTATGTGTGCCAGTTTGCCTACGAGTATTAAGGGGCATATTTACAAGCTGGCGATAAAATATTATCGCTGCTTTTGCAGCCGTTTTCGGCCGAAAAGCGGCGATAATTTTATCGCCTAATTAGCAAGGCCACGCTAACGCGTGAAACCTTGCTTTAACGTGGGGATTCCTAACGCCCATCTTTGCATCTCTAATGAGATGCAAAGTGGGCGTTCCTGACCTAACATGACAGGAGAAATGTCGCTTATCATCAAGCCCCACGCTATGAAGCATAGTGGCAGGAAAAGTAGCGATAACCCCTGTTATCACTACTTTCCTTACGCCTGCTTCAGGACTGACTTAGCCATGATATCCTATGGAAGGTGGATATCATGGCTAAGTTTGTGAGTCCCTATCAGCAAGCTAACGCCACACTACGTGAGATTATCGCTGGGTTTCCAGCGATAATCTCACATTAGGCAGTTAGCGCTAGGATTTTTATCGCTGAGGAGATAAGCGTTGCTAATAGCACGCTATCTCAGCGATAAAAATCCACGTTACCCGGCGATAATTATCCTCACGCTAAGAGCGCTGAGCGATAATTATCACCGGGTGTTGCTGATATGTCCCTTAGTTTTTCAAGATGTGTTTTGTAGTTTTGTAATTTATGCAGCAAAGAAATATTGTGTCTTTAGGTGAGTACAAGGTGTGGATGGGTGTTCACGACAGGGCTCCACTGAGAGCTTTGTAATTGATGCTGGAGGCAATGCGAGGTTTTGACAGTGCTGTCATTGTATTGGCGTCCTTACTACATGTTCATACAATCCTTGGCCGCTCTGTAGAGACCAAAGAGACCTAAAAGGAAGCTGTGACCTTTTCCTTGAGACTCTCACCTCTGATGTTGTATGGGTGGGGTGTTAGGAGTTAGACAAACCTCTGAGTATCTCGTATCTGTAGTATCCCACCCTGGATGTACTTTTATTTTGTTTTGCTGGCTTTTTACCTTTTTTTTCCTTGACTGTGCAAACGTGTTTATTGTATATTTTGTTTGTTTTAATATAATAAATGTTGCTATGTTTCTGTTGGTGCATGTGTGTGCTTGTTACTTTCACACCCTATATTTGTTATTATGCATTCCACAGTTTAGGCATGTACGCTTTTTTGGTCTTGTGTGCGTTGCAGGGCAGAGCCCTGCTCCGCCTCTGCGAGAGATTTTGTAGGAGAGGATTTTCAGAAAAGGGCTTTAAGCCCCACCCCTCATTTCCATTGGCTGTCACCGTTTAT
Source organism: Triturus cristatus (assembly GCF_964204655.1). NCBI lineage: Eukaryota > Metazoa > Chordata > Amphibia > Caudata > Salamandridae > Triturus > Triturus cristatus. The sequence goes on along the minus strand of NC_140583.1, from coordinate 420,377,942 downwards.
GGTAAACGGTGGCCTGCCATTGGAAATGAGGGTTTTCTGTTCACGCCCTTTGTCTCCGAGCCGGACTGGCTAGCCTGCTTTGCTGCTGTCACAAAGCAGTTTCTTATCTTTATGGGGCCAAACACATGACCCCATAAAGATAAGAGATCCCCATGCTCCGGGACCGGACTTCTTTTGTGTATGTTTGTGTGTGCATGTCTATACAAAATCTCACAATAAATAGCTAATTGCACTTCTGGTAGATTACTGGTATTTAATTACAGAGGGGCATATGCCCCACAGTCACCTGCCTGATCGCTGTGTCAGAGGATTACTGAGCCTGCAGCAAGCTCGTTTTCCCCCTCCCCATGGCCCTCAATAGGTGTCTGAACCCCTCGTATATTGAGGGCTGGCGCAAGAGCGGCCTTAGCTCCTTCCAGCCGAGGGCGAGCCGCGCTGTGCCCGGCACATTTACACATCAGAGTAATCAACTCCTTTTCACACAAAGCCTTGCTTTGATGTACGGCACAGCTTGGAAGGAATAACTTTCCTAGCCCCGACCTTTGACCCTTCCTTGGCGTGCCTAAAAGGCAGCTGGCTGGCCCGGCCAGCGGAGGTGTGTTGTTATAGCCAAGGGCTGTAATGTTATATTTTTGAACCGTGTCTGACTCAGGGTTGGCGTGGAATGTGTTTGTGCACCCTGCGTGATGACCTCCGACGGTGCCCCTTTCGCTCAAACTGGGCCTAACACGGAAACACAACCAATACAAGTGTATTTATATTGTTTGCATTAAATGACGCATTCAGACTTCTTGCCCTCTTGGGGAGTATTTAATGGTGTTTGTGGTTGATAGCTCTGAGGCAGATTTCTAGTTTGGGTTGTCAGACTAGATAGCGGGCCTCAGTGGGTGATCACAGCCCTCTTTGTATTCTAAGTAAGGGCTTTCAGCATTAGCCCGTCTTCTATTGAGATGGCTAATGTCTGTACTTGGGGATCGTGACATCACACGGGGCTCGACCAGTTACTACAGCACAAACATGTCTGTGTGCAGAGCGTGGCTCCGAGTAAACTACTTAACAGTTTATGCTCACTGCTTAAAGATGAGGAAAACCAACAGAGCTTGATGAGCACACCCAGGCCCGTGCCTGCCTTCGGTCCTCGGTTGTGTTGACTGGAGGCTCTGTGTAAATCCCTGCAGGTCCCCACGAGAGACAGATTGGAGGTGTCCCGTTGACCCCCGTGCCGTGGTCGGAGGGCACCTGTCAATGGGAAGCCATGAAGTCAGGGCTGTTTCTACCATTAAGCACGAGTAGGTGGCCGCCTAGGGCGGCAAAAGGGGGAGGGCGGCAAAAAACATGAGTTTGAGAATATCTAATGCATTAATTCTTCTAGCCTGGGTGACAGGGGGAGAGAGTGATGGTAGTAAAAGGAGGGTGGCAGTATTTTTCAATTCTCGCCTAGGTTCGTAATACACCTAGAAAGGGCCCTGCATGAAGTGCAAACACAGCTGTGCGGGCGGCCAGTCACCGAAGGCCTTGATTGAGAGCGCAGGCGGCTGGATGTTTGGCTCTAGCTGGCACCCGTCATTGTTAAAGAGGTTATTTGGAGTTGTCACCCTTTCCTGAAATGGAACACGGGGGTAATACAATGTTTGTAGTATAGTTGTAATTGGATTTGGATCGGCATGCATAGAAATGTAAACGTTCAGCGTCCTGGTGTAGAAACAATGTACTCTACATATAGTAGATAATGTGTCCTTGATTGCGAATGCAAATCTGTGTCAGAAAATAAAACCAGTTATAACTACGTAGCAAGATGGCAGTGCCCCATTCCCCTCAGCTGAAGTTTTAATGCACACTTCTTGCTGAGGGTATGGTACGGGGGCTTCACCTTGTCTCCGTTGTGCGACTGCTCAGCATTCCGCAGTGCATCCTTTATGATGCTCTCTTTCTCAAAGTAACAACACAGACAATTCGGATGGGTGGCAGGCCCTGCTCTGAATTAGCCCAATCCTGCTCCAACCCTTAGAACACTAGCATAGCAAAACAAAACATAGCATAGCATAACAAAGCATAGCATAGCATAGCATAGCAAAACAAACATAGTATAGCATAACAAAACATAGCATAACATCAAAAAACAAAGCTTAGCATAGCATAACAAAACACAACAAAACATAGCATAGCATCACAAAACATAGCATATCATAACAAAACAAAGCATAGCATGGCACATCAAAACATAGCATAGCATAACTACATAGCATAACATAGGAAAACACAACAAAACATAGCATAGCATAACAAAGCATAGCATAACAAAACAAAACATAGCATAGCATAACCAAAAATATCATAGCATAGCAAAACACATCAAAACATAGCATAACAAAACAAAACATGGCATAGCATAACAAAGCATAGCATAACAAAACAAAACATAGCATAGCATAACCAAAAATATCATAGCATAACAAAGCACAACAAAACATATCATAACAAAGTATAGCATAACACAACATAGCAGAACAAAACATAGCATAGCATAACAAAATAAAACATAAAATAGCATAGCAAAACACAACAAAACATAGCATAACAAAACACAACAAAACAGAGCATAGCATAGCATAACAAAACACAACACAACATAGCATTGAATAACAAAACACAACAAAACATAGCATAGCATAACAAAGCATAGCATGGCAAAACAAAACATTGCATAGCAAAATACAACAAAACACAGCATAGCATAACAAAACATAGCATAACAAAACACAAAAAAACATAGCAATGCTTAACAAAACATAGCATAACAAAGCATAGCATAGCATAACAAAACAAAACATAGCATAACAAAGCATAGCATAGCATAACAAAACATAGCATAGTGTAACAAAACAAAACATAGCATAGCATGACAAAACATAGCATAGCATAGCAGAACACAACAACACATAGCATAACAAAACATAGCGTAGCATAACAAAAAACAACAAACTATAGCATAACACAACAAAACATACAATAGCATAACAAAACATAGAATAGCATAGAAAAACACAACAAAACATAGCATAACAAAACATAGCATAGCATACCAAAACTAAGCATCGCATAGCAAAATACAACAAAACACAGCATAGCACAACACAACATAGCATAGCATAACAAAACACAACAAAACATAGCATAGCATAGCATAACAAAACACAGCACAGCATAACAGAACATAGCATAACAAAACAAAACATAGCATAACAAAACATAGCATAGCATAACAAAACACAACAAAACATAGCATAGTGTAACAAAACAAAACACAGCATAGCATAACATAGCATAGCATAGCAGAACAAAGCAAAACATAGCATAACAAAGCATAGCATAGCATAACAAAACACAACAAAACATAGCATAACAAAACATAGCATAACATAACAAAACATAGCATAGCATAGCAAAACACAACAAAGCATAGCATAGCATAACAAAATACAACAAAACACAGCATAGCATAGCATAACTAAACATAGCATTGCATAACAAAACAAAACATAGCATAGCATAACATAGCATAGCAAAGCATAGCATAGCATAACAAAACAAAACATAGCATAGCATAACAAAACATAGCATAACAAAACACAACAAAACATAGCATAGCATAACAAAACATAGCATACCATAGCATAACAAAACAAAACATAGCATATCAAAACATAGCATTACAAAACAAAACATAGCATAACAAAGCATAGCATAGCATGACAAAACACAACAAAACAACATAACAACACATAGCATAGCATAGCAAAACACAACAAAACGAATATACCTCGTTATCACGCAGTCTTTTTCCCCACGGGGACCTCGTTGTAATTCCGCATACCATTACCCCGCAAGCCATAACAACGACTTGCGGAGGGGGGGGCGCTGGATGTTGGAATAGTATAACTTACTATTCCAAATCCAGTCTGTGCGGACAGTAGGGAAGATGTTGGATTTTAAATCCAAAACCTTCTCCCCGCCTCCGCAAGTTATTGTTCCGACTTGCGGAGTAATGTTATGCGGAATTACAATGCGGTCGTTGTAGCGACCGCGTTGTAATTACCTGCGGGGAAAAAGTTTTGTGGTAAACGTTGTTTACCCAACAAAACATAGCATAGCATAACAAAACACAACAACACATAGCATAGCATAGCATAACCAAACACAACAAAACATAGCATAGCATAACAAAACACAACAAAACATAGCATAACAAAACATAGCATAGCATAACAAAACATAGCATAGCATAACAAAACAAAGCATAGCATAACAAAACACAACAAAACATAGCATAACAAAACATAGCATAGCACAACAAAACAAAGTATAGCATAGAAAACAACAAAACAAAACATAGCACAGCATAACAAACCACAACAAACCACAGCATAGCATAACAAAATAAACATAGCATAGCATAACAAAGCATAGCATAGCAAAACAAAAAATAGCATAGCATAACACAACATATCATAGCATAACAGAACAAAACATAGCATAACAAAGCATAGCATAGCATAACAAAACATAGGATAACAAAACATAGCAGAGCATAACAAAACAAAACATAGCATAGCAAAACGCAACAAAATATGGCATAGCATAACAAAACACAACAAAACACAGCATAGCATAACATAACAAAACACAACAAAACATAGCATAACAAAACACAACAAAACATAGCATAGCATAACAAAACATAGCATAGCATGACAAAACAAAGAATTGCAAATAAAGAACAAATTATAGCATAGCATAACAAAACAAAACATAGCATAGCATAACAAAACATAGCATAGCATTACAAAACATAGCATTTCATAGTGTAACATAGCATAGCATAACATAACATAAGAAAACATAGCATTAAGTTTGATAAACTCATAGTAGCGGGCTAGCTAGCTTTAAAGGGCAGTGACAGTAAGCAACTCCGTCAACCCAGAAGCAGTCAGTTGGTCACCTTTGCTCTTGTATTGCAGTGGCTTCCTTTATTAAACAGTGCCCATATTTATACTGTCAGCACTTTACTTGTGCACATTTCAGGGCTCACAAAACTTTGATGAATCGAAATTCACAACTGAGGCTGTTAAGTTTGCGCTATATAAAACCCCAAGGATAAATAAAAAACATTGCCATTTACAATGTGAATAGCTCCAACAAATACAAGACATATTGCAAAGTACAAAACATTGCCATTTACAATGCCAATAGCTCCAGCTCCAACAAATGCGAGACCTATTGCATTTCCAATGCTTGTTTGAATCGCTTTCGGTACACAGAGTAATCTTTTAAACTGCTTTTGCTTGGAAAAGGAACACAGAACATGTGTTACATCAGGCCAACGGTCCTTGTCCGAGGCCCCTCAACCCGAGCTAGAGCATCACTTTTTGTTGTGGCTTAAAAGATCCAACCCTTCATATTTTTCTGTTCATTTTCCTGATGCTCATTACCACCTACGAACCAAAAATCGTCTGTGTGTCCACATCAACAGCCCATTTATTTGTCAACCGAGACCAGGGTATTAATACACCCATTGTGCACTTGAATGTATCCTGTTATTTTATACCACAACATCACAAATATTGACTGTTTATGTAGTGCTTAGATTTTTTTATCTGAGGACACACTACACCCTAGGCATGGGTAACCCCTGGATTAGGGGCCGATTTAAGAAATAATTATCATGATATGTTGATGCCACATACAGTGTGCCATGGTTTAAGGACAGCAGTGCCCTGCAAGAGATAGTCCTTCCACGTCCACAGCCAGGACACTGAACTCCACATCCTACACTGTACCAGAAGTGAAGGGTGGAGCAGGGCATTCCAGCGAGGGAGAGTACGGGGCACATGAATACAGACCATCTCCTTAAATAGTAAAGAAGACAATGTGGTAGTCAGGGTAATGGTAATACAGGACACATACCTGGCACTGTGTCTTCTGCCCTCATGCAAGCTAAGACTTAACATCCGGCTGCAAGGAAGGACAGATTCACATGTGGGATGGCGAGTATAGTGATGTCCAATCGCCCTGTTCCACAACTGAAGTTTCTGATGTGCCAGCAAACTGAGAGCCTGGCCCAGTGCTGCATGATACCAGCACACCCTGCATTGCACATCGCAGCATACTGACCTCCAGCGGTCGTGTTTCACCCCTGACCTCGGCGGGGAGTGTTCATGTGCTGACTGCAACACGCTTCAGAAGTGGTGGAGGAAGCCCGCTGAATCCCAAAAACTGGTTCATGGTCTCGAAATAGTATACAAACTCAAATGGCAACAGTGAGCACCTCTCCACCCGCAGCAGTCTCAGTCCATGGTAAGAGGTGGTCAATACAGAAGTGTTTGCAGCCATGCGTGCCCCAGTGGAGTCACTTCTGCAAAGCAAACTGGCTTGCTTCAAGAACATAACTCTCTTCCCTTTTAACTGGGAGCAGTGTGAAGAGACTGTAAGAGGCGACATACAGGAAGGGGCGCGAGGAAGGACAGAGAAGTTTCAGCTTTGCAGCTGGCCACAGCACAAAAAACTGAGCCTGGGCGGTAACCTGGGGCTTGGGAATTGCATTACTATTGTGGGGTGCTAACAACTATTTCGGCCACATCCAGCAAGACTTTTCACCCAGGAAGAGTGCAGTTACAAAGATACTGGCCACGCTAATTATAAAGTGATCAAGTAAATTAACAATAGGCTGGCTAAGCAAAACAACACTGTTTCTTTGACATGACCTAATGTACATACAATAACAAGCGCAGGGTTATACAATTCCCTGCATGTATTACACATACTTACCATAAAAAACACATTAGTGCCTAATACCAGCTGTCTCAAAAAAGTCTGACAATGAGAAGACAATTGTATAAAAGTAACTACAATTAAAGAAGGAAAGGGGAGTTAGAAAACTAATTCAACACAAAATCAGTATATATAATACAGTGCTGTAAATAAATGAAAAATGTAATTAAATTCCTGCAAATAAAACCTGGAAGTCCACAACACAGACCGCCCTGAAGTAACAGCAGCGGTCCGTGTAGGTAACAGCAGTGGGGCCGGGTAGGGGGGATTTCAAGAAACGATGGAGAGGGAAAATTTAAGAAATAATTAATTATTCCTCGTCATCGGTCCTCGAAATCCCCCCTTACCCGAACCCACCGACAGTGGCGTAAGGAAAGTTTAAGGGGCCCCCCTGCAATGTACACAGAGGGGCCCCTGCTCCGGATTTTACCCAGGGCGCTGTGCTGAGGGGGCCCCTTGCAGCTGGGAGGCCCCCGCACCGCAGGGAATGCGGGGAGCCTGTGTTACGCCCCTACCCACCGCCCCACCGCTGTTACCTGCACGGACCACATCTGTGAAGTAAATACAAGAGAAATGACTACAAAATAACCAGCAAAATGATGCGGCTAACATTGATATTTGCCACAGATATGCAGATCTCTTAAGTCACTAGTTTAAATCCCAGCTGGACCGACTCTAGTTCATCCTTTGGGGTAAAAAAATTCATTATAACTGTGTTGCTTGTTATCTATAGCATTACTACGTTTTGAGACGAAAAAGCTGCATACAACAATACTTATGTGTAACTACGCACATACCCATTTATACAAGACAATGCCTATTTTTTTCATGTTCAAATACTAAACAGGCAGATAAAGTGCTTGGAGTACACATGCAGAAAAACAGAGGCCGGACAATCTACAGCAATCATTAATGAGTGTTCTTCAACAGGGAAACAACATAAAAATTTGCATAAAGGACAAAACAAACTGCTGCGCGTAGCAGTAATAGAGAAGGATGTTATTGAGTGTATGTACAGCAAATGCCATCATTTCTGACGAAAGTGGGGTGCAAAATTAGAATCTTTTCTGAGAACTGCCGCTCCCACTTTGTGCAGATAACAACGAAGGCTGGGGCCAAGGTGAAAGAAGTGACTTGAATCGATGGATGAGTTTCTCTCAGCTGCTGGTGCATCACGGGGCATACAGAAGCAAAAGCTTCTGGTTGATTAAGTAGGGTTTGATGACCGGCCTTTAATCAGAACATTTAGTGCATAAAAGACAGACAAACATCAAACTCAAAGCAGCACTGCGTGAACACTTTAACCAGAAAAGTATGTGGTCCTACACCACCACATTATCACCTCTGCACATCTAGAGCAGAGCGAATCGCTAGTGTCTTTTGTTGCAAGGCTAGAAATCCCGCCAGAACACCGCTTTCAATACAGGTATGAGGATTCTGTTCGACTGATGACTGATTCGACTGAAGTTTATTGAGGTTGGCTGTCGCAAACCAAACACTGCAAACTTCTTGAAAAAACACTATAATTAAAATAAATCCTCAAGAGAGGAAGAGCTAGCAGGCAGGGGAAAGACAAAGCATCACTCCCTAGTGCTAAATAGGAGGACAAGAAAGAAGGGACACTAGAAGAGGAATGCACTTTGCTCTTTGAATCGCAGGCCACATCGGTAGCATGCACTTGCTGCAGGCTCTTGAGAGGCCTCAACACCATTCTCATTCTTTTTGACCCTAGCACTCTATAAACCATCATTCAGGCTGTAATTTTGTCCCAGTTAGACTACCGTAACATTATGTACATGGGTGCCAACAAGCCAGTTACTAGAAGAATCTAGCTGGCCCAAAATGCTGTAGCGAGACTGCTATTCTCCCTTATGAAATGTTGCTCTGTTTCCAGTCTTCTTCCCAAATAGCACTGGCTCCCTGTGGACATACGTGTTCACTTTAAGACCCTGTGTATTACACATAAGATATAACCGAAGACAATAAATACCTAGGGAATTAACTGGTCAAGGACCTAACACAATTCATTGATATATGAAGTGACTCAGTGTACTAAACATTTAGATTAAAATATACATTTTATTCTTATAAATTCATAAAAACACAATCTGATCCAAAATATTGCGACATATTCCATTTGAAAACATAATAACAAATATATAATGCATGCACAAAAATGTAATACAATCTACAAATTTCAAACATACGACATAAAGACATATCAAAATGAATATATTGTTGCTTATTAGAAAAACGTGACTAGATGTTTCGACAAGTTCTTGTTATTTGTCAAAATGTTTCAATCTGTTTAACCTCATATCCCTTTACCGGCGCTTACATCTATTGCATTCTGCCCATCTCAATCTGGCCACTGTACCCTGAGTCAGGAGAGTAAGGGGGAAATCATCCGATAGACTCTACTACCTGAGGAACCGCTCACGCCATCCCTACGCCAGCGCTGCTGCCACCGCTGTTCTTGGGCATCCCTTGCTGTTTGTCTCCCCCGCCGCCGCCATCACCATACTTTGCGGTCGAGAGCGGGGGGAGACTACAGCCCCCAAGCACCCCTACGGCCGCTGACGCCGCCAACGCGCCCGGAGGCGCTTCAAAAACACGCGCCTTCCTTGGAGGAGCGGGGAAATCATCCGATAGACTCTACTACCTGAGGAACCGCTCACGCCATCCCTACGCCAGCGCTGCTGCCACCGCTGTTCTTGGGCATCCCTTGCTGTTTGTCTCCCCCGCCGCCGCCATCACCATACTTTGCGGTCGAGAGCGGGGGGAGACTACAGCCCCCAAGCACCCCTGCGGCCGCTGACGCCGCCAACGCGCCCGGAGGCGCTTCAAAAACACGCGCCTTCCTCCGCGTCGCGGGACGCGCGCTGGCGGCGCCGGGCTAAGCCCGGGCAAAGGGCGGGCCCTCTACGGCCCTCATCGGCAGGAGGAGGCAGGGGCAGGGCTAGAAACGCTACATGAGCCATCTCTATCATTATTATTCAAGTAAGGCGAGCTTATACAAGACTTAATTTATAGTTGTATTTACGTTTGTCTGAAATATACGTTATAATTATTACAAGCTATGCCTAAAAAATTTGGTGGAGCCCAACAAAACAAGATCAATAATTATCTTGTTCAGACTGTACAGAAAATTAATATGCAAAGGAGGGAGTCCTTGGGGTTGAGCCAATCTCCTGATTTGCTTTGTCTGTCCCCACCCACATTAGAAACTACTCTGACAGATGAAATCATTACGCAAAATGCCACCACGTATGTTGATATCTCGCCCCAAATCATATCTGGTTCTCCGGATAAGGTAATCTCGCCTTTGAGGGTCTACCCGTTGAGGGCAATACAGATAACTGCAGTGAAAATGACTTTGATCAAGATACAATGACTCAGGTCTCTGCTCTTGACCAATCTCCTCTAGATCATGTAGCCAGACATAAGAAACATTGTACAAAGGTTCCTCCTAAGTAGGGTGGTTTACGCTCAGGGACAAAGCGGAAGAAGGCTATCACCCCAAAACTTATACAAGTGACTCACGCTGAGGATCATCCTACTTGTCTTATTGAAGAAGCTCTTCTTGATAAAATTGCAGATCTTATCGAGACTAAAATCAGCATCATTGTTAAACCTCTCTTATCTAAGATTGACAAACTGCAAGCTGGGGTTAAGAAGCTGGGCGCTTATCAAAACACAGTTGCAAGTGGCATTGAAAATATAACTACGTTAGTTACTGGTTTGGGCAATAATTCTAGGGGAGCTGTCGCCGGAAGTGCTTTGGGGGCTGGAGAAGGAAGTGAATTACTTGGGGAGAACTTATTGCCATCAACCCTGTCCGCTATCAGTGACGGCCCTATACTATCATGTCCCCCAACAAACCCAACCCCCCCGCTAAAAACCCCCCAGCGCAAACACAAGCACAAGCCCAAACTTTTACTACGGATCCCCTGCAATTCATCGTTGAAGCTGCACCTGTGGTTTTAGTGCTCGCAAATGTCCCTCCGCTGGAAAGAGGCTTGGCGGAAAGTTCAAATTCACTGTGTAGCAAAGCCCTACATTGGCTAACTAGTAACATGCGGTTAGCTCCCGGGGGACAGCATCATCTCGCAAATGCAATCAGATCAGCAACTAGGGTTCCCTGGTTGGGAAATCGGCCAAAAAAACTAAAAGGTGACTGTGTGGCTGTGAGCTTCTCAAACCAACACGTTCTTCCTAACATTCTCGCAAATATCCTTCCTCCCCAACGAAGACAAGGTACTGTGGTCCCCCTTACTTTGAAATTCTTTTATGGGGAACAACAGAATGTATCTATCCCAAGGACTCCTGCCCCAGGGTGGAACACAAATTGGGACTTGCAACCCAGATGGGGACAAGTTTCAAGGAACAACGCACCAGCTCCTCGCCACCATCCTTTTATGCCTAACCCTGATACCCAGCCTCTGGATTTGTTTAACCGCTTTATGCCACTATCTTCTATGGACCAAAATGACTGACTTTTGCCAAGTCACGAAAACGACGTAGAGGGACCACATCTTGCTTTTGGCTCGTCAGTACAGTCCTTTGCAGGCGCCAGGACCTGCAAAATTATGAGTTGGAACATTGCTGGGCTTAGAACCAAATTCAAAGACAAGATCTGGTTGGATAAAATCAGGAACTATGATATTCTTGCTTTTCAGGAAACTTGGGTAACGCTAGATTGTTTGGCCTTAGATGGCTATGCTCATTTCTTTGTACCTGCAGACCCAAGTAAAGCAGGAAGAGCAAGGGGCGGTTTGGCTGTATATATTTCACTTGACATCAAAGGTGAACCTAGGCATATCAAGTCTAAATCTAAAAACTGTTTAGCGGTAGAACTGACTTCACCAAATTGTAATCCTATTTTACTTGTTAATTTTTATAATTCCCCGACCAGTCAATTTTTTAACGAGCATTTGTTATCCCTTGAGGACCTCTTATCCACTTATATTGAAAACAGTTGTCATGGGTATGAGGTGATCCTCATGGGAGATTTTAATATTCATCCCTGCCTGGCGGGTTGTCAGAGGGAAGCTGAGAAATTTCCTTTGTATTCCTCCTCGCCACATTTTGAACACACACCTAGCGGAGAGGCTTTGGAATTGCTCTTGGCTACCCTCAATCTTTATGAATCATGTACCTGTTCAAATGATCCGAGGTTACCGACATACGTGGGTAACGATTCTGGCTCAATCATTGACTATATTTTTGTTTCTTTAAGATTTCTACCTGAAATATTTGCTTATAAGGTAGAAACTTCTGTTTTTAGTGATCACAACCCTGTGATTTTAGAGGTTTTAGCTCAAGGCGTCTTGGGAACTAGGAAGATTGACACACTGTGCGCGACAGACCTTGTGCTAAGAGATCAAAATCGGAGGCTCAAATGGGAACAAGTTACCCCAATAACTTTCCTACAGGAAACTCTGCCCAAAGTCGCCAGTGAAATTGCTATCTGTCTAGATAATACAAATCCCAGTGTCACTATGCTCGAGGCCTTTAGTGTTATTTGCCACCAAGTTAACTTAGATCTAACTGTAAAGGCAAAATCTAATAAAATAAAAGGTCCTAAATGGTTTGACACAAACTGTTCTAGGGCCCATTCAACACTTCTCGAGGCCCTAAAACTTAAACCTAGAGACAGAGCGCTGATAGCGCTACTGAGGAAACAGTACAACCTAGCTATTAGGAAGAGGAAATCTGAGATAAAAGACGAGGCCTGGAATGATTTATTACTGCCCGAGACACAGAAAGATAGCGCTAAATTCTGGGCAGTTATAAATCACCCATATTTTGTGGGATTAGATAATCAGAGAGCTGATTGCATAATTCCAGACGAACAGTGGGTGACACATTTTAGTAACATCTATAACTATACTCACACCATTACAGAACACGAAACTCCTCTCCCAAAATCGCTAACTCACATCTCTCCTTTTACTCAGGAAGAGGTGAAACAAGCAATTAAAGACACACTCTCCAAAAAGGCACCGGGGCCAGATGGGGTTCCTGCAGACTTCTTTAAGAGCGCTCCTGAACTTAGCTCAAAAATTTTAACTAATATTTTTAATGCTACAAGGGAGTTTATTTTCCCCTCTAGCTGGGCAATTTCGACCATTGTGCCAATCTTCAAGAAAGGACAAAGGACAGACCCGGCCTGTTATAGGCCAATCTCTCTTATTGATTCGAGCGTTAAAATCTTAGGGAGAGTCCTCTTAGGTAGATTGACCTTGATTTTAGAAAGTAAGGGTATTTTATCTAATGTACAATACGGCTTTAGAGCCAATAGAGGAACTTTAGACCAGTGCCTAAACCTAGAATTAATTTTAAATAAATATGTAATCGCCAAGGGGGGTTCATTATACATGGCCTTTATGGACCTCTCCTCAGCTTTTGATCTGGTCAACAGGTCAAAGCTGTGGGGGATCCTTTTGGCCGTGGGACTCGACCCCCCTTTGGTTGCATACCTAGATGAGCTACACAAGGATCTTATGACCTCAGTTAGAGTCACTAGTGAAGGAAGATGCACTCGTCACTTTAGTTCAGAGAGGGGGGTTAGGCAAGGGTGTATACTCGCCCCCCTCCTCTTCACTTTATACATAAATGACCTTGAGGCGGAAATGTCAAAATCCCATAGTGACATCCCGCGTGCAGGTGAGACAAAGATACCCGTCCTCCTGTACGCGGATGACGCTGTTCTTTTAGCACGCTCCGGAGTTGCGTTGAACAAACTTCTTATTTCCTTTGGAGTTTTCATGTCATCTTTAGACATGAAAATTAATACAGAAAAATCACATGTAATGATTGCTGGACCTGCAGGTAGGAAAAGAAAGTCGCTAACATTTTATTGCGCAGCGAAGGAGGTTAAGAGAGTCCCTTCTTTTCCATACCTTGGTGTGACCTTCGATGAAAAGGGCACATGGGGCCCCCAGCTTTTGGTTAAAAGCAGCGCTGTCGCTAGAGCGGCCGCAGGGCTGCTAGGTTTTGCTAAAAAACTGGGCGCCCGTCCCATGGAAAGCATCATCAAAGTTTATAAAGCAAAATGTTTGTCAGTTGCCCACTATGGCTCTGCTATTTGGGGATATACTAGCTCTGCCAAAATACAGAACGTAGAAAATACATTTTTGAGATCTCTGCTTTCTGTTCCCCAATCAACTCCGATTTTTTCATTGCATACAGAGTTAGGCTTGGGCTATATATCTGACACCCTAAAATTAGCCCCAGTGACTGGCTGGTTAAAAACTTGGCTCAACCAGGAGCTTACTCTAAATCATATCATTTTAAAAGATTGTTTAGCCCTGGATAGAGCCCTTAATATTCCATGGGTAAGACATGTGAAAACCCAGCTTACTTTAGCAGGTCGCCCGGAGCTTTTTTCATCTCCGGATGGAATAACCCATGAAGATTTAAAACCAGTCAAAAACACTCTATTAAATTTATACGCTCAGGAGAGGGAAGAAACAGAGCTGAAAAAAATTATGGTAAGGAAACACTGTATGCTTTCCTCCGTTCCAGGAATGGAACCATACCTTTTGTCGGTTACAAATCCTTACCACCGTTTTCTCTTAACAAGATTTCGCTTTGATTTAATCCATTTTATACTGGGCGATTTCAGAACCTGGGCTAGACCTGATGATGCTGAACCATGTGACTGCGATCATTTTTCTACGCAGGACACAATGCACTTTATTATGTTTTGCGGTCATTATATTGAGATCAGAAAAAGATATTTGTTCCCTATTTTACGTAATCAGGGCTTTATTCAGGTAAAACCAGCCCTGCTGTTTTTGCAACTTCTTCCTAACACAAAAGTAGCTTTTTCAGTTGCTAGTTTTTTAGTTGCAGGAGCACGTTTAAACAAGCATCGTATAAGGCACAGGCACTTTATCTCTGATTAATGATTTCTCTCTTTACTCAAATGAGTTTGTGATTCAAGAAACCCTTCTTTTTAATTTTTTTTTTGTTTTTAAATATTTATGCATGTTTTATTGTAAAATTTTGTTCTTTCATAATGATTGTTTGTTAAAATTTGTGATCTGATGAAATGGTGACATGTATTTTTGCTTGCTCTTTTATGATTTTTATTAATCGAATAAAGATAATTGACTGACTGACTGAGTGGGAGGCCGCTCTTTCTGTGCCACGGCCCCATCTCTTTGGAACTCGCTTCCTCTCTCTTTCAGGAACATCCAGAATCATTTGCACTTCAGAAAAACCTTGAAGACTTGGCTCTTCTCCACCTAGCGTCTCTTCTCTTTTACTTCCTTCTATAGGTCAAGATTAGCAGCTGGTTCTTTCATTGGACCAGCGCTGGGAAGCTCAATTGCTGGGGCAGCTACACGTGCTTTACAAATTCTATAGTATAATAAATCAAGGTAGAGGCTAGTTTGTCTAGAGAGCAGGCCAATATAACCATAGAAATTCTAAGAAGTTGTATGTTAGATCTCTGAGGAAGTGTAAAGCAGCTTCACATTCTTTGGAAGTGAGATGGAAAATGTTCAACTCATGAAAAGAGAGGAAGAAGCAAGTCACAGAACATCTGTTAACACAACTACATCCTGGTAATTGGCACACAAATACACCCAAGAAAGACACAAAAATGGGAAAGAGTTGAGAGGCAATAATCAATGTCATGTAAGAGGAATGCAGCATGACTCTCAACTGGAAGAGAGAGTGCAATAAATGTACATTAACAGTCATTAGTCTAGGATGATAAAGAACATTAACCTGTCAAATCCAAGGAAGATTTAGCAGCGTCCAGTTTTGCACTGGATGAAATAGCATATGAGCTGAGTTGAGGTTCCAGCCAGAAAACTACGCAAAGACTACTTCAATAATGTCTGCTGAACTTTACCAAGTCGAACTCTAAGAGCATGTCATTGCAGTATCTGGTTTCAGTGCAATTGCCAATTTCATAACGTCTGAGAAAATATCTCTGCAACCAAACACCAAGTTCAAGAAATTACCCTGGCAGACAATAACTGAAAATGATGTCAGACTCAGAGAACCTCTCCCTTTCTGCGAATAGCACACCATATTGTGATAAGTAAGTTCAACTACCACCTTCAGGCATTAAGATGTCACCTTACTTCGATCCACATGAAAACCTGAACATCACATCATCCCCAGCAGCAGGAGCATCCTGACTGACGCAACAAACACACACTTGGAAATATCAGGTGCATAAGTGAGTCGTGGGAGATTGGGGGGAGGGTAGCTGTTGTGGTGCCTGTTGTAGCACCAAAAGAGGTAATGTTTTAGATGTGGTGTTTTTCTCTAAGGAGGGGAAAATGCCCTGGCTAAAGACAGTAGGACCCTGCAAGAGAGTCTGCCGAGTACTGGACACCGCATCCTGCCCTAAGACCTGGACATGAAGTGTGGGGAGGAGCAGAGTATTCCAGCCCGGCAAAGCCCAGGTACAGCCTGGAAGGAGACTATTTCCACCTATAGTAGAGGGACAAATGTTGTAGAGAGGAAGTATTGATAACTGTGTAACTGTAGGACATGTACTTGGCTCTGTGTCTTCTCTCCTCTTTCAACCAAGGACTCAACATATGGCACAGTTCTGCTAAATGTCCATTGAAGAGCAACACATTTGCTAAATGGGTCATGTCTGTGCACGTCACTCCTTGGTTGCCATGCTACTATGGAGAATCTTGTCTCACTAGCCTGACTGAAAGCTTGATTCAGTTAAATACATAGAGGTGACTATTTATCTTTACTGGCTTTCTCTGGCACCCAGAGGAAACACAGTACTTCTGACATGACTGAGCATCACATGTACCACACCTGAGCTAGCTTGAAGGTAGTCACTACCAAAAACAAAGCTTCGCATTTCCTAATGTGCACTAACTTTCCCCAGGGTCCTGGAGAACAGAGGTTGCGCTAACTTTGAACAAAGATATTGAAAGCCTCTCCCTATAGATCTCATCTCCAGTTGAATATGCTTGGCAGCTGGTAATTGAGCTGAGAATCAAACAAATCTAACAGGAAGGGTACTGCAGATTTCAATGGAGTCCGTGAACACTGTTGGATCTAAGGTTGAATTGCTGTTGTTGTGAAGGAATATGGATCTATGACCGCATTGACCAGACCCAGGAGTTAGCTGAACGGTGATTCAGACAGACATGCCAAAAGTCTTTTGTTAAATCTGACAGACCCTTTGTCATGGAAACTCATGGTTTGTTCATGAATTCGACCACAGAGATGTTTTCAATCTGCGGCAGAACATAGTTGACTGTTCATTGTACAACACTCCATACTTCAAAGGAGCCTAGTTTTAGGCAATTTACACACAACTGTCTTTCTTGCAATTATTTTCTTCTGTTGAATTATCTCCTCACCTGGCTCCCTAACCCAACCTTCTGGTGTCTTACTAATGTGATAGTGGATGCCTTGAAAAATGGATCTTCCATTTTGTGTTTACGTCTGGGAGAGACACCAATTCAACTACTCTCAAGAATTGGGAGAGGAAAACGAATGCCAAGTAAAGGAGTCTATTTCTTGATTGAAGAGCCTGGAGCTTTCAAAAAGTCTTGCAGTATAATGGTTTTAGGTCAGTGGTGCCTAACCTTTTGACTTAAGTGGACTCCCATTAAATCTTTACTGGAAGAAGTCGGTGACCCTGTACTAGATAATGTTTACCACTTGAACCTCAATCACACCACAAGAAATACGTATTGCAATTAAAGGTCTAAACCGAAATAAGGCACCTGGCCTAGACGGTCTGCCAATAGAATTTTATCAAACATATTCAGACACCCTGGTCCCTAAACTAGAAGAGGTAAATAAAACAGCTTTAAAGGCTGGTCATTTGCCACACTCCACCATGCAGGCCCTGGTCACCTCCACACTCAAGCCAGGCCGTGATGGCACAGACATTACTAATTACAGACCCCTATCTCTCCTGTCATCCGAATACAAACTTTTGAGTAAAGCTCTCGCGAACCGCATTCAGAACTATCTTTACACCCTCATACATAGTGACCAATGTGGATTCCTACCGAATCGTAGCATGTCCCTTAATACTAGACGACTCCACTATGTCATGACTTCTACCCTAACCGCCTATCCAGCTGCAGGTTGCATAGCGTTAGACCTACGACAGGCCTGTGACTCTATAACCTGGGACTAATTGTTCACTACCCTACATCGCTTTAGCTTCCCGGACGGCTATCTTAAATGGGTGCGCCTACTTTACACCTCCCCCGCGGCGAGGGCTCGTACAGGACAGCATATTTCCCGAAAGTACACGATTGACAGGGGAACGTGGCACGGATGCCCTATGTCCCCCCTGTTTGTACTCGCCTTGGAACCCCTAGCAATAGCTTTGAGGCAATCAGCCAAAGAGCTGGGAATATCTATCGATGGCACGGCCCACCCTATTTCTATATATACAGATGATATCCTTTTATATCTCCGTGATTTCCTGCCGATGCTACGCCACTCGCCACTATTCTCTCAGACTTTGGGAAGATATCGGGCCTTGTTATTAACTCAAGAAAATCACATGCCTTTTTTCTTTCGGGAAGGACCACACCCAGCTGAAGTACAATTTGGTACTGACACTCTACCTGTAGCCCACAACACCTTCAAATACCTGGGAATCCAGGTATATAGATCACAGGCAGATGAACTGGAGGGTAACCTCTTGAAGGCCATCGCGGCCCTGCGCTCGAGTGTGGCCTTTTGGACGTCTTTACCCCTCTCGGTGATGGGACGAATCACCATCTCCAAAATGGTAGTACTCCCCCGGTTATTATATTATTTTGTTAACTTGCCCACAGTAGTTCCACAATCCATATTCTGAACCTTGAACACGATCTTAGTGGAACTTATATGGGGGCGGGTCACCAGAGAGTGAGTCTTCAAAACCTTCAACTGAAAACCCGCAAGGGAGGACTGGGGGTCCCGGACTTTAGGGCATTTTATTATGCTTACCAAATCCAATGGCTGGCTTACTGGATGGCGGGGAGGAACCTACATGAAATCGGATTTACGTTAGGAGATGTTGACCGGGGTAGGCTGCATTCCCTGATTCTGCCCAAAGCTAAAATTTCCCCAGAGGGACCCCCATTACTGAAGACAGCACTACTATGCTGGAGGAAAGCGCTGCTCTATGCCTCAGGAGTGACCCCCTATGCTACAAATATACCATTACTGGGTATTCCCATCCCCGAGGGTAAGCTCACGAGGGTTAGACTACGCACCTGGGCAGAGGCAGGGGTGGAGGAAGTCGGTGATTTTTTTGGTGATGGCAACTTCCTGGATCACGACACCTTTGTGCAGGTTACTGGAGCGCCGGGCCATCAGTACCTACTACATGCAATCGTTTCACACTACATCAGGAACACTTGGGCACCACAGTGCAGGGAACCCCCACAGCACGACCTGGTTCATTTACTGTATTATATGGGGCAGGGGGCATCTTATCAAGTGGTTGTATACCGGTAAAAGGCCGCATGCCAGCATAACACTCGTAACAGGACGAAATGGAATGAGGACGCGGGTCTAGATCTTATTGATAAAGCGTGGGCGAGTATGCTAGAATACCCCAAGAAGGTATCTCGCAATGCTAATTTGAAATTTATCCAAACAGTGATACCACAAAGGTCTATCTCACTCCACAAATGATACACCGGATGTTCCCAGAACCCAACACAGCTGCCCCCACTGCAAAGGCGTCCGAGGCAGACTTTATTCATATGCTATGGTCCTGCCCATGTATATTAGATTACTGGAATGGAGTTCGGCATTACCTGGGTGTGGTCACTCAAATGACGGTTCGAGACAATGCCCTAGAATGCTTTGTGGGGCTCCGTAGGCATAAAAAAACACAAAAGGTTCAACGGCTATTCCAGGACCTTACCCTTCTGGTGGCGGTTCGAGCCCTCACCATGAGATGGATATCCCCTAGATGCCCAACATTATCCAGCTGGCAAGAGGACATGACACAGTGGGGTGGTGCAGAGAGTGTGGTGCTGCATAGGGAGGAGACAGGCAGATTACTCAAACTGCCTATCTCTCTGGAATGGGACATTATGTTAGAGGCCTTTAAACAACTAGATTTAACCCCTACACAACACACTTTAACATGATAAGCTACTTTCCTTTTTCTTGGGAATATAGATAGACCCGCGCGGACCTCAGACCACTTCGTAAGGATCTCAGACAGGGAAAGACACTTGGCACCACGGTGGTCATTTAGTGGATGGCCATATGCTTGGCTTGCTCATCAATTACAAAAAAACGAAGGTCATCTGTTTCGCATCACGTTCAGGGAGGCAAAAATTCAAATGGCATGTGGCAGGTAACATCATAGAGCAAAGTGCCACATACAAGTACTTAGGAGTAGTGGTAGACTCAAGGTTGACTTTAAAAGACCATCTATTGTACAGAAAAGCCCAGGCCAACAAACTACGTTTTGCTCTAAATTTATTAAAAACAAAATTGAAATGTCCATCCAACCTGTATTTGCTAAAAGTAATCACAGCCAAATTTCTCCTACCCTCACGTACGCCTCGGAATTATTTAGAGGTCAAGACGCAAATTTCTTGAATCTTCAACAGTCAGAGTTATTCAAATATATTTTTAAGATCCCAAAGTTTGTATCACAAGCACAAGTACGTCTGGAATTTAGGTTACAAAATCAGCACCCAGGAAGACAAGCAGCAATGTTTAAAAATGTGCTGGAAATGAAAAGCAGCACAAGAGGATTCGTTGATGGGGTACTGTTGGCGTGAAATAAAGAACCAAACTAAAGGAAATAACGCCTGGAAAACAGCTCTAGAAGAAGCATTGATATATCTCAAAATGAAAGAAGCATGGAACACCAATCACACCTTTGTAATGTTTTAAAAATTAGCTAATAATGCGGCAAAACAAATAGCCTGGATTACAGATAAAGCCGCGTTAGCAAAGAAAAACCATGGCTGGACGGTATTAGCTTCATATGAGAAATGTACCCCTCAACCATATCTAGTCAATCACATTACAACAGCTACCCAACAACTGCTACTCCGAATTCGGATGGGTGCTTTCATTTCAAAGGATCAGGTTCCAGCATGGAAACAAACATGGCGAACATCACTCTGCAGACTATGCGGTCAAGCAGAAGAAACTCTGACTCATTTATTGTGTATTTGTCCTTCGCTGAATAATTTGAGACGTTTTCATTTATTATATGCATTCCGTATATACCAAATTAGATCATGTCGGCCAGCAGTCATGTTAGCATTGAATAGCAACATGCTACAGGTAGCATGCAGGGCCTCCAGATTCTTGCAGAAAGTCAGTTTCTTAATACAGAAAATTGAAAAATAGCATATGGCAACAACATTTTTTTTAAGTAAAACGATGGGGCGCAAATGTTAATTTAGAATTCAAAGATAAATCTTTTTTTAACATGCCTGTATAATACGCCTGTGTATTTTTTATTGTTTTATATGTCAATTGGAAGATGTCGGCTCAAAAAATTGTAAAGGTTTTAATTAACTATATACAATAAATTTATTACTTACTTACTTACTTACTTACGGATGGCCATATGACTCAAGAATGGCAGACCAGGAAGGGGGGCGGGAAGGGGGTGGCGATGGGACCAGTTTAGTTAGACAGTGTTAATTCATAAGTTAACATGCTTGGTTTTACTGATTTTGATGTCAAGTTCTTAATCACGAATGTGAAAAATACCCGTAAGGCCGCATCAGCGGTTGACTGATGACTAATATTTGTTACCAGTAGGTATTCCATGGTCACATCTGTATTATGTATAAGAGGAGAACAAAAACAAAGGAGCATATCAGCAATAACCGGCGATAATTATCGCTAAGCGCACTTAGCACTAGGATAATCATCGCCGGCTAGCGTGGATTTTTATCACTGAGATAGCGTGCTATTAGCAACGCTTATCTCAGAAGCGATAATAATCCTAGCGCTAACTGCCAAACGTGAGATTATCGCTGGAAACCCAGCGATACTCCCACAAAGTTTGGCGATAGCTTGCTGATAGGGCATCACATACTTAGCCATGATATCCACCTTCCATAGGATATCATGGCTAAGTCAGTTTCAAAGCAGGCGTAAGGAAAGTAGCGATAACAGAGGTTATCGCTACTTTTCTTGTCGCTATGCTGCTTTGCATGAGGCTTGATAATAGGAGAAATGTCTCTTAGCGACATTTCTCCCGTTATCCTGGGGAGGAACACCAACTTTGCATCTCATTAGAGATGCAAAGATGGGGGTTCGGAATTCAGGCGCTAAGGCAAGGTTTCACGTGATAGCGTGACCTTGCTAATATATAGCGATAAAATTATCGCTGCTTTTCGGCAGAAAACGGCCGCAAAAGCGGCGATAATTTTATATCGCCGCCTTGTAGATATGCCCCCCTATGCCTTATGTGCTGTAAGTGATCCTACTTTTACGCTGTCGAGGTGTTTCAATAGAAGTATGTAAAAAAAAAAAATGTAGTAACGTGCGCAAAAGCAGCATCATGGCAGCAAAGCTCATGCTAACTTAGCAATGTCGACATTGTCCCTAATGGCCATATAACAGCTGCTCTGAATGCTGACGCCCGGGTCCCATGCATAATGTGGGACAGCCCTTGTTGGTTTATGTGGGAACCGCTCCCCGGCACAAAACCACACTGATCTTCCAGCATCAAATGCATGATACCCTGCCCCAACCAGAGAGCTAAACCCTTTGTGAGCAATTTTGCATCAACATTCAGCATGGAGAGTGGCCTGTATGACTCCAGATCCACAGGGTCCTTGCCCGGCTTATGAAGCATAAGTACAACTGCCTGCCTCATATGTGACACGAGTTTGCTCAGTTCGTATTCCTCCAAGAGGGCTTCCAAAAGTGCTGGGAGTAAGGTGGCAGCGTGTACCTGAAAATACTTAACCAACAGTCTATTGGGCCCGGGCATTTCCCTCTAGCCATGGCTCGGAGCACCTCCCTCAACTTCTCCAATGTTATGACCTCACCCAGTTCCTCTGCTTAAGCCAGCGTCAGTTGATGGACAGTCACCTGATCCAGGAGTCTATTGATTCCTGTATCCTCTACCCGTGCTGCAGAATTATATATCCTGACAAGGTAAGCACGTAGGAACTGTGTAACAGCCACCCGACCCATGACCAGCACACCATCAGTAGCCTGTAGAGCGAAAACAGTTGGGGGAGGGTGCTCCCTCTTTAGCAACCATGCCAGCAGGTGCCCCGCCTGATCTCCCCTTCTATGGAGCATTGCTGATATTCTTTTCGGACATGGCAGTCTAGCCTATCCAAGACCTTTGCCACAGCTCAGTGTGCACTGTAAGTGCTGTTGTCCCTCTCCCATCCCTGCACCCGCTGCTGTAACCCAGCAAGCTCTGCCTCCATTTCTCCCAGTTACTGCTCCAGTTTGCTCCTAATACCGTATGTCTTGCCAAGACTCTCTCCTCTGATAACTACCTTCAGTGTCTTGCATTCCACCCTGCGGGAGCCCGGAGTGCACCAGTTTGTATTGAAAAGGTTTGGGAGTACTTCTTGCATGTCAATGGCATATTTGGTGTCTCCTAGAGACTCTGTTTCGAACTTCCACAAAGGGATACCAAGTTGATGACCCCTCATCTGACATTCCACGAGCAGAGGGGTGTGGTCAGAAAGCAACCACACTTAATAAGATACTTTCAAGAACTCCCTCAATTGGAAGAAGACATCTGTCTAATCTGCTAGGAGTACCATGGGTTGGGCAGTAACAAGAATACTTCTGTGCCATGGGGTGAAGCTCCCGCCACACATCCACAAACTGAAGCCAAAGCCTAATCACCCACAATTCAGCCACCATGCGGTCTTTCGTGCTCAACCACCGTAGATGCCTAAGTGCCCATCCAAACACAAAGTTAAAGCCCCCCATCCAAACAATTGGGGATTCCATGTACGGAGCAGTTTGGCTTCCAAGTTACCAAAAAAATCTCCATTATCTGTGTTGGGAGCATAGATATTTATCAGGAATACTGCATGACCTTCCAGTATTCCTTGTAATAGTATATAACGTCCCTCCAAGTCAGCTGTCTGCCCCTCAATTGAAAGGGAGCTCCCGGGGCCACCCATATAGACATCCCCCTCCTGTGGGAAGAATAAGTGGAGGCGTACTTTGTCCTTGCCATTTTTTACCAAGGTTTTGAACCTCCCCCTCCATGACATGTGTCTCCTGGAGAACTGTAATACCTATTCCCATCCGTCTAAGGTCCAGTATCTCTTTACAAAGGAGTCTGGCCCCCTCACATTCCAGGACTACATCAGAACTACTTCAGCCATTCCACATCAACTCCGCTCACACCCATCATCCCCCTCCAGCCACCACCCAGGACCGCTCTCCCTCCCAAACTCCCATTTATTGTTGCTGCATATTACATAAATAATGCAGCACGTTCTGCAGGCATTTGAAGAAAGTGCATCGCAAACGAGGGCAAAGAAGCCAGACACTTTTTGCTAAACATGGTGTTTAATGGTTAAGCTGTTTCATTCCACCACTGCCCCATAAAAACATTTAGAATTGGTTTGAAGCCAGAGTTAGGAAGCCTTCCAGGTGAACCCTGAGTGGCAACCAAGCCCAGAGCCAGCTTACTACTTTTTCAATTCTGTTTTTTTTAAGTTTTTGTTGTACGTTTCTCCTTGGCCACTCGCTGGGAGTCTCTGGGTCTCAGATAACAAAGAGTAGTGTGGTCAGAGGCAAGAAATGGAGATTCTCTGTTCTTTTCATCGTGTTTGGAAAGTAAGTAGGCGTTTACAGTCTGGAGATGGAGCAGGTGCTTTAGTGTTAAATATATTAAGCTCCTATAACTTTTGCGTCTGTGTTTTTTAGGTCGAGCCTGGGCAGCGCATGCGATGCTCTGAGAGTCATGCTGTATTCAGGTGGGGACTTGAAGCTTCGCCCACTCTCAGCCCACATTTTTCATCAGCTTGTGTCATTGTCCACTGTAAACTGTGCTTGTTCATTGCTCAATAGGCTTAGAAGCCCTTCCTTAGTACCGCCTTATCTCATTTTGTAACCTCCATGGCGACACCCCCTGTTACGTGTGTTGTTACTCGGTAGGCTTTAACTACAGCTTCCTTTTCTCAAATAGCTCTGTCAGGCAGGACACGCTCCCTCCTAACCCTTTAAAAAAAATGATAGCACAGGCGCCGAAAGCATTTGCTATGCAATAGGTCTCGCATTTGCAAGAGTTTAAGCTATTGCCATTGTACATGACAATGCCTTTTATTAATCTATTTTAAAAACAACACATAAATAAAAGGCATTGTCATTTACAATACCAAAAGGACCCCCTGCAACCCTGGGGACCACCACAACCCCAGGGTTTGTATGAAAAAATGCTGGGGTATACATGCTCCACTGCTGCCCCGGGGACCACCACCTCCACGGGGCTGCTTTAAAAATGGCCCTGGGGACCGCCACCCCAGGGCCAACTCCAGCAATGTCCTGGGGGGCCCATTCCCAGGACATTGTAGTTTGGTATGGCTTGCAGTTGTAGTTTGGTATGGCTTGGCAGGAAGCAAGAGCATTGTAAATTGAAGAATTGCTTTTGGTCAGAGGTAGCTGCATGTTTGCTGCTCCTTCTGCCCAAAAGCAATGTCGGCTCTCGCAGGAGGCTGGGAGCTGACAGAGACCGCAGGGCCCTTGAAGCTCCCCCCGCAGTCCCCAATGACCTGGACATGCCCCAGGAGATAGGGTGCCCAGGGCAATATCGGCCTGGGTAGGTCCCCCTACCCATTGTTTAAAAAAAATAAATTTAAACGATGGCCCAGGGAAAGAAGTCAAGGTGGTCCCCCTCTCTTAAAAAAAAATAACAACAAAAAAGGTTAAAGTATGGCCCAGAGGATGGGGTCACTGGGGCCAAAACCAGCCTGGGTAGGAGGCTGCGGGTCGGAGGCTGTGTGCCTCCCAGCGTACTAGTAGTGTGCCAGGAGGCACATTTGCAGAGTGGTGAAGAAAGGGGCATGGCCCTTGACCACCTCTCACCAATCCCACTGTGTGGGGCTTACTGGAGGTAACAGGTAGGCTAGTTGCCTCCTCAGGACTCTTAACAGTGAAGGGGACTTCATCTCCCAACTAAGAGCATGCCAGGAGGTGCTTTGTAGAGTAGTGGTGAAAGGGGGAGTGGCCTGCTATCAGAACTCAGTAATCCTACTGCATGTGACTTACTGGAGATAATAGGAGGGGTAGTTGGCTTCCAAGGACGTCCTTGGGGGCCAAATACCCCTGCTGTTACCTTCAGGAAGTCCCACATAGCAGGATTGGTAAGAAGTTGGCAGCGGCCATGCCTCCTTCCTCCACTACTCTGCAAATGTGCCATCCGGTGCACTACTAGTTGGGGTATAATGTCCCCTTGGTTTTAGAGGGACCTTGAGAGCCAGGAAGCCCTCCTGCTACCTCCTGTAAGCCCTACGCAGCGGAATTCCTGAGAGCTGGTCGGAGGCCCAGCCCCCTTTCTCCACCACTCTGCAAACGGCATTGCTAGTTAAAAAACCTTAGAAATTCACTTAAAAACAAAGGTTACAGGGACGTTATAGTTAGGAAATAGCATTTAAAAACCTTAGAAATTCACTGAGAAAAGCAAAGGTTTCAGGGACGTTATAGTTAGAAATTAACATTTTAAAAAAGGTTAGAAATTCACTGAAAAAATCAATGGTTTCAGGAACATTATAGATGGCTGACATTTCACTCATCCAAAACCAGAGAAATTCACTCATTATAGTTACCTGAGTTATCATTCAGGACATCATCCGGTGACTATGAGTGTTTTCAAAACATTTATGAGTGTTAAATATACATACCAAGGTGCATTGGTGAATCAGTTGGTGTATGAGAGCCTGATTGGATGATTCAGTGGGTGCGTGAGTAACTGTATACGTGAATAATTAAGTGTCTCAGTGAATGCATGGGTAAGTGACTTGTTCTGTGAATGTCTGTATCTGTCAGTTTATGTCTAAGTGGCCGCATGGCATGTGAGTTTCTGTATGGGTGAGTGATTGGTTGTCTGAGTACCTCTATGGGTGTCTGAGTGTCTGTGTGCGTGAATGATGAGTGAGTGGGTGAGTCAGTCACCGTATAGGCTACTGAGTGCTTGTTCATGGCTATATGGGTGAGTGAGTGTGTGTATGGCTGTGTCAGTGAGCGAATGGATGTGTCAGTGGTATATGAATATTTAACTGCATATGTGAAAGGCAGTATAGGTGAGTGTTGGAGTATAAGTGAATGTATGTGTGACTGAGTGGTTGCGAGAGTGGCCGTATGGCTGAGTGTGTGCTTGTGTCAGTGACTGTATAGGTAAGTGAGTATGCATTAGGATCTGTATGAATTAAAGAGTGTGTATGTTTAAATGTATAAGTGAGTAAATGGTTGTGTGATTGACTACAGGTTATTTAGTACGTGTGTGAGTAGCTCTATGAGTGACTGATTGTGTGTGAGTTGCAGTATGGTTGTATGAGTGGATATGTCAGCGGCTGTATTAGTGAGTGAGTGGCTGTGTGAGTGGTTGTGTGGATGAGTGAGTGGATGTGTATGTAGACCTATGAATCAGTGAGTGGGTATGTAAGTACTGGTATTGGTGTTTCAATCAATACTGCCTTTATTCTCTAAAGTCTTAGAAAAATGTGTGAATCTAGTCTTGACGGATTATGTGGAAGCTAACCATGTACTCCACGACAGTCAGTCTGGTTAGAGAACTAACCCTAGTACTGAAACAGCTCTATTGGAAGTCTCGGAAACTATCAAAGAGCAACTTGACAAAGGGGGAAATGCAGTGTTGATACTGCTCGACCTGTCCGCAGCCTTTGATACTGTGCCCCACGACAGGCTCTTGCAGAGCCTTAGGGAGCGAGGTGTCGGGGGCACGGTACTTAAGTTGTTCGCCTCTTTTCTGAGTGATCATCAACAAACAATTTAGTCCCCTCCCTATGCAGCCCCCATTCCTCCTCTGAAGGTGGGGGCCTGCAGGGTTCTATCTTGAGCGCATCACTATTTAATATTTATATGGCCCCCTCACGCTTTTAGCTGAGGCACATGGCGCTAAAATAGTATCATATGCAGATGGTACTCAACTACTGTTCACGTGCGACAAAGGCACCAATTTTAGAGGTGACAAAATTAACACTTGTCTGACGGAGGTCTTCTCCTGGTTACGGCATAACCAATTAAATTGTAACCCAGAAAAGTCCGAGATCATTTTTTTGGGTCGTCCGCCATGCGAAGCGTGGCACCAGTGGTGGCCTCGGGATATGTCCCCTCCTACAGCCCCAGTTAGTATTGTGAAGAACCCAGGGATCAAGTTAGATGCCGCCTTATCCATTAAGGCTCAAATCAAAACTGTCGCCGGCACCTGTTTCGCCATGCTAAAAATGTTTTAAAACTTTCTTCCCCTACTACCGGTCGAGTATCGGAAGACTGTAGTCCAAGCCCTAATTGTATCTAGGCTGGATTACGTCAACATCTTGTACCTGGGCTTACCTGAGTACCTACTTAATCGCCTGCAGGTGGTTATGAATATGGCGGCCAGAGCTATTCACATGGTGGGCCCCAGAGCATGTATGACTATCCATCTAAAGGACTTGCACTGGTTACCGGTCCGGAAGAGGATCCAATTCAAAGGTCTGGTTCTGGCTTTCAGGGCTTTTCATCGTGCAGGCGCCATATACCTTAGGAGGAGGGTACAGCATTATGCGCTGCAAAGAGCGTGTGAGGTCATCAGTGCAGTCTCTGATGTCCATTCCTAAGTTCACCCGCTGTTGTGTGGGCAGTCGCTCCTTTAAAGTGTTGGCTGCCCGCTCATGGAACTGTCTACCTCTACCCCTTATGCAGGCCAATCTGCTTACTTTCAGGAGACAGCTAAAAACCTGGCTTTTCCAGCAATAATTGTTCTCTTTTCTTTCCAGCTTGGGGCTCTGATGCCTGTCTTCAGTGGTCCTTTCAGTGCCGGGACACTTTGTGGAGTAGCCGTGCACTTTATAAGTACCTATTTTAATTTCATTTCATTCATTTGATTTCATTTCATTCAATGGTTTCGAGAATGATAGTGTGAAAGTTGGAGTGAGTGCATGAAAGGTTTTATGGGGATGTGAGTAGCTGCATCAGAGATTCTGTGGATGATGACATCAGTGATGTCATCAGTGATGTCACTGACCATGTCTTGAGTGATGTAATATGTGCGGTCATAAACAGTGCATTTCAGGGGTGCAAGATAATTCTGAACACAGGTAACTATAACAGATGAATTTCTCTGGTTTTGTACAAGTGAAATGTCAGCCTAACTAGAACATGCCTTAAACGTTGTTTTTTTTCAGTGAATATATATATATATATATAGGTAGTCAAGGCACACATTTGTGGAGTAAGGCATAATAAAACGTTGTTTACCCATAGAACCTTAACTTGACAATATTCTTGTCCTTAATATTCTTACTGTTACATTTTGACCACATGTTTTATCTTTGATATTTTGGGCAATCACTAGACTTTTATATTATTGTGACAACATTTGGGCACAAACTCTAGTTTGAAACAAATCCACTGTGACAAGTCATGTTGCCATTATTTCTCAAGCGAGTCTCACTTGCGGGTGCTGATGTTGACCCTCACTTTAGCAATATTTAAATATATTAGAAAATTAGGACTGGCACACAGTTTTAAAAGTAGCACAGAGAAATACTCCAATCACAGGATGACGGGCTTCGGACAGTGCGCAATATATTTCTATTACAGTGCAGCATGCAATAAAGCACCACATGGCATGCCCCAAGCACAATTCAAAAATACAGGCAACACTTGCCAAAATAAAGTCTTCATGTCAGCCTTCCTGTCTGACTTAAAAACATGAGAAAGGCAAAGGAGCAGATGGCCTTTTTCTTGCAACTAGAAGCTTTCCGACAGAGTGATAGACATCCTACTAATGAGTGGGGTCGACACCCACTATCTGCAGGCCCTTCGTCCAGTTTCTGACAAAAACAAGTAAAACGTTAACGTAAAGTAGCAAATTATAAAAAATTTCCGAGTAAGAACTGGGACAACATGGTGCCAGAGAGGAGCATTCGCCGCACAGCAGCTGCAGAGTTTGAGGAAAAACAAACTTACACATAAAACACATGGGTCCTGATTCTCAATCTGCACTTTGTAGTATATTGTGTAGTACTGATGCACGAATAACAGAATGGAATTTTTGCCTGTACTTCTGTGTGCGGAATTCTCTTCCCTGACTGCTTAGTCTCCATACATGTAAGTATAGATTTTGGCGGTAAATATGGGAGTGGCACAGGGGAGGTTTGAGAAAAGATGCAGACTAACTATTGAAGCGGTTGGGATTAGAGAGGTGTAAAGGATTTAGGGAGGGTCATGGGAGGATTTAGGGAGAGATGTCATCTACTCACACCAGAGCAAGCCAATTGCTTTAATCTGGGGTTGTAGACATGTCGGGGCATATTATCAAGCCAGGTGTTAAAAGTATCGCTTTAAACGGCGATAATGGGTTTCATAATATGCTCTATGGAATTCCAATTGAAGCCCAGGTTAGATGTGAAGGAAATCTAACATGGGCTTTAATTGGAATTCCACAGAGCATATTATCAAGCTCATTATCGCCGTTTTAGCGGCAGTTTACTGCCGCTAAAGCAGCGATAATTTTATTGCCTGGCTTAATAATATGCCCCGTAGTTTGCAACTTTGTAGTAAATTTACACTCGGAGTTTGTGAATATCTATAGCAGTACATTTATGTAAAAAGTGTAAACTTACTCTAAAGCGCTACTTAACTTTGTTAATCAGGCCCAGTGATTATATCTGCAGAAAGTAAGTATTGCATTTAGAGAGCCATGTTTCTTTACTGTTGACTGATGTGTGATCTCTACCACAGAGGTTGCAAGTTCGGGTGCCAAAAGCCGCAAAAAAAAAAGCCAGGGATCACAGTTGTGACCCCTGGTAACCCCTATGATGACATGGTTTTAATACATTTTGATGACTCAAGTTTGATTTCTGTTCACTTTAAGGCATTCTTAAGTTAGCTTTTCTATTGTTTTATAACCCTAGAGTATGGGCAGCATGTGACTGCCACTGAGGCCACATTGGCAAAGCCAATAGGTCTGTCCTTGAGAAGCTAGCATGGTTATTAAGTAGGTGTATTTAAAATGTATGTAAACATTTGTTTTTGTTTGATCGCATCCCAGGAAAATACGTTTTCTTATTGATACAGATAAGAGGTGCATTTGGCTTTGGATTACTCTAAACTGAACACATAGTTTAAACAAATGAAAGAAAAAAGGATTAAAAGTGGAAAGCAAAGATTGCCAATGAAAGGTTTTGGCCTACCAGCCCTGGCACTGAATTGCTCCTCTTTTTAGGCATACATGCACATGT
The DNA here is from genome assembly GCF_964204655.1 of Triturus cristatus. Lineage (NCBI taxonomy): Eukaryota > Metazoa > Chordata > Amphibia > Caudata > Salamandridae > Triturus > Triturus cristatus. The sequence continues at coordinate 420,346,716 of NC_140583.1, read as the reverse complement.
GATCAGGTAAAATGCCATCACGCCCAGAGCTGGAGAACCAATGGCTGAAGTGGGTGGATCCGCTGCCTCTCGCTGCTTTCGGTGGTGCGTTGAAGTGAAATATAAATGACAGGTGAACAGATCAATGGATGAAGAGCCCCTGTACGTACGGTTTTTTTATTATGATTTTTTTATAGTTACGTAAGGCTGTCTCTAGGATGAGCCTAAAAACTTGTGCAGTGCAATTATGACGTTTGCTTATAACATCAATACAGAAACACATTTTTTGCACTGTTTATTTAGTGCAAGTACATTTTATTCACAACAATGTTTGAGATGATGCAGGTATGGTTCCATGCATACCATAGTTTTTAGTAATAAATGGGATCTTATTGAAGGGTTCTTTAACTCTTTTTAGTCTCTGACTGTGACTCCCTAAATTGAAAGAATGATCTCGTACCCCAAGATAAGCTGTTCTAATTTAGAAGTGATAGGGGCAATTCGAACGCGGGGGTGGGGGGGAATAAATTAAAGCACTTACCTGCTGCTGCTGCCGCCGCCTCGGTGCACCTCTCCTGACGCTGGTGCACACTGCACAGGCTCTCAGGGGCCAATCCAGATGCTGCTCTCATGTGGGTAATTTTATTTACCAGCATGAGAGCAGCCCTGTGATTGGCCTGAGTGGGCTAATATGAAGCTCACTCAGGCTCCACCCAGCTATGCAATACAGCTGGGTTGGAGAAATATAAGTGTTCATGTTGGTTTGGCCAGCCTAAGAGGGCCGGCCAAACCGACATGAGCATGTACAATGCCCACCACTCCCCCTCTTTACTGCTGGCATGATGCTCCGTCAGGATGGCCCCGCCGCCACCCTAGCACTCGGCTGGCAATGGCTAGTTAAGAAAAATAAAATGATCTTTAATTTTTCATGTATGGCTCTGCTGCCTCTCAGCAGTGGGGCGACGCTCCACCACCATAACGGAGGAGTCGCCCCTGACTAAGACCTGTCCTGTTTTAGGGATGCCAAGGGTGTTTGAAGGTGTCAGGCTTTCCCAAATTGGCAGAGAGGGTCTCTTTATATATTTGAACCAAACCATTGGAATTTCAGGGAGGCATCTAACTTAGTACATTCATCGATCATTTTTCCATTAGACTCAGTAACTGAATAGGTTTAAACTGATATCCGTGACAAAAATGGAGCAATTTTAATCCAGTCTGCCAAATACGTTAGTCCTAATTCCTCATGAAGGGAAAAGCTTGGGGTATTGCGAGGCATACCCAAGAATTTCCTACCACAGTTAAACAAACAGGGGTAACCCTATAACCCAAGGAACCTGGGCTTTATCAACAAAAAATGAACAATGGTTCCGGAAGGGGGAAGTAATTATTTACACTTGAAAGAAATCAAATTTCACAAAACACAGCATTAGTAGATCAAAAGAAAAGATCAATCAATATTACGCAATGAATAATATTTGCAAAAAACCAAATAATTTATTTATAGAGATTCATTTTGGTATCAACTCAGTTATCAATTCATTGGAATATGAACGAAACATAGAGAAGGCTGTATATACAAAAATATTGGCAAAGAAGCGACGCAGTGACAAAGTGAATAAGGTGACTAAGTGTAGTGGTGAGGATGCAAGTATTTACAATATATATACGTGATAATTAATAAAATACACAAACAATTTTTGCAGAGATTCGCAAAAAAACGTCCTCAGTTTAATTATAGAGAAAGGAAAAACCTTGTAAGCCACATGTCCTAATTGTTTTATAGTACAAGGAGTTCCAATTGATACAGGACTGTAGAACCGTCAACGTTTCGACCCTATAGTAACCAGTCGTTGTGCATAGTCGTATCGGGTCTTCTTCAGGACATATCTTCTTAGTTAATGGGAGTCCGTCTGCAGCATGTATCCGCGGATACATGCTGCAGACGGACTCCCATTAACTAAGAAGATAAATACGAAAGACATCAGCTGAACTTGTGTCCTGATGTCCACAGTACTTTAATCCATATCTCTGCCCTGAAGTCAGGTCCTTGGAATCAGAGTATAAAGAAAGAAAAACTTAAAAACTAGACTAAGACGAATCAGGACCCTCTATGATTCTGGCAGTGCCTTCTGATTGAAATCGAGTGGCCACGATTGTAATTGAAAAATCTGTCTCATCTCCTGAATTTTAGGCTGTTATACACTACCTATGTCCTGAAGAAGACCCGATACGACTATGCACAACGACTGGTTACTATTAGGACATGTGGCTTACAAGGTTTTTCCTTTCTCTATAATTAAACTGAGGACGTTTTTTTGCGAATCTCTGCAAAAATTGTTTGTGTATTTTATTAATTATCACGTATATATATTGTAAATACTTGCATCCTCACCACTACACTTAGTCACCTTATTCACTTTGTCACTGCGTCGCTTCTTTGCCAATATTTTTGTATATACAGCCTTCTCTATGTTTCGTTCATATTCCAATGAATTGATAACTGAGTTGATACCAAAATGAATCTCTATAAATAAATTATTTGGTTTTTTGCAAATATTATTCATTGCGTAATATTGATTGATCTTTTCTTTTGATCTACTAATGCTGTGTTTTGTGAAATTTGATTTCTTTCAAGTGTAAATAATTACTTCCCCCTTCCGGAACCATTGTTCATTTTTTTTTTTTTTTTTTTTTTTGTCAAGAATTTCCTACAGCACCTATTTTTCTCCAAATGTAAAGCAGAAACAGCACTGTGTCCCCACATGCCTAATCTATAGCAAACAAAAGAAATGCACTTACTTTTATACATATTAACCATATAGTTTATTACCTATTTACTTTGTGAAGTCAAAATCTGCACCTTGGCTCTGCATAAATGGAAACCTTCTGGTTTACAGTAGGTGAACCTAAATTCCAGCATTAATAGAAGTGACACCTAGATAGGAAAAGGCACAATTATGTGATCTCTATTGTTGAATAATATATCTTGTTATATCCTTGGCCCCATAGCCATATTAAATGTATTAGAACTTTTCATAAATGTAACATATCTTTTGAGCAGTTTAATTAGCCATTTGCTGTTCTAGCCATCATGGCTGCAACACTGTCATATAGAAGAACCGGAATGACCTGATTCCGAACCTTATAAATATCTTGCCCCAATCACTTTAAAGAACCCTCCAAACCCTTGAAATATACAATAAAAAAAAGGGCTTAAATGCTACCTTGATGTACACCTCTAGTCAAAGCAATGTTACTTGAATATTCGGGCCAAATCGTACTTGGTGTAATCTATATCGAGGCAGTTTAAAAACAAATCTAAGAAATACTTGCTCACATCCATATTAGCAAGAATAGGTCAAAACTTAGAACAATTGATACATTTGACCAGAGGTCCATAATTTCAAAGCATAAAGAACTGCCAATAGCCACAGTATATTTATTGAATCAACATATTTAGATTTAGGCATTTTCCATTGTTCCCAAAACAAACAATGCCTCCACCAAAATGTTATCTGAGGCCCATGCCAGAATATTTTCCATAATGACTCATCCAACAACCTTCACAATTGGATCTATCAAGGCATTTGGGCAATAGCATTGTGAGTTCCACCTGCAAACCATACATTTACACTAACTGCAACGCTCATGATCTCACTCAACCTTCTGTGTGTGGCCAACACTAGCAGGGCAGGGCATATGGCCATGCTTGCTGTTAAACTGGTCACAGGGCCAAGATCCTGGCTAGGTGATGCGCTCTATGCTTAGCCAGGGGTTAGTTATAGGGTTGGGACTGTGGCTACCCTCTGCTCCCGACCTATTACGTTCAGCCAACCCCAACATATGGGCGGTGGACAAACACTACAGCTATGCACTAAATCTTTTTTCACTTTTTTTCGACAGTATCCATGAATACTATTATTTCATAGCAAAATTAGCCACTGGTCCTGGCTGCGTGCAGCCATGTTGGGTGCACCTACATCCTACCCTCCACAAACAGCATTTGGCTGTGCAGAGTGGGGTAGGATGTAGGGCCTGGCCTGCGTCCAGGTCCGTGCTCAACTTTCTGTGCATGGCCAACACCTGCAGCACATGCCCGTTGGCAATGAATAGGTGAGTTTGTCACAGGACCTGGACACGGGCCAGGGTCTGCAAACATCATTCCTCAGGTGGCCAACACTGCAGCGCACAGCCTTTAGGTGTTTGCAGCAGAGTTGGGGGCAGCACCCATGTTTGGGTCTCTGTGCCCTATCCTTTTCAGACAGCAACCTATACTGTGCTCAGCTCCCACCCCGCAGAGTGCAGCCAACTACCCATATGTGACATTAGCCGGTACTCCTATACACAGATGACGCTGTCTTGCTATCAAGGACAGCGAACGGTCTGCAACGCCTAATAGATAACTTTGCCCTGTATATGTCTGAAAAAGATCTCCAACTAAAACTAAAAAAAAACTTTTGTGGTGACATGCGGGAGCAATAGGCTGAAAAAATAGACAACATCATGTAGGAGGGGTAGTCATAAATAGAGTTTTAAGTTTTTCATATTTAGGTCAGATTTGTAATACGAGTGGGGCTTGGAACACACATTTAGAATCTTGTAAAATGAAATTTTTAAGGTCCACTGAAGCTATTCATAGATTTTCAGCAAAAATAGGAAATAAACCCATACGGGAATTCTTGCCCTATATCGAAGTAAGTGTGTTACAGGAGTATGTTATGGGGCTACCATATGGAGGAGAGTCAATACTGCTTCCCTTCAAATTCAAGAAAATAAGTTCTTGAAAAAATTGTTGTCAGTCCCTGGCAGTACAGCGAACTACATAGTACACAAAAGAGTTATCCGTACCATACTTAAGTGACTTAATAAATATGGCGGGCATCTCTCTTTGGCAAGGGATATAGGCCTAAGATGAGACTAAATTTACAAAGGATTTGATCTTGGACTGTCTGGCCTTCGACCACAGCAGGAATATCCCCTAGTTAGAGCACATTTTTTCCACTTTAATATGCTGTAAGATAGATATTGATAGAAAGAACCCTGCACCTACCCAGGAATATAGCAAAAGTGACCTGAAGTCAAGATACATGAATGCTAGGGAATGCATAAGAGGGGTTAAAGTTAGCCAAAAACACAGTGTTGTCTCTTATTGTGAACGCCCATTTGTAAGGGGCATACAGTTATATCTTACACAGGTAAGAAATATCCAACACAGATTTTATCTAACGGCTTAGGCTTGGCACACTTTACTATATTATTGCATTCCCTAAAATGGAAAAGTGGTGCTACAAACTTCCAAATTGTCTGTGTGATGGAAAGTCCCCCCCCTGCATTTTTACTCTTTTGTAGTTTTTATAAGGGTATTCGAGAATTAGTTTTAAAACCTTTATTTTTATCTAATATGCATTTCCATTACAAACATGCTTTTAATTTGGTATGTGGTCTGGAAAATGAGAAAATTGTGAATGCAGTCATCTCGTTTATATTAATGGCAATCAGAAGAGGGAAAATGTATTCACATTTGGATGCATTGGCATATGAAAATCCAGACGAGTGTATGTAGTTACGATATGTACCGCACACTGGGACATACAATAGCACAATGCACTTTATGTGATGGAAATCCCCTCAATCTATGCTGCACCTTTTTCTTTATCCTATTGTAGTTTTGTAGGGATATTCATTTAATAGCACAATGCACTTTACTAACAGATTAAATCAGGTCACTTTGATTGTTTGTACTGCATATTTTATCAGGACATATAATAGCAGTTTGCACTTTTTGTACCTATATGACATTGGTTATTTTGCCTATATGCACTATATATTATGTAATGTGTATTGTACTTTGATGTATTGATTGAGCTGACATTTTGTTGTTTTTAAATTCGACTTTATACTTTAACTGTAGGGTAACGTTGGATAGCGTAGGGGTAAAAATTACTATTCCCACTCCAGAGAGTGCAACAGTAGGGAAAGCGTTGGATAGCGTAGGGGTAAAAATGACTATTCCCACTCCAGAGAGTGCAACACTAGGGAAAGCGTTGGATAGCGGGAGGGTAAAATTTACTATTCCCACTCCAGTGAGTGCAACTGTAGGGTAAGCGTTGGACCATAGGGCTAAAAATTATTATTCCCACTCCAGTGAGTGCAATAGTAGGGAAAGCGTTGGATAGCGTAGGGGTAAAAATTACTATTCCCACTCCAGTGAGTGCAATAGTAGGTAAAATAATAATTTAATATTTTATTAAAAATAAATAAATTATTAATACCCCCCAAAAATATTAAAATTAATGACCAATCACACAATATTTAATAATTAATTTATTATAAATACCAATATTTTTTTTATTAATAACCTATTAATAATTAATTAACAACGAATTAATTGTCAATACCAAAAATTAATAAATACAATTAATACCAATTAATAATTAATTAAGAATAAATTAATTAGCAATATACAAAAATTATTTCAATAATTAATTATTTACAATTAAATTAATTCCCACCATATTCCCCTATAAACCCACAACCCGCTACAAATAATAAATTAAGACAATTAACATAATTATCAATTAAACAATTAATACAAATTATTTACCAATTAATACAAATTATTTACCAATTAATAATTAACCAACAACCAATTAATTTTTAATACCAATTAATAATTAACTAATAACAATTAAATTACTTCCCACCCTATTCCCCTATAAACCCACAGCCCGCTACAGAAGTAAAACGCAAAATTAAATTATAAATAATTAATAATTCCTAAAAATTATTATTTAATGTACTATAATTAAATTACTTCCCACCCTAATCCCCTATAAACCCACAACCCGCTATGGAATTAAATTACACAAATATTAAATAACATAAAATTCGTTACTTTAAAAATATTCAAACATACATTCCAAAATTTATACATACTTTTAACACATATACTAACACTTAAAACACTATAAAAAAAATCGATATTCTTAACAACTATATTATGACTGTCGATATTACTTACTTCTATATTATTTAAATCAATATTTTATTTCTTACCTGATTTTCGATATTCTTCGCCACTATATTTTGGCAATTCGATATTCTGTCCATTCTATATTAAAAACTCGATATTCAGTCCTGTCGATATTTTTAATTCGATATTATGTCTGTTTACCGGCAGGAGATCATCAGGCAGCGAAATGTTGAGCTGATGTGCAGCAGAGTCGAAGATATATTTTGCCCAACTACTGTATAGACATCGTTCATTGCCAGTATAGGTCCACACCGTTTTCAGCTATGAAGTGTGCAGGAGGGGTCAGTTTAGGATGTAGGTTTCGTGAATAGCTAATAAGCACGGCAGGCTGCAGAGACTGACAGCACAAGATTAACAGTGATATGGGTTCTCTTGCCCAATACGGGATGTGGACTCTGCAAGATGAGCCAGCAGCTATGCTGTAGTGAGGGTGCCATGGCACAGACACTCCCACATCAGGCGTGGCCTGCACCCGAGTCAGTGTTTGGGATTAGAGGTCCACATGGGCTCTGATGTCCGGCCGACATGGATAGCCGCTCTGCCAGACTCTGCCATAGGGACCATCTACCCACCCACTCTGAGCCGTAGAGTGTCTCAAGCCACTTCATGGCAGCAGAGAAGGACTAAAAACACCCAACCACAAGTAATGGGGTAAAGTTGTGCTGGCTGATGGAGCACCTCATAGAAAGCCCTCCATTTTTGCCGCAGAGAGACCCTGCCCCCAATGCCAGCAATCCTAATTTCAACAATGTTTCAAACATGAGTAGCAGAGTGAATTATCTCCTCTTTATCTAACATTTTGTACGTTGAAATCCAGCCATCAAATATACTTGTAAGTATAGGGTTTTAGGTTCTTTTGAGTGTTTCCATTGCATGTAGAAGGCATGAGGCCCACGGATGCATATAGAAGGCATCAGCTCACACAAATTACTCTAAAGGTATCACTCTTGTATGAAAGTGGTTTTATTAATTGGGATGGATGGGAGTCCACCACAAGGAATATGGCCACAAACATGTGAAGGTAGAACACAATTTCAACAATATAACCTGGATTCAACCCCATGTAGCTATGGCACACAGCAAACAGGCTTAACTTACAGAAATGTGTAAAGTATTTAGCATTAAGAAAACAGGTAGAAAATTGAAAGAAACACAAGGAATATCTCATAACCAAGTTAGAAACATAGAAAACAATTTAATGAGTACAACATCACCAATACAACAATCCAATACGTGGGCACAGATGTATTCATTTTTAAATATTTAGGTGCTGATTCCGATCCTGTAAAACCCGGGTACGAATGGTCATACGGAGCGTATTCTCCATACGACTCGTACCCGGGAAATGCACCTTACAAACCAGCAAGTACGATTCGTACAGAAATACCATTTCCGTACGAATAGTAAAAAACTACGTGCGACGAAAAAATACCCACAATTCCGATCCGGGACATCGCGTATGTGACGTCCGGACGGAGTCAGGTCCTTAGCTTAAGGTAGATAATAATAGCATTTCAACATAGGCTGCAATGAGAACTATGGATAGTTTTCCAATGTCCAGCCAGACAAAGGAGCGTTTATTTAGAATAGATGTCACAAGAATTAAACAAATTGAAAACAAGGAAGAAGAATAAAGTAAGGGCACAATCCTGTGTCGAGTTAGGAAAGAGAGAAAGTAGAGAAATACGTAGAAAAAGTATCAGGCAGAAACTTTGGAGCAATTGGTGGTTTAAATTATAATACAATCTTCAAAAAGCTCAAAACAACAGTAACCACAATAAAGTTTACACAATGGGTACATTGCGGTACTGTTTGGAAAGTCGACATTTCGATCCCTAGCTCCTAATACAATGGGATCATCTTCAGGACTAAACAATAAGCAGTTGCCTGATTTAATGCCTGTGGAATACAATCATGAGAAGGGGGAAAAAAAAAGGGGGAAAAACAATAAGGACCAACAATTAGAATTGGCGATAACATGTCAAAATCAGTTGCAAGTTGAGCGGATCATATAAGGGTTGCGTGATTAAGTGAATAAATACTCAAGCGATAACCAGGATCATGCAAATGATTTGCGGAAGTATCAAAGGAAGCTGTGGTGAGAGGCTTGGGACCTAAAAGGAAGAATTCTTTCATTCGTACAAGTACTGTGAACCGGTGTATGAATAAAGGTGAAAAAGGAAAAGCGATGCAATGAGAAGTAAGGCAGACTCAGACTCAGGCATATCAAGTGCATGTTCTAAGTGCTGGTGGCTTGGAACGGCATGCCGCGAGGAGTTCGGTGTGCGGCCAAGTAGGCGGGTGCTTGAGACAATTATCAAGAACACGGATGGCGCGGTGTGTCAACTTTCAAGTGGCGGCGCACAGGTAGCGGTCACAGGGGAAGTGTTAGCATATTAAAGGGTTGGATGACGATGTGAAAGATGTAAACTCACTTGGAGCAACCGAGGGATCTTGAACGGTAACTCGTGGTATGACCAGTAATGTGGGCAGTCACGTAGTGGTATGATTGCACCTGGAGAGGAAGGGAAGTGGTGAGCGGCTAGGGAGTTAAAAAGGCAGGACAAGTAGTTTAAAGACAAGGTGGTAGTGCCCCACTACCTTGGCCTCGAGTCTCGAGTGGAGGCACTCCGTGATAGAAGTACCCGGCTGGGTAAGGCGTCAGTAGGGACACAGTGGGAATCAAGGCAGCCTGCTGGGGCTGCTGAGCAATGAGGAACTGGAAAACCGGAAAAGGGCATTAATTTTAAATTAATCTAGGGCAAGAGTCATTCCCGGGCCAGCGGAAGCATTATCGGTGATTTACCACAAAAGAAGTCTCTTGGGTGCAGCGACCGGTCGTCCTTAGTTTAAAACACGGTGGCTGTAGCTCGGTCCCAGCAGCAACAATGGCTGATGTATAGTTATGGAGCTGTAAAAGCGGAAAGGAACATGTGGTATAATATTATAAAAGGGGGGGAAAAAGAGAGAGAGAGCGATTCCTGATATGTTGGAAACAGTCTCGGTAGTTTACCTCATGCGAGTCTCGTTGTGACTGTGTCCGGTCTTCCTTAGTTTACAGCATGATGGCTGTAACACGGAGTAGATCTGAGCCGGCTGTATTTGTGCGGGACTCATGGAGCTTTAAAAAATGGAAATGGACAGGGGACTGTGCCACCAGTGTTGGAGCTAGTGCTTGTGTGGGGGCCATTTTAGGTTGGGCTGGTGGTCTGGCAGACATCTTGGAATGGTGAATGGGAGACTATAGTGAAGCCGCCGAGTGCAAAATTAGAAAGAAACAATTTGTGGGTGCCGTGATGCTAGAATATTCGATTCTTTAAGGACAATTAACTGTTTAGATCTATGCTTTTTTTATATACCTATTTCCAGTGCTGTTACAAAAAAAAAGCAGTAAATACAGTAAACAATGCATCCAAATTAGGACGGTGTCAGTAGAACTAGGCCTGCTTTTAGTAAGTCTTTGTGAGGTACAACAACCTGGTGTTTAAATTAGAGTTGTCCAATCTTCGGTTCTGTTCAACCCCTTTCGTATCGCGTCAAAGAGGATAATCAGTTTTAATTCCTCTCTGTTCAGCAATTGGGCCATATTGCCACCCCTTTGGGGCAATTTCAAGACTTTGAGAACTGTCCAGCGTATGTCATCTTCGTTGTGATTAGCATCAAGGAAGTGGTCCACAAGGGGCGCATTGGGTGTCCTGCAACGAATGCGGCTTCTGTGTTGACATATTCTCGTCTTGACTCTCTGGGTGGTTTGTCCAATGTATACTTTTTGGCAAGGACAGTGGATAAGATAGATCACATTGGCAGTATTACAATTGGAAAATGATTGGCAATGTACTGTGACGTTCTGAAACGTGAAGCTTTTTCCTTCAATGGTGAACATACAAACATTGCAAACCCCACATTTAGAGTGACCAACAATGGGGGACAGACCCCAGATTGCATCGAGAGTAGAAGCGTTAGGAATGACAGGTAACGCAGCTCTGACAAGTTGATCTTTTAAGTTTTTACTCTTTCTAAATGCAAATAGAGGTTTGTCAATATTAAGGCTACCTGCATTCAGAATTGGCCAGTGATGTAATATCATTTTCCTCAACTTGTTGGACACAAGGGAAAAGGTTGTAACACATGCTATATTACATCACTGTATTTAGACACTTATTTACCCATGTCTTCTTCCATTAATCTTTAGCTATACATATATTACAAATATTTATTTTTCATAAAGACACACATGTCATCAGTGATGTAATATCTGACGTCATCAGCAGAGGATTGCGGTCGCGTGAGTTATAGTTGACTGCAGTAACTATAACGGGTGAATTTCATTGGTTTTTTACGAGTGAAATGTCCAGCTAACTATAACATGTGTGAAACCTATGGTTTTTTAAGTGAATTTGCAAGGTTTTTTAAATGCTAATTCGTAACTATAACGTGTGTGAAACCTATGGTTTTTCAGTGAATTTGTACGGTTTTTTAAATGGTAAGTTATGTATTTATGAATTTTTTTTTTCAGGTTTTTCACCGTGCAGTGCGTGCCGTGCGCGCACGGTGCGCGCACCTCGCGCTTTAAAAAAAAAAAAATGTTTTTTTCTCCCTTGGGGGTCCTTCAGTGACCCCCTGACCAAGGCTAGGGGATCAGGAACTGTCCACTCTGCCCCCTTTTCACATTCTCCACCTTTTTTTCACCCCCTCAGACTGCGAGAGACAAAATGGCAGCTGACACTTCCTGGTTTCGACCGATTCGAATGTTTACCGACATCTAACAACCAATCAGAATTGCGCTCGCACACGGCAGGGTGCGCGCACGGTGCGCGCACAGTGCGCGCGTATAGATATTGATATGCTTTTAAATGCTATTTTCTCAGGAAATACTGAACAGATTTACACCAGACCTGCAAAAGGCACTTCTTTGACCTTATGGCTACCTCTCTGCCAAATTTCACGTAATTCTGTTCAGCCGTTCGGGCTGTAGCTGCGACTAAAGGTCCTATGCAAAAATGCATGGGGAAAACACGTTTTGGGACCTCCCCTTTTTCTCAGCCCCCGCTTGACGAATCGCCCCGAGACTTTCAGGGTAGAAGCTGAGCGGAGCGCCCCATTAGTTTTGAAAATTTCGCGAGGATTCGTCAACCGGCGCCAAAGTTATTCAAAATAGAATTTTGAGATTTCCTATGGAAACTAGGTTGTAACTATAACTATCTACTGGCGACCGCCAGTAGATAATATATATTTATATATACCCACAAGCTACTGGCAGTCGCCAGTAGGTAGTTATAGTTAGGATCAAGTTTCCATAGGAAAAGCATTTTTTGATTTGCTTATAACTTTGGCGTCATTTGACAAATCTTCACAAAATTAGCTCCTATCTGGAACGTTTGGGGGTGATTCGTCAAGGGGGCTGAGAAAAAAGGGGAGGTCCCAAAAAGTGTTTTCTCTATGCAAGTCCCATAGGAAACTTTAGACAAGGCTACAGGTCACACTGCTGAATGGAATTATGCCAAATTTGGCAGGGAGATAGGTCTTAGTCCAGAAAGCACTCTTTTGTTTAAATGGTGTCAATATGTTCAGTAGTTTTTGAGAAATATCAAAATTTACAGATATCGATATTTGAGAATTCTGACATCTGATTGATTGAGGCATTACGAACACAAGCTTGCGGCTCATTGGCTGCAAACTGTTGAAACTAGGAAGTGTTGGCAGCCATTTTGTGACTCAGTTCGTCAGCTCACATCTCTCCCTCTACAAGCCATCGGGTCCATAGTTCTACCTCTTAGAGGCAACACTGAAAATATACTGCAGCTCTGTCTGTGCGAGATACCCCTTTCACACTTTCTCTCACCACATGACCAGCTCACAGCTATGCCTTTAGAAGCCAGTCCATCAGCTCGCAGCTCTGAGTCTGTGAGACGTTGGGCCCGCAGATCTACCTCTGCGAGCCAGCCCATTAGCTCGCAGCTGTGTCTCTGCTAGCAGGGCCGTCGGCCTATTGTTCTCCCTCTGCAAGTCAGCCCGTCAGCTCGCAGCTCGGGCCCGCAGCTCTACCTCTGAGAGCCAGCCCGTTAGCTTGTAACTGTGTCTTTGCTAGCAGGCCCATTGGCCCGTTGCTCTCCCTCTGCTAGTCGGACCACAGCTCCCCCTATGCGAGACAGTATGCTGCTGTGCCTTTGCGAGCCGATGGCCAGTAGCTCTCCCTCTGCGAGCCGAGCCCAGAGGCCTCAGCTCTCCCTCTGTGAGCCTGTCCGACAGCCCGCAGGTCTCCCTCCGCTAGCCGGACCGCAGCTGTCACTCTGCGAGCTGATATTGGGAATACAGGGCGGCTCTAAAAAGAGCCCTTGTGTTTATTAGTTGGAGCTACATGTAAGTGCGGATGCACAGCTTCATGTTATTCAGAAAAACTCGGTTTCCCTGATCAGTCAAGTGTACTCCATCACTTCTGTAGATATGAGAAATATCAAAATGTATGTTGTTGTTGTAGATTGACCCCATCCTATGGTCTCTGAGGTATGCCGACACAGCTTTGTTGACATTCTTCCTAGATTTTTCAATCTGATGACAAAATTGGTTTGACCATTTCCACTTCTGTCTTTGGCATAGATTGGAATATACAAAGACAGTTTGAGGCAAAAGCGACAACAATTGTCCAAAGGTGTCCTTCATAAGCATTTCCAAACCTTCCCCAGTCAATGTGCCTAGGTCGTTACCCACACAGTGTACAATCATGAGGTCAGGGTGTTGGAGATGCAAACATTTTTTAACCAAAGGCAGCAATTGGTGCCACTTCAATCCTCTCTTTGCAAACCATTAAATAGCTACATTTTGTAAACCTAGGTCTAAGTCAATATGTCTCTGTTCTGCATACCTCTTGCACAAGAAAACATTTCTATGTCCTACGATCCACACTAGCATTTTGAAGGTATGGCTGGAAGATATGGATAGATGTCTGTAGTTCATGCAGTCCGTTTGTAGAATAAGAGATATGTTTGAAGATGGGGAAATACTTTTTTTTAATCCATACAAACCATCAACTGATTGGGAGATGAGAAGCATTGTTTCCTAAATAGAAGGGTGCTTATTAGCTTTGAGGCAAAGCATCTTTGTCATTGGTTAATAAAAAAGCAGTTTAAACATGGAGTACATATTATAGGATAACATTTGCTCAGCTCAACCACACCTGCTAATTGCATTTGGGAGGTACAGTTTGAACTTAGAAAAATGGTGAACTTTTAACCTGCATGTGCCATTACATGTTCGAGAAAATGTTGCAAAGAAAATATCGTTATGTTTTAAAAAATGATGACCTTTTAATGTGCACATGTCGTAGAATGTTCTAGAAAGAGTGTTGATAGAATACATTGAACTTCTCACCTGTGTGTGTCCGTAAACATTAAAAAAACACATTTAAATGGAAAGTTCAAAAATAACCAATAGAGAAAAGTTTTGTAATCTAATGGGAAATTGTGCCATTACTGGTTCCATTCTTGATGAAAGTGGTGCATTACATGTACTGTGTGACAAAGAAAGAATTGTATGCATTTGTGACATTTGAAATCTGCATTCCAATTACGAAGGTAAGTTAGAAATTGAGAAGGTGTGTTTTGTGTCCGTAGTAATGGTTAAGTATTTGATGCGATATCTTTAACTTTGAAAGTATTTTTCATTTCTAAATAACATACAGGCACATGCATGAAAGCCAAAACCGGTCGCAAACGGGCAGATTCTCAGAATCTGCCCCTTTGCGACCGGTATTTTTGCATTTGGGATGCATCATCCCAAATGCAAAAATCGCAATTTAAGGAATCTCAAAATAGCGATTCCTTAAATTGCGATTGCATTTAAGGAATCTCAAATTGAGTTTCCTTAAATGCAATGCATTAAAGTGTAAAAAAAATAGCGATTTCGCTATTAGCGGGAGCAAATTACCATGAAGCTGGACTTCATGGTAATTTGCTACAACTTAGAAATTTTTTTTCTTTTTTTTTTCTAAGTTTCATATTGCATTCACACATGCCCTTAGAGCATGTGTGTATGCAACATTTGTGCAGAGTTCACATACATGGGTGCAATAGGGTGTCATTTTGACACCCTTGCACCATAGAAATTGTGGGAGCAATTTGCGAGTACCTTCTGGTACTCGCAAATTGCTCCCGCAATCTCCAATTCATTCCTATGAGCCTGGAAGCCCATAGGAATGAATGGGAAGACATTCCTTAATTGCGACTCGCAATTTGCGAGTCGCAATTAAGGAATTTGTGGGAATCGCTATTTCTTTAGCGATTCCTACATGCATAGGGTTTTGCTATTCCTTAATTGCGATTCCTTAATAATCGCAATTAGGGAATCGCAAAACCCTATGTTGATGCATGTGCCAGTTTGTGTTAATAAAGTCTGGTGTTTCACAATGGTTCTAAAATATGCATAAAGTGTGACTAGTTGATAAACAATTACTTGATATATTTTTTAGGAGTTTTTCACAAAGAAAAGGTTTAAGTTGTCATCTGTAAAAGACTGTATGGTTTTGAAAATTAGATGTAGCGTTAATTTGGATTTGTATATCTATTCCAGCGAGATAAACAGAATGTCATATGTAAGCAAATTATGCTTAGTCACGGAATAGTGGGGAAGGGGTGAGAGTAGAAAATTCTTGTGTTATTAACTTAATAGAGATGGAACAAAAAGCAGAAATGATATGTGCACAGTTTGTGGTCTAATCTTTTACACTGAGAGGTAGATTTCAATATCAGTCAAGGCTGGTGTGGTACTGCGAGGCTTTGGATTTGGGTTTTCTTAGGAAATCTAAGTTGTTGGAGAGCATTTCTTTAGAAGACATTTTTTATAAATATGTGAGTGATAAAAAAAAATGAAAATGTTCTCTGTATATTTTCTGTATGATTTTGTTCACAGTGCTCAAGTAAATGTGATTATTAGTGATAGTAATTGTTAGGGTGTATTCCTCTGCTGAATATATGCAGGTGTTTAAGTGGTCCGGGTGTTATCGGTACTGATCTCCGCCACCCCTTTAAGACAGCCGCCAATTTTTTCATCGCACTTAAAGCTGTTAATATACGCATAATAAAGGGACGATATAGAACAATTTTAGAATTACACCTTCATTTACTCTGTCCACCACCCACCACCATTTTGTTCCCCCAACAGTACTGTTTATAAAAATAATCTAATACAGCTTTAACTATCATGAAAATAGCACTTATAGGTTTATTGGCATATTGGTAGGATCTGTACTATATAGAGAATGTTGCAATCAGTTTCAATGGTATAAAACTGCACTGTATTATGTGGGAAATATAACATATGCGCAGGTTGTGATGTCATTTTTTACACTGTGAGGTACATTTGAATATAACTGAAGACTGGTGTTATACCGCGAACCCGTTCACAATGTGCATAGATTACATGGAGAGTAAATGGACATAGTAAACGTGCACGTTGCTTTGTGTATGTATGCATGGTTTGAATCATTTGATGATACTTTAAGATATAATCTAAACACTGTTTCTGCCTTACAGTTGGGTACAGTGCACAGTGTTAGTAGTTAGTGACTAGATGTTGCTAAAGGGATTATTTATTGCTTGTTCTTACGAAATAAAGGTGGAGAGGGGCATTCCTTTACAAGAGATATTTTATAAATGTGTGAGAGATAAAAAGAAATAAAAATTTTCTTAGTACATTTTCTGTATGATTTTTTCACACTAGCAAACTAACTGTGATTATAAGTGATGAAAATTGTTAGGGTGTGTCTCTGTGCTGAATATACGCAGGCCTTTAAGTGGGCCGAGTCTTACCGGTGCTGAACACTGCTACCCATTTCAGACACGCACCATTTCTTTCATTCGACTTAAAGCCCTCAATATATGTATATTAAAGGAACGGTACAATAAAAGTTTAGGAATTACACCTCCGTTTACTCTCCTCATCTTCCATCCCCATTTTGTGCACCCAAAAGTAGTGTTATATGCATCTCTCTCTCTGTGAGATACCACCTTCATGCTCCCTCTCCCCACATTACCATCCCGCAGCTATCCTTTTGCAAGCCGACAGCCCGCACCTCTCCCTATACCAGTCGGCCTGCAGCTGTTCCTCTGCGAGCCAGACCGTAGCTCTCCCTCTGTGACCCAATGGGCCGCAGCTCTCCCTCTACGAGCCAGCCAGTCAGCTCGCAGATCTTCCTCTACGAGCCAGCCTGTTGGCTTGCAACTCTCCATCTGCTGACCACCGGTCGGCTCACAGCTCTTCATCTGCGAGCCGTCAGACCTGTTGACCTGTTGTACCTCTGCAAGCCAACACTGGAAATATACCACAGCTCTCTCTCTGTGAGATACCCCCTTCACGCTCCCTCTCCCCACATCATCGTCCCGTAGCTATCCCTTTGCAAGCCGACGGCCTGCACCTCTCCCTATACCAGTCAGCCCGCATCTGTTCCTCTGCGAGCCAGCCTGCAACTCTCCCTCTGCGACCCGACGGGCCGCAGGTCAACCCTCTACGAGCCAGCCAGTCGGCTCGCAGCTCTTCTTCTATGAGCCAGCCCACCGGCTCGCAACTCTCCCTCTGTGAACCACCGGTTGGCTCGCAGCTCTTCATCTGCGAGCCGCCGGGCCCGCAGTTGTACCTCTGCAAGCCAACACTGGAAAAATACCACAGCTCTCTCTCTGCGAGATACCCCCTTCACGCTCCTTCTCCCCATATCACCATCCCGCAGGTATCCCTTTGCAAGCCGACGGCCCGCATCTTTCTCTATACCAGTCGGCCCACAGCTGTTCCTCTGCGAGCCGGCCTGCAGCTCTCCCTCTGCGAGCCGACGGGCCGCAGCTCTCCCTCTACGAGCCAGCCTGTCGGCTTGCAGCTCTTCCTCTACGAGCCAGCCTTCCGGCTTGCAACTCTCCCTCTGCGAACCATCGGACCCGCGGGTTTATCTGTACAAGCCGTCAGGTCCGTAGCTCTATGTCAACTAGCGAACCACAGTTCTCCCTCTACGAGATACCGCCTTCACCCTACCTCGCACCGCATCACCACTGGTCGCAGGGACCCTTTTGCAAGCCGATGGCCCACAGCTCTCCTTATGCGAGTCAGCCCACAGCTGTCCCTATGTGAGTGGGCCCACAGCTCTCCCTCTGCAACCCGGCACGTAGGTGTCCCTCTAGGAGCCGACGGCCCACAGCTCTCCCTCTGCGAGCCAGCCTATGGGGGGAATTCTCACTGCCACTGTGTGCTATTTTTATACTAGATAAAGCTTTGTTTGTTTATTTTTATAAACAGTACTCTCAGGGGCACAAAGTGTTGGTTACAGTACTAAAGCACAAGTAAATGTAAATTAACATAATTACAAGGTTTTCTGCTGGTGTTAAAGCGCCGTACACCAATGGGCTGGCACATTACCAAAATGGGAATGACACCTTGCTTAATCTCTCCCCCCTCTCCATACCAATGTCGGTCTTTTTTGTAGCTCTCTAACAGTTGATCTGTTTTTGGTTATGTACATCCACAATGAAATGTAAGCCTGTACCATATCTTTGTTAATATGGTGCAGTGTTATGTTTGCTAAGTTGCAGATAGAAGTGTTAAGCTAATAAGGGTAACGTTTACATGTGCCATTTAGTAGAGAATATCACTCTAAGTATACAGATAACAATTTTTCAAAATAGTATCTACAAAGTTATCTGTAGTGGGTTGCAGAGGAAGTGCTGTGGGACGGTAGGGTGCATGGAACGATTGGGTGGGTTGGTGGAGGGGAAAAGTAGGAGGTAGTGGAGTCACATATAAAATGGGTAGGTGAATCTAAATAATTAAAAAAATATGTGCTGTATGTCCGGTGACACTACCTGCCACCCTATTGAACAGATATAACAAACAATTGAAACTTTTTTTTCTTTCTCAGCAAATTATTTTGTTTGGATTCAGAATTAGGGGTGGGCGGAATTTGCGGAATTAACCTCCGCAAATTATCGCGAGAATGCAGAAAATCTCCGCAAACACGCCGGAAATATCGCGAAGATGCGGAAGTTTTTTGCCGCCTGTTCGCGGTATTTTTTGCGTGTTCGCGGGTCGCCAACTTACCCATGCGGTCGCTCACGGGCGCGGCCCACTTGTTTTCACTTGTCCCGCCCTCTGGCGTTGTTTACTTCCTGTTCCGGGTCGCGCAATGCATGTTCGCGGTCGATATTTCCTGTTCGCGATCGCTTTTACTTGATCGCGTTGCTTTTTGCTTGCTCAGGGAGAAAATATCGCGCGAACTTGCGCACGTGGTCGCAACGGGCGCGGCCATCTTGTTTTCCACTCTATTGCATGGTTCTGGGGCCTGATTTTCAATCCTCCCTAAATCTTTTCAATCCTTTGTTTATAGCCACTTTTTTCGGATCTTTATTACTTATTATTTCTCTAACTATTTTCCTGCCTCTATATTTTTGGTTTTTGTGTACCTTTTTTTTTGTTTTTTAGCTACTTTTTCTCTTTGTATTGCCTGCTATTTATTTCCTTTACTCCTTTATTTATTTTACCTTTTCTTTCCCGCCCCGTCCCCAGAACCATGTCCAAGGGCAGGGCTGTTCGCCGGCGCAGCCAGAGCCGCGACCGCCTTCCTTGCGGAAGGCGGCGCCCACAAGGGGTGCATGCACGGGCCTTATTTGGGGAGGCGGAGTTGGCTGCACTAATTTTCTTTGTGCAGCGCCACCTCCCCTCAACCCTGGCAGCAGGTGGCAGGCCTGGGTCCGGGTACGGCCTCCGGGAGCGTCAGCAGCGGTGGGGGAAGGTGCGCCGGGCAGTGTCTCGCATCTCTGGGGTCCGGCGCACCCAGGCACAGCTGACGCACCGGTGGTCCGACATCCTGGACCGTGAGCAGGACCTGCTGGACCTGCTAGGAGTGGAGGTCCCGGGGCTTGGTGAGTACCTATTTAATTATTACAACTTTGTGTCTGTTCTTCTGCTCTATGTTATATATTGCGAATATCTTTTTTTCCTTCCAACCAGATAGAATGTTGCTGCTTGCAATACATTCCAGGTTAATAATGTTTAAAAGTCTTCTGTGATTATGACACAGGTGCTCTTCTGCGCTACTACTAATCTTACTTGTTTGCAGCTTTGCGTTTGCGCTTGCTTAGCGTGATTCTTTACGAGTTTATTTTAGAGAAATTAAGTTACGTAATGCTACAGTGACTCATGTCCACTCCTTACTTTGTCCTGTCACTAATAGATAGGGGCGGATTGATACATAGGTTTAGGTACTTTGTATGAGCTTCTAATTGGTTAGTGGTATGCGTGATGCCCCCTCACTCAGTTACGTGACGTGCTGCTAGTACGCCAGTCTTTAGAACCTTTCTAGTTTGTTCAATGAGTGGAGGTAGGCTTTGCAGTTACTTAGCAGTAGCAGATGAGCATCAATCAAACCAAAATTGTGTATATACAAAAAATGTAGTCATGTTAATGTGTCCTCCATGATTGGATCATACACATTGTTGAGGAATACAGTCGAAATGCATACTTAATGTACAATTGGCATGCCTGGAATAGGTGGGCTAGGTTGGGTGGTAGGTTGTACTAATACTTAGGCTTACTTGTAACTTAGTTTTCTGGAATCAGAATGGAAGAATGGATTACTGTTGATAAATAGTAACTTAAGTAGTCGAACTGCGAATCCCCCGATATTACATGTTGACCAGATGAGATCGGTCAATGTAGTTATTGCAATTGTTTACATAAGTGTTTTTTGACCGTTGTTGAAAAAAATTGTATTTGCTTAAGTTGACACCATCCATCAATGTTTGTCTTTCTTATATCTTTCCTGTTCATCAGCACCCAGGGGCAGACGGGCAGGGACTGGGCAGTCGGCGGGACAGGAACACCACGAGGAGGACACCGCTGAGGGCTCCTCTGCTGGCCCCAGTAAGTCTTCTTGTTTTTAATAATATTTCTTATTCCATAACTTTTACTGCCCCATTTCCCCCGAACTATAGTGTGTTTCCAAATGCTATTTTTTTACCACCAATTATCCTTCGATCTGTACGGTTTCAAAAAGCTTATCCCTGCCTCCGCTATGATGACTGAGTACTACTACATACTATCAGTCTGTCTGTCTGTACTGTAGTAGCTAGTCTTGCCCAGTGCCACTCTTTGTGAAAGGTTGTAATATAAAACTCATATTCACCAGTAGCTCGTACAATCCGTTGGGTCGTTGTCTTGTACTACTTTTTACTCTTGTTGATGTTTAGGCTTTGAAAATTCACAGCAACAGCCCTACCAGATTTCTTAATATTTTGATATGATACCCTATAGGACATACAACTGTTGTAGGGATCTTGCACATACATTTGCACCAGAAAATAGGATGTTGGTGATGGTAGGTTGGACCTTCCTTGCACACCTCAATCAGAAATTCCGCACCCACCACAATTCCACTGCTTGACTATAGTACTGTCTTGTCATACCTATTAGGTCTCGGAACCCTCCCCCCAAGACAACCAACAAGTAGACAACCCAGAACATTAACACACCCAACCTCTGTCGTGGAAGCAATTCACATGCACACCCTTACTTTAATTTGCTCAATCGTGTAAGTTAGTCCACTCCACACCAAATACCACAAAGTCTATGTAAGTTTAAAATTTTTATTTCAATTTGAGAAGGTCTGTACACTGTTATCTTAGCAGCACCAACCGGCAAATCAATAACATTAAAACAAAATACATTGTTACACTAATACAGTTGGGAATTAAATCATGATAACTGAAGTGGTGGAAGGCAGCACCACCATCCCATAGCAATTTAGTTTATATACATTTATAAATGAAGATGTGAGTGAAGGGACCCCTCACCTCAGAAGAACCTAGTACTGGTAGTTGGTGCATCGTTCAGAAGCTCTGGTTCGTAGAAGCGAATCTTGCGTCTGTAATGCGAAAAAAGGAAATGGTGTGCGTTAGTATATTGCAACTTGCAAGCATTTCTCAGCCGTGCCAAAAAGTGTAGCATCTATGGATAAGCAATATGGACTAACAGTAACAGTAGTACACCAGTTCTTCCTAAAAAAGTGGCTTGTTAATGTTTGTTGACCGCCTGTACGCAGCGCGTAGACTAGACAGTAGCAGTGTGAGGCAGGTCATGTGGGCTCAAAGGTGTCTTAAGAAGCTGCAAGGTAAAGGTAACGTCACATGTGCATGGCTAGGGCTAATCAAGCAAATGCTACAATGATCATATAACTTAGTGTCTACTCTACTACTACCTGATTTGTACTAGTGATTTATGTTAGTATTAACTCATTTTTCAACCTTGCTACTGATCAATAGGGGGGAGGTGTATATGTTGCCTAATAAATGTGTAATGTTTTCTAGGCGCACTACCGACCACCATTGCTGGGGCCAGCGAAGGCGACGCAGAGGGCGAGGATGCGGCAGTTGCAGATAGCAACGGAGGGGGAGTGGCAGCACCAGTGGCAGGCGGTGGTAAGTTAGATTCATAATCTTTAACTATTGTTGAACTTGACAGCACACTCACTGCAAAGGTGTACTGTATGTATATGTATACTGTAAAGTTGTGAATTAGGGCCCCATTAGGATGGTGGGCGTATTGCCCCCGCCGGGCTGGCTGGAATTCACTGCCGTCACAGCAGGGGCAAACCTCCCGCCATCCCTGTAGAAAATATTCAGACATGTCTAGGCGGAAAAGGGTTCAATATGGCGGTGGTGTCTCTCTCACCACACCGGCAGCCATATAATCTGCATTTTGGAATGCCTTTGCGTGGCGGCATTACCGTCCGCCACGGAAAGGCATGCACACATTGCAGAGTATGCTTGGGGGCCCCCATGGAGGGTACCTACCGATGCTATGGTACCCCCCGACTTTCAAAGCAAAACGTGACAGGCTCCGTGCGAGGCCCGTCATGTTGTGCTTGGAAAAGCAGCACAACATTTTAGCATTGCTTTCAGCAAAGCCAACCAGAATTTAAATTTAAAATAACAGGGTGCGCCCGCCACTGTGCCGGGCGCATCATCCTAATTAATTGTCCCCACGGGACCCCCACCCTTTTTAGCAGTCGGATGGCGGGCGGACAAAGTCCGCCCGCTATCCGATGTCGTAAGTAAGTATGAGTTCTTGGAGACGTTTGAAGAGTGAACTAGAAGACTAGAATTCCCTTTAATTGGTATAGGACTAGGAGCCAGAGTATTGAGTAACCAATGGCCTCATCTATCTGATTTCAACTCCGCTTTGAAAGTTTTATGGAGAAGAGCACCTGGTGCACTGTTCAACTAAAAAGTGTAAGACAGGTGGAAGGAAGAAGGACGGGCGACATTTAAAATGTTATGTACTACTGTGCTTTATTTTATAGTGCTACTCTACCATGCCACTATGTGTATAAATAATTACCTTGTCCTACTGTTTTATTAAGACTATATTTTACAATTGTCTTGTTTTTTTCTTTTTGATACACAGCTACTCCGAAAATCAACCGGAAGGAGTTGGCCGCCAAGGCACGGCGCCGGAAGCTGGAGGCAATCCAGCAGGAATACCGGCGGCTGGTGGTCCTAGCCGAGGAGGAGGAGGAGAGTGCAGCAGCAATTGAAGCCTCCTCCAGTGCCCCGGGCCCCAGCCACCGCCCTCCAGCGGTACGGCGCCACCGTCTGGCGGCTGCCCGCCGCCACCGTGCCATCTCCGGTGCCCCCCCCCACTGTGGTTGCAACTGCCGCGGCCTTAGACGCCGCGTCGCCCATTTAGAGGACCAGATTCGTGTCCTCCTCCAGTCCCGCCCCACCAGTTAGTCCCTGTCACTGCCCCTTTTTTAATTCCTGTTTGTTTCCTCACTCGTTTGGGCGTTCTCTATTTCTATGGACAGTCGTTGGGGTTAGGGAGGGGGGTGGGTCAGCTTTTGTGGGTTTAGTTTATTTGTTAGGGTCAATTAAATATATTTTTCTATGTTACATGCAATGTTGTTAATGTTTTGTAGGTGGGGTAACTGTTTTACATCACACTGTTTCTTTGCTGGTGCATGGCCGCCCATAGCGTGTGTTTGATTTCAATAATTTGCTGACTGTATAAGACACAAACAGATAGATGCGACACACCTCACTCATTGACTGGTCCTACTATGCATTCTTTGGAGTGGTGTTTGAAACTGACATCATTGACAACATGTCCATTATTGATTCTGCCTCCCCCAAACTTCTCTCTTACCGGTGCTTGATGTTTATGTCCAACTGTGGCAGAGCACTGGCTGCATGGTGAAGATGGTTTCCTTTTTCATACATGCCATGATTGGGGTGGTGGTGGTAGTATAGTAGTAGTATACACTGGCAGGGTAGCAGCATTTCCAAAAAAAGAAAAGGAGATAGTCAATCGCCTTTGAGAGACTGTTAGAGGAGTAGTTGAATGAAGTACATCACAGAATTTACCGAGCAACAATTATATGCTCAAATATTTGACAAAAAAAATGAATGCTGGATATTATGAGGATAGCCTACTAGACAGAGTTACAAACTATAGTTTTGTCGACTTGGCTATGCCTACAGTCTAACAGTTAGTGCTGTATATGAGGAATGACAACAAACAAATCAAATCAATGCCGGCAATTCATGCTGAGGTATATGTTCCTTTGTTAAATAAAATAACCTGTGAAATATCCTACTCATGGGTGGGCAAGCAGAAGAAGATCATCGCTCTGCATTGAAATTGAAGTAGTGTTGCTTTCACCACATCCGCCCCAGCAAGTGTGTGATTAAGTATTGGTGTACATTTAATTTAGTTACACCTCGACAATAAGTCACACAGCCCGGGGGAAGAGGGTTAGGGTCCGTTGATTGGATGGGAAGGGGGATTTTGGGAAAGGTTTGACATAGAAAAACAGTATGCATACATAGACAAACAAACGACAATCATTGAAGACTACCATACCATATCCATTCCATATGTTAAGGTATAAAAAAGGAAATGCATGCATGATGAGACCCGGATTACATACACTTCTATTTCTTGTTCTGTTCCGGCCTTAAAACTTTAACAGATAGCAAATAGAAATTTTAAATATTGGTAGTGAAGAATCGTAAACACAGAGCAAACGTAATGATGATTGATAATAACAACTCCAAGAACAC
The DNA here is from genome assembly GCF_964204655.1 of Triturus cristatus. Taxonomy (NCBI): domain Eukaryota; kingdom Metazoa; phylum Chordata; class Amphibia; order Caudata; family Salamandridae; genus Triturus; species Triturus cristatus. Next base: position 420,321,615 of record NC_140583.1, on the reverse strand, counting down.
ACTGTTGTAAAGAATGTATACAAGATATTAATCAAATTATTTAAAAGAAGTGAAAAGTGGATACTGTTACTGTCTTATCCTGGTCAAAAATGTGGACTGGTTTTTTGCATCTCGGCATTCCTCTTGCTCCTCTCGTCCATCAATCTTGGGTGTGTCGCCTCACCACTCGCCACTGCCCGGCTGGAATAAAAAGGTGATTGATTGGTAAGGTAATTAATATGCATTGTAATGTTTTACAAAGTTTTGGACAAGGCCCGGCCTGTAATTTTAGATTGAAAACCAAAGGGGATATTCAGAAAGAAAGTGAAAACAAATGCACAAGTGATGGTGTAGTGCAACAAGAACACTTTCCGAGGTGGCATGTATGCATATGCATCATCTCTACTGTAGTCTGTTTCCAGCATAGACCTTCAACAGTAACAGGAGAGATCAGGCCCACAGTGCTTACCATTAGCACATCCTACGTTAACACTTTAGAGTCCTTTTTTTTTTCTCTCAAAGAGTTGGACAAACGCAAAGCACATTATCCATTACAGACATAGCATTTTACAGTTAAAGTTAGTAAAATCAATGCACTGCAGTCATCCCACCGCTACACTCTATTCAACTTCTACACAGACATTTGGGTGTGCTGTGGTTGTGGTTCACGTGTTTACCTTTAGGCTTTTCCGTTTTATGCCACTCATGAAACATCCTCCTGACTTCATCATCAGCTCTGATACTTCTACTGACTGAAGATCGGCCTGCAGTACAAGTGTAATTTTTAGAACACAACAAGAGTAGAAATATAAATATTACTGACTTGAGTCATTCTTTATTGTGTACAGAAAGATAGATTAACACTAGTACACTTTGACATCATTCACTTTGTGCACAACAAACAACGCAAACACAAAGATCAATAGCTCAGAGTCAGGTGTCCAATGCATGCCATTAATTATCATCATTTATTACCTGTTACTTCTCATCTTAAGTTAACGGGCCGTCTCTTTCGCCATCATCATGACGGACGGTGCTGTTTAAGTCACAGTCATTTGCATTGCGCAGCAGATTGAGTGAGTCCCCTTCCTGTATTGAATTAAAAGCAATGTATCACCAAGATGCAGGAGAAGTACACATTTCTTGTTTGCCAGAAGAGGAAAATTAGTAATTACTAGTGTGTTCTGTAGAAAGTTGATTAGTGGCAGTGCACAATTACATCAATTCATGCGAAACACACCACAAAATCTACATCATTCAGTCTGCTATTCTGCGGCCAATGCATGGCATCAATCAGGGGAACAACCTTTACAACGCAACTTTTACAACGCACTACCATTACAACGCATTTTTTACAACGCATAATCCATTACAACGCATGATATTACAACGCATGACACTACAACGCATTTTTAAAAACTACCTTTACAACGCATTCCATTACAACGCATACTACCATTACAACGCATACCATTACAACGCATAATATTACACTATACTATCCAACACTTACCCTACTGATGCACCCCCTGGAGTTAGAATAGTAATTTTTACCCCTATACTATCCAACACTTACCCTACTGATGCACCCCCTGGAGTTAGAATAGTAATTTTTACCCCTATACTATCCAACACTTACCCTACTGATGCACCCCCTGGAGTTAGAATAGTAATTTTTACCCCTATACTATCCAACACTTACCCTACTGATGCACCCCCTGGAGTTAGAATAGTAATTTTTACCCCTATACTATCCAACACTTACCCTACTGATGCACCCCCTGGAGTTAGAATAGTAATTTTTACCCCTATACTATCCAACACTTACCCTACTGATGCACCCCCTGGAGTTAGAATAGTAATTTTTACCCCTATACTATCCAACACTTACCCTACTGATGCACCCCCTGGAGTTAGAATAGTAATTTTTACCCCTATACTATCCAACACTTACCCTACTGATGCACCCCCTGGAGTTAGAATAGTAATTTTTACCCCTATACTATCCAACACTTACCCTACTGATGCACCCCCTGGAGTTAGAATAGTAATTTTTACCCCTATACTATCCAACACTTACCCTACTGATGCACCCCCTGGAGTTAGAATAGTAATTTTTACCCCTATACTATCCAACACTTTCCCTACTGATGCACCCCCTGGAGTTAGAATAGTAATTTTTACCCCTATACTATCCAACACTTACCCTACTGATGCACCCCCTGGAGTTAGAATAGTAATTTTTACCCCTATACTATCCAACACTTTCCCTACTGTTGCACCCCCTGGAGTTAGAATAGTAATTTTTACCCCTACACTATCCAACACTTACCCTACTGTTGCACCCCCTGGAGTTAGAATAGTAATTTTTACCCCTATACTATCTAATACTTACCTTAAATGTAATTTAATATTATGCGTTGTAATGGTATGCGTTGTAAAGGTAGTATGCGTTGTAATGGTAGTGCGTTGTAAAGGTATTTTTTAAAAATGCGTTGTAGTGTCATGCGTTGTAATGTCATGCGTTGTAATGGATTATGCGTTGTAAAAAATGCGTTGTAAGTGCATGCGTTGTAATAGTGTGCGTTGTAACGTCATACATCCCATCAATCATTACCTGTTGCATCTCATCTCGTTAACGCTGCAGGCCGTCTCTTTCGCCATCATCATGATGGACGGTGCTGTTAAGTCACAGTCATTTGCATTGCGCAGATTGAGTGAGTGCCCTTCCTGTATTGAATTAAAAGCAATGTATCACCAAGATGCAGGAGAGAAGTACACATTTCTTGTTTGCCAGAAGAGGAAAATTAGTAATTACTAGTGTGTTCTGTAGAAAGTTGATTAGTGGCAGTGCACAATTACATCAATTCATTCATGCGCAACACACACAACAAAATCTACATCACTCAGTCTGCTTTTCTGCGGACAATGCATGGCATCAATCATTACCTGTTGCATCTTATTTTCAGTTAATGGCCAGTCTCTCTCGGCTCTGAAGGAGGATAGCTATAGAAGTCATCAGATTCATGGTCCACTTGTTTTGGAAGGACGAGGAAAGTTTGAATTTGTTGTTACCATCATCCAATCATCATTCATGAGGGAAATGGAATTGACCAGGAGATGCAGTATGATCGAGCGGAGGAGCTGGATTCTGAGGACTGTAGTGTCAAATGGCAGACACCTGAAACTTGTATCTTAAATTAGAAGATTAGAAGACGGTGATAATGCATTGGTTGCGATTCACAAGTTTATAACCGGAACAACAGACACAAACAAAGGGGGAAAAAAGGGAGGAAGACAGTAAGTGCGAGCCTAATTGTCAGGGAAGTATAGCTCGTCCTCAAACTCTGGGGGATCGTCCAGTAGTAGGTAATCATCTGACACAATACTTCCGTCACCTGAGCCGCTGTCCTCATCTTCCTCTGTTGATTCATGCATTGTGTAATTCGGTGGTATGAAGTGCTGATTCATTTTGATCATTGTTAACCTCTCCACGTTTTTGGGAGATAGACTGGTCCTTCTCAAGGTTACAATGGAACCAGCAGCACTGAAAACACGTTCGGAAGAGACACTTGCGACAGGGCAAGCCAGATAGCTTATTGCCAGCCTGCTGAGCTGTGGCCATTCAGACCTTTTCCTATACCAATACTGCACTGGGTTTTGATCAACGTACACCTCTGTTGGGTCGTCCAGATAGGCCTGGACCATCCGCTCAATGTTCAGGGTTGCTGCTGGTAAGCTTTTGTGCTGTTTTTTCTGTGCATCAGCACTGTGCTTACGGCCCATCTTTACATACCAATCTGATAATGATTGTACTCGGCTGAATGATCCAGTTATTGTTTTTGTAGTCGATGGTGATGGTGAGTGTTGCGATTGTGAGCCAACCGCACTGCCCTCAGCCGACGAAGTTGCACTTGATTCTGCATGGCCTGCTTCAGTATCAGTACTTGTTGTGGGTTGATGTGGCGGGCTTTTAATTAGCAGCCCTTCGTTTTCAAACTTGATGGCTGCTTCAGCTATACAACTTTTGTAGCGGGCAACATCAGTGTCGGAAAAAGAAAGGAATAGTCCTAATTTTGCACGTGGATCCAGAATTGTGGCACAAATGTAATGGTCTTGTGACAAAATTTTATTTTGTATCCTTACATTTTCTGATAAGCGCCTGGATAAGCTCTCCACCAAGTCATGGGCTTGCCTTCTGTCCTCTACACCTTTGTAGGATTCAGACACATTATTCAGCTCATGCTCTAGCATTTGCAACAATGGGATCGCTTGGCCCATTGTACAGTCCTCCTTGCTGACTTCACGTGTGAAGACCTCAAAAGGAGACAGCATCTCAGTCAGGCATTGAATTAGGGTCCATTGCTCCCTCTGAAGGGTCATGCCTTTAACACTAGCATCACTGCTTCTGTACCAGACATAATCATTGAGTGACCTGTGCTGTTCGTACAGACGATCAAGCATGTAATACGTTGAGTTCCAACGTGTTGCCACCTCCTGGATGAGTGCCTTGACTGGCACCCTACGCTCACGTTGGAGGATCCTCAGCTGCTTCCGAGCTTTAAAAGAATGGCTGAAATGAGTGCATATTCTTCGGCAGATGGACAGTAAATTGCTTACTATGGGTTCTTTTTTCAGAAAGTCTTGCACTATAATGTTTATGCAGTGTGCCAAACACGGAACCCTGAAATAGGAACCAAGTTCCATGGCCTTAAGTACATTACTGCCATTGTCTGTGGCAACAAAACCAATACCAAGCCCTCTGGGCTGCAGCCATTCCAAAACCTTGGTGCGAAACTCTTCTAAAATGTTTTCAGCCGTATGAGATTTCTCCATGGCGAACATGGCTACAGTTGCATGTTTCCGAGTACCTTCAAAAATCGCAGCTGTGTCAACAACACCTCGTGCAGATAGTTGATCTTTAACCCCCACAAAAGAGATCCAGTGTGCAGTGATACACATGTAATCTGTGGCTTGGCAACTGGTCCACATGTCTGTTGTCAGGTGGATATTGTGCACAGCACTCTTCTGCAAAGCTTGTCCAACCAATTCCAGCACATCATGATGTAGTGCCGGAACAGCAATTCTTGCGAAATAGGACCGGCTTGGAACTTTCCATTTCGGGCAGATGGCAGACACAAATTCAAGGAAACCCACCCCTTCCACAAATGAAAAAGGAAGAAGGTCCAGCGCTAACATTTTAGCCAGCTTCGCATTGTACAATCGTGCCGTTGGGTGGTTGCGTTGGAACTGCCCCTCCAACCTAAACATGCTGTCAATGGTAGGCTGGCTTACTTTCCTTAGTGGTGCCATTAACCCACTAAGGCTCAACGACACAGATTGTCTCATTGAGGTACTCGCCGCCGGTCGCCTTGGTGTCTCACCCACACTCTGAGTATGGCTCTTACTGCGGTGCCACTCTGATGTTACTGAGGAGGATGTGGGCGTTACCACTGCAGTGACTGCACTACTGGAGACAGGGCTAGAAATGCCTCCCTGTTCTTCACCTGCCACCACAATAATATCGCTCCCTGATTCCTGACCAACTTCAAAGGGTTTAGTTTTCCTACTTTCTTTTAACTTAAGTAGGTGATCCTCCCACACAATAGTGTGGTGTATTCTGAGATGACTTGCTTGTCCTCCGGTACCATAGTTTGTACCAAGCTTACCACGCCGAACACCTTGCCGACAAATTGCGCATATAGCAATGTTCTCCTCCTTGGCGCTAACAGAAAAGAAGTCCCAAACTGGGGAGGAGAACTTTCTGGCACTGCTGGATGTGCCACTTTCAACACCAGATGAACTTGAGGGGGTCCTTGAAAATATGTGACCCTGTCCACCTACACTGTGACTTTTACTACCACTTCCTACTGAGGTGGTTGAGCTGGATGTAGGTCCCTGCCGGGCCTTGGAAAATATGGTAGCTGGAGGTAGTGGTGGTGTAACCTGTGTTGGTGAGATCCGTGCTACATCCCGCTCAGTAGCAGCCTTTCTGGATAGGGTTAGAATGTCGGTCTCCAATCCCTTTGGGGCGGGAGTAATGTGCGTGATGACTGGCTCGTCTTCATCAACATCATCACCCCCCTCTTCTACATCTACCTCCATAACTCTAAGTTTTTCTGGGACCTTCCTTTTCAGAAGCAATGTCTTGTGGCGTACTTCACTCTCAGACCGAGCTGGTGGGACCCAAGTGTCATCACGATCATCAGAAGCGGGGCTTGAAGAAGAAGATGATGGACTAAGCCTCCTTTTCCTTGCTGGTGGTCTGGAAGACAATAGATCTTCCGAAACAGTGGTTTGACTTCGCTCCGCTTTGTCTGCAGGAAGCTCGATTTCCTGAAATGCCCCTACGTCAGGAGCAACAACTACTATGGTGGGCTGTTGTGGCGGCTGCTGCTGTTCTGGTTGCGGCGGCTGCTGCTGCTGTTCTGGTTGCGGCGGCTGCTGCTGCTGGTCTGGTTGCGGCGGCTGCTGCTGTTCTGGTTGCGGCGGCTGCTGCTGCTGTTCTGGTTGCGCCGGCTGCTGCTGCTGTTCTGGTTGCGCCGGCTGCTGCTGCTGTTCTGGTTGCGCCGGCTGCTGCTGCTGTTCTGGTTGCGCCGGCTGCTGCTGCTGTTCTGGTTGCGCCGGCTGCTGCTGCTGTTCTGGTTGCGCCGGCTGCTGCTGCTGTTCTTGTTGCGGCGGCTGCACACTGATCTGCTGAGTTTGCGCCTGCGTTGAACTTGATTGTGTACTACTTTGCGGTAATGACATTTCTTCAACATCGCTGCCCGTTAGTAGACTGGCTACCTCTGCGACAGTAAAGCCCTTGGGCCTAGGTTGGTGGGGTTGCTGGACCGCTGTGCTGCTCCCAGCTTGGTTCCCGGACAACGCTTTGGTGCCAAAAAAAACCTTGGCCGGCACACCACCAGTCGTGGTTAATGGCACTTCCTTTTTCTGTTCCTTCTTCTCACCAGCAACTTTCTTGGTACTGGACCTGGTACCTTTCTTTGGGGCCATCTTATTCCGACGTCAGGCAGGAGGCAGATGCACAACAAGTTCTGGTCACACGTGGGCGTGATGCGCAGCAGGACTTCTGTCTGGCTGGCAGTACAACGGGTAGCCAGGTGATGCCGATGACACCTCCTACTCTGTCTTTTGTGCACCTAAAAGCAAAGAAGACAGGAGAAGAACATCAGTGAAATGTTGCATTTGTTTTTGTGGTTCAGTTACTTAGTACTGTACTAGTGCAAACAAAAGATAGTCTAGCCATTTATGAATTTTTTTTAACTAGAGCTATGTTATACTACTAGTACTGTGTACAGCCACACTACACTCTCAGGAAGGTGATGTCTAAAAATTCAACAGATCACATAGAAAACACTTGATCAATAAAGCTGTGGCTACCTGCTCTGGTAGCAGTGGATGAAAGCAGGCCTGCTGGCAGACAAGGCCAGGCAAGCTTGCAGGCCTAGGCCTCAAAATGGCCACCAGCCACATGGCGAGCCCCAACAACATCAGCAAGGCCACCCCAAAATACACACTTCCCCAACTCAATCCAATGCCATCCATGCCCAAAATGATGTCTAAAATCAACAGAACACACAGAAAACAGTAGATTACTAAAGCTGTGGCTACCTGCTCTGGTAGCAGTGGATGAAAGCAGGCCTGCTGGCAGACAAGGCCAGGCAAGCTTGCAGGCCTAGGCCTCAAAATGGCCACCAGCCACATGGCGAGCCCCAACAACATCAGCAAGGCCACCCCAAAATACACACTTCCCCAACTCAATCCAATGCCATCCATGCCCAAAATGATGTCTAAAATCAACAGAACACACAGAAAACAGTATATTACTAAAGCTGTGGCTACCTGCTCTGGTAGCAGTGGATGAAAGCAGGCCTGCTGGCAGACAAGGCCAGGCAAGCTTGCAGGCCTAGGCCTCAAAATGGCCACCAGCCACATGGCGAGCCCCAACAACATCAGCAAGGCCACCCCAAAATACACACTTCCCCAACTCAATCCAATGCCATCCATGCCCAAAATGATGTCTAAAATCAACAGAACACACAGAAAACAGTAGATTACTAAAGCTGTGGCTACCTGCTCTGGTAGCAGTGGATGAAAGCAGGCCTGCTGGCAGACAAGGCCAGGCAAGCTTGCAGGCCTAGGCCTCAAAATGGCCACCAGCCACATGGCGAGCCCCAACAACATCAGCAAGGCCACCCCAAAATACACACTTCCCCAACTCAATCCAATGCCATCCATGCCCAAAATGATGTCTAAAATCAACAGAACACACAGAAAACAGTATATTACTAAAGCTGTGGCTACCTGCTCTGGTAGCAGTGGATGAAAGCAGGCCTGCTGGCAGACAAGGCCAGGCAAGCTTGCAGGCCTAGGCCTCAAAATGGCCACCAGCCACATGGCGAGCCCCAACAACATCAGCAAGGCCACCCCAAAATACACACTTCCCCAACTCAATCCAATGCCATCCATGCCCAAAATGATGTCTAAAATCAACAGAACACACAGAAAACAGTAGATTACTAAAGCTGTGGCTACCTGCTCTGGTAGCAGTGGATGAAAGCAGGCCTGCTGGCAGACAAGGCCAGGCAAGCTTGCAGGCCTAGGCCTCAAAATGGCCACCAGCCACATGGCGAGCCCCAACAACATCAGCAAGGCCACCCCAAAATACACACTTCCCCAACTCAATCCAATGCCATCCATGCCCAAAATGATGTCTAAAATCAACAGAACACACAGAAAACAGTAGATTACTAAAGCTGTGGCTACCTGCTCTGGTAGCAGTGGATGAAAGCAGGCCTGTTGGCAGACAAGGCCAGGCAAGCTTGCAGGCCTAGGCCTCAAAATGGCCACCAGCCACATGGAGAGCCCCAACAACATCAGCAAGGCCACCCCAAAATACACACTTCCCCAACTCAATCCAATGGCATCCATGCCCAAAATGATGTCTAAATTCAACAGAGCACACAGAAAACAGTAGATTACTAAAGCTGTGGCTACCTGCTCTGGTAGCAGTGGATGAAAGCAGGCCTGCTGGCAGACAAGGCCAGGCAAGCTTGCAGGCCTAGGCCTCAAAATGGCCACCAGCCACATGGCGAGCCCCAACAACATCAGCAAGGCCACCCCAAAATACACACTTCCCCAACTCAATCCAATGCCATCCATGCCCAAAATGATGTCTAAAATCAACAGAACACACAGAAAACAGTAGATTACTAAAGCTGTGGCTACCTGCTCTGGTAGCAGTGGATGAAAGCAGGCCTGCTGGCAGACAAGGCCAGGCAAGCTTGCAGGCCTAGGCCTCAAAATGGCCACCAGCCACATGGAGAGCCCCAACAACATCAGCAAGGCCACCCCAAAATACACACTTCCCCAACTCAATCCAATGGCATCCATGCCCAAAATGATGTCTAAATTCAACAGAGCACACAGAAAACAGTAGATTACTAAAGCTGTGGCTACCTGCTCTGGTAGCAGTGGATGAAAGCAGGCCTGCTGGCAGACAAGGCCAGGCAAGCTTGCAGGCCTAGGCCTCAAAATGGCCACCAGCCACATGTCCAGGCCCAACAACATCAGCAAGGCCACCCCAAAAAACACACTTCCCCAACTCAATCCAATGCCATCCATGCCCTAAATGTGATTGAAAATGAAATATATTCAAAAAACAAAAGGAACAGTTGCTTCATCATGCACACACACACCCATGAGGCCATGCCCATGGCTAGCTCGGGCCTACTACTACAACCCACAAAATTAAAATAAATTAAAAAAAAAAAAAAGGAATGATGATAATTAATTATCAAAAATAAATTGTAGTTACACAACAACTGCAATGCCCACAATCAAACACAACAACCACTTACTTGTAAAATATCCTATTCCAAAAATCCTGAAATCCAATTGCAATGATGCAGCAGACAAAAAGAGAGATCTTTCCAGCTCCAAATCCAAAGGCAGAATGAGCAGGAGATGGACAAAGCACTGGGAGGAGCCTGCTGGACAGGAACAGGAAGTTGGAGAATCTGTGTCACTTCCTCCCTCTCTCCACTTTGTAAAAAAAAAATGACTCCTGGAGTCCTTGCACAAAAAAGGAAAGCCAAATGTGAATGTAAGGAGTTCTTTTCATCCAAAATCAGTATTTGCAGATGGTTTCATGCTGCTAGAGCCGATATTCCTCTCCAAATTGTAAATTTTACGTTGTTGAGTTCTCCAGCTTCACATTACTTCCGCCGGCGTGTCGAAAACGATATGATCGCGTTCTCTTCTTTGTCCCTGTCGCGTTGGATATGACGTGTTCGCGGTCTCTTTCTCCTGTTCGCGTTCGATTTCATGTGCCCGCGTCCTCATTCTCTGGCTCGCGATGTAGAATGACATGTTCGAGATCTCAATCTTCTCATACTCGCGCGGTGCATGATCGCGAGAAGAAAGACCTGATCGCGCGACAAATGACGTGATCGCGTGGAAAATGACTTGAATGCGGCCGCGAACTCTCGCGAGACAGCGCAAAATGGCTACCAAAATCCAACATCTCGTGGAGAACGCGACCGGGTCAAGAAAACTTGTCGGAGAACGCAGGGATTCAGGTAAGGCGATCGCGCGCGCGCGAGAATGTATTGTTTTACAGCGCGAGCAAGAAAAAAATTATCGCTAAGCTGCGGAATGCGGAAATTTTTACATTTTCGCGCTTTCCGCGGAACGCGAGAATGCCAAAATATCGCAACTTCCGCGAACGGAACGGAATTTTGGCCAAGGCCTATTCAGAATTGAAAATGCCTAGAAGAACTGAATAAAAAGGAAAGACAAAAAGGCAATCTACTTAAAGAAAAGTAAAAAATGTGGATTACAAGTAAATGAGAGTAATACAAAAAGACTTTCTTCTGGTAAAAATACTAGACCAATTTTTTTTTTAAAGTATTACAAACATTTAATGAAAATAACATCACACAAAGGGAAAAGAAGAATTTTTTAGTAAGGAGAAGCAGACTTCGACTTCAAATTGCAAAAAAAGAAAATCATGATAAGGAAAGAGTATTTGTTACCCATAGACAAAAACAATTTCAAGAAATTCGTCAAAGACTTTTTCGAAAAAGAGTAAGTCAGAATTCAATAAAAGGATGCCTCAAATATAAAAAGAAAGTGCTGCAATTGAAACAGAAACAGCATATTGAAAGCATAGTGGATACTGCGTTTAAGTTAAAACTAAAAATATTAATTTTGAATTTGAAAAGGATAAAACTGGTGGATAAAACAATGAAAATTCTGAAAGACAAAAGTAAACAAAAAAGACTTGTGAACAGAAGCAACTTTTGTAAAATCTTCAGTGGAAAATGGAAACATACATCTAATAGTGAACCTTTTTTTAATGAAGAGAGTTACTTGCAAGAAAATAGTTTACCATTTGCAGTTGATACTAGCGGTCGTTGCTGCGAAGTTCAGAATGGTTGTCCTAATCCAAAAGAAGAAAAGGTTGGTATTGGTGCAGAACAGTTAATAGCTGAAGAAGTGCAAGGGAAATGCACACAAGCTCCTATGTATAAGTGGGGCTGTAGCAGTATTTGTAGTATTCAACAGGAATCTATTGATATAGTGCGAAATTTGTTACGAGAATATACACAGAAAAGTGTTAAATAGAAAATTAGGTTGTTACAAGGACTATATCCATGTAATGTAAAAAAATATACTGAGAAACATGGGCATTCTCTGGCCTGTCTTTCACGAAAAGTGTGTAAAAGTGTTTGTCATCAAATGCGAAAGTTTGTAAGGAAAGTGTACTATGTGAAAAGTCCTGCATTATGTTTAAGTGAACTGAATACAGCTCTTTTACACGGTTCTTTATCAGATGTACAAAAAAAGTGTGATGATATTGAGTTCCGATACTTTAGTTAAGAAGAGCAGTGCATCGAAAGTGAAAATTTGACAATTACAGATGTTGAAGAAGATGGGAAAGTGATTAGGTGTGATCAGTTTGAAGAAGAATTTGGAAAGTTTAACATAGTGTGCTCTGAAATTCCAAACTATTTTTGTGTTTGTTGTCAATGTACTAATTATAAAATTCAAACTAGGAATGTTGATTTGTACTTGAAATCTGAAAAGAAGAATAATGATAAATGGAAGGAATTTGCAACTTACTTGTTAGTGGAAGCTCAATTTGAGTTAGGCAGTGATCAACGTGTTTGTAAATATTGTTATAACAAATTAGAAGAGAACAAGATGCCCGCTATAGTAGTAAATAATAAGTTAGAATTAATAGCTAATCCGGAGGAACTGGCAGATTTGAATACATATGAGTCAGTTCTAATTCAATCTGTTCATCCATTTCAAACTATAATTTGCATGGAGCCTAAAACAGGAAAACCGCTACCAACAGACTTGCAAAGAGGGCTGAAAGGAAGAGTGGTGTACTTACCTTTGGATTTTAAGAAAAATATTGAAATTGTCGGTGGAGAGAAAGAGGACAATGAAGCAGTAGTCATTCTAGTAAATGAAGTACCAACAAAGAGTCGGAAAATATGGCAAGAATTTGTGGATGTTAATAAACTTTAAAAGGCTACATTATATCTTGTGGAGAACAATATTTATTAAAAGTGTACATGTGGAAGAACAGGTAATACGTTTGGAAGATGAATCTGAAATTTCAAGTGGTCAAATAGAGAAAGTGGACAAGTCAATGAGTGAAGAGATTTATGAACATTACACAATATGTCCTCTACATTCAAAAGAAGCAATAGGAAACAGCATTGAGTTATTTCAAATAAATAAAGCAAAGGGAACTCCAATGAGTGTATGGGAGAAAGCTTGGAAGCTCATTGTTTTCCACAGCTGTTTCCTACTGGAGAAGGTGGACGATATGATGAAAGACCTGTATGGATTCCAGCTTCAGAATATCGCTCAACAAGATTATACTCTAAAGATCCTAGATTTCGACAGTGTATTCCATATATATTTCACCTTTTGTTTGAAAGTGATCTGTCTTCTCTGTCCTATTCAGTGAACCACATACTTAAAACTGGAGTTCATCAATCACTTCTTTCAGCGAAGTAATTTGTGTAGAATGTTCAACAAACAGATGAAAATTTAGAAGCACAGTTAATTAATTTGATGGCATGTCAACGAGGAACAAATGAGTAATGGTTTTGTCGTCATGGAGAACTGAAGTGTATGTTACAGAACTTAGGTATACCAACATGGTTTGTGACACATAGCTGTGCGGAGTATGCATGGAAAGATTTGCTTGAATTTCCACAAGAAGCAAATTCCAATATAAAAAATGTTGAAATGAAGACACCTGGAGAACTGTGTTTTTTGGATCCTGTAAATGTGTGCAGATATTTTATTGATAGGTTTCAAGCTATGATGTCTTTTATCTGCAATAAAAAGAATCCACCTCTTGGAGAAGTTACTGATTTCTTTTGGAGAAAGTAGTACCAAGCGAGAGGTGCTCCTCATATACATATGCTATTATGGATCAAGGATGTACCTAAATTTGGAACTGATTCAGATGAAATAGTATTGTCTTTCATTGAACAGTATGTGACATGTGAGATTCCAAGAGAAGGAGGAGATAGAAGCTTGAGACAGCAAGTTTTACGTTTCCAAAGTCACCGTTGTGGAAAGTACTGCCGATGAAAATACAAGACTAAAGGAAAATTTTATACCAAGTGTTGTTTTGGATTTCCACATCCAGTAATTTCTAAAGGAAGAGTAAATTCTTTTTTTTCTTCGGTAAGGCACACAATACCTCGCAAACCTCCACTACAATCCAGTTATTTTGAAAATGTGGAATGCAAACTTGGACATCCAGTATGTTGCAGATAACTCAATTGCTGTTGCACGCTATGTTACATCAGATATAACGAAATCAGAAAAAAACGAGATGAAACAAATGTGGGAAGAAATTGCACAAGAGAAGAGCCTTAGCAAAAAATTATACAGCTTTACTTTGAAAATGCTTTCCCACCGAGAAATTGGATCCTATGAATGTTCAGACCGCTTGTGCTCTTCAAGTTTATATTCAAAATCACGAGGAATCATTTGGGTAAGTTTAGGTCTTGCCTTCTCACGAAACAGAGTATTGAAATCATTAGAAGAAATTGAATACTTACCAGCAAATGAACCAAACAGTACAGAAATTCTTACAACTAATATGTTGGATACATACTATCTGAAAAGGAGTCAACATCTGAAACAGCTATGTCTGTATGAAGTACTTCAACATTGCAGCTTCAAAAGAGATGTTAAACAGAATTTAAAAGAAGGAAAATATGCAATAGTTTGATGTCATGTATGTTTCGTAAAACATACAAAAGGTAACCTTATTAACAACAAGAAACTCAGTTGTGAAACTCCAGATAAGTGAGAATTGTACTATTTAGCACTTCTCCAACTCTTCAAACCATGGCGTAGTGAAAGTGAATTACTTGGAGATTCCGTCTGTTACAAAGATTATTTTAATGCATGTAAAGATAACATTGCATGTACAATTTTCCCTACATATTTAAAAATGTTGAATGATGAACTTGAACAGGAAAAGACTATTACAGCCGAAATAGTTAATGAAAGTTCTCAAGATAGTCAAAGTTCTGGTCCATGTAGTCAAGTGCCACTTGGACAACCAATAGTGGAAAATGAAGCAGCGATTGCTATGCATGAAGTCGAAATTGCAATGAAACAAGCACAAGAGGAGAATATTACATTGGAAAAGTTAGAAGAACAAGTAATTATTGAACAGAAAGAAATATATGTACAAGTGAGACAACAGATAGAACATAGTTTGTTGCATGAAAAAAAGAATGTGTATGTTTATCATTTAAAAACTATTCTGATGTACATCAGTGTTCAAGCTGGAACGGGTAAAAGTTTTTTAATTAAAGTTTTGACAAGTTATCTTAAAAAAACTACAGGTTCACAATTATCTTGTGTGGTAACAGCTCCAACTGGATTAGCTGTGCACAATGTTAAAGGAATCACTTTGCATAGATTACTGATGTTACCAGTTGAGCATGATAATAAATTAGAATAACAGAAGTTGTCTGGAGAAGCTTCTTATGAAGTGTCAAGAGTGCTGAAGAAAATGAAACTTGTAATTATTGATGAGGTGAGCATGGTCTCAAACTTAATGCTTGTTTTTGTACATTTAAGAATGCAACATTGGAGGAAAACATTTAATTGTATTTGGAGATCTGCTACAACTAACTCCTGTAAAAGGAGAACCAGTTTTTAAAACTCTTCTGCATCAAGGCACTAGGAAATCTTTGGAAAGTATTAGAAATGTGAATCTGTGGTTAAATTTTGAATATAAAGATCTCACTCAGAATATGCGACAAGCAAGTGATAAAGAATGTGGAAATATTCTGAAAGATGTAAGAATTGGTGTTGTAAGGAAACATGGTAAACAAGCTTTACCATGTTCTCTACTAACAAACTTGTTTACTACTGAAAACACACCAGCAGCAGTAATGTACAAGAAAATTGCAGAAAACAAGTCAATAGTTTTCTTAATGCCTACAGCGGAGGAGTGTTATACATTTAATCAAGAGCTTCTGAAATTGGAAAATCAAGTAATAGTTCACACTGAAGCTATTGATAAAATCGAGAATCATGGAATAACAATTCTTCTTTCAAAGAAACTACAGACTAAATTGGATTCTTTGGAAAAGTCTGTATCAAAAACTGCTGGCTTATAAAAAAAATTAGATGTATGTATAAACTGTCGGTTAATTTTGAGGCGTAATTTGAAAGTAAAAGAAGGTTTAGTGAATGGAGCCGGTTTGATCATCAATATTTCTCCTCTGGTGCAGGAAAAGGCAATCCTAATAACCACACATTTCACAGGGAGAGTTACCCAAACACAAGCAGAACTGCCAAGTTGACAACCTTCCTAGCGCATCTTGATAAAGGAGTATACATTCACACTAGCTAATGTATATGCACCAACAGACCACCAGGAAGAAACCTTCTAGATGCTGTGGGTTGGGTGATGGCTACCCCAGACAACATTATAGGGGGTGAATTTATTCTGGTCCCTGATGCAGTCTTGGGTAGATTGATTCAGAGGATGGATCACACGGGGGCACTCACACAGACTGGCCTCAGTGTCTAGGGGACATGGGACTGGTAGATGTGTGGCGATTGTGACATCCAGCAATAAACAAATACACTTACTTTTTGGCAGCCCACCAGAATAGATTTCTTTCTTACCTTGCTTCGCTTCACAGCAGCCACCACACCGGTGGGCATTGGTGTGGCTGCTCTTTCAGACCATTCTTCCATCTCCATCACACTACACATCTCAGATGCCACGCTTCAATCCTGTATCTGGTGCCTCAATCATAAGCTATTAACATACGATTCCACCATAACTGAAATCAATGGCACCATGCACAACTTTCTTAGAACCAATGACACACTTGAGACTCCCATCCTCTTACTTAAGGACTTACTAAAAGCGGTGATACGGGGCAGCTTTATTGCCATTGCAGCCCGGATTGACAGGGATAGAAAGGATAGGCAGTCTCACTTGGAGCATCAGGTGAAGGAATTAGAGGTTCCCATAAGCAATCTGGTTCCTACAAAATATGGCGACAACGTACAACAGCCTGCAAACAACTTAAGGCCCTGCACATAGATAAAGTGGAATATGCTCTCCTCCACACTAAACAAAAATATTATGTTGAGGGCAATAAAGCAGGGCACCTTTTGGCACATAGGCTACACGCTCAAGTACTCAAGCAAAGAGTAGCGTAGATTGAGGGACCCCAGGGCAGCAGTGTGTACTAAGCTGTGCAAATTGTGCGAGAATTCAAACACCTCTATTCTATGCAGCAGAAGGGCTTGAACTGGGGGACACTGAAACCTGCTTAGCACAGGTCCCCATTGACCACATCCTAATGATGACGACTCACAATTAGACAGGGATATCCATCCCAATGAGGTGCTCACAGCCATAACCCAAATGCAGACTGGTAAAGCCCCAGGGCAAGAGGTCTGTATCTCTAACTGAGTATTTGTGACTCCCCTTGCCCCACTCATGGCTTGCCTTTTTAATTCGTTTAGCACCTCCTGCAGCCTCACCAACACTATGAGCGCAGCTACCCTCACGGTGCTCTCTAAGCCCGCCAAGGACCCTGCGCCTTGTTCTTCCTACTGCCTCATATCACTATTAAATGTTGATGCTAAGATCTTCACCAGTATACTGGCAGCCCACCTTGCCCCTATAAGCAGGGCCTGCTAGATCCTGACCAGGCCGAGTTTATTCCTGAAAGGGGTTGCAGTAATAATACTGAACGCTTCTGCCACCTTCTAGATAAAACCCAACGCACTTGTGTGCCACAGCTTCTACTTTCCATCGATGCCAAGAAGGCGATCATACACATGAACTGGCCATACGTTCAGTTGGTACTGGCAGCAGTCAGTCTGAGTGACCAATTCCGACATTGGATATGGTGCAATTACACTACCCCCACATTCACGGTCAAATTTAAAAGACTCATGTCACACTCCTTTAACGTAGCCCATGGCACTCAACAGGGATGTCCTTTGTCACCACTCCTTTTTGCCCTCGATATAGAGCCATTTGCCAAATTAGTTGGTAGACCTCTACACATAAAGGGCATCACCATGGAGGTATGGAATATAAGCTCATCTTGTATGCGGATGATGTTATGTGAGCCGTCACACAACCCTTCACTTCCCTTCAGCCCACTGATCCAAGAACTTGTAGCTTTTAGAAGAGGCTCAGGTTTTAAAGTAAATCTCCAGACTATCTAAGCTCTTAATTGTACTATCCCAAAAGCTGACCAAACTCCCGCTGCAGTACTTCTTCCCTTTCTATGGGCAATCCAAGGAGTCACATACATAGGCCTACAAATATACCTCATGACAGAACATACTTTGGAGCACAATTAAGCCACTATTCTCTTCACTGCATGATCTGATTTACAATCCTGGGAGAGAAGCACCCTATCTTGGCTTGCAAGGCTTGAAGCAATTAAGATGACCTTACTGTCCAAGATACTTTATGTAATGCAGACCTACCACTGCAGCCCCTTCACAAATCATAAGTAAGTTGCAACACATAATTGTCAACTACATATGAGCTGGTGGAAAGGCACTCATCATAAAGAAGCAGGCATACCTTACCCCTGCACAGGGTGACTAAAGCATTTCCCTTTTGGTGCGGTACCACCAGACAGCGCAGCTTAGATACTTAGTGGAGTGGTTTAGGCTTCGTACTAAAAAGCACTGGTGCTTCATGGAAGATACCATGGCAACCCGGGTCACCCCAGCCACCAGGGGATTATATCTCTCCCATAGTCAGGGCAACAGTAGAAACCTGGGATAAGGTACAATTGACACCCGCATCTCACCAAAGACACCAATTATGGGGAATTCCTTTGTTCTTTAGGGGAACACATTCTCACAGTGGCAGGAAGCCAACTGCAAGAGGGTGGGGGACCTATTAGACCAAGAGGGTCTCATGGACTTTGACGAGGTCCATGCTAATTACAGCATTCCTACCCATGGGTACTGGCAGTTCACTGTGGTTCACCATTGGGATAAACAGCGGCACATCAGCCTGCCACTTACATGTTTTGAGAGATGGCTTCTCACCTGTCGCACAGACAAAGGCCTCCTCTCTGATATCTATGCTTTCCTAAATGCCCCACTGGCACACTAGCAAATCTCCTGCATAGTGGCAATGGGAAACAGATTGTGAGAGCATTTTAACTTCTAGTGAATTGTCTGACATCTTACGATGATCCTGCACATCTGCCTGCTGCACCTCTGGTAAAGAGACCTTACTGAAAATTGGGCATTATTGATATTATACTCCAGCTAGAATAGCTAAATAGAAGCAGGGTGAGTATGGTAGCTGCCGGAGGCAATGCAGACAGCCAGGCACAGTAGCACATGTTCTCTGGCATTCCCACAAACTGCAACAATACTTGATGATATCTTGGCAGACATTAATGAGATGTACAACACAGATCTACCTTGATTCCCTAGCTACATATTGTTGGGCCTTCCCAATGCACTAACCTACCCACTACAGTCGGTGAGGGGACAAGCCATCACCCTCACCATATGTGCAACCAAACAAGTCATACTGTCCAGCTGGGGAGAAAGATAAGACACCTACTTGGCAGCATAAACTTTGGGAGCTATTGGGCCTGTAAAAAACGGATGTCATTGGTGGACCACAAATTGCCACAATTTGACAAAATGTGGGGGCCCTGCCTACAATTACTGCCTCACAAACTCAAGGAACTATCCTGCCCAGCTTACTTGCGGGTACTCCACCTCACACATAGAGACCATGGCGCCCCCGAAGGTGTCGAAAGGATGGCTTTCCATATACCCTCCATCCCAGAGCTGGAACCCATTATATGTCCCACTCATAGGAGTTGTCGAGTAGATCCCTAATACCCCTTCCCCTTAAATTCATTTGTATCCCACCTCTTCTTCCTGCCTGCCATCCTATCCACCTCATTTCCCTCTCCACCGGTTAAACTAATGTATTCTTGTTGTGCCTCATCGGCCAGTGGATGTAGGTGAGGAGTTTGAACCACTGTTTTAAAAAAACCTCAATAAAATTAATTTAAACCTTAATGGGAGATCCATTACTACCGGTACATGTAAAATTATAAAACACATGTCCTACTTCTCAAATGCAATGCATCCTGCCCTATGGTCTGTTTATGGCTTACCTTAGGGTTGACCTATATGTATCAAAAAGGAAGGATTAGGCCAGGCAAAAGGCTTATTTTGCCTGGCCAAAATGGCAGTTTAAAACTCCTCTAGGGGCTACAAGGGCAGGCCTGATACCTGTTCTAAAGGGCTACTTAAAGTGGGTAGCACAATAAGTGCTCCAGGCACCCTAGTAGCATTTAAGTTACAGGCCCTGTGCACATGAACACATGTAGTACCATATACTAGGGACTCTTAGGTAACCTCAATGTGGCAATCATGTGTAGGCCAATTTTACCATATTTTAGGAAGAAAGCACAAGCCCTTTAGCACTGGTTAGCAGCGGTAAATTGCACAGAGTCCTAATGGCAGCAAAAAAAACATTCAGGAAACAGCAGATGAGAAAGCAAACACTTTGCTGGAAACCCTGCAGAAAGGATCAAGTCCAGCAGGATGCAACCTGACTTTACAGCCCAGTGGCAACGCACCTTGGATGGATCCACTTCACAGGTTTGTTTCAGTCCTCTGGTTTTCAGGCAAGGTAGGCAAATTCCATTAATACCCAGCCAAGACTCCCAAGACCTCAGGAACAGCAGTTTGGGGTCAGGATTCAGTCCAGCAGATGTAACCAGCAAGTTCCAAGTCAGGTCCAGTTGAAATGGTTTGGGGAGAATCTTCAGGAAAGGCCTCTTCCAGTTTGTTGAACAGAAAGTCAGGCTTATGACTGTTGGGGTCCTTGTCTTTGTCCTGGGTACAAAAGGAAGCAGGTCCAGTCCTTCAGGGCTCTTCTCAGATCTCAGACAGCAGGTTAAATCCTTCTCTGAGTTTCCTCACATTCAGTAGTGTTCTGAGGAGGGCCCTGGCCATGTCACCTTAATGTCTGGCACCAGCGTGCTGCCGGGAGTGACTCCTAGCTCCACTTTACCCAATTGGGTAAAGGTTCCCAGGAGTTGCCGTCCGACTTTTGCAGCATTTCCTGTGTGACTATGCCACAAACAATCCCACAGTGCCACTTACAGCCTAAACACCAGATGGTGAAATGGTTCTCCTATTGAGCAGAGCATGGCTGCCCACCTCAGGGAAATGGGCAACCCCTTCTCTGAGGCCTCTTCAAACCAATTGTGGGGACAACTCCCTCCCCACTGAGATTGGAGCCTCGCTGACTGGGGGAACATAGAAAGGGCCTCTGCAGGTGTCATCTAATATCTGCCTCTGACAGAGGAGGCTCTTTTGACGTAAATCAAGTTCCCTGGCATTGCCCAAAAGGTCATGCTGACATAGAGACAGAAATGCTTCCCCACTTTGTCTATGTTCTGTTTTCACAGCTTATTCAGAGCTTGAACAATACAAAGGCTGCAGCTGGAGACTTATGCAAATTTGCCTTTTGTGGCTTTAGGTAAGGAAAAGGAAATTTTCTCTTAATATTTATTTGAAATTTGACTTCACCAGTAAATTGGGTATTTATCAAATATTACAAAGAGTCCAAGAGTGATGTCTATAGGTGTTTCCTAACCACAGATAGCATAATTCAATATAATAGGGCATCCCAGTGTCTCTCTTTGGAACAGCCAGCCTTGCTAGAGGGAAAATAGCGTTTCACTGCTAGTCACTATAATAACATGTTTAACATAGCTTTTAAATACCATAAACCCTGCATTGTGGGCTGTAAGGCTTCTTAGATGTGACATATTATAATTTAAATGGAAGCTTCAGACTTGTCAAAAGGTTTATTTTGACATATCAAATTGCAGTTTCAGTCGACTTGAATTCATGTCTCGCCTAAAACGTTTTTGTTTCATTTTTTAAGGGCAGGTAGTGGTCCCTGGGTTCACTGCCTGCTCTGAAAAAATGTTTGTGCACCCATTCACAAAGGAAAGGGGTCCCCTGGGGACCCTTTCCAATTTGAGAATGGTTTACTGCTGGTGTTTTGTGACTGCAATTGTGGTTGCAAAACATTCGTACACAGGGTTCAGACTTGTTATTATGAAGGGACGCCCTTGGAACACCCCTTCCTAATAGTGAGTCACTAACTCTATTTTGCGAGTCGCTATTTAATTAGCGACACCCCTTCCTAATAGCGAGTCACTAACCCTATTTTGCGAGTCGCTTTTTAATTAGCGACTCGCAAAATAGGCTCCGTACATGGCCCACTGTTTTATTGCATGCGCAAACAGTTTGCGCATGCAAAAATCCGCCATTCATCTGGCCCCAAGTGTCTAGTAGAGTTTGCGCTCTTCCCTTCAGTATTTGAAGAGTCCTCTATCATTGTTATTAGTAACATCTGGGTGGCCTGATTTATCTACTACTGGATCAATTGTAAAAATCCCGTGGCCTTCCATATTGATTTTAGCCTGTCCAAATTCAGTGATTCAGGGGGAAAAGAAGTGTTGTTTTGAGTCATTTGGCACATATTTCAACCAGATTGAACATGGTTGCTATATCCGTTGGCCTTACCTTGCGTCTAGATACTGGTCAAACACAGCCAGATGAGCATGGTTGATCCTTAATGATTTTTAAACTATTTTTAGCTTTACATTAAAAAAAATCATAACTTCAGTTTCCCCTATTGGATTCTTGTCATTTTATTTATTACATTTTACTATATTTTTCTACATTCATTTAGGATTTTCTTGTGTTGTGACTTTATTACTCTTTTTGTACTGCATGAATTCTGTATACATTATATCTCAGTTAAGCTTGTCTGATCAGTGCCACAGCTACCAGGGAGTTGAGCTCAGGTTTATTTAGTGACTTTAATGGCTCACCCTGACAAAGGCTGTGGTGATTTTGTGAGGTGGGTACTCCTCCCTGTCAACTAAATTCCAAATTTCTTACACATGTCATATTTACCTGAGCATCAAAAATGTCGTAAGCATGGTACAAAACACACATTGCCTTTACACCCACATTTTCCCAAGCTAAGACAACCACTAGTTTGAAGAATGGAAAGCTTTCAGGCCACAATTGCATTGTCAATGGGATATTAATGAATAGACAGCCAATAAAACATTCCAGTGCATTGTCAAAATGTGTGCTTTTTGCCAACACAATTTCTGCCAGGTTTTACCTGGTCTAAATCAAATGGGCAGAAACCCATGTTTGCTGTAGTTTCCATGAAGCTAAGAACTGAAAATCATCACATGCAAACTACTCATTTCACCCAAATAAATATTACAACAGCAAAAGGAATGTGATCCTCGTTGCTTTCCAGACTTTTGTCTAAGAGCATGTATTCAGAATTGAAGCGTCTGGACCTTTAATTTTAGATGTTGCATTCCCCTTAAAACGTAACTGAGGCCCATATCTAGTTGCAAGGTGTAAGAAAGTGGATTATAATCAAGAGGGGTAACTGCCCACCTTGAGTAATAATCACAATTTTTGTCAGGGTGAATGCTGAAAGTGACTAAATTTACCTGAGCTCAATCCTCTGGTAGCTATGGCAAATGTGAAATTAGTAAAATAATTATGCAGTACCAAAACACCAATAAAGTCACAACACAACACAACACAATAAAAACTTTATACAGAATTAGAAAAATAAAGTACATTTTAATAAATACAATTATATCAAATAGACAAAAATACAATAAGAGAAAGCAGTGTACGTTTTAAACAAAAATGCCGCCCAAAAAAACATTAAACTCCATTTGAGGTCAACTTGTCACGCTATACCAGGACCAAGGCATGAAATGAGGCCAACTGCGAAGGAGCATGGATCATATAGAAACCAGATTCGACCCGGTTACCTTGGAACTCAGTTTCAAAAAAGAAAGTTCAAAATATTGAGTGAGGCAAGGCAGCAAGCTATATAAGTGGTCTGATGGAATGTGGTCCCAGTAAGGCCATTGTTTTTTTGTCATGAAAGTTCAGAGCCGTAACAATTTGAATGTCGAACCATGGGAAGTCCTCTCACTGGCCGGAGGCTTTTGGCGCCCCTTCACCCAGTTAACAATTCTGTGTTCGCACTTAGGGGCATATTCTCAAGTATCCATCGCTGAGTTATCGGCACTTTAGCTCAGTCAAAGTCGCTATAAATTTATCGCCCCATTCACAAGCTGGTGCTAACAGTTGAAAACACCAGTTTTCCTGCGATAGCATCCTCAATAAACATCACCACGGATGACCCCGGCAACTATCACTAATGAGATGCAGAGTAGGCATTCCCGAGCAAAAATCAACAACACCACAGCTCAACATTCTCAACGAGCAGCCAGATCTGCGATAAGATGACAAAACAGGCTTTAAGGCGTGTTAGCAGTAGGAAATTAACACCTGCTCTGACCTGGTGCCAAGTCGGACCACAACCGGCAGAGAAAAGGGAGCCCAGGCCACAGCTACACCTGAAGACCAACAGATGCCATGGAGCCACTGACCATGCAGCTTGGAACCCCAACAGGGCCACAACACCCACCACCACACCCAGGACCCCTCCCCCCAGACCTCCCTTCCCCCCTCTTGGACCAACACTGAGGCAGCGCAGACAAAGACATCAACCTCCTGAAAACGCACCATCCTCACAGACCCAACACCAGGGAATGTCATTGCCCATCACAGGCCCAAAAGAACAACCATCCCATGCATCCAGACCACCATTTCCCACAGGCTGAGAGTACCAACACAGTGGACAACCAACATCCCACCTCAGACAAAGCTGCTGGCTTTGCTGCATCTGTTGGCCTCTGGTACCTCCCAAACAACAACTGCCAGAGTCGGAGGAGTCTCACAGCCAGCCCAATCCAAGTTTTCCACAACTGTCTTGTATGCCATCATCAGCTTGGTACCACACTACCTATCCTTTCCCCACACTGCACAGGAACAGCTGGAGACCAAGCAACGCATCTACGCCATAGCTGGATCCCCGCACATGGCAGGTGGCAACTGACAGCACACATATCCTACTTGTGCCCCCTGGTAACACTGCACACAATTTCCGCACCAGAAGGCGCACGCATAACATCAATGTGCAGGCAACACTGGGGAATCTCCACCAACATCGTCACCAACTATCCAGGCAGTGTGCATGATACCACTTCCACTGACAGACCATCATCAACCAGTACCGGTAAGTACCAAATGAACTCACCACATACCTTAAATCCACAACCATGCAACTCACAACACTGGCAATGCACAAGTCACAAACTCACATGCAACATGTGAATTAACATGCCCAGACACGACAGCACAATTTACTGGGGTAACCTGGGCCAGCCATGCATATAAGTCATCAATGGCCTGGCACCTCAGCCACACAACAGTAGACTGCGGGAAGAGGTGGGGACCAGGCATGTGCGAAGGAGGCAAGTGATCGATGAAAGAGAATGTACACAATGCCAAGTGTGGTGTGGATGCGATGGCCAGACTGCATTATGCAGACCACACACATATCCATGTCAACACACACCGTGGTGTATGGAGTGTAGTGGACAGTGGACGCAATCATGTCCCCCCAGCCAGTGGGGAAGATCCCAGAAATGTAGCTTGTTACGTCCCCCCCGTAAGCGTGAGCGGAGTGGGCTGGCCCGGCTTATGCCAGGCCAGCGTAGGGGTGTGAATAAAAAGCATGTAGCTCTGGGAGTGGTCCTCTTCTGGAATGCCCAACGTCTCTGTCAGGGTGGCGCTCCTCACCCCGCCACGAGGCCGATGCCATTTCCATGAGCGGTGTTACCTGCGATCCTGTGCCCCTGCTGCACCCCGGGTCACTGGTCCCCGTACCAGTCCTGCCAGGCCCTGTGTAGCCAGGCCTCAATGCACACCTGCTGACTCCAGCGTGTGTTGAAGAGGGCCCATCACATGCCGGTGAAAGCTCCAAGCCGAGTGCCGCGACACTGGCAGCCTCCTCAGACCATCACGGCCTCCGTGACACAGGCCCGCAGTACTCCCTTCTCGTTGACGTACTCCACTGGCATACACAGCGGACTAGTAGGTCACACATTTGGAACTGAGTCTTGATTACACTATGGCAGAGAACATTGATTATGGCTGCTTTTATGTCACTATACTCCCTTCGATGTGGTGACACCAAGTCTGTGTATGGCATTCCAACCACATGTGTCTGTGTGCCCATGCGGACTACTCCCCTCGGGCCACACTACACTGGAGTAGGTCACACATTTGGAACTGAGTCTTGATTTTACAATGGCATAGTACATATCATTGCACGCAAGGAGAGGTGTTAGAGGATGACGCGTTTCAGTCTGGAGGTGAAAAGGATCATCATTTCTGAGGTGATCGAACACTACCGACAACTCCCCTGGTGTCACTAACTCTGTTCATCGCAAGCCAACGACACGTGGCTGTGGGCCCCTGCTGACCTCTTCCTCCGGCCTACACTGCGGTCCAGTAGGCCTCACACATTTCAAATTCAGTCTTGATTTATTTATGGTTGACTTCGAACATGCCTCCTCGCAGACTGCATCCCCTTTCAGCTCCGGTGCCACTAAGACTGTTCCCCGAGATCCATGGACACTTTCTGGTTGAACTTTGATGACTATAGAGACAATGGACTGGGGGTTGTCGTCACCATCATGTTGGTGATACTGACTTTGGGTGAAAACGAGGTAGTAGCATTCCACTCCTGAATTTGCTGCTTCCGGATGGCTTCTACCCTCTAAATCATTCCCTGGAGGACACCTTCCACTGTCCCCCGCAACCCTCTGCCACATTCACCTCAGACATAGATGATGACCCACTCAGCTTGCGTGGCCCATCTCACTACACCGCAAGTCACCGTCCCGTGGTGGTGTGCCTGTGCTGCCCGCAGTGCATCTGGGGCCACTAACTCTGTGCAGCTCAAGTCAGGGACCCTGGCTCCTGAGATATTGGATGGCCTCTGAGACGATGGCCTTGGGGTTGTCGACTCAACTGCATTACACCAGGGCTCACACATCAAATCGAGTCCTGACTGGCCCGGACGATGCATCACCGCAGGAGGCACACGCCACCACCGCCAGGACCACCTCCAACTGCCAACTTCAAGTGTTGAAACAGTCGTACTGGCATACTAACTGGGTTGCTCACACCTGTGATAGATGCCATCATCTGCCTGATACCCTGGCAGGCACTCCAGGTGCCCCAACCTCAGTGCACTGCAACACACAGACACTTCTGTTTGCATATTGTGTGACCTCTGTAATTGCTCCAGCTACCGCCATGATGCTCCACAGTTGTCTCTGTTATGCCAGTGTTTTCAGTTTCCATTTTACTTGTGTTCACTGTTCAAGTTGTTGCCATCACCAACCACTCCGTGAGGGCTGTCTTACACTCATCCCACACACATCCAGCACAGGCGTCACTGTACATGTGGCCCTGCCAATAAAGGGGCTGGGCGCATGTGGCCATGGCCAGTTCCATGAACTATCTGCGTGTGTCCGTGTGGTCATAATGTATGTATGAGGGCCCCGGGTGGACAGCGGATGCCAACATGTCACCACAGGCAGCGTATTAGACCTTGGACATGTAGCTTTATTGTCACCTTCTCAATACGTAAGAGGAGTGGACTGGGCCGTCGCATGCAGGTCCAGCGTGGGTGTGTGAATGATAATAGCGTGCCTCTGGGCATGGTCAGTACTGGAAATGTGCAAATGCATGTGTCTCTGTCACAGTGTGGGTCTCCTTTGTGTGGTGCAGGTGGTCCGTGAAAGAAATTCGACACCCACGCATGTGATCTAGTTCGTATTCCATGGGTTGGGACCCTACCTGCACCTGTTCGGCCACCTCCTTTTGGAATCCTGACACCTGGCATTGTAATGCCATGTGTGAGTCGGTGAGGTGTTGGTAGCCAGCTGTGGTGGCGGGTGCTACCTGCTGTGTGGTCTGTGCAGGGGCTGGGTTCGCCTCTATGTCGCTTGGCTGACCTGGTCCTGGTGGTGGGTTGCGTGGGATGTCCATGAGCTGTTGTGGGGTGTCTGTGTCGAAGGTGTGGTCCTCTCTAGCATCTCTGATGAGTTGTCTGGTCTGCTCTGCTGGAGGTGTTGTTTGTCCCCCTGTAATGTGAAGACGAGATGCATGTTTACATTTTGTTTACAAGTATGTTGGTGCGTTGTTCTTGTTGACATGCAGACTGTATGACTATGTACATTGTGACTGTTGGGAGGTGCTGGATTTTGATGTGGTTACAACAAACAAATGATGGACGGAATGCTGACAATGCATACATTCTCCCCCAGTCAAGAGATCTGGGTTAAATCCATCGTTCTTTTGCCCACTACACCACCCCAGTTTAGACATGGCCATATGCAAATCAGTCTTGACCCTGTGCCTCATGGGAACAGTCCAGCCCGAACTGCCAAGCCATGTCTTCCCTGGAACGGAATCAAGCATCCTAGGACCAGTTTCTGGCTATCAGCCGTCATCAGCCAGGATAGCTTGACTCCAGTGGCGTAGTGAGCACGGGTCCCACGTCTGGGAATACTCATCCCACTTAGGGCGAAAAGCGTTACAACAAACAAATGATGGACGGAATGCTGACAATGCATACATTCTCCCCCAGTCAAGAGATCTGGGTTAAATCCATCGTTCTTTTGCCCACTACACCACCCCAGTTTAGACATGGCCATATGCAAATCAGTCTTGACCCTGTGCCTCATGGGAACAGTCCAGCCCGAACTGCCAAGCCATGTCTTCCCTGGACCGGAATCAAGCATCCTAGGACCGGTTTCTGGCTATCAGCCGTCATCAGCCAGGATAGCTTGAATCCAGTGGCGTAGTGAGCACAGGTCCCACGTCTGGGAATACCCATCCCACTTAGGGCGAAAAGCGTTACAACAAACAAATGATGGACGGAATGCTGACAATGCATACATTCTCCCCCAGTCAAGAGATCTGGGTTAAATCCATCGTTCTTTTGCCCACTACACCACCCCAGTTTAGACATGGCCATATGCAAATCAGTCTTGACCCTGTGCCTCATGGGAACAGTCCAGCCCGAACTGCCAAGCCATGTCTTCCCTGGACCGGAATCAAGCATCCTAGGACCGGTTTCTGGCTATCAGCCGTCATCAGCCAGGATAGCTTGACTCCAGTGGCGTAGTGAGCACGGGTCCCACGTCTGGGAATACCCATCCCACTTAGGGCGAAAAGCGTTACAACAAACAAATGATGGACGGAATGCTGACAATGCATACATTCTCCCCCAGTCAAGAGATCTGGGTTAAATCCATCGTTCTTTTGCCCACTACACCACCCCAGTTTAGACATGGCCATATGCAAATCAGTCTTGACCCTGTGCCTCATGGGAACAGTCCAGCCCGAACTGCCAAGCCATGTCTTCCCTGGACCGGAATCAAGCATCCTAAAACCGGTTTCTGGCTATCAGCCGTCATCAGCCAGGATAGCTTGACTCCAGTGGCGTAGTGAGCACGGGTCCCACGTCTGGGAATACCCATCCCACTTAGGGCGAAAAGCGTTACAACAAACAAATGATGGACGGAATGCTGACAATGCATACATTCTCCCCCAGTCAAGAGATCTGGGTTAAATCCATCGTTCTTTTGCCCACTACACCACCCCAGTTTAGACATGGCCATATGCAAATCAGTCTTGACCCTGTGCCTCATGGGAACAGTCCAGCCCAAACTGGCAAGCCATGTCTTCCCTGGACCGGAATCAAGCATCCTAGGACTGGTTTCTGGCTATCAGCCGTCATCAGCCAGGATAGCTTGACTCCAGTGGCGTAGTGAGCACGGGTCCCACGTCTGGGAATACCCATCCCACTTAGGGCGAAAAGCGTTACAACAAACAAATGATGGACGGAATGCTGACAATGCATACATTCTCCCCCAGTCAAGAGATCTGGGTTAAATCCATCGTTCTTTTGCCCACTACACCACCCCAGTTTAGACATGGCCATATGCAAATCAGTCTTGACCCTGTGCCTCATGGGAACAGTCCAGCCCGAACTGCCAAGCCATGTCTTCCCTGGACCGGAATCAAGCATCCTAGGACCGGTTTCTGGCTATCAGCCGTCATCAGCCAGGATAGCTTGACTCCAGTGGCGTAGTGAGCACGGGTCCCACGTCTGGGAATACCCATCCCACTTAGGGCGAAAAGCGTTACAACAAACAAATGATGGACGGAATGCTGACAATGCATACATTCTCCCCCAGTCAAGAGATCTGGGTTAAATCCATCGTTCTTTTGCCCACTACACCACCCCAGTTTAGACATGGCCATATGCAAATCAGTCTTGACCCTGTGCCTCATGGGAACAGTCCAGCCCGAACTGCCAAGCCATGACTTCCCTGGACCGGAATCAAGCATCCTAGGACCGGTTTCCGGCTATCAGCCGTCATCAGCCAGGATAGCTTGACTCCAGTGGCGTAGTGAGCACGGGTCGCACGTCTGGGAATACCCATCCCACTTAGGGCGAAAAGCGTTACAACAAACAAATGATGGACGGAATGCTGACAATGCATACATTCTCCCCCAGTCAAGAGATCTGGGTTAAATCCATCGTTCTTTTGCCCACTACACCACCCCAGTTTAGACATGGCCATATGCAAATCAGTCTTGACCCTGTGCCTCATGGGAACAGTCCAGCCCGAACTGCCAAGCCATGTCTTCCCTGGACCGGAATCAAGCATCCTAGGACCGGTTTCTGGCTATCAGCCGTCATCAGCCAGGATAGCTTGACTCCAGTGGCGTAGTGAGCACGGGTCCCACGTCTGGGAATACCCATCCTACTTAGGGCGAAAAGCGTTACAACAAACAAATGATGGACGGAATGCTGACAATGCATACATTCTCCCCCAGTCAAGAGATCTGGGTTAAATCCATCGTTCTTTTGCCCACTACACCACCCCAGTTTAGACATGGCCATATGCAAATCAGTCTTGACCCTGTGCCTCATGGGAACAGTCCAGCCCGAACTGCCAAGCCATGTCTTCCCTGGACCGGAATCAAGCATCCTAGGACCGGTTTCTGGCTATCAGCCGTCATCAGCCAGGATAGCTTGACTCCAGTGGCGTAGTGAGCACGGGTTGTTGTTGTTGGGAGGTGCTGGATTTTGATGTGGGACAGTGGAAATTTGGACTACATGACGGATGTGAGGTTGTACGCGTACATTTCAAAGGCACAGTTTCCTGCTCTGTTAGATATGGTTGGCCTGTTTCAGCGCATGAGCGCAGCCAGTTGTGTCCTCTGTTCTGCAGTGTGGCTCGGTGTTGCACTTTGTGCCACATTGTCATCGGATGTGCTGTTAGTGCTTTGTGTGTGTGCTGCAGTGTGCCATGGGGTTCAGGG
The DNA here is from genome assembly GCF_964204655.1 of Triturus cristatus. Taxonomy (NCBI): domain Eukaryota; kingdom Metazoa; phylum Chordata; class Amphibia; order Caudata; family Salamandridae; genus Triturus; species Triturus cristatus. The sequence continues at coordinate 420,290,709 of NC_140583.1, read as the reverse complement.
ACATGAACCAGGGTGAATTTGGGTGTGCAGTGTGCTACACATCATTGTGCATGTGTGCCAGTGTGCCCATCTCCCCTCATCCCCCCAGTCCATGGTCATTACTCACCCTGTTGAGGTTGTGTCAGGTCCTCTCGAGCTGTGTCCGGACTCCCGCCTCCTCGCAGCATCTCCACACTGATGACTGTGGCCCCCGTTTCCTCCTGCTCCTCCTGTGGTGCAGGACTCCCACCTCCTGTCGCCATTGCTGCCTTCCTGTTGGCAGCGGGTTTGTGCTTGGTTTGGCTTTTCACATCATGCCAGCACCTCGTGGCCTCCTCCATTGCCTTCCTCGACACTCCGACTGCATTCACGTTGGTCTAATTGTGTGTCAGTTGGTGGTAGTGTTTTGTCACCTCTGTGACGCTGATCTGGTTTTCCTGCGGACTGCGACCCGTCTTCCTCTCACTCTTCTCCTTGGCCTTCCCCGACCCCATTGTTCCTTGCTGGTGGGGCTTGTAGGATTAACGTTGGCCTCTCCACTCGGTCTGGGTGCATCCATTGTGCTACGCAGTTTCTTTTTTTCTCCCTTTTTTTTCCATTGCTTTTATGGTGCATTTTCACGCATGACGGGTGGGGATTGCAGGCCTGTGGAAAGTTTTTGCTGGTTTTTGTATCGCGATTGGCCTCATCGTAACTTTTTTTGCGTTCGTGTTACACATTTTTGCGGCGTTGCGTTGACTTTATCGTGGACATCTGACGAGTTATTGTGAGCCTATCACATGGTACCGCCGGTTTGGGAATACCACGTTTCCACTGTGTTATTTTCCCATGATAGACTGTGATGTGAAGAGTTGTGTTAAGCTACTTTTGCAGTAGTTATCAAATGTTCTTCAGAATATCCCCCACAGTCTCGTATTCAGAGCTCAAAATTCTTTAGTGGGGCAAGGCAGCAGGCTGCAGTCGACAGACTGGATTCCTTCTCCACAAGGTCCCACTGAATCAAATTTGCTTCTGCGGAGAAGCTAAGAGTGGGAGAAACCTGAATCTTCAGCCCAGGGCCACATACCTTGGGCAGATTGGCTTGGCATATTTGACCCCAGACTGCTGTAGGTCCTGAAGTTGAAAAGTCCCAGGTTTTCATCTGTGGTAAGAGATGTGCAGCCAGACACAGCCAAGTGTTCTAGGACCTCAGGAAGTACTTAGGCTTCAAGGAGTACTTCGGCAGAGGCCAAGAAGTAGCTCCAGCTCTCAGTGGTCAGCTGGTCAATTGCAGGAAAATATGTCTGAGAACTTGTTGTTTCCCTGTAGGTTTAACAGGACATCAGCCTTCCAGCTCTTGAAGTTCTTTGTCCTAGGTACAAGAGGGAGCTGGTCCAATCCTTCAAGGCTTCTTTCAGGTTGCAGGCAGTAGGTTCAGTCCTCTGTTGATCTTCCTCAAGGGCATGAAAGTGTTCTGAGGAGGCTGCTGAGGGATGGCACATTTATACCTGGCACTAGGTTGTAGATGAGATTGACTCCTGACCTCTCCCTGAACAATGGGGTAAAGGTTCCCAGGGCTAACCATACACCTCTAATATTGAAAATGATGAAACCCTCTCCATTTCGGCAGGGCCCATGTGCCCAGCCGAGGTGTACAGGGATTATGAACAGCTCCTCTTCGGTGTTCACTCCAAATAAATTCTGAGGGCATCTTCACTCCCACTGAGATTGGTTTCTGCATGACTGGGTGAGTAAAGAAAGGGGCCTGTTCAGGTGTTATCTGAAATCTGCCTTTGCCAGGGGCATGAGGACTTTTAAGTAAATTAAGCCCAAATGGCCATCCTGCCAAAGAAAAGAAAATACCTTCCCACACCCCGCCATTCACCAGCTGGTTGACAGTAGAATTACTAATGAAAATTAGCCTTTAGAAGTCTCAGGCAACGAAAATGTAACTTTAGAAAAGTTATTTTTCCTAAATATTTGCCTCTGACTTCACCATTATTTTCCTGTTTTGATAAATATTAACATGAGGTGTTAAATCATGTTTATAGCTGTTCCCTACCATGAGATAGCAGAATAAATATTTAATACTGGTTCCCAGGCAGCCTTCCTTCAGTGAAAATAGCTTTGGATGCTAATCATTGTAATGACATATTTACATTACATTTCTACATTTCTACATTTCTTACTTCTAAATACCATGCCCCTGCCTTGTGAGCTACAAGACTTAGTTTAGGGGTGACTTAATATTTCAAAGGAAGATTTAGATAAGTCAAAATTGTTTATTTTAATAGGTCAAATTGCAGTTTTTACACAATCTGATAAAACAGGCTGCAAGGGATAAGAACTATAGAGGCTTTAGATCACTCATTACATGAGGGTACAATCAGTGTGAGGATAGGAAGCTTATGTGTATCAGGCTCAGGAATAGGCGTCACACTTCACTAGGCTTTATGTCGCTCATACACCTGGAAACAGTCCCAAACAGAATACAACTATGTTTATTTAATTACCCTAAGAAGTGGGTGGATTGGACTTTACTGAAGCTGAGGTTGATGAGGCTATTTTAAAGCAAAATACAAATAAATGCCCTGGGTCCTGAGTTTGCACCCATAGATTGTTATAAGGCTGATTTTTCATTATGGGTCCCAATGTTTGTTAGAGTTTCTAATGCTGTGCTGAGATCTGGAAATACCCCTATATTATGGTGTATGGCAACAACTGACCCAATATTCAAGAAAGATGCTAGAACTAATCCATCCAACTACCGCTAGATATCATTACTAGACGATGCGGGCAGGATCTATGGGAGGACGCTTTTCAAACACATGAAACATTGGGTTGAAGCCAGAAAAATACTAGCATACAATCAAGCAAGACACGCGCTTATATTCCATATGCTTAAAGTATGTTAGACAAAGAGTCCCCATCTGTTTAACATTCATAGATTTGAAGTGATTTTTGGGCTTAGTATATAGAGATTTCCTCTGGTTGGTGTTAGAGCAGCAGGGTCTGCATCAGTATTTGATTACAGCATTGTGGAATTTGTACAAAGACACAACTGCTCAAGTTTGGAATGGGCCCAAGAGCAAAAGCACGAAGAGTTATCAAATCACAACTGATTGTGTGCACCGATGTTGTATACTGACTCCCTTGCTCTTCTCATTATTTGAGAATGATGTTGGCTCAAACCTAGATAGTCTGAAGCTGGCTAGCCCAAGACTCAATAATTTGAGAACCTCTGTGCTATTATTTACAGTTGATGCGGTCCTGTTGTCTCTTCCTAACCTCTCAATGCACAAGTTGATTAAGGACTTTGTTGATTATTGTTTGGGGACACATTTGATCATTAACATCTATAAAACCAAATACATGTATATATATATATATATATATATATATATATATATATATATATTACCTACTGGCAGTCGCCAGTAGGTAGTTATAGTTATGACCTATTTTTCATAGGAAATTCGCAACATTCTATTTGGAATACCGTTGCCGCCGATTGACGAATCTTTGCAAAATTTTCCAAACTTTAGGCCAGCTCCGGTCCGCTCTTATCCTGAAAATTTCATGGTGATTCGTCAAGCAGGGTCCGAGAAAAAAGGGGGGTCCCAAAACACATTTTCCCCATGCATTTTCCCATAGGACCTGTTGACGCAGCAACAGCCCGAACTGCTGAACGGAATTACACCAAATTTGGCAAAGAGGTAGTCCTCAGCTCAGACTCATGCCTTTTGCTTAAATGGTGTAAATCCGTTCAGTAGTTCCTGAGAAAATTAGAGTTGAAAAAGATAGATATATCTAGGAGGAGCCTAACCACACATCTCATCGTGAGATCTGATTGGCTGTCAGTACTTCATCCAAAAAGTGTTGGCAGCCATCTTGGGACCAATATACATGATAGCACTTCATTAAAAAGCATTGCAGTTAATAGAAGGTTTTAAGACTTTCGTTACATTATAAATCATTTGTTGATGGTACCATACTCATTTTAGGAATTGTGGTGTGTTCTAAGGTGATTTTACCATGTGAAAAAGCCTTCTGCTGTGATATCATGAATCATGTTTGATAGAAAACGATTTTCTCATGCTTTTCCCACAGAGGTTTGGAAGGTGATCTATAAGCTAAACTGAGAGCATATTTTCTGTAAATTCACATTATCTTTCTCAGTAAAACATGCACATCCAACAAGGGCAGAGACTGTCAGTTGATTCCTTTGTGTTCTACTGCAGCTTCCCAGAGTGTTCTAAGAACAACTAGAGCGCTAACAGTCCTACTTATGACAAACGTATTGCACACCTGAAGCCATCTTGATTGGAATAAAGCGGTAACTCTTAAAACATTTAATTTAAAAAGGAACAAAATGAGGGGGTTCATTTTGCCATAGAAAGTATGATTAGTGCTGCAGAAAGAAAAATGAGGGCACATTGTGAGTGACTTCTCCAATCCTCTTCTATTTCATAAAAAAATTCTGACATGCAGACTGAAACATGCACTTTTAATACCAGCAGCAGACTTCCCTGGTGAGCAGGAGCTTTACTACAGTGATCTAATAAGCAACTAGAGTGCTAACATTCTGAATTTATGGCAAATGTGTGACACATCTGAATGTCTTCTTGATGGAATCACAGTAAAAAACTGAAAGTATTTCCTACTGAGGAGACTGTAGTAAATGAGAAAATTAGGAAACTTCATAACAAATAAGTCTTCCAAAATGGCCACCAGAGACAAAAGAGCCCAAATGTAGCCCACATATCACCCATATGTAGCCCAAATATAGCCCAATGACAGAATTTCCCAGTGTGTTCTTAAGAACAACTAGAGCGCTTACTGTCTTACTTAGGACAAAAGTATGGCACACCTGAAGCCATCTTGATTGGAATAGACTGGTAACACTTAAAACATTTAATTTAAAAAGGAACACAATTAGGGGGATCATTTTGCCATAGAAATTATGATTAGTGCTGAAGAAAGAAAAATTAGGGCACATTTTGAGTGACTTCTCAAATCCTCTTCTATTTCATTAAACAATTCTGATATGCATACTGAAACATGCACTTTTAATACCAGCAGCAGACTTCCATGGCGAGCAGTAGCTTTACTACAGTGATCTAATGAGCAACTAGAGAACTAACATTCAGAATGTATGGCAAATGTGGACATATCTGAATACCTTCTTGATGGAATCAATGTAAAAAACTGAAAGCATTTCCTACTGAGGAGACTGCAGTAAATGAGGAAATTAGGAAACTTATAAATCTCCCAAGATGGCCACCAGAGACAAAACAGCCCAAATGCAGCACAAATATCACCCAGATGTAGCCCACATGTAGCCCAATAACCGAAGTGTGCAAAACACTTATTTTTTGTGTATTTGCAGTTTTATATAGTGCAGACTTGTCAGGTATTGGAGTGCTTTACATGAGCATTGGTTACATCACACAAGATCAAATTCATTTTGGTTGTAGACATGGGGAGATTAAGTGATTTGACCAGAATCACAGAATGTTGAGCTGAAGCAGAAACTCCAACCTGGTTCCCCAGTTGCAAAGTCTGCAGCTCTGAAAGTAACACCACATCCTCTCCCCTAAGTGCAACATTTAATCAAGTGGTCAACTGGATAAAAAAACATAAAGATTACAAATAATGTAAAAGTTCTTTGTCGCTATTTGAAAAACTCAGAAAATATGTCTCATTTTAGTTTTTTAGAGCACTAACCATAATTTTGATGCAAATAAGACCCTCTCATATATGTAATTTTTAAAGGAAATGCTCTAGGTATTACAGTTTTGATTACATCAAGATGACGTCAGGCATCCACACTTTTGTAATAAATATAGAATGTTAGCAATCTAGTTGTTCATTGGGATACTGTTGAGAGGCAGAGGCCAGGGGCACGGACTCTGAAAATTTAAGGCAGGTAGGAGAGTGTAGAGGCAACAATTTGACCACACTGGGCAGGCAGGAATGGTAGTGGCAGCACAACTAACTATGGAGGGTAGTGGAAAGGGGGGCAGGGGCAACACACCAACAATACAGGACTTGCAAAAGAGGCTGTGGCAATATAATAGACCATTGTGGGCAGAAGGAAGAGGCAGTGGTAGTACAACCATACATGCCAACAGACCCGTTTCAGCCAGGAAACGTCCAATGTTTTTAAGCTCAAATGGGCTTTATTTGATCTGCCTCCTGTCTACAATCTTCTCTTTTTCAATGTAACTCAAAGGGGAAAATCAATACCCCAGTTTTTTTTCAAAATCTCCCTCTTACCAAGTTCAAAATGTTCGCAAGTATGGTACATTGGATCATGGTAGGCAGGAGGAATTGGGGTAGGGACATGGACTCGGATAACAGTGGACAGAAGGGACATGGCGAGGTGCACCAAACTGACCGTACAGGGCAGGCATCAGGGTTTGCAGCAGCACAATATACCACACAGGGCATGCGGGACAGGAGTGCAGCACTACAATCCATAGAAAGCAATAGGGAGGGGACAGGACCATGCACATGGACAACAGAGAACAGAGGGGAAAGAGGCAATGGTAGCTAGCTGACCATAATGGACATACAGGAGAGAAAGCTGCAGCATAACAGACCATAAAGGGCAGGAGGGATGGATCAGGGGCATTACAATGGAACAGACAAGCCAGGAGGGAGGGAATAGGGGTCTGCACATGGAACTAGAGGGCTGGAGGCAAGGGGGCAGGGCAGGAGCAGCAAGATGACCATGGAGGTCAGGCAGGATGGGCACTAGAAACAAGACACACAATGGAAAGCAACAGTGAGACTATGATGGCTTACACACAGACCATGGAGGGAAGGTGGGAGGGGGTCAGGGGCAGCTAGCTGACCACACAGGGAAGGTGGGAGGGGCCATGGCAGCACAGAAGACCAGGCATGGAAACGGGAGGGTTAGTGGCAGAACAATGGCTATGATGGGCAAGAAGGAGGGTGCAGGAGCATGCACAAAGGACCATGGAGGATAGAAAGGAGGGTCAGGACCTGAGCACATACAAGAGAGTTCAGGGGAAGGGTCCTCACAACAGACTGCGCGGGGCAAGGCAGAAGGAGCAGTTGCAACACAACAGACCAGGGAGGGCAGAAGGGTGTGGCAGTAAAATGGACCATGGAGGACAGGAGGAAGGGGATAGGGGCATGGCAAGTGGGCAGGCAGGGTGGAGGTGGCAGGGACAGGTTACATTCATCTGACAATGCTAGGCAGTTGGGAGGGGAGTGGCAGCTCAACAGAACACTCAGAGTAGATAGGAGTGGCAGGTTCCATGGAACATGGTGGGCAAAAAGGATGGAGCAGGGTCATGCACAAAGACATCGGAGGGCAGGGGGAAGGAGAATAGGGTCAGCAATCTAAGCACAGAGGCTAAGCAGGAGGTCAATGATGGGCCATAGAATAGGGCAATGGAGGGCAGGAGGAGTGGACTGGTACATCATGCTAAATGGAGGGCAGTGGTAGCACATCAGACCATGCATGGCAGGAGGGAGGAGGCTAGTCCATGGATTCAGACAACAGAGGATAGGGAGGAGGTGGATGGGCAGCAAGCTAACTGTTCAGAGAAGGTGGGTATTAGGAACTTTATTGTTTTTAAAATGTGTGTCTGTGCGAACTACTTAAAATATGAACAAGTATGCAGCATAATCTCACTTTTATTCAGGAAGAAGAGGACGTTTGTGACTGTGACTCCGGGCTCACTTGGCAGAAATACCCCCTGACCCTCTACCCCCCATCGAAAAATGTAATGCCTGTGAAAACGGTAGGTGGACGCAGTGTTATTTAGAACATAGTCCTGAGAGCACGATTGAAAATGAAAACTAGATATAGTATATGGTATAAACTATGCACCAAAAAGTATGATATAAGATGAACCGGGGCGTGAAATATAATATGCAATACATTGTGCGCAATGACAGATTCATTGGAGAGCGCGAGATAGCACAGGCACTAGCGCGTGCTATGCGATATGCGCCTTGGAGTGTAATATGCACAGGGCAGTGTTGTGTAACCTAACTAGTCTCTAAAGTTGTAATATAAAATATGTGCTGGGGAGTGTAACGTTGCATATGCACTGTGACAAAGATATGGATCCCAGATTGTAATATGTATGGCATAGCGCCATGCGTTATAACATAGGCATCGAGGAAGGCACGTTAGATGGGGCAATATAACCCGTGCGAAGGCAAGTGTGGCATGACATATTCACGGGGTGGTGTTACAGTGCACATGGGCTAGAGAGTGTCATAGCATACGCACTAGCTGGTGGAATACAACACAGAGGTGTGTGGCACTCGGCGGGCACTGGTGAGTGTAACACAGCATTGGGCTCAGCCAGGAGCACGCTGTGACTCTCAAGTGAGGTTCGTCTCCTTTCCAGAGAGCAAAATAAAAAATATTACACATTCGGCGGTGGATGTGTGTTTTATTAACCGTGAGGGGCATTTCTTCCATACTTTGGTCGAATTTTTGTCGAATCCCCTTTGAATGGCTTGGTGTGCGTGTGTATTAAATGTGCCCGTCAATAGTTATCCATGTTTGTATAAATAAAGGACAAGGGTGTCTACTTGGAGAGTACCCACCGGCGGGTGTGCCGGGATTAGGCACGGTAGGGCGTCAGACACGTCAGAGCTTCACTAGCGGTGTAGATACATTCCACGTGGATTCATTGTATGCATAGTCGCCTTTTAATGAATATCACGCAAATCGTCACGGTGATAGGTACATACGGTTTGTCCAGCATGTCCTAGGTGTTTCTCTAAATATATATTTTTTTAAGATAATAAAAAACAAAGGCCGTCCCCTCGGGATGGGGTCCCCGGGGCCATAAGTGGCCTGAGGAGGGGGGCAACGCAGCCCCCCTCCTAAAGAATAACAACAAAAAAAAAGGCCATGACCCGGGGGTTGGGGTCCCCCAGGCCGATTAAGGCCTTGGGAGGGGGGCCACGCGGCCCCCATCCAAATTTATTTTTTTCAACAAAAACAATTAGGGTGCAGGCCCTGGGGGATGGGGTCCCCAGGGCCAATAAATTAGACAAAGAAGGGGGCCACACAGCCCTCCTTCTTAAAAACAATAAAATAAATAAAAGACCGGCATCGTGCCGGAGGCCACGCCCCCTGACTGACTGTATTTATAGAGCGCACTTATGCCGAGGCGTCTTGACGATAGGTAGCAAGATCTGGGGAAACACCAAAGGTTAGCCTTGTATGAAAAGCCTGGTTTTTATAGCCTTTCTGAAGATGGATCGCGATGGCTGAAGACGGAGCGAAGCTGGGAGGGAGTTCCATAGTTTGGCCGCCAGGAATGAGAAGCGTTTACCTCCCCAGCTAGCCCTCTTGATTTTGGGAGGATGGACCAGCCCAACGTCCGAAGACCATAGACAGCGCGCCGGGATATAGCGGGGGAATAGAGATTGAACGTCTTCTGCCCCGCCTCCGTAGAGGGCTTTGTGTACAAGGCAAAGAGCCTTGAACTCTACCTGACGTCTTACCGGAAGCCAGTGAAGTAATTTGATGCTCGCAGAGGTGGGATGGTGTTTGGGAAGGCCATATAGAACTCGGGCTGCAGCGTTTTGGAGTGATTGGAGTTTGTTGAGCTGTTTTACCCCCGTGCCCAGATAGAGTGCGTTGCAATAGTCTATCCTTGATAGAATAAGGGCGCCCACTACTGTTTTCCTGAGGGAAAGCAGAATAAATGGGAGCATTTTGTAAAGAATCTTGAGTGTAAAAAAACAAGCAGAGACCACTTGATTGATTTGGGGGGCGCAGGTGAGCCCGCCATCGAAGAGAAAGCCAAGGTTTCTAGCCTTGGTGACTCACGAGGGGCATGTGCCAGCTTCAGGGGGCCACCAACATTGATTCCAGATGGAGGGTTTCTCACCGAACTTGAGGATCTCGTTTTTTTGGGTATTAAGCTTCAAAAAGTTGACCCTCATCCATGACATTATGGCGGAAAGACAGTCGCGGAACGGCTCGGCTGACAAACTGTCATTTTGCGTAACCGACACCAGCAGTTGTGTATCGTCTGCATAGGACACGAGCACTAGGCCATGACTCTTGATCAGTCTGGCCAATGGAGTTACATAGATGTTAAAAAGGGTGGGTGAAAGTGCCGAGCCCTGCGGGACTCCGCCCGGGAGAGTGAACCGTTCCGATTGCAGACCTTCCCAGTGAATTAATTGTTCCCTGGAGTCGAGGAAGGAAGCGAGAACGGACAGGGCCTTACCACTGACTCCCACGCATTGCAGCCTTGTAAGTAACACTGCATAGTTTATAGTGTCAAACGCTGCCTTGAGGTCTAGTAATATGAGGGCAGCTCTACCACCATCATCCAAAACCCTTTGAATCTCTTCTGTTGCGATGATCAGGGCAGATTCGGTGGAGTGTTGGGATCTAAACGCATGCTGGGTGGAGTCCAGCAGATGTTTTTCTCCAGGTGGATAGTCAGATCCTGATTAATGGCCTTTTCCAAGATCTTGGAAGTTATAGGCAGACATGAAATGGGACGGTAATTTTTCACCTTCAAAGGTTCAAAGGATGTTTTTTTTAATATAGGCCTGATGCAAGGCAGTTTTCATCCTGCTGGAAAGATCTCTGTTTCAATCACTAAATTGAGCAGAGGGGTCAGTGCTCTGCCGACCTCTTCCGCTGCTAGGTGAAGGATATATGGGGGGAACGGGTCAAGTGGGGATCCTGATTTAGTTAGGGAAAGTAGATCAACCACTTGATTCCCATCCAGACTGGAAAAATGGGTTAGGTTCTCATGGCAGAACTGTCTATCCCAAGTCTCGAGGGTAGTAGTCCTATTGACCTGGGGTAGATTCAAAAGTTCCTCGTAGACCTGATTTACCTTGGTCTGAAAGAAGACCGCTAGGTTATTAATAAAAGTTTGGTTAGGGAGAAAGACAGAGTCCCTTGGCCGTCTGGTCAGTGCAGAGACTGTTTTGAATAATTCTTTAGAAGAATTAGAGGATTCAAGGATTTTAGCAGTAAAATAGGTGGTTTTAGCTGAAATTATAGCTAGCTTGTATTCATTTAAGACGGCACCGTAGTCTGATTTGTGTGCAAGGCTATAGGAGGAGCGCCAAATGCGTTCCTTATGTCTGCATTTGATTTTTATGATTTTTAACTCTGCTGAATACCACGGTGCTGATGCGTACCTTTTTGTGGCTGGCTTAGACACTTCAGGGGCCAGTGGATTTGTGGCCTGGATAATCCAATTGTTAAAGTCTGAAGCTGCCTGATTGGGATCAGCCTGGAAGGTAGGATTATCTTTCAAGGCTGCGGTCAGCTCTGGTTGAGAGACTTTTTTCCAAGCCCGGACTTTGCTCAGAGGGGGTCTTATTCTACCGGACTGATTATTGAAGCCGATATTAATGATGATGATGATGCAGCACTCTGCAAACGGTCCCCCTGGCCAGTTGTAAGTTGGGGAATTAATTCCCCATCAATACTGAGGGTCCCTGAGGGCCAACTAGCCCAACAGGTATCTCCAGTATGCGCCAGGGAGCTGCTTTGCAGCCAGGTGTTCTGAGTCCACGCCCCTTTTTACACCTCTATGCAACGCAGCTCTGTGGCGCTTACTGGAGGTACCTAGTGGGCTAGTTTGACCCTAGGGACCCTTATGATTCAAGGGGACTTAATCTCTCAACTCAGAATGGTCACAGGGTGCGTTTACACAGTGGTGAAGGGAGGGGACGGGGCCTGAGGTTACGTGTGCAAACACGCCCTGTGGTGCATTTTAAGTTGGGGAAATAATTCCCTTTCAATCCTGAGGGACCGTGGGGGCCAACTAGCCCACCAGGTGCTTCCTGTAAGCGCCACTGCTCCGCGTTGCAGAGAGGTGGGGCAGGCCGTACCCCTTTTTACACAGCTCTGCAATGGCGCTTCCTGGACGTACCTAGTGGGCTATTTTGCCCCTAGGGACCCTCAGGATTCAAAGGGACTTAATCTCCCAAATTAAAATGCCCACAGGGCGTGTTTACACAGTGGGGAAGGGAGGGGACGGGGCCTGAGGTGAAGTGTGCAAACACACCCTATGGCGCGTTTTAAGTTGGGGAAATTATTCCCCTTTAATCCTGAGGGCCCCTGGGGGCTAACTAGCCCACCAGGTGCTTCCAGTAAGCGCCACTGAGCTGCATTGCAGAGAGGTGGTCCAGGCCATGCCACTTTTTACACCACTCTGCAACGCAGCTCTGTGGCGCTTACTGGAGGTACCTAGTGGGCTAGTTGAACCCTAGGGACTCTCAGGATTCAAAAGAACTTAATCTCCCAAATAAAAAGGGCCACAGGGCGTGTTTACACAGTGGTGAAGGGAGGGGACGGGGCCTGAGTTAACGGGTGCAAACACGCCCTGTGGCGCATTTTAAGTTGAGGGAATAATAATGACCCTTCAATCCTGAGGGACCCTGGGGGCCAACTAGTCCACCAGGTGCTTCCAGTAAGCGCCACTGTGCTGCAGAGAGGTGGTCTAGGCCATGCCCCTTTTTACATCTCTCTGCAACGCAGCTCTGTGGCGCTTATAGAGGTACCTAGTGGTCTAGTTGGACCATAGGGACCCTCAGGATTCAAGGGGACTTAATCTCCCAACTTAAAATGGCCACAGGGTGTGTTTACACAATGGGGAAGGGAGGGGACGGTGCCTGAGGTGACGTGTGCAAACACGCCCTGTGGCGCGTTTTAAGAGGTAGTTTTAATCCCGTGCCCTATTATATACTAGGGGCTTACAGAGGAGGTTATGCTAATCACAGGGGGACCCCAACGCACAGTGTTCCCTAGTGTATGTAGGTGTTTTCACTGTATTCTGAGTGTCTTTTAACATAGCACTGGCTCTAGGACTGGTTACGCAAAAAAAGATCTGACATCAGGGATCAGAGAACCTAGCTAGATGGGAAGGGAGGGGTCTACTTAGTGAGTAAGACGCACCTCAAATAGAGGAAAGAAAATACTTTTCTTGAGTCCCCTCACTCACCAAAGGTTTCCCCTAGGTGACATGCTTCATCATTGGGGCCATCCCAAGCATCTACTGCTTGGGGCGTGCTGCGACTTGCGACAGTTACGTAGGAGCACTATTTAGTGAAGACTATGTGTAGTGCAGTGAGAGGGAAGTGGTGTGGGTTAAAATTAAAAATTACCTAGCTAGTGAGCGTAAATGAGTTTCTTCGTGCTCCTAGTTGGTAAAGGATAAAAAGGGGGGTTAATAAAAGGGAGGAATTAGGTAATAATGTGCTAATAGTCCCTAATATTGAAAGCCAACATGTTTCGAGGTTATCCCCTAAATCTCTTCTTCAGGACCGCATGGGGACCAGCCCCATGTGTACCACTCCGTGCAAAGACCTATAATAAGGTGATAAAGTAAAAAGGAAAAATAAACACGCACATTAGTGTCAGCGTAAATGAATTACATACGGTTAGATTGAACGTGTAGTATCTGGAGAAATACAAAAAACATACATGTTAATACGCGGCCTGCCCAACGATGTCGTGGGCAGGTGATTCATCTAAGATCAATTTCAACCGTAGTTGATGGTGCTCATGCCTGTAACTTAGAATAGGTGTAGACATCCAATGTAGTCTGGTAAAACACATATGAAAATACATTACACTCGTGATGGGACATCCGACATAACAGACACAACATAGAACATATATAGTGGCGTTTGGACCTACTTAGCAGTTAATCAAAATTTGCCTCATGGTCTGCCGGGGTGGAGGAGCCTAAATAACCCTAGGAGAGAGTGGGGGTTATAAAGCTTAGAGTTGGTATGGCGTTACAGCCCTGCAGAATGGACAAAAGCTCAAGTTAGTGAAAAACAGGAAAAAGGGGCTCAAGGTTGCAAGTTAGCCCCAGGCGCAGGAGATAGAAAACGTACTTGACTCGGCTTGCCTCCGTCAAATTGACCTATTGGATCCCATCGGCGGACCGCATCTTAGCGTGTCCTGGGTTCCAGTGGTTTAAATACTCTCTGAGATTGTTTGAAAATGCTTAGTCACCGGCTCTTGGAAGAGAAGAGCTGAGCCTTGTGTAGCGCTTCGTTGTTAGCAGCCATCTTGAGTGTAGTAGGCAATGCATTTTAGGTCTATGAAAGTTGGATAAGGATTGTAAAATAATTGTGAAGGGTGCGGAGAACACTAGCATTGAAGGGGAAGAGTTAGAGAATTAATAGGAAAAAATTATTGAAAGCGGAAAATGGCGAGTCTCAAACCTGGGAGGTCGAGAGGGAGTTGTCTTAGTAGTAGGACGAAACACAATAATGTGGTGGCCATTTTAGCCTAGTCGGCTAAGGAAGGGAAAGATAGGGAAAGACATAGTCCCAGGCACAATTGAGAAGGGTGGGCACTGGCTCACAGCTAAAAATGGGGAAAAAATGACTAATGAGAAAAAATTTAAGGTAACAAAAGAAAAATTTAAATAAAAATTAAAAATTAATGGAAAGGAATATTAATAGAATTAAGGACAAAATTAGAATGATGTAAGACATTGGCAACAAAGGTGTAAAAATGATGCACATGGTTTTCGTAAAGTAAAGATTATTAAGCAAAAAAATAATTAAGAAAAACAGGTAATAAAAATTAGGAAAAAGGACTAGGGGTTAGGCAAAAATCAGAATATACAACAAGTTAAAAAAGGAAAAATGAAAAAAGCAAAATATGTCCGTGAGGTTATGCCTGTTTATCTGACAAATTGGCCCCACGGGATATTGTCATTTAATCCTTTAGTATCGGTGCGCAGTTTGAAGACCCAGCGTTGTTCTTTTTCTAGCAGTCTATGCTCGAGGTTGTCACAAGGCTTGTTATGCTACAGGACCACCCACCTCATGTCGTTAGGTGTGTATTGCATGTCGCTAAAATGTGCTGTCATTCTGGAGATTGCAGGAGCATGTGATCAGGTAGACTACACCCACTGTGTTGCATATCGTGAAATTTCTGAGTTCCCATGTCGTGCCTGTGTTGAATTGGACCGTTTTTGTGGTCGAGATAAGGTGGCACACACTGCAGTTATGACAGGGGTGATGGCCTGTAAGTAAGGTGCTTATGGTCTTTTGCATGTTCCTCTGGTTCGCTTTTGGGCGTGTGTGTACCAAGAGGTTGCGTAGATTCTTTACCCTCCTATTTGAAAACATGGGTGTTGGGATATCAAGGTTGCCGCTGTTAAGGATCCTCCAGTGTTTATTTACCATCTTGGTGATTTTGTTCGACGCTGTGCTAAAAGTGGTGATGCAGATGGGTCTCCTGTCTTTCTCGGTTTCCTGTTTAACGTAAGCTTCTAGGAGGGCATCTCTGTTGTTATTTTTTGCTCTCTTCTTTGCTTTATTGATGACATGAGAGGGATACTTTCTGTCTTTCAGTTTTTTTGCCAGGTCTCTGACCTGTTCCTCATAGTCGCACGTTTCCGTGCAATTTCTCCTTAATCTGAGGAATTGGCCAAATGGTAGGTTCTCTTTGAGCTGTCTTGGATGGAAACTGTCGTAGAGCAAGAGACAGTTCTTCGCAGTGGGTTTAAAATAAGTAGTGGTTTTTAGGTGTCCTTCTGCGGCGTAGATGTTGAGGTCTAGAAAGGTAAGCTCAGATCTGCTCATTTTGAGGAAAGGGTCTTGTAAGTTCAACCATTCTAAAAACAGATTAGCCTCTCTTTCATCGCCATTCCATATTACTAGGATATCATCTATGTATCTCTTCCATTTGGTGATCAGGGGCCGAATGGCCGTAGGAAAGCATCCGCAAATTTTGATAGTGGTTCAAGGATGGAACCGATACCTGAGACTATAGGACGTCCCGGGGTTTTCTCCAACCGTTTATGGATCTTTGGTAGTGTGTAGTCAGGTCTCAGTTACCACCAGTATCCATCTGAAAAAGTTCAGGGTACAGGATGATTTTGCCACAAGGCTTCTTTCTGCTCTTCTGTTTGTTCTTTCTGCACGTTATCCTTCTTCCTGCACTTTTCTTCGTCTTTGAGAACTTTTGTTGCTTCTTTCTGCATTTCTTTTTTTTCTTTCTGTGCGTTTTTTCTTCTTTCTTCACATATCCTATCTCTGTAGGCATAGTTAGAAATTAGCAATTAAAAAACCTTTGAAATTCACTGAAAAAACCATAGGTTTCAGGCACGTTATAGTTAGGAATTAGCATTTAAAAAACCTTAGAAATTCACTGAAGAAAGCATAGGTTTCAGGGGCGTTATAGTTAGCTGGACTTTTCACTCGTACAAAACCATTGAAATTCCCCCGTTATAGTTAGTTCAGCTAACTATAACTCGTGTGCCTGCAATGCACTGCTGATGACGTCACATATTACATCACTCATGACATGGTCAGTGGCATCACTCATGACATCACTGATGACATCTCAAATGACATCACTGATGACATCATCCTTGTGATAGAATGGCAGACCTCCTCTCCCCCTAATATACCCTTTGATACACACATTCAAAAATAGAAACTAAAATTTTCAAAACAATGGACATACCAATACCAGTTACAACAACCTATTCAGTAATTCTAAGATCCACATACACATCCACTCATTCACCAACAGTCCTATACAGTCACTCATACATGTACTCACTCATCATATGTACTCATACACCTATACATCCTGTTACACAATGCCACTCATCCATAGAGTTACTCACACACATAGTCACTCATGCTAATAAAGAATCAAACATCCATTTACTTGCATATACAGTTATACACACACCACCACACTTACTTAATCAGAAACTTACACATATGTAGTCTTTTAAACAATCACTTATAGAAACACATACTTATTCATACAGGAACTCTTCCAATCTCTCACTCTCACATATACTCACTTATATACACCAATAGTCACATATACTAGTTTAAAACATATGTAGTTACTCATAAAGATACTAATGAGACAGTCATTCACTCATTAACACACCCATGTACACACTCATCCACCCATACAGTCCTACACACATGCTGTCTTCAACACATACAAACAGTGAGTCACTCATTCATGCACCTATGCACTACGTAATACCCCCCACCAAACCATACAGACACTCAGACACTCATACTGATACTCAAAAAAACAACTAATAACCTAGATAGACACTCATGTAGCTACTCACCAACCCATGCAGCTACTTATACACAAAGTGAGAGACTGATACAGATATTTACATATGTAAACATTACTCACTAAGCCATGTATTCACTAGGATACACTTAATCAGTCAGTTATAGAATCAATTTTTCAAAAACAAATCATTCATTTAGACACTTATATACCCATTTATTCTTCCATCGACCTTGAGATATACATATATAAAACATATGCAATTTTCAGAAAAACGCTCATTCACTGGATGATGTCATCAGTGATGTCATCAGTGATGTCATTTGAGATGTCGTCAGTGATGTCACTGACCATGTAATGAGTGATGTAATATGTGACGTCATCAGCAGTGCATTGCGGGCACGCGAGTTATAGTTAGCTGAACTAACTATAACGGGGGGATTACAATGGTTTTGTACGAGTGAAAAGTCCAGCTAACTATAACGCCCCTGAAACCTATGGTTTCTTCAGTGAATATATATATATATATATATTCACTTAAAAAACCATCACACATGTTATAGTTAGCTGTACATTTCACTCGTAAAAAACCAATGAAATTCCACGTTATAGTTAGATCAGGTAACTATAACTTGCGCGCCCACAATAAACTGCTGATGACGTCACATATTACATCACTCATGACATGGTCAGTCACTCTTCACATCAATGATGACATCTGAAATGACACATTGTGGATTGCGGTCGCGCAAGTTATAGTTACCTGATCTAACTATAACGTGGAATTTCATTGGTTTTTTACGAGTGAAATGTACAGCTAACTATAACATGTGTGAAACCTATGGTTTTTTAAGTGAATTTGCAAGGTTTTTTAAATGCTAATTCCTAACTATAACGTGTGTGAAACCTATGGTTTTTTCAGTGAATTTGTACGGTTTTTTAAATGCTAAGTTATGTATTTATTTATTTTTTTGGTTTTTCACCGTGCGCGCGCTGTGGGCACTCGGCGCACTTCGCGCACCGAGCGGCCACATTGCGCAGTCCATACCGTGCGCGCCTCGCCTTTTTTTACACAGTAACAATTTTTTTTTCTCCCTTGGGGTCCTTCAATTTATTTAATAAATGTGATTGTTATTTCTTTTTTTTTTTTTATTTTTTTTTTTTGCCGTGCGCGTACGGTAAGCTTACCGTACGCGCACTCGGCGATTTTTTTTTAAAATTAATAAATGTATTTTTCGTACTTTTGTGTCCTTCTTTGACCCCCTTTCAAATGTTATGGGGTCTATAACTCTCTTCCTTGCCCCCTTTTCACGTTATCTCCCTTTTTTTTTCTGTGTGAAACTCACAAAATGGCGGCCGACACTTCCTGATTTCGTCCGATTCGAATGTTTACAGTCATGTGACAACCAATCAGATTTGAGCTCGCGCACGGCACCGTACGCGTACGGTAAGCTTACCGTAAGCGCACGGAGCGCGCTTACAGATATATATATTGCTTTAAATTCTTTTTTCTCAGGAACTACTGAACAAATTTACACCAGAATTTACGCCAAATTTCAAGTAATTCTGTTCAGCCGTTCGGGCTGTAGCTGTGTCTAAAGGTCCTATGGAAAAATGCATGGGGAAAACGCGTTTTGGGACCCCCCTTTTTTCTCGGCCCCCGCTTGACGAATCACCCCGAGACTTTCAGGGTAGAAGCTGAACGGAGCGCCCCATTCATTTTGAAAATTTCGCGAGGATTCGTCAACCGGCGCCAAAGTTATTCAAAATAGAATTTTGAGATTTCCTATGGAAACACGGTCCTAACTATAACTATCTACTGGCGACCGCCAGTAGATAATATATATATATATATATATATATTCACTGAAAAAACCATGGGTTTCACACACGTTATAGTTAGGATTTAGCATTTAAAAAACCTTAGAAATTCAATGAAAAAACCAAAGGTTTCACACATGTTATAGTTAGCTGGACATTTCACTCGTAAGAAACCAATGAAATTCCCCCGTTATAGTTAGTTCAGCTAACTATAACCCGCGCGCCCGCAATGCACTGCTGATGACGTCACATATTACATCACTCATGACATGGTCAGTGACATCACTCATGACATCACTGATGACATCTCAAATGACATCACTGATGACATCCCTGATGACATCATTCAGAGAATGTGTGTTTTTCAGAAAATTACATATGTTTTATATATGTATATCTCAAGGTCGATGGAAGAATAAATGGGTATATAAGTGTCTAAATGGATGAATTGTTTTTGAAAAATTGATTGTATAACTGACTGATTAAGTGTATCTTAGTGAATACATGGCTTAGTGAGTAATGTTTAAATATGTAAATATCTGTATCAGTCTCTCACTTTGTGTATAAGTGGCTGCATGGGTTGGTGAGTAGCTACATGGGTGTCTATATAGGTTATTAGTTGGTTTTTTGAGTATCAGTGTCTGATGTCTGTATGGTTCGGTGGGGGGTATTACGTAGTGCATAGGTGCATGAATGAATGACTCACTCTTTGTATGTGTTGAAGACAGCATGTGTGCAGGACTCTATGGGTGAATGAGTGTGTGCATGGGTGTGTTAGTGAGTGAATGACTGTCTCAATAGTGTCTCTATGAGTAACTACATATGTTTTAAACTAGTATATGTGACAATTGGTGTATATAAGCGAGTATATGTGAGAGTGAGAGATTGGAAGAGTTCCTGTATGAATAATTTTGTGTTTCTATAAGTGATTGTTTAAAAGACTAAGTATGTGTAAGTTTCCGTAGAAGTAAGTGTGGCGGTGTGTGTATAACTGTATATGCAAGTAAATGTATGTTTGATTCTTTATTAGCATGAGTGACTATGTGTGTGAGTACCTCTATGGATGAGTGGCATTGTGTAACAGGATGTATACGTGTATGAGTACATATGATGAGTGAGTACATGTATGAGTGACTGTACAGGACTGTTGGTGAATGAGTGGATGTGTATGTGGATCTTAGAATTACTGAATAGGTTGTTGTAACTGGTATTGGTATGTCCATTGTTTTTAAAATTTGAATTTCTATTTTTGAATGTGTGTATCAAAGGTTATATTAGGAGCAGAGGTGGTCTGCCACTCTATCACAAGGATGATGTCATCAGTGATGTTATCAGTGATGTCATTTGAGATGTCATCAGTGATGTCATGAGTGATGTCACTGACCATGTCATGAGTGATGTAATATGTGACGTCATCAGCAGTGCATTGCGGGCGCGCGAGTTATAGTTAGCTGAACTAACTATAACGGGGGAATTTCATTGGTTTTTTATGAGTGAAATGTCCAGCTAACTATAACATGTGTGAAACCTTTGGTTTTTTCATTGAATTTCTAAGGTTTTTTAAATGCTAAATCCTAACTATAACGTGTGTGAAACCCATGGTTTTTTCAGTGAATTTGCAAGGTTTTTTAAATGCTAATTCCTAACTATAACGTGTGTGAAACCCATGGTTTTTTCAGTGAATTTGCAAGGTTTTTTAAATGCTAATTTTTTTATTTTCTTCTATTTTTTAAACATATTTTTATTTTAATTTTCTATCCTTTTATAAAGACTATGGTTAAATTTTTAAAATTCTTTAATATGTTTTTTTTAATATATTTTATAAAATAATCATCTAAAATTTATTTGCAGTACATTTTTTCCTTTTTTTTTTAGTACGCGTACCGTAAGCTTACGGTAAGCGTACGGTTTACGCTACGTCCGTAATTTATCTACGCTGTTTGCGTATATTTACGCAATTTGCGTAGCCGCGCGTACTCCGCGTGGGACGCGTACGCGTGTACGCTACACGCGCACGTTACGCGGAAGTGTCGGGGAGTGACTGTTATGCGCATGCGCGCAAGCGCGTGTCTTTTTTACGCGCATGCGTACTTTTGCCGTAAGCGCACCGTAAGCGTACCGTAAGCGTACGGTAGGTCATGGGATCATGAAACACAACTTTTGATTGGTTGAAACTACTTTCAGTTCTAGAACTCTCCTACACCACACCCATTCCCCTCATTTCTGCTTGTGATCCCTTAGGAGAAGGAGCTGGGTTGTCTTTGTGATACGATGGCAGAACAGCAGAGCCCTTCTGAGAGTGAGGCTAGCACTAGCAGCACTACCTTGAGGCAGAGAGCGAGGAAACAAAAGACCTCTTATGTATGGGATTATTTTACTTTTCCTGAAGGCCAGCAAAAGGTAAATGCACCCTTAGTGACTTGCAAGCTGTGTCAGCGTGTACTTTCAAGAGGTAATCCTGACAGGAAGTATTCCTTTGGGAATCATACCATGATGAGGCACCTCAAGGATGTACACAAAAGGACACATGCTCGACTTACTGGAGGTAACCCTTCAGTAAGTCAACCAAGCACATCCACAGCAGCTCAGCCTGGACCATCATCTGAAGGGCTGAGTCCTTCTTCTGCAGGTCAGGTGAGCCCTTCATCTGTGGGGGGAGCATCTCCTTTTGCTGGCCCTCTGGAAATTAACCCTCGATTTCTGAGGGTTGATATTCGATGCGCCTCTTGTCATGATCTAATTTGTCATAGGGAGACCAGTGTTTCCCTAGTGAACCTCAAAATAGATCAGCACACTTGTCACAGAGACTAATTTTCCCAATCTTTCTTTCCTCTGTCCCTGCATGAACACAACGGCTCTTTTAAGAGCCAACCTTATCTTTCATCTTTTTTTTATATATGTTTTTAAAAACTTTTTTTTTTTTTTTTTACCGTACGGTGCGCGTAATTTTTTTTTTTTTTTTTAAAAAACACTAAAAATAAATTATCACATTACAAGATCTTTGAGAGACTACAATTATTATTATTGACTTACCATACCCACTCAAAAAAATATTTATTCATTTGTTTTTTAAAAAAATTGCTTTAAAAATGGTTCTAGTTTTCGAAAATTTTCTATATCAATCTGAAAAAAAAGAAAAAAGTATTAATATTTTTAAAACATTTTATAATACAGTACACATATTTACATATTTATCAAAAAATATTTTTGCCTTATTTTTGCTGTTTTCAGAATATATTGCATTTCACTATAAATTGTGAAAGCAATTGCATTCATCATTTTACAGCGGGCAAAAAAAAATAACAATCTCAAAGATTGTATTAAAAAAGCCCAGAATCTCTTTTTACTTAAACTTAACATTATAGAAATGCATAATATTCTAAAAAAATATCATCTAATATCAATACTTATTTCTTTAAAATACCGTCTGATATGTTTGTTTCAGAAGTATAATCACAATATTATATCTCAAATAACTCCACATTACATCTGGTTCCATTTCCTTTAGGCCAAATAGTAATTTTAAAATTCTTTTTTGATTAAATTTCCAATGGTAATCCAATAAAATTCTAAAGTTTTATTTGTACAGATCTCACCGATTCTCTGTAACATATTGGTTCCCTAAATATTTATTAATAATTTATTAAGTCCACAATAGAATTGTTTACCTTTCCACATGGCCAAATAGTAATTTAAAAAATCTTTTTTGAAAAAATTTCCAATGGCACTCCAATAACATTTCAAAATTTAAATTGTGCAGATGTTACCGATTTTCTCTAAATTTTTGGTTTTCGAAAGTTTCATTAAAAATTAAAAAAGTCCACATTACAATTGGTTATCTTTCCATTAGGCCAAATGATAATTTAAAAAATCTTTATTTTTGAAAATTCCAATGGTAATCCAATAAAATGGTAAAATTGTTTTGTCCAGATCTTGCCAAGTCTCTCTAAAATTTAGGTTTCAGGAAGATTAGATAGGAATTTGCTAAATCAAAAGGCAAACGTTGCTTAAAAACCAATTGGGAATCATTACACAGTGTCCAGCCTTTTTCACATTTAAGATAAACTGTGTAATGTCCAGAAGTAACAGTAGGTCCTTCATGGAAAATTATTGCAACAGTTACAAAAGTTTTTCCTGAAATTGATAATTGCTGTCCTGTAAACTTCTTTATTAAAGTATCCAATTTTGAACCATCAGCTCTACATCGTTGCATCATTAAAATTACATATTCCTTTAAAATTAATGTTGAAAACATGTCAGATTGACACTCACCGCATTGCATGCTATGATTAGCATCTTTAACTAATTTAGCAAAAGTGACTGTTTTAGTCTCTGGCAATGTCAAAAAAATAAACCTTTCATTATCAACATTAGAGCCACATATATTATAACAGTTTTCACAACTATGTTCCCATTTATAAGAGAGACCAAATAAATTATCAATTGCAACTTCTTCTTCTTCCAGTACCTGAAGAAAAAACATCAAAAATTCGTGTGCATCTTGCTGTTCATTTTGAGAAAACTGTGTTCGTCCTGAACATACATCTAAAAGTTTTCTAATTTCAGTAGCACTTTCTATTTGAGTTTTATCATTACTCAGCTTTTGAAAAAGGAGACTCAGCTCTGAACAGAATCTTTTTCCCTGATTTACTATTATCTGCTCTTGCAAACTTTCCAGATAAAATGCAACATTCAGCACTACATTTGCGTAGCAGTTGACACCAGAGCTATTTTCAAAATGACATCCTACAACCTGTTCTTCTTTTTCCTTACTCTTTTTGCTTGCAATTACATCACTCCTCTTTTTTTTCCTCCTCTGTACATCTTCATCACAGATATTCTCATTTCTCCTTTTACGAGAAACTACACGTTTCTCCAACACAGGATACTGACCTAAATGAGGAGCATAGCTTCTTCTTAATCTATTATACTCCTTTACACAATTTGTATCAGCACTAACTTTTGAGTCATCAAAGTCTATCATGAATAAACCTGATAATGTTTTCACTCGTGACAAAGCAACATATGCCATACCTTCTTTGAACACAGTTGAACCAATGTTCACAAATGCACAATCTACAGTCAATCCTTGAGACTTGTGAATAGTTACAGCATATGCTAGCGAAAACGGAAACTGCTTCCTACGTACATATAAGTCTTTCACAAGCATGAAACGAACTGTACAACGACAAATGTCTTTAACTTCTTCTATCTGATCAAATTTTATTTTTAAACATTCAATTCCATCTTTTTTCTGATAATTAATAAAACCCACAACTCTTTCCATAGCTCCATTAACTAAACCTTTTTCAACATCCAAATTTCTCCTTAAAAATACTCTACAGTTCATGCAAACATATAGATTTTTTTCTAATCCAGCTGTTTTGGAAATGTTCTTCTCTAGTGAATCCAATTTATTTTTCAGTGTGCCTGTTACTGTGACAGTAATTCTTCCATCCTCAATTTTGTCCACTGCTTCTAATTTCCTGATCTCTTCCTTTTCCAATTTCAGAAGCTCCTCATTGAATACTGAGCATTCACGTAGAGTTGGCATTAAGCAGATGATACTTTTGTTTTCTGCAATGTTCTTGTATATCTTCTCTGCAACTATTTCTTCCTTTGGAAATAAATTATGTAGCAGCCAACTCTGTAATGCTTTTTTGCCAACTTCTGTGAGTAGTCCAATTCTGATATCTTTCAGAATACTTCCATATTCTTCATCGCTTGCTTGCCTCATATTAGTAGTAAGTTCCTTGTACTCAAAGAAGGACCAAATATTTGTATTTCCGATGCTTCCCAATGACTTCTTCGTGTCTTCATGTGTGACAGTATTAAACACTGGTTGTCCTTTAACTGGAGTAAGTTGCAAAAGATCTCCAAAAACTATGACGTGTTTTCCACCAAATAACATGTCATAGTCTGTCTTCAGAATTTGCTGCATTCTTAAATGCACAAAGGCAAGCATTAAGTTTGAAACCATGCTCACCTCATCAATAATGAGAACTTGCATCTTCTTCAAGACTCTTGAAACTTCCAAGGATGCTTCTCCAGTTAGCTTGTTGTATTGTATTTTGTTCTCATGCTCCACTGGTAACATTAGCAAACGATGTAAAGTGATTCCTTTTATGTTATATGCTGCTAACCCAGTTGGAGCAGTAACCACACAAGACAAAGTAGAATCCGTTTTTTGCTGTAGGTAGCTTCTGATGACTTTAATTAGGAAACTTTTTCCAGTTCCAGCTTGTCCGCTTACATACATCCTGATTGGATGAAATGATGTGCATGAGCACTCTTTTTTTTCATGTAGAAATCCGTGATCAATTTTGTTTCTGATCTCTTCATAAATTTGTTGCTGCTCTTCGTTCAGTTGTCTTTCCAAATTTTGTAAGTCTATAAATTCTTCTTGAGCTTGATTCATAGCCGTTTCCACTTCATTCATGGCTATTGATGCTTCATTTTCAACGATTGGTTGTCCTAGGGGATCTTGACTGAGTGTTTCTGAACTTTGGCTGTCCTGAGAACTGTCTCTAGCTATTTCTGCTGCAATTGTAGTTTCCTGTTCAATTTCTTCATTTAACATTTGCAGATAACTTGAGAATGTACTGCATTGTATGCTGTCTTTGCAAGCATTAAAAGAATCTTCATAGCTTTGAAATTCTCCCAGTAGTTCATCCTCTGTACGCCATGGTTTAAACAACTGTAAAAGAGCCAAGTAGTAAAATTCCTTCTTGTCAGTAGTGTCGCAACTCAGCTTCCTGTGATTTATCAAACTTCCTTTTGTTTGCTTCACCAAACATCCTTCCTCACCAATGACTTTATATTTTCCATTGTTGATGTCTTCTGCGGCTTTCCGTGAATAAATGTAGTTCTGCAGCACTTCATAGAGACACATGTTCTCCAGATGTTGACTTCTCTTGGGATAATATGTGTCCAACATGTTTGATTTCAAAATATCTGTACTTTCTGGGTCATTCTCGGCCAAATATTCAATTTCTCCAACAGATTTTAGTACCCGATTTCTCATTGCTGCAAGGCCTAAACTTGCCCAAATTATTCTTCTTGACTTCGAGTAGAGACTTGCAGAAGATAACCTATCTGAACATTCGTAGGATCCAATTTCTCGATGCGATAACATCTTCAAACTGAAACTGTACAGCTTCTTACTGACAGTCTTCTCGTGAGAAATCTCTTCCCACATTTCCTTCAATTCTGTTTTTTCTGATTTCGTAATGTAAGACGTTACATATCGAGCAACAGCAATGGAATTGTCAGCTACATACTGTATATCCATGTTAGCGTTCCACATGGATAAAATGACTGGGTTGTAGTCATTTATATTTTTTGATTCTTCTTTTCTTTTAAGGTTGTAGGTATTCTTAGGTGATTTTCTTGTGATAGTATGTCTCACAGCTGACATAAAACTGTTTACTCTTCCATTTGAAAGAACAGGTCTAGGAAATCCAAATCGACATTTAGTGTAGTATTTATCTTTGCTCTCGTATTTCCGTCGACAGTATTTTCCACACCGATGACTTTGGAAACGTAAAACTTGCTCCTTTAACTTTTTCTCTTCTGTGCTTTTTGGTATAGCACATGTTGCATATTCTTCAATGTAAGATAACACTGCTTCATCAGTATCTGTTCCAAACTTTGGGGCATCCTTGATCCACAACAGCATATGAATATGAGGAGCACCTCTTGCCTGGTACTCTTTTCTCCAAAAGAAATCTACTACTTCTCCAAGAGGTGGATTTTTTTTATTGCAGATGAAGGACATCATAGCCTCAAATCTATGATTGAAATATCTGCAAACATTAACCGGATCCAATGAGCACAGTTCTCCTGCTGTCTTGTATTCGATGTTTTTAATGTTTGAATTTGCCTCTCGTAGAAAATCCAGTAAATCATCCCAAGCGTACTCAGCACAGCTTAGGGTAAGGAACCATGTAGGAGTTCCTAAATTCCGTAACATGCATTTTAATTCACCATGGCGTCGGTACCAATATTCATTTGTCCCACGCTGACAAGCCATCAGATTGATCAGTTGTGTTTCCAAATGATCATCTCGGTGCTGCACTTTCTCCATAAAATCCTTAGCAGACACATTTTGTAAATGTACTCCACTTTTTAAAATGTGATTTACTGCATAAGACAGTGCAGACAAGTCGCTTTCAAATAAAAGATGGAACAAATAAGGAATACTTTGTCGAAATCTGGGATCTTCAGCATATAGTCTTGTAGTCCGATACTCAGAAGCTGGAATCTGTTCCGGACGTTCATCGTATCGACCTCCTTTTCCTTTAGGAAACAGCTGGGGAAAACATCGAGCTTCCAAGCTCTCCTCCCATACACTGACGGGAGTTCCTTTTGCTTTCTTCATCTGAAAGAGATCAATATTGTCTCCCATAACTTCTTTTGAATGAAGAGGATGTATGCTAAAATGTTCATAAATTTCTTCTTCCTTTGACTTGTCCACTTTTTCAATTTGTCCAGTTGGTGTTTCTGTGTCTTCTTGTAAATCTTCTTCTTCTTCTTCTTCTATATAAATTGATTCATACCATGTGTTATTCCTTTTCAAATACAAATTTGCTCTTTGTACTTTCCGCACATCTACCAGCTCCTGCCAAATCTTCTTATTCTTTGTAGGTACACCATTAACCAGAATAATTAATGGTTCAGTTTCCAAAGTATCCGCATCAATAGTTTCCATATTGTTTTTCAAATCCAAGGGCAAATACACCACTCTACCTTTTAAACCTCTCAGTAAATCTGAAGGAGGTAATTTACCAGTTTTGGGCTCCATACGTACTATGGTCTGGAACGGATGAACACATTGAATGAGTATAGACTCATATGTATTTAATTCAGAAAGTTCAGCAGGAATAGCATCCAATTCTAAATTATTATGTACAGCTCTGGTCGGCATTCTATTTTCCTCTAACTTGTTGTAACAGTATTTACAAATACGCTGATCTTCACCCAAATCAAAACAATTTTCAAGAAATATATATGTGGCAAAATCCTTCCACTTATAATTATCTTCATTTTCACTCTTTCTGTAGAGATCAACATTCCTAGTTTGTTTTCTATAATGAGTTCTGCGGCAACAAATACAAGTAAAATTTGGTCTTTCATTAGAGATTATTGCAAATTTTGTTATGTGATCATTAAATGTGTTACTTACAGAGGGTTCTACATTCTCTTCCACTTCTTCCTCATTTACTGTGTCCTTCTCTGCACTGTTTTGTTCAGGACCAAAGTAACAAAACTGAATTTCATCAACAACCTTCTCTACATCTGATACCGTTCCTCAGAACAGAGCCCTATTCAATTCATTTAACTTTATTGCTGGACTTTTGGCAAAATACAACCGTCTCACAAACTTTCTCATTTCAGTATGATGAACAGCCAGCATCCTAAAATGATGGAAAACACTATTACACACTTTTCTAGATAGACAAGCCAGAGAATGACCCTGCAAACCAGTATTCTCTCTCACTCTGCATGGATCCAGACTTTGAAGCACCTTAATCTTCTGTTTTATACTTTTTTTACTATATTCTCTTAGAAACTCACAAAATTTGTCAATAGATTCCTGACGCACAGTGCAAATACTACTACAATTCCAAGTGTACACTGGGGCTTTAGGACGTCTCCCCATAGCCTCATCTGCCATCACTTGTACCTCATCTCTTGGAACCATTATCTCCTTCTCCATTATGCAACCATTTTTTACTTCGTAAGCACGACCTCTGGTGTCAACTGCATGCAGCAAACTATTACTTTGAAAATAGCTCTCTTCATTAAAAAAAGGTTCACTACTTGAACTATGCATCCACTTTCCTAAAAACACTTTACAAAAGTTTGTTCTGTTCACTACTCTTTTCCTTTTGCTATGTGATTTCAGTACATTAACCATTTTGTCTAATGTACGCATCCTATTCAAAATTAAAATGAATAGTTTCCTTTTTAATTCTAATGCCTTTGCTGCAATGGCTTCAATTTCTTTTTTTCTTTTATAAAACTTAGTCTTTTGCTTATATTTCTTCACATCCTTTATCAAATTGGACATAACTCTTCTCTGAAACATTTTTCTACGTATCTCTTTAAACGCTGTTTTTCTATTTATGTAAATCTTTTCAGTTGCAGAAGGTATATTTGCATTAACTAAATTCTCAATTTTTTCCTGTCCTTTTCTTTTCAAAACATTCTTTCCAGTACAGACATTTTGTACATTTTTCATTCTTTTGAATATATTTTTTAGAAATTGTTTTTTCTGCTTACCAGAAGATTTTTTCTTTTTCCCAACATGAGCATCTTCTACTAACTTTGGTCCTCCAGTTGTCTTCAAATATAGGTTTTTTTTGTGAGTTTTTTGAACTCTGGATTTTGTAGGCATCTTAAATTTTTTTCACTGCTCTTCAGCAATACCTGAAAAAAACTAAAAAAAAAATCCTTTATTTTATTTAAATATATTACTGCATTTCTTTTCACAATAGTCACAAAACATAATTTCTTTGCCAATTTGAAAACACACTTATTACTCTTTTTTTTGGCAAGTGATAATCACTTTTACAGACTGACACATTATAAATTCCAGTTTTCAGATTTTTTTAAAAGCACATGTCCAGACTGCTTTTTCAGACCACCACCATGTGTATCCTGGGTGACTGCCTACACTCCAGCAAGGGCAACCAGCCTTAGTGATGCTGAATGTATTTGCATTACAGACTGAAACCTCAAACCCCACTCGCTTGTAAATACTGTGCATGATTATACATGGAAAGGAGCTGGGTGTGTGCTAAGAGTCTGCTTCTGCACCAAATAATCGCTCCCCCTTTTTCCTACTAATGCAACTGTGATATCACCAGAGTAAAACGCAATAAATCTCTGCCTGTAATTCCTATTTGCACACAGAGTCATGTTTTCACATTAGTCACAAAACGAAATTTCTTTGCCAATTTGAATGCACACTTACTGCTCTTTTTTTTTGGCAAGTGATAATCACTTTTACAGACTGACACATTATGAATCCACTTTTCAGATTTTTTAAAAAGCCCATGTCCAGACTGCTTTTTCAGACCACCACCATGTGTATCCTTGGTGACTGCCTACACTCCAGCAAGGGCAACCAGCCTTAGTGATGCTGAATGTATTTGCATTACAGACTGAAACCTCAAACCCCACTCGCTTGTAAATACTGTGCATGATTATACATGGAAAGGAGCTGGGTGTGTGCTAAGAGTCTGCTTCTGCACCAAAATATCGCTCCCCCTTTTTCCTACTAAT
Organism: Triturus cristatus; assembly: GCF_964204655.1. Lineage (NCBI taxonomy): Eukaryota > Metazoa > Chordata > Amphibia > Caudata > Salamandridae > Triturus > Triturus cristatus. The sequence continues at coordinate 420,260,576 of NC_140583.1, read as the reverse complement.
GCAACTGTGAAATCACCAGAGCAAAACGCAATAAATCTCTGCCTGTAATTCCTATTTGCACACAGAGTCATGTTTTCACATTAGTCACAAAACGAAATTTCTTTGCCAATTTGAATGCACACTTACTGTTCTTTTTTTTTGGCAAGTGATAATCACTTTTACAGACTGACACATTATGAATCCACTTTTCAGATTTTTTTAAAAGCCCATGTCCAGACTGCTTTTTCAGACCACCACCATGTGTATCCTGGGGGACTGCCTACACTCCAGCAAGGGCAACCAGCCTTAGTGATGCTGAATGTATTTGCATTACAGACTGAAACCTCAAACCCCACTCGCTTGTAAATACTGTGCATGATTATACATGGAAAGGAGCTGGGTGTGTGCTAAGAGTCTGCTTCTGCACCAAAAAATTGCTCCCCCTTTTTCCTACTAATGCAAATATAAAATTACCAGAGTTGTACACAATAAATCTCTGCCTATATTTCCCAACATGTGTAACCTGGGTGACTGCCTACATTCCACCAAGGGCAACCAGCCTTAGTGATGCTGAATGTATTTGCATTACTGAGTCCAACCTCAAACCCTTAAACTATTCTTTTTTTATACCAATACACCTTAATTTATCGTGAAAACATAGTCCATATTATTTTACATGTTCCTCACATTTAAATTTCTCCCAAAACAGAAAATAATAAACGCAACTTCAACAAAAAGAATTACATTTCTATTATTCATTTCTTAATTTACCATATACATCTCCTCTCAAACTCTAACCTCACCTTTAAAATTAATTAGTTGTGAAAGAAATGTGGCACTCAAACAGCAGATTATCAGAGCCAGGATCTCTGTTCTCTACACCTCTCTCCTCTCAGCAGAACCAGATAATGGCAAAGTGTCCCTCTATTTTTCCACACATATACATGTACGTTTCAAATCTCAGTGCTTCCCCCTTTTTTTCAAATGTAATCACACATTTATATTGGTTGAAAACCAACCCTTTTCCAAAAGTACCCTTCCCCCAACTTGACTTCTGCCTAGTACCCTTCCCCCAACTTGACTTCTGCCTGCTACCATAGCAACAGCTCATGGAACACTGCTGTGTGGAGTCAGGTCAGAAGTTCGCCAAACAATGTTTCAATTCCAAAGAGCAAGAGTGCTTGACTTTTCAAACCTTACAGCAAATCCATAGTACTGTTCTTTGGTAACACATTTTTCTGTACCAATACAAAACATGCTTCTATTAATTTACACATACAGCCTAGTTTTTATTCTAGAATGGTATGAAACAGCCAATCAGTTATTTTTTTTTTGAAAAAAATATGTATGCCTCCATTTCCAAACTGTCTTTCATTTCTTTTTCCCATTCTACTGAAAGACACCTCCTGAGTGCATCCAGTTCTCCTTTGAAGATGTTCACAGTGTGGATTGTAGGGCACAGCTATGTCTTCTGGAGTGAAAAGTATGCAGAGAAAACAGATATGGTGAGAGACCTTGCTTTGCCAAATGTAGACATTAAATGGATTGGTCAGAGAGGGTTAAAGTGGCACCAATTGATGCCATTGGTGAAATCCTTCATGCACATCCAACACCCTCACCTCATAATAGTGCACTGTGGTGGCAATGACCTAGGCACTTTGACTGGGGTAGGTCTGGAAATGCTTATGAAGGACACCTTTGCACAACTGTTTTCACTTTTCCCTAAAACTGCCTTTGTGTTTTCCAACATATGCCAAAGGCAAAAATGGAACTGGTCCAATCATTTCTGTCCGCAGATTGACAAAGCAAGAAAGCACGTCAACAAATCTGTTTCTGCTTTCCTCCGTGACTATGTTATGGGTTCCATTTACCACAACAACTTGCGTTACGACATGCAAGACATTTATAGAGGAGATGGTGTGCACTTCAATGATGAAGGAAACAGAGTCTTCCTCTTGAACCTTAGACTCTGCATCGGTACTTACTTGTAGGTACCACTAAAAAAGAACTTTATAAACACAACGGCTCTTTTTAGAGCCCCCTAATAACTAAACACTTAAATCTGAATTTCATTTCTTTTATTTTTTTTTTTGTTACCGTACGCTTACCGTACGCGTACCCCGTGATTTTTTTTAAAATCAATAAATGTTTTCTTTGTACTTTTCTGTCCTTCTTTGACCCCCTCACAAATGTAAGGGGGTCTGTAACTCTCCTCCTTGCCCCCTTTTCTTGTTATCACTCTTTTTTTTCTGAGTGAAACACACGAAATGGCGGCCGCCGCTTCCTGGTTTCGGCCGATTCGAATGTTTACTTAGATCTAAGAGCCAATCAGAATCGCGCTCGCGCACGCCACCGTACGCGTACGGTAAGCGTACCGTAAGCGTACCGTAAGCTGGCTCAGATATATATATTGATTTAAAAGCTATTTTCTCAGAATCTACTGAACAGATTTACACCAAACCTACAAAAGGCACTTCCTTGACCTGAGGACTACCTCTCTGCCAAATTTCTAGTAATTCTGTTCAGCCGTTCGGGCTGTAGCCCTGTCTAAAGGTCCTATGGAAAAATGCATGGGAAAACCGCGTTTTGGGACCCCCCTTTTATCTCAGCCCCCGCTTGACGAATCCCCCCGAGACTTTGAGGGTAGGAGCGGAGCGTAGCGCCCCACCTATTTTGAGAAATTCGCGAGGATTCGTCGACCGGCGCCAAAGTTATTCAAAATAGAATGTTGCGGATTTCCTATGGAAACAGGGTCCTAACTATAACTACCTACTGGCGACCGCCAGTAGGTAATATATATATATATATATATATATATATATATATATATATATATATATATATATATATATATATATATATATATTCAATGAAAAAACCAAAGGTTTCACACACGTTATAGTTAGCTGGACATTTTACTCGTAAAAAACCATTGAAATTCCCCCGTTATAGTTAGTTAAGCTAACTATAACTCGCGCGCCCGCAATGCACTGCTGATGACGTCACATATTACATCACTCATGACATGGTCAGTGACATCACTCATGACATCACTGATGACATCTCAAATGACATCACTGATGACATCACTGATGACATCATCCTTGTGATAGAGTGGCAGACCTCCTCTCACCCTAATATAACCTTTGATACACACATTTATAAATAGAGACTAAACTTTTCAAAACAATGGACATACCAATACCAGTTACAACAACCTCTTCAGTAATTCTAAGATCCACATACACATCCACTCATTCACCAACAGTCCTATACAGTCACTCATACATGTACTCACTCATCATATGTACTCATACACCTATACATCCTGTTACACAATGCCACTCATCCGTAGAGTTACTCACACACATAGTCACTCATGCTAATAAAGAATAAAACATCCATTTACTTGCATATAGTTATACACACACCACCACACTTACTTCTTCAAAAACTTACACATACTTAGTCTTTTAAACAATCACTTATAGAAACACATACTTATTCATACAGGAACTCTTTCAATCTCTCACTCTCACATATACTCACTTATATACACCAATAGTCACATATACTAGTTTAAAACATATGTAGTTACTCATAAAGACACTGTAGATACAGTCATTCACTCACTAACACACCCATACACACACTCATCCACCCATGCAGTCCTGCATACATACTATCTTCAACACATACAAACAGTGAGTCACTCATTTATGCACCTATGCACTACGTAATACCCCCCACCAAACCATACAGACACTCAGACTGATACTCCAAATAACAACTAATAATCCATATAAACACTCATGTAGCTGCTCACCAACCCATGCAGCCACTTATACACAAAGTGAAAGACTGATACAGATATATACATATTTAAACATTACTCACTAAGCCATGTATTCACTATGATACACCTAATCAGTCAGTTACACAATCAATTTTTCAAAAACAAATCATCCATTTAGACACTTATATACCCATTTATTCTTCCATCGACCTTGAGATATACATATATAAAACATATTTAATTTTCAGAAAAACACACATTCACGGGATGATGTCATCAGTGATGTCATCAGTGATGTCATTTGAGATGTCATCAGTGATGTCATGAGTGATGTCACTGACCATGTCATGAGTGATGTAATATGTGACGTCATCAGCAGTGCATTGCGGGCGCGCGAGTTATAGTTAGCTTAACTAACTATAACGGGGGAATTTCAATGGTTTTTTACGAGTAAAATGTCCAGCTAACTATAACGTGTGTGAAACCTTTGGTTTTTTCATTGAATTAGCAAGGTTTTTTAAATGCTAATTCCTAACTATAACGTGTGTGAAACCCATGGTTTTTTCAGTGAATTTGCAAGGTTTTTTAAATGCTAATTTTTTTTTTTTCTTCTATTTTTTTAAACATATTTTTAATTTAATGTTCTAACCTTTTATAAAGACTATGGTTACATTTTTCAAATTCTTTAATATGTTTTTTTAAATATATTTCATAAAATAAACATGTTATAATTTTTTGCAGTACATTTTTTCCTTTTTTTTTAGTACGCGTACCGTAAGCTTACGGTAAGCGTACTGTTTACGCAACGCCCGTAATTTATCTACGCTGTTTGCGTATAGTTACGCAATTTGCGTAGCGGCGCGTACTCCGCGTGGGACGCGTACGCGTGTACGCTACACGCGCACGTTACGCGGAAGTGTCGGGCAGTGACTGTTATGCGCATGCGCGCAAGCGCGTGTCTTTTTTACGCGCATGCGCACTTTTGCCGTAAGCGTACCGTAAGCGTACCGTAAGCGTACGGTAGGTCATGTGATCATGAAACACAACTTTTGATTGGTTGAAACTACTTTCAGTTCTAGAACTCTCCTACACCACACCCATTCCCCTCATTTCTGCTTGTGATCCCTTAGGAGAAGGAGCTGGGTTGTCTTTGTGATACGATGGCAGAACAGCAGAGCCCTTCTGAGAGTGAGGCTAGCACTAGCAGCACTACCTTGAGGCAGAGAGCGAGGAAACAAAAGACCTCTTATGTATGGGATTATTTTACTTTTCCTGAAGGCCAGCTAAAGGTAAATGCACCCTTAGTGACTTGCAAGCTGTGTCAGCGTGTACTTTCAAGAGGTAATCCTGACAGGAAGTATTCCTTTGGGAATCATACCATGATGAGGCACCTCAAGGATGTACACAAAAGGACACATGCTCGACTTTTTGGAGGTAACCCTTCAGAAAGTCAACCAAGCACATCCACAGCAGCTCAGCCTGGACCATCATCTGCAGGGCTGACTCCGTCTTCTGCAGGTCAGGTGAGCCCTTCATCTGTGGGGGGAGCATCTCCTTTTGCTGGCCCTCTGGAAATTAACCCTCGATTTCTGAGGGTTGATATTCGATGTGCCTCTTGTCATGATCTAATTTGTCATAGGGAGACCAGTGTTTCCCTAGTGAACCTCAAAATAGATCAGCACACTTGTCACAGAGACTAATTTTCCCATTCTTTCTTTCCTCTCTCCCTGCATGAACACAACGGCTCTTTTAAGAGCCAACCTTATCTTTCATCTTTTTTTTATAGATGTTTTTAAAAACTTTTTTTTTTTTTTTTACCGTACGCGTACGGTGCGCGTAATTTTGTATTTTTTTTAAAAAAAAACACTAAAAATCAATAATCACATTACAAGGACTTTGAAACACTACAATTATTATTATTGACTTACCATACCCACTCAAAAAATATTTATTCATTTGTTTTTTTTAAAAAAAATTGCTTTAAAAATGGTTCTAGTTTTCGAAAATTTTCTATATCAATCTGAAAAAAAAGAAAAAAGTATTAATATTTTTTAAACATTTTAAAATACAGTACACGTATTTACATATTTACCAAAAAATATGTTTGCCTTATTTTTGCTGTTTTCAGAATATATTGCATTTCACTTTAAATTGTGAAAGCAATTGCATTCATCATTTAACAGCGGGCAAAAAAAAAATAACAATCTCAAAGATTGTATTAAAAAAGCCCAGAATCTCTTCTCACTTAAACTTAACATTATAGAAATGCATAATATTCTAAAAAAATATCATCAAAAAACAATACTTATTTCTTTAAAATACAGTCTGACAATTTTGTTTCAGAAGTATAATCACAATATTATATCTCAAATAACTCCACAATACATCTGATTCCATTTCCTTTAGGCCAAATAGTAATTTTAAAATTTTTGGGGGATTAAATTTCCAATGGTAATCCAATAAAATTCTAAAGTTTAATTTGTCCAGATCTCACCGATTCTCTGTAACATTTTGGTTCCCGAAATTTTTTTTAATAATTTATTAAGTCCACAATAGAATTGGTTACTTTTCCGCATGGCCAAATAGTAATTTTTAAAATCTTTTTTGAAAAAATTTCCAATGGCACTCCAATAACATTCCAAAATTTAAATTGTGCAGATGTTACCGATTTTCTCTAAATTATTGGTTTTTGAAAGTTTCATTAAAAATTAAAAAAGTCCACATTACAATTGGTTATCTTTCCATTAGGCCAAATGATAATTTAAAAAATCTTTTTTTTTGAAAATTCCAATGGTAATCCAGTAAAATGGTAAAATTATTTTGTCCAGATCTTGCCAAGTCTCTCTAAAATTTAGGTTTCAGGAAGATTAGATAGGAATTTGCTAAATCAAAAGGCAAACGTTGTTTGAAAATCAATTGGGAATCATTACACAGTGTCCAGCCTTTTTCACATTTAAGATAAACTGTGTAATGTCCAGAAGTAACAGTAGGTCCATCATGGAAAATTATTGCAACAGTTACAAAAGTTTTTCCTGAAATTGATAATTGCTGTCCTGTAAACTTCTTTATTAAAGTATCCAATTTTGAACCATCAGCTCTACATCGTTGCATCATTAAAATTACATACTGTCCGTATTCCTTTAAAATTAATGTTGAAAACATGTCAGATTTACACTCACCGCATTTCATGCTTTGATTAGCATCTTTAACTAATTTTGCAAAAGTGACTGTTTTACTCTCTGGCAATGTCAAATAAATAAACCTTTCATTATCAACATTAGAGCCACATATATTATAACAGTTTTCACAACTATGTTCCCATTTATAAGAGAGACCAAATACATTTTCAATGGGAACCCCTTCTTCTTCCAGTACTTGAAGAAAATACATCAAAAATTCGTGTGCATCTTGCTGTTCATTTTGAGAAAACTGTGTTCGTCCTGAACATATATCTAAAAGTTTTCTAATTTCAGTAGCACTTTCTATTTGAGTTTTATCTTTACTCAGCTTTTGAAAAAGGAGACTCAGCTCAGAACAGAATCTTTTTCCCTGATTTACTATTATCTGCTCTTGCAAACTTTCCAGATAAAATGCAACATTCAGCACTACATTTGCGTAGCAGTTGACACCAGAGCTATTTTCAAAATGACATCCTACAACCTGTTCTTCATTTTCCTTTTTCTTTTTGCTTGCAATTACATCACTCCTCTTTTTTTTCCTCTTCTCTACATCTTCATTACAGATATTCTCATTTTTTCTTTTACGAGAAACTACACGTTTCTCCAACACAGGATACTGACCTAAATGAGGAGCATAGCTTCTTCTTAATCTATTATACTCCTTTACACAGTTTGTATCAGCACTAACTTTTGAATCATCAAAGTCTATCATGAATAAACCAGATAATGTTTTCACTCGTGACAAAGCAACATATGCCATACCTTCTTTGAACACAGTTGAACCAATGTTCACAAATGCACAATCTACAGTCAATCCTTGAGACTTGTGAATAGTTACAGCATATGCTAGAGAAAACGGAAACTGATTCCTACGTACATATAAGTCTTTCACAAGCATGAAACGAACTGTACAACGACAAATATCTTTAACTTCTTCTATCTGATCAAATTTTATTTTTAAACATTCAATTCCATCTTTTTTCTGATAATTAATAAAACCCACAACTCTTCCCATAGCTCCATTAACTAAACCTTTTTCAACATCCAAATTTCTTCTTAAAAATACTCTACAGTTCATGCAAACATATAGATTTTTTTCTAATCCTGCTGTTTTGGAGATGTTCTTCTCTAGTGAATCCAATTTATTTTTCAGTTTGCCTGTTACTGTGACAGTAATTCTTCCATCCTCAATTTTGTCCACTGCTTCCAATTTCCTGATCTCTTCCTTTTCCAATTTCAAAAGCTCCTCATTAAATATTGAGCATTCACGTAGAGTTGGCATTAAGCAGATGACACTTTTGTTTTCTGCAATGTTCTTGTATATTTTCTCTGCAACTATTTCTTCCTTTGGAAATAAATTATGTAGCAGCCGACTCTGTAATGCTTTTTTGCCAACTTCTGTGAGTAGTCCAATTCTGATATCTTTCAGAATACTTCCATATTCTTCATCGCTTGCTTGCCTCATATTAGTAGTAAGTTCCTTGTACTCAAAGAAGGACCAAATATTTGTATTTCCGATGCTTCCCAATGACTTCTTCGTGTCTTCATGTGTGACAGTATTAAACACTGGTTGTCCTTTAACTGGAGTAAGTTGCAAAAGATCTCCAAAAACTATGACGTGTTTTCCACCAAATAACATGTCATAGTCTGTCTTCAAAATTTGCTGCATTCTTAAATGCACAAAGGCAAGCATTAAGTTTGATACCATGCTCACCTCATCAATAATGAGAACTTGCATCTTCTTCAATACTCTTGAAACTTCCAAGGATGCTTCTCCAGTTAGCTTGTTGTATTGTATTTTGTTCTCATGCTCCACTGGTAACATTAGCAAACGATGTAAAGTGATTCCTTTTATGTTATATGCTGCTAACCCAGTTGGAGCAGTAACCACACAAGACAAAGTAGAATCTGTTTTTTGCTGTAGGTAGCTTCTGATGACTTTTATAAGGAAACTTTTTCCAGTTCCAGCTTGTCCGCTTACATACATCCTGATTGGATGAAATGATGTGCATGAGCACTCTTTTTTTTCATGTAGAAATCCGTGATCAATTTTGTTTCTGATCTCTTCATAAATTTGTTGCTGCTCTTGATTCAGTTGTCTTTCCAAATGTTCTAAGTCTATAAATTCTTCTTGAGCTTGATTCATAGCCGTTTCCACTTCATTCATGGCTATTGATGCTTCATTTTCAACGATTGGTTGTCCTAGGGGATCTTGACTGAGTGTTCCTGAACTTTGGCTGTCCTGAGAACTGTCTCTAGCTATTTCTGCTGCAATTGTAGTTTCCTGTTCAATTTCTTCATTTAACATTTGCAGATAACTTGAGAATGTACTGCATTGTATGCTGTCTTTGCAAGCATTAAAAGAATCTTCATAGCTTTGAAATTCTCCCAGTAGTTCATCCTCTGTACGCCATGGTTTAAACAACTGTAAAAGAGCCAAGTAGTAAAATTCCTTCTTGTCAGTAGTGTCGCAACTCAGCTTCCTGTGATTTATCAAACTTCCTTTTGTTTGCTTCACCAAACATCCTTCCTCACCAACGACTTTATATTTTCCATTGTTGATGTCTTCTGCGGCTTTCCGTGAATAAATGTAGTTCTGCAGCACTTCATAGAGACACATGTTCTCCAGATGTTGACTTCTCTTGGGATAATATGTGTCCAACATGTTTGATTTCAAAATATCTGTACTTTCTGGGTCATTCTCGGCCAAATATTCAATTTCTCCAACAGATTTCAGTACCCGATTTCTCATTGCTGCAAGGCCTAAACTTGCCCAAATTATTCTTCTTGACTTCGAGTAGAGACTTGCAGAAGATAACCTATCTGAACATTCGTAGGATCCAATTTCTCGATGCGATAACATCTTCAAACTGAAACTGTACAGCTTCTTACTGACAGTCTTCTCGTGAGAAATCTCTTCCCACATTTCCTTCAATTCTGTTTTTTCTGATTTCGTAATGTAAGACGTTACATATTGAGCAACAGCAATGGAATTGTCAGCTACATACTGTATATCCATGTTAGCGTTCCACATGGATAAAATGACTGGGTTGTAGTCATTTATATTTTTTGATTCTTCTTTTCTTTTTAGGTTGTAGGTATTCTTAGGTGATTTTCTTGTGATAGTATGTCTCACAGCTGACATAAAACTGTTGACTCTTCCATTTGAAAGAACAGGTCTAGGAAATCCAAATCGACATTTAGGTGCCGATCACGATCCGGTAAAAAATTCCCCCGTGCGACTCGTATCGGGTCTTTTTACCGTACGAATCGTACAAGTGCCGTACAAACTGGCAATCACGATTCGCATGGGAAAAAGTCCATACGAACCGCACCGGGAATCATTCCCCACACGTCCTCGGGTCGGAAAATGTGTCCGACACGTCCTCGGACGATTTACCTTACAAACGTAAAAATCCAAGTCCGACCGAGGAATCACGATCCATCCCGTGCGTCCGAGCCTACAACCGTATGGAAAAAACACCGTCCGCACCGAACACCTATAGCAACCATGGAGACATGTGCCCGCATACGCGCCCAACACTCCCCCCAGCCCCCGTACGTCCGACACGTACCCCCCGTATATGTATACCCCCACCCGTCTAGGTACACCCCAGTACGTTCCAGTCGTACCCCCACCCCAGTACGTGTCGTACCACCGTCAATGTACACCCCCCCACCCCTGTACGTGTCGTACCACCGTCTATGTACACCCCAGTAAGTTCCAGTCGCACCCCCACCCCAGTACGTGTCGTACCCCCCGTGTACCTACACCCCAGTACGTTCGAGCCACACCCCCACCCCAGTACGTGTCATAGCCCCGTCTACCTACACCCCAGTACGTTCCAGTCGTACCCCCACCCCAGTACGTGTCGTACCCCCGTGTACCTACACCCCAGTACGTTCGAGCCACACCCCCACCCCAGTACGTGTCATGGCCCCGTCTACCTACACCCCAGTACGTTCCAGTCGTACCCCCACCCCAGTACGTGTCGTACCCCCGTGTACCTACACCCCAGTACGTTCGAGCCACACCCCCACCCCAGTACGTGTCATAGCCCCGTCTACCTACACCCCAGTACGTTCCAGTCGTACCCCCACCCCAGTACGTGTCGTACCACCGTCAATGTACACCCCCCCACCCCTGTACGTGTCGTACCACCGTCTATGTACACCCCTGTACGTTCCAGTTGTACGCCCACCCCAGTACGTGTCGTACCACCGTCAATGTACACCCCCCCACCCCTGTACGTGTCGTACCACCGTCTATGTACACCCCAGTACGTTCCAGTCGCACCCCCACCCCAGTACGTGTCGTACCCCCCGTGTACCTACACCCCAGTACGTTCGAGCCACACCCCCACCCCAGTACGTGTCATAGCCCCGTCTACCTACACCCCAGTACGTTCCAGTCGTACCCCCACCCCAGTACGTGTCGTACCCCCCGTGTACCTACACCCCAGTACGTTCGAGCCACACCCCCACCCCAGTACGTGTCATGGCCCCGTCTACCTACACCCCAGTACGTTCCAGTCGTACCCCCACCCCAGTACGTGTCGTACCCCCCGTGTACCTACACCCCAGTACGTTCGAGCCACACCCCCACCCCAGGACGTGTCATAGCCCCGTCTACCCACACCCCAGTACGTTCCAGTCGTACCCCCACCCCAGTACGTTCCTGGCGCACCCCCAACACAACCTCCTAAGTACGGAGCGCACCCCATGCCCCAACATCACAACCGCATGTACGAGTCGTACAAAGCCACACACAAGGACCAAATCGTACAACCAAATGGCCCATGTACACACCGTACACACGCTCAAAACGCACGTACACAACAAGGACAAAACAAAACAACTCAACAATACACCATTCGAAAGGCACACAGCCACTAAACATGGCCAACAACCACTAAAATAACACAATCACTGACCTGCAACTGTCAAAAACAAACAGAGGCCCAATACACCACCACTCCTTATAACACACCCACCCAAAATTCAAACACTGCCACACCCACCCATGGACCAATAAAAAGGGCCCACACACACAAACCATGAGCCTTTGCAACAGACCCACTGCTGCCAGACACCACAGAACCAGACTACAAGCGACACCACATCTTACACTTGCACACCTTCACACGACCACCCTCACAAACACCCTCTCATCACATTCACACACACACACAACCATCCACACCCCCCCCCAACATCCACACACCCCCCACACCCACACCATCCCCACCCACACCCCTCACCATGCCCACTACCAAGAATCCAAAGTTCAGTCACCGAGAGTTGGAGGTCCTTGTTGATCAAATCCTCAGAGTCGAGCCACAGATCTTTGGAACATTGGTCAGAAGCACCAGCCAGGCAGCCAAAACAGCCATGTGGCAGACCATCGTCGATGCTGTGAATGCTGTTGCGGACACCAGGAGGACCAAGCAGGATTGCCAGAACAGGTGGTACGATCTGCGGAGGAGGGTCAGAGCCAAGAGACAGGAGGAACACGACCAGGCCAACGCCACCGGAGGAGGGCCCTCCAGCAGACCCGTACAGTACCATCCCTGGGAGGAGAGGGTGATGGCCATACTGCCGGTGGAGGCAGTTGAAGGAGTAGAAGGACTCCGAGACCCGGGTGAGTACACAAACAACGCACCTAACATGGGGGGAACTGCAACCACAACCAAAATTAATAACAGGCACGCAACCACCACAAGCCATCGCATTACTCAACCACACTCCATGAGCAGGCACATGCCACTGCTGCCACCATGCCCCATGCACCCAGCTGGACAATGTCAAGTCACAGGCCACAGAAGACAACAACACATGACACGGTAACCCGGATGTCGGGAGGCTGGGCACCAAGAATCACATAGTGCGACTCCAAAGCAGACAACAATGCCCTCTGCCCATATGGCCTAGGTCACAGCCAGACAAACACTGTGTCCCAACACAGGAATGACTTGCCAGCAAATGGCGGATGCCTTGCATCAACACATGGGGGTGAAGGCACTGTTTTGCACATGCCAGCAGCCAATGAACAGCCAACAGTGTGAAAGAGTGGCAGCACACACCACCACAGCAGCAGCGCACAGACACACAGCAGACAAAATGGGTGCCTGGAGATCAGAAACAAACTCACATCAACAGGCCAAGGGCCACTCAAAGATCTGCTAACAGTGTGTGCCCAGGAAGCTGGGCCAAGGTGACAGAGGGTGACACACGGAGGGAGGGAGAGGGGGACACAGAGGGAGGGAGAGGGGGACAGAGAGGGAGGGAGAGGGGGACAGAGAGGGAGGGAGACACAGGAAGATGGACAGAGGGAGGAGGCTGACACACAGAGGGAGGGAGAGGGGGACAGAGAGGGAGGGAGAGGGGGACAGAGAGGGAGGGAGACACAGGAAGATGGACAGAGGGAGGAGGCTGACACACAGAGGGAGGGAGAGGGGGACAGAGAGGGAGGGAGAGGGGGACACAGAGGGAGGGAGAGGGGGACACAGAGGGAGGGAGAGGGGGACAGAGAGGGAGGGAGAGGGGGACAGAGAAGGAGGGAGACACAGGGAGAGCAAATCAGTCCTGTGGTGTGTGGGAATGTCTGCTCGTCAGCAGGTGGACTGCGTGCATGTAGACAAGGGTGGCCAGTGCCAGAACCCCCCCTCTTCATCATGGCAAAACGCAGGGCCATGTCACAACCTGTACACGAGCACAAGGACAGCCACCTGCATCATATGAGTGTGTGGATCCACTCCATGTGCACATGTACAGTGCTACAAGGAAGGCGCAAATGCATAGCTCGGCACACATGCACACTCCACTGCTGACTGCAGTCACACTTGACGCAGCAAGTAAGACTGTGCCACACATAGTTAAAGGGGCCAAATTGGTGCACAAGGGACACACACATGCACAAGTGCACTGTGAGTGGAATGCAAGACAGATCCTAATTCCAAGAGGAAATGTGCCAACTTTGTAACGGATGAAACATGGATGTTGCATGGATCAAATTTAACATTTTCTCTCTCACACACAGGTCAACGTCGTGCTGCACCCCCCAACACTGGGGGGGAACACTCACAGGACCCGGATCTGCAGGAGACCGATCCCACCGGCAGCGACCACTCTCACCACTCTGCGGACGACCCCGACCGACCTGGCCCCTCTGGTGTCCAACCACCTGCAGCACCTGCGTCAGGTACAACCGTGCCAACCACCACCCCCACTCCTGCCACATCCCAGGAGACACCCAGGATCCCTGCCCCAACACCACAATGCAGCCAGGCTCGCCAGGAGGGACACGGTGTCCCGGGCACCCAGGAGGAGGCAGGCGACAACGCCAATGCCACCCCTCAGGGGTCCCGGAGACCCGATGTGCCCACAAGTGCAGGCCAGACGCAAGTGGGCAGGGGTGGTGGGAGTGGAGGACGGCGGAGGCGCGAGCCTGACCAGTTGGCTGGGGATCCGGTATTTTCACATGTCCGTAACATCCTGGACTCATACCGGCAGGACACCACGGGCATGGCCCAGGTTGTGTCCGTCCTCGAGGGGATCAAGGTCCAGCAGGCCCAGCAACATGCGGAGCTAATAGCCTGTCTACAGCTACACCAACGGAGGATGGAGGACAGACAGGCTGAGCAAGTGACGGCGTCCCAGGGGATTCACGCTGAACTCCGTCGGATGGCCGACACCATGGCCGACCCTCCCTGTGCCAGAAGGCGGAGAACATCACCACCCACAGGGAGGGATCATGAGGAGGAGGAGGAAACATCCGACGGAGCATCCCAGACGTCGTCACGGCCTGCTGCTGAGGTTCCCCGCAGGAAGCCGGGTCGTCCACGGAAAGGACCGTGAGGGTGGCTGCTACATCACCATCTCCCAGGACACCTGGCCTGGCACCTGGCCCACTGGAGCAACAGCATCACAGCATCAAGAGACATTCTCTGCCACATGGCCCTGCTGGTCACTGGCTGACCAATGTTGACAAAGACTGTGGCATGGACTCTGAGGATTTCCAATGGCAACGACACCAACTCCCCTACTGAACTTTGGATTCCCTAATCCCGGAAAGCCCCTCACTTTGTCCCCCCCCCCCCATAATAAATCACACTATTAAGAGTAGATGCCTGCTGGTAGCATTATTACCTAACATGTGTCTTGTACAGTCTAAACATGCCTGAGTCATCTGTTCACTTCAACCATCCACACCCTGGGGCCTGAGTCTGGCACAGGACACATGGGTCACAGTTTATTAGGCAAGACAGACATGGAGCACCATACACACCCGTGATGGTCAGAACCAGCTGAGGGGGTGGCCGAACAACCGTGCTGACAGACACATTGAGTACAGCAACAGTCATGCGCAGAGGTCAGGGAACCTGGCCCGTGTCCTGGGGGGCACCCAGGTACGTGTAGACAGGTGGCAGAACCATGTCCTGCAAGCTTGAGTCCGGTGGATGCAGAGAATGGGGGCCTGGCCAACGTTGGATGCATGGGGATGGCACATGTCACACTACCCACACAGTCATGGACATCATGCCCAATACACAGTCTCAGCACACACACACAGCTTGCATCTTGCCACTCGACACATTGACACATAGCCACAATCTGGGAATACCATGCCAGACATGCAGGATGCACCGTGCCAACACACCAGCATTGACTGAGCAGAGGCACCTTGGAGGCATAGGGACACCTTTAATAGTCATGTTTTTGGGATTGCAGAGGCAACTTGAAGTACACATGAACACATCATGTGGAGTAACATGTGGCTCAAACACTGGCACCCCCCTTCTGCAGCACAAATGCGTGATAGCCATGGTACTGGCACACAAGCGTCGGCTAACAGCTAAATACCCACAGCTGCACACGGAGAGCCTGCCATACACCATAGATCCGCTGATGTGGAAGTCCCACGCCATGTCAAGCCAATGTCAACCATATGTGTCCGAGGGCAGTGTCACACACATTGATGCCATCATCACAATCCACCATCCCATCACTGATGACTGACAACCAGGCAGCCCATCTATTCTGGTGTACCCAGCTGCATGTCGTGTCCCATGGGGATGCCACATGACTGCAGAGGAACCAAACCCCGACCTGGGCAGTGTGCACACATCGTGAACAACTGCCACACCCAATACACCCCAGATGCATCCCTTACCCCATGGAGACTTCCAAACGTGTCCGTGCCTGTAACGCTGAGTCAGCCCACGATGCCATGTCCATGAGGAATAGCAGTGCCACAACAATGCAACCAGCAGATGGCATGCGCAGGTACCTGGGGAAGAGAGACACACAAGAAGTCAGCCACAAAAAGCACAGCCACTTGCATGTGCATTGACTCGACACATGTATGGATGACAACATGCTAGGTCACAATTATGACTGGGGAAATACTACCATCACTGCCACCATCACTCCAGTGACACACCCACACACACCTCTGACTCACGTGCCATACATGCAGGTGGACACACACATCACAACACATGCCACACGGGGACCAAGGCGTGCACACTCAGACACTGGTACTCACCACTAAGCAAAGAAGTCGCGTATGAGCCGAGTCCGGATGTCCTCTTGCGGCTCCACATCCTCCACATCACTAGCCCCATTGCCAATGCCTTCGTCCTCCACGGGTGGATGGTCCTCGTCATGTTGATTCAGGATGAGTGGCACAGCTCTTTCAACTGCCATGTTGTGCAGCATGCAGCAGACCATGAAGATCTTGCAAACCTTCGCCGGGGCATATGGGAGTGCGCCGCCGGTCTTGTGGAGGCACCGGAATCGGCTCTTCAGCATGCCAAACGTCCTCTCTATCACACGCCTTGTCCGGCCATGGGCGGTGTTGTAGCGGAGCTGGGCCGGCGTGATGGGGTTGCGGAGAGGTGTCAGCAGCCAAGGCATGTTGGGATAGCCAGCGTCCCCTACATGGAAAGCACATGGATATCGTTAGAACTGGCGAAGCGGTCGTGCTGCTCGGCTATACAGAATACAGGACAGACAGACTGTACCCACCAACAACACATGCCCGTTCGTTGCGCAGCTGCATCATCATATCAGGCATCCCGCTACGCCTCATGATGTAGGCATCGTGTGCTGATCCTGGAAAACGAGCACAGACATGTGAAATCACCATGTTGGACAGACACACCACAAGGGCATTGATGGAGTGGTAGTGCTTTCGATTTCGGTATGCCACCTCCCGTGCGTGTGGTGGTACCAAACCTACATGTGTCCCATCTATGGACCCAATGACATGGGGCATCCCTCCCAGGGCATAGAATCCACGCTTGACCTCTGTCATCTGTTCAGGGGTTGGGAACTTGATGAAGTCATCCAGGTGAATCAACATGGCCTCCAAGAAATCATGCAGCACACCGCTGAACATGCTCTGGGACATGCCACCAACATGAGCTATGGTATTTTGGAAGGTACCCGTGGCAAGAAAATGTAGGGCAGCCATTACCTTCAGCTGGGGTGTCAGTGCCGTAGGATACCTGTGCTGCGGTTGCAGGTGTGGTGCCAGTCTCGCCGTCAGCTCCAGAATCAACGGTTGGGTGAAGCGGTAGAGCCGGATCCTGTCATTCTCCTGCATGGCAGCCAAGTCTGGAATTATTCGGGCAACAGGCGGCGCTCTGCAGTAATTTGGAAGTGACAAGGAAGAGTGAGTGCACTACGACAACAACTCATGTCTACTGAGCACATGTAAATCTGGCAATACACACATGCCACATAGGGAGTCAGATACGTGCTACATGCCCAGGACACGTATGGATGCAAGGTGACACTCCTTCCAAGACCCAGCTACACACGGAGATTGAGAACCTCCCCATTCCATGCCATGGGAATAGCTGTGTCCCAGTGCAAGTGAACAGCCAGACGCAACACAGGAGTGACATACACCCACACATCAGCAGAAGTAGGATGCCGATTGCAGAGACTGGTAGCGGAACACCGGAGCCACAGGTCACATGACATTACACTAGGCCTGCCCACACACCTTGCCATGAAGGTGCACATGTCATGACTCACCACACATTCCTTGTGAGGATGCTGACATGGCCTTGTCACGCTACTCCGTGTCCCATGCATACATGTGCACCTCACATCCGATAACACATGTGTCATGGTGTGCGGAACAGTGTGCAATGACAATCTACACACAGACACATGTTGGTTGCTGCAACGGCTGCAGCTTTTGAGGGTGCTACTACATCAACCTGATGTAAATCCCGGACACATAAATGACATGGTCACATTGTGCACTGTGGCTAGTGACAAGTCATGTGTCATGACCCCTGTACCGGGCATCATGGGACACTTCCGTGTGTTGGTGTCCGTGCCATGCCAGTGACGCTCACCCCAAGTGCGCAGTACGACATGCACACATGTCATAGGAGTCAAGGGCATGCCTGGCACACATTGCACCCTCACACAGTACACCTGTACACATCTCATCATACATCTGGTGCCTCCTCCACTCAGGAGGCATGTTCCACATCACAGCCTGTGACACCTGTGCCCCACACATGTAGTAATGCACAGGCGATGCATTGATGTCCATTCCTGGACAAGTATGTCCATCGATGGACATGTATGTCCGCCCTATTCCTACCTGTGTGTTGCCTATCACCACAGTGATGTGTACAAACCGCCGTACTGCTGCTAAGAGGGCCTGTGTATGTTTCCAAATCACTGTGGGAGTGCTGACGTATGTGTACCCATCGTGATGGCGAGCGTACAGGCATTTGTACGGTCCGTACCACTACGAGTACGCATACGCGTGCTGAACCATAGTGAGAGGGCCGTACACTCGCATGTACGCTCACTATCACTATGGGTCTCCTCGCGTATGCGTACTCGTAGTGGTACGGACCGTACACACGCATGTACGCTCACTATCACTATGGGTCTGCACGCGTATGCGTACACGTAGTGATATTGAGCGTACATGCATGTGTACGGTCCATACCACTACGTGTACGCATACGCGTGCAGACCCGTAGTGATAGTGAGCGTACATGCGTGTGTACGGTCCGTACCACTACGTGTACGCATACGCGTGCAGACCCGTAGTGATAGTGAGCGTACATGCGTGTGTACGGTCCGTACCACTACGTGTACACATACGCGTGCAGACCCATAGTGATAGTGAACGTAGGATGCATGTACGGGCCGTTGCCATGCATTTGGGGTGCCCTAGGGCCCCGAAACGCACCGTACCTGTGTGTGATTCTCCAAATTACATAGGGGACAAGTATTAAGGCCTACATGCATGCTGGTTGTCATGGAGACAAAGTTCAAATTTCGAAATTGTTCTGGAAGGTGCACAGCAGAAGTCAGTTGGAATTGTTCTACTTTGTTGCAATGTGTTTGTGGGGGTTACATCATGCAGGAGAATGAAACTGATAGGGAACCCACAGACTGCTAGGTTTGAAGGGATTGGTGGAAACATAGGACGCAAATGTGAGTGACCAATCACTCTGTACTCCTGTGCATGAGACTGGGCAGAAGGGCACATATAAGGCAGCCAGGTCCCATGAGGGAGTACTTGCCTGCACATATTTGCATTTGTCGACCAAGCTGCTGCTACTGATTCCCTGGAACCATGTCAAGGGCTGTGGAGAGGTCACAGCCATTCACCCTGGAGGAGAACATGGCTCTGCTGGATGTGATCCTCCCACAGTACCCCATGCTGTATGGGCGACCAGGGTATCAGGTGAGTGCATAGGCCACTGCCACAGACTGTCCCTGTGTTCTGACTGTGACTTCCGGCATTGTGTCCTGGTGTGACACACATGCCATGTACTGTCGGGGGGGTACCAGGGGGGGGGGTGCCTGATTCCTCCCAGCAGTGCCCTGAGACAGGAGGGGTGGGTACAGAGTGCTCCCAGCAGTGCCCTGAGACAGGAGGGGTGGGTGCGAAGTCCTCCCAGCAGTGCCCTGAGACAGGAGGGGTGGGTGTGGAGTCCTCCCAGCAGTGCCCTGAGACAGGAGGGGTGGGTGTGGAGTCCTCCCAGCAGTGCCCTGAGACAGGAGGGGTGGGTGTGGAGTCCTCCCAGCAGTGCCCTGAGACAGGAGGGGTGGGTACAGAGTGCTCCCAGCAGTGCCCTGAGACAGGAGGGGTGGGTACAGAGTGCTCCCAGCAGTGCCCTGAGACAGGAGGGGTGGGTGTGATGCACAGTGTGAGCCTTGATCATTGATTGTGACATTGCCATCATTCCACCTGTGTACCCACTATGGCACGTACTGCCTTTTCCCTCACCAGAGGATGATGTCCCTATGACAGAGGTGCAATGCGTTGGCTGCATGACATGCCTTGTTGTAACCAGCCAATTTGTTCTCATATGTCTCTATGTGACATGTGGCTGGTGTATTGATGTGGTGTCACTTGTTCTTCCTCACAGGTAGGCGCCACTGCCAAGGAGCAGATCTGGCTGACCGCCGTCAGTGCCGTGAGGCGTGTGGATGGTCGGAGGCGGAGCCTGTCCCAGGTGAGGAAACGCTGGCAGGATATCCGGTGCTGGACGCGGAGGATTGCACGGCTCCTGCTGGGGGACTCACCTGAGAGCCACAAGAACCGCGGCCGCCGCCGTCTGAGCCACCTCCACAGGCGTGTGCTGCCGGTGGTCTTTCCAGACCTGGAGAGGCGCTTACAGGCGATGCAGCAGGCGGAAGGGGGTAGGTACATGTGCGTTTGTTGTGTGTCACCGGCATTTGTAAGGGCACTGTGGCATGAATTCACTGGCAGGGTTTAAAGGTGCTGTGCAGATCCTGTTTGCCCCAGTATAGCGCTGCGCCCCTGCCACCCTTCCCCTCCTTGCAATGTGTTCCCTGGTCTGTGTGTAGTCACTCCTTCACAAGGTAATGTAGGCTGGCGCTTTGTCCACGAGAACAATGACTGTAGCATCATGTGTGGTGGTGGTGTGTAACAGGTTGTGGGACCTTGCCTGTGAACTGTCAAGTGCACTGCATGTGGGTTCCATGTCAGTTGGCACTGATGCTGACTCCAGACATGGGAGTTGGTCTCTCATGTGTCATGCCTCATAGCGCATGTCCTATGTTGTGGCCTGTGACATGATGTGCATGAGTGTGCGATACGCATAGTGCAGGGATGGTGACGTGTGTAGCAGTCATGACCATTCTGTAGCATGTAGTTGCGTGCCCACTACTGTCCCCTGGGGCACCTTATACTCAGTATTGTATGTGTCATCATCAACGTGGACACTCTCACTGTCTACAGCGTAGGTTGTGCTCTGTGCCATTGTCCCCTGTCACCATGTATATAGACGTGCTATTATGTACAGGTGTCCACTGTGCAGCCTGACCTGATTGTCCTTCTTCATACTCACAGTTGCCAGTGCCTGTGTGTCTTGTTATACTCATCTGAGGATGGGCACTGGTGCCTCATTATTTGTACAGGCGCACCTTGGCTGTTTGGCGTCCAATCTTGCTTTTTGCCTGCCCCTGTGTTTATCACCCAGACTATGAGATGTTGGTGCCACCTGTGTCTCAACAATTTGCATCGTGTGGGGGTTGTTTGGGGCGGGCAATGCCTATGTGTCAAATCCTGATTTCTACTTGCTGGGTCTGGCCAGTGTGTGATGTTACTGGACACACACGCAAGGTGCAGTGACCGAGTAATGTTGGGCATGTTTGCAGCATTACCTATGCAGCATGTGTCTCAAGTTCATGGTTATTGTCCCTGGTCATCGGTATTTTCACCAACGCTGTGTGGTGCAGATGCTGGGCAGGATTGTCCCCAGGGCCTGGGTGCTATGTCAGACTCCGTTTCCTGTCTTTAGCTATTGTCTCATACTCTCCATGGTATTTCAGTGGCATGGTGGCTCAACCAACTGTGTGTTTCATGCCCTACATCGGTACCTTGTTTAGCAGATGTTAGGGATCTTCCTCTTCAGGCTATGCAATGTTGACTATGTAGATTGGACTCATGTGACAGATGTGTACAGGTGTCTGATTAATTTCTGTCTCTCCACCCTGCCCACAGCATCGTCGGGGGACACAGAGGGAGACATGGACACAGACCAGGCGGAGGGACCGAGCACCAGTGCCAGCCGTGACATCGGGGCTGGCACATCGAGTGGGACAGAGGCGGAGGATAGTGCGGCCGAGGACCTGTCGACTGGCACATCAGAATACGAAGCTGACAGGTCCGAGGAGGATGTCTCCGAGTTGGCGGAGGCTGCACCAGCAGCTGACAGTGGAACAACACCTGGCACCGCCCCCTCAGTTCCCATCAGCCGCCTCCCACTTGCTCGTGTCCCTTCCCAGCGTGCCCGGTCACCGCATGTCTCCTTCCTGCCAGGCACCGCACCCCCTGCCCCTGTCTCCACAGCTGCCGCCAATGCTGAGTCTATGGACATCCAGCGGCAAATGCAGGTTGGTCAGGCTGCGATCCTTAATGTCCTCCATTCCCACGGGAAAACCCTCACCAACATCGAGGCATTCTTGGAGGGCATTCATTCTTCGCAGGCTGACCAACGCAACTTGCTGAGGTCCATAGACTCCACACTGACTGCAGCAGTGGGTCTCCTGCAGCGCGACCTCCCCCCACCTACCCCTGCCCCATCCACACTTCCCACTTCCATGCCTGTCCCACGTACACCCAGACGTCGGCATGCACCCACCACAACAGACACAGGCACCACACCAGCAGGGAAGGTCCACCTCACTCCTCCTGACACGCACACACAGGGTGAGATAGGCACACCCACTGGGTCAGGGGGCAAACGTGTGACACGCAGCCAGAGTGGGAGTCCGCATTCCACACAATCCACTCCCTCCAAATCCCCTCCCCTCAGCTCTCCTGGCCACATCTCCCCCAAGGACTCCTTCATGGCCGCTCTGTCCCTGAGCCCCACAGTTCCGCCACCACGCAAGCGGTCAAGGAAGTCCTCGGTCAGGGTGGTTGAGTCTCCCCCCCTGTCTCCACCCTCCCCCGGTGGCGCTGCAACCCATCCCTCTGACCCCCCCCCCTCCTTGGGGCCTGAGGTCACTTCGGGTGCAGGGGACTCCCTGGAGGACCTTGCTAAGGTGTGTAGTGCCATCCTGGCCTCCGCCTTTGGCCATGACACACCCCCTGTGGTTGAGTCCTCCATCCCTGCACCCACAACGCCGCCCCTTTGCCCTGATGTCCCTGCGGTGCCTGTTGCTTCCCCCCCCCCTGATGCCCTCACCAGTATGGAAGACGATGGCATTTGACTGTGCAGGCAAGGTAGGGGACACACATCCCACTGTGTCCCCCATCCAGCTGGGAATCATTGACTGCCCTATGGCCTTTGTTGAATTTGAACTGCCTGCGATCCACGGACATTGTGCTCATGCTGAATAAAGCTTATTTTTGTTGTCATTCTCACACTCCTGCTATGGTGGTATTGGTGTTGGTGGGGCTGCTACATTGTTTTGGGTGGTGTTTAACGCTTTGGGTGTGTGGGATTTGTAGTAGTGTTCTGCTCTTTGGGGCGACCCTGGGATCTGTGTGCCATCACAAGGTGTTGGCTAACTTCCTTAGGTCATGTCAGCAGTTACTGCATGGTTCAAATGTCCCAGGGTGTATTCCTTCCTCTGTGTACCCAGTTTCTTCCCTGCAGGGTGTTCACAATGTTTAGCGCAGAACTGTGTCTACATGAGCTGTGTGTGTGACGGAGCCCTTCTACTTTGGCCATGCATGCATGGGCATGTCTCCACCTGCAACAATCGTGGCATCCTTGGTGATCACTGTACTTGTGTGTGGAGTCAGTTGACATGAGTTCATGGGGACATGTTCCCTTGTAGGCAGTATGGATGTGGGTAATTCTGGCATCACACACATGTGTTACACCCCTCCTGTGTCTGGGCACTGCTGGGAGGACTCTGCACACACCCTCCTGTCTCTGGGCACTGCTGGGAGGACTCTGCACACACCCCTCCTGGGTCTGGACACTGCTGGGAGGACTCTGCACACACCCCTCCTGGGTCTGGACACTGCTGGGAGGACTCTACACCCACCCCTCCTGTCTCAGGGCACTGCTGGGAGGACTCTGCACCCACCCCTCCTGTCTCAGGGCACTGCTGGGAGGACTCCACACCCACCCCTCCTGTCTCAGGGCACTGCTGGGAGGACTCCACACCCACCCCTCCTGTCTCAGGGCACTACTGGGAGGACTCCACACCCACCCCTCCTGTCTCAGGGCACTGCTGGGAGGACTCTGCACACACCCTCCTGTCTCTGGGCACTGCTGGGAGGACTCTGCACACACACTTCCAATTTCTGGATATGTACGCTTGGGACATACACGGTGTGGGTGCGCTCCATGCATTCGAGGTGAGGGTACGGGTCGTACTTACACTGTTGGGGTGGGGGGTACGCTCCATGCATACGCGGGTGAGGGTTCGTGTCGTACTTACACTGTTGGCATGGGGGGTACGCTCCATGCATACGCGGGTGGGGGTACGGGTCGTACTTACACTGGTGGGGGTGGGGGTACGGTCCGTACGTCCGCGGGTGAGGGTTCGAGTCGTACTTACACTGTTGGGGTGGGGGGTACGCTCCTTGCATACGCGGGTGGGGGTACGGCTCGTACTTACACTGGTGGGGGTGGGGGTATGGTCCGTACGTCCGCGGGTGAGGGTTCGAGTCGTACTTACACTGTTGGGGTGGGGGGTACGCTCCTTGCATACGCGGGTGGGGGTACGGCTCGTACTTACACTGGTGGGGGTGGGGGTATGGTCCGTACGTCCGCGGGTGAGGGTTCGAGTCGTACTTACACTGTTGGGGTGGGGGGCACGCTCCATGCATACGCGGGTGGGGGTACGGGTCGTACTTACACTGTTGGCATGGGGGGTACGCTCCATGCATACGTGGGTGGGGGTACGGGTCGTACTTACACTGTTGGCATGGGGGGTACGCTCCATGCATACGCGGGTGAGGGTACGGGTCGTACTTACACTGTTGGCATGGGGGTACGCTCCATGCATACGCGGGTGAGGGTTCGTGTCGTACTTACACTGTTGGAATGGGGGGTACGCTCCATGCATACGCGGGTGGGGGTACGGGTCGTACTTACACTGGTGGGGGTGGGGGTACGGTCCGTACGTCCGCGGGTGAGGGTTCGAGTCGTACTTACACTGTTGGGGTGGGGGGTACGCTCCTTGCATACGCGGGTGGGGGTACGGCTCGTACTTACACTGGTGGGGGTGGGGGTATGGTCCGTACGTCCGCGGGTGAGGGTTCGAGTCGTACTTACACTGTTGGGGTGGGGGGTACGCTCCATGCATACGCGGGTGGGGGTACGGGTCGTACCTACACTGTTGGCATGGGGGGTACGCTCCATGCATACGCGGGTGGGGGTACGGGTCGTACTTACACTGGTGGGGGTGGGGGTATGGTCCGTACGTCCGCGGGTGAGGGTTCGAGTCGTACTTACACTGTTGGCATGGGGGGTACGCTCCATGCATACGCGGGTGGGGGTACGGGTCGTACTTACACTGTTGGCATGGGGGGTACGCTCCATGCATACGCGGGTGGGGGTACGGGTCGTACTTACACTGTTGGCATGGGGGGTACGCTCCATGCATACGCGGGTGAGGGTACGGGTCGTACTTACACTGTTGGCATGGGGGGTACGCTCCATGCATACGCGGGTGAGGGTTCGTGTCGTACTTACACTGTTGGCATGGGGGGTACGCTCCATGCATACGCGGGTGGGGGTACGGGTCGTACTTACACTGGTGGGGGTGGGGGTACGGTCCGTACGTCCACGGGTGAGGGTTCGAGTCGTACTTACACTGTTGGGGTGGGGGGTACGCTCCTTGCATACGCGGGTGGGGGTACGGCTCGTACTTACACTGGTGAGGGTGGGGGTATGGTCCGTACGTCTGCGGGTGAGGGTTCGAGTCGTACTTACACTGTTGGGGTGGGGGGTACGCTCCATGCATACGCGGGTGGGGGTACGGGTCGTACCTACACTGTTGGCATGGGGGGTACGCTCCATGCATACGCGGGTGGGGGTACGGGTCGTACTTACACTGGTGGGGGTGGGGGTATGGTCCGTACGTCCGCGGGTGAGGGTTCGAGTCGTACTTACACTGTTGGCATGGGGGGTACGCTCCATGCATACGCGGGTGGGGGTACGGGTCGTACTTACACTGTTGGCATGGGGGTACGCTCCATGCATACGCGGGTGGGGGTACGGGTCGTACTTACACTGTTGGCATGGGGGGTACGGTCCGTACGTCCGCGGGTGAGGGTTCGAGTCGTACTTACACTGTTGGGGTGGGGGTACGCTCCATGCATACGTGGGTGGGGGTAGGGTCCGTACATATCCGTCCCCACGCTATGTGATGCTTGTGCGGGCCGTACCCAGGCCTTTGCCACGTGGGTACGATCCGTCCCGCCATTGTTGGGGTGACGTGTGTGTGGGCGTGGTACGACTCGTACCCACGCTCTTCAGGCGTGGGTACGGGACGTACCTGTCTGGTTGTGTTGCCGGTTCGCGTGGTGACGGACTTCCGTTGTGGCGGTCGCTGGCTTATCAGGACACACCCCCACACCCTCGTGGTGACCAGGGCATGGGAGTCAGGTATGTCCAGGCCATGTGTGACTTATGTGGTTGTTTTGTGGCCTGCCCTGGTCGTGCCACCCCCACCCCACCCCACTTTCCCCCCTCCCTTAGTTATTCTGACCTTCTGCGGCGTCTGCGTCGGTGCCTGTAAAGCAGGTGGACTGCTATGAGGGCAGGGATGACTCGTAGGTTCGGGTCCATGTCTGTCCGTCGCGTACTGGTACTCCAATCGCGTCGTCCTGTCGCGTACGGGTCCTCCTTGCTCGCGTCGTCCTGTCGCGTACGGGTCCTCCTTGGTGGCGTCGTCCTGTGTGTCCGTCACGTACTGGTCCTCCTTGTTCGCGTCGTCGTCTGTCCGTCGCGTACTGGTGGTCCTTGTTCGCGTCGTCCTGATTTCCCGGCAGTTTTTGGCTGCCGCAAAATATTCACCGTGCGGGGTGACGTCGGTGCGAATCGTGATTCCTGGGTCGTGAATGGCTGGCTGCGAGCGTCCCGACGTCAGGTCGGCACTTTCCCGGATCGCATTGGTAGGTGTTTTTTTGTTCGGTCGGACTTTTTTACGAATCGTACGGTCATGGTGTACCCGTGCGATTCGTAATTCCTTGTTTGTAGAAATTGACGACCGGGTACGCGTCGGACGGAGAATATGCTCCGTCCGACGGTTCGTACCAGGTTTTTGCCGGATCGTGATCGGCACCTTAGTGTAGTATTTATCTTTGCTCTTGTATTTCCGTCGACAGTATTTTCCACGATGACTTTGGAAACGTAAAACTTGCTCCTTTAACTTTTTCTCTTCTGTGCTGTTTGGTATAGCACATGTTGCATATTCTTCAATGAAAGATAACACTGCTTCATCAGTATCTGTTCCAAACTTTGGGGCATCCTTGATCCACAACAGCATATGAATATGAGGAGCACCTCTTGCCTGGTACTCTTTTCTCCAAAAGAAATCTACTACTTCTCCAAGAGGTGGATTTTTTTTATTGCAGATGAAGGACATCATAGCCTCAAATCTATGACTGAAATATCTGCAAACATTAACCGGATCCAATGAGCACAGTTCTCCTGCTGTCTTGTATTCGATGTTTTTAATGTTTGAATTTGCCTCTCGTAGAAAATCCAGTAAATCATCCCAAGCGTACTCCGCACAGCTTAGGGTAACGAACCATGTTGGTGTTCCTAAATTCCGTAACATGCATTTTAATTCACCATGGCGTCGGTACCAATATTCATTTGTCCCACGCTGACAAGCCATCAGATTGATCAGTTGTGTTTCCAAATGATCATCTCGGTGCTGCACTTTCTCCATAAAATCCTTAGCAGACACATTTTGTAAATGTACTCCACTTTTTAAAATGTGATTTACTGCATAAGACAGTGCAGACAAGTCGCTTTCAAATAAAAGATGGAACAAATAAGGAATACTTTGTCGAAATCTGGGATCTTCAGCATATAGTCTTGTAGTCCGATACTCAGAAGCTGGAATCTGTTCTGGACGTTCATCGTATCGTCCTCCTTTTCCTTTAGGAAACAGCTGGGGAAAACATCGAGCTTCCAAGCTCTCCTCCCATACACTCACGGGAGTTCCTTTTGCTTTCTTCATCTGAAAGAGATCAATATTATCTTCTTTTGAATGAAGAGGATGTATGCTAAAATGTTCATAAATTTCTTCTTCCTTTGACTTGTCCACTTTTTCTATTTGTCCAGTTGGTGTTTCTGTGTCTTCTTGTAAATCTTCTTCTTCTTCTTCTATATAAATTGATTCATACCATTTGTTATTCCTTTTCAAATACAAATTTGCTCTTTGTACTTTCCGCACATCTACCAGCTCCTGCCAAATCTTCTTATTCTTTGTAGGTACACCATTAACCAGAATAACTAATGGTTCAGTTTCCAAAGTATCCGCATCAATAGTTTCCATATTTTTTTTCAAATCCAAGGGCAAATACACCACTCTTCCTTTTAAACCTCTCAGTAAATCAGAAGGAGGTAATTTACCAGTTTTGGGCTCCATACGTACTATGGTCTGGAACGGATGAACACATTGAATGAGTATAGACTCATATGTATTTAATTCAGAAAGTTCAGCAGGAATAGCATCCAATTCTAAATTATTATGTACAGCTCTGGTCGGCATTCTATTTTCCTCTAACTTGTTGTAACAGTATTTACAAATACGCTGATCTTCACCCAAATCAAAACAATTTTCTAGAAATATATATGTGGCAAAATCCTTCCACTTATAATTATCTTCATTTTCACTCTTTCTGTAGAGATCAACATTCCTAGTTTGTTTTCTATAATGAGTTCTGCGGCAACAAATACAAGTAAAATTTGGTCTTTCATTAGAGATTATTGCAAATTTTGTTATGTGATCATTAAATGTGTTACTTACAGAGGGTTCTACATTCTCTTCCACTTCTTCCTCATTTACTGTGTCCTTCTCTGCACTGTTTTGTTCAGGACCAAAGTAACAAAACTGAATTTCATCAACAACCTTCTCTACATCTGATACCGTTCCTCGGAACAGAGCCCTAGTCAATTCATTTAACTTTATTGCTGGACTTTTGGCAAAATACAACCGTCTCACAAACTTTCTCATTTCAGTATGATGAACAGCCAGCATCCTAAAATGATGGAAAACACTATTGCACACTTTTCTAGATAGACAAGCCAGAGAATGACCCTGCAAACCAGTATTCTCTCTCACTCTGCGTGGATCCAGACTTTGAAGTACCTTAATCTTCTGTTTTATACTTTTTTTACTATATTCTCTTAGAAACTCTCGAAATTTGTCAATAGATTCCTGACGCACAGTGCAAATACTACTACAATTCCAAGTGTACACTGGGGCTTTAGGACGTCTCCCCATAGCCTCATCTGCCATCACTTGTACCTCATCTCTTGGAACCATTATCTCCTTCTCCATTATGCAACCATTTTTTACTTCGTAAGAACGACCTCTGGTGTCAACTGCATGCAGGAAACTATTACTTTGAAAATAGCTCTCTTCATTAAAAAAAGGTTCACTACTTGAACTATGCATCCACTTTCCTAAAAACACTTTACAAAAGTTTGTTCTGTTCACTACTCTTTTCCTTTTGCTATGTGATTTCAGTACATTAACCATTTTGTCTAATGTACGCATCCTATTCAAAATTAAAATGAATAGTTTCCTTTTTAATTCTAATGCCTTTGCTGCAATGGCTTCTATTTCTTTTTTTCTTTTATAAAACTTTGTCTTTTTCTTATATTTCTTCACATCCTTCATCAAATTGGACATAACTCTTCTCTGAAACATTTTTCTACGTATCTCTTTAAACGCTGTTTTTCTATTTATATAAATCTTTTCAGTTGCTGAAGGTATATTTGCATTAACTAAATTGTCAATTTTTTCCTCTCCTTTTTTTTTGAAAACATCCTTTCGAGTACAGACATTTTGTACATTTTTCATTCTTTTGAATATATTTTTTAGAAATTGTTTTTTCTGCTTACCAGAAGATTTTTTATTTTTCCCAACATGAGCATCTTCTACTAACTTTGGTCCTCTAGTTGTCTTCAAATATAGGTTTTTTTTGTGCGTTTTTTGAACTCTGGATTTTGTAGGCATCTTAAATTTTGTCCACTGCTCTTCAGCAATACCTGAAAAAAACTAAAAAAAAATTCCTTTATTTTATTTAAATATATTACTACATTTCTTTTCACAATAGTCACAAAACGAAATTTCTTTGCCAATTTGAATGCACACTTACTGCTCTTTTTTTTTGGCAAGTGAAAATCACTTTTACAGACTGACACATTATGAAACCACTTTTCAGTTTTTTTAAAAAGCCCATGTCCACACTGCTTTTTCAGACCACCACCATGTGTATCCTCGGTGACTGCCTACACTCCAGCAAGGGCAACCAGCCTTAGTGATGCTGAATGTATTTGCATTACAGACTGAAACCTCAAAACCCCACTCGCTTCTAAATACTGTGCATGATTATACATGGAAAGGAGCTGGGTGTGTGCTAAGAGTCTGCTTCTTCCCCCAAAAAATCGCTCCCCCTTTTTCCTACTAATGCAACTGTGAAATCACCAGAGCAAAACGCAATAAATCTCTGCCTGTAATTCCTATTTCCACACAGAGTCATGTTTTCACATTAGTCCCAAAACGAAATTTCTTTGCCAATTTGAAAGCACACTTACTGCTCTTTTTTTTTGGCAAGTGAAAATCACTTTTACAGACTGACACATTATAAAACCACTTTTCAGATTTTTTTAAAAAAGCCCATGTCCAGACTGCTTTTTCAGACCACCACCATGTGTATCCTCGGTGACTGCCTACACTCCAGCAAGGGCAACCAGCCTTAGTGATGCTGAATGTATTTGCATTACAGACTGAAACCTGAAAACCCCACTCGCTTGTAAATACTGTGCATGATTATACATGGAAAGGAGCTGGGTGTGTGCTAAGAGTCTGCTTCTTCCCCCAAAAAATCGCTCCCCCTTTTTCCTACTAATGCAACTGTGAAATCACCAGAGCAAAACGCAATAAATCTCTGCCTGTAATTCCTATTTCCACACAGAGTCATGTTTTCACATTAGTCCCAAAACGAAATTTCTTTGCCAATTTGAATGCACACTTACTGCTCTTTTTTTTTGGCAAGTGAAAATCACTTTTACAGACTGACACATTATGAAACCACTTTTCAGATTTTTTTAAAAAAGCCCATGTCCAGACTGCTTTTTCAGACCACCACCATGTGTATCCTCGGTGACTGCCTACACTCCAGCAAGGGCAACCAGCCTTAGTGATGCTGAATGTATTTGCATTACAGACTGAAACCTGAAAACCCCACTCGCTTGTAAATACTGTGCATGATTATACATGGAAAGGAGCTGGGTGTGTGCTAAGAGTCTGCTTCTTCCCCCAAAAAATCGCTCCTCCTTTTTCCTACTAATGCAACTGTGAAATCACCAGAGAAAAACGCAATAAATCTCTGCCTGTAATTCCTATTTCCACACAGAGTCATGTTTTCACATTAGTCCCAAAACGAAATTTCTTTGCCAATTTGAATGCACACTTACTGCTCTTTTTTTTTGGCAAGTGAAAATCACTTTTACAGACTGACACATTATGAAACCACTTTTCAGATTTTTTAAAAAAAGCCCATGTCCAGACTGCTTTTTCAGACCACCACCATGTGTATCCTCGGTGACTGCCTACACTCCAGCAAGGGCAACCAGCCTTAGTGATGCTGAATGTATTTGCATTACAGACTGAAACCTGAAAACCCCACTCGCTTGTAAATACTGTGCATGATTATACATGGAAAGGAGCTGGGCGTGTGCTAAGAGTCTGCTTCTTCCCCCAAAAAATCGCTCCCCCTTTTTCCTACTAATGCAACTGTGAAATCACCAGAGCAAAACGCAATAAATCTCTGCCTGTAAATCCTATTTGCACACAGAGTCATGTTTTCACATTAGTCCCAAAACGAAATTTCTTTGCCAATTTGAAAGCACACTTACTGCTCTTTTTTTTTGGCAAGTGAAAATCACTTTTACAGACTGACACATTATGAAACCACTTTTCAGATTTTTTTTAAAAAAGCCCATGTCCAGACTGCTTTTTCAGACCACCACCATGTGTATCCTCGGTGACTGCCTACACTCCAGCAAGGGCAACCAGCCTTAGTGATGCTGAATGTATTTGCATTACAGACTGAAACCTCAAAACCCCACTCGATTCTGAATACTGTGCATGATTCCACATGGTAAGCAGCTGGGTGTGTGCTAAGAGTCTGCTTCTTCCCCCAAAAAATCGTTCCCCCTTTTTCCTACTAATGCAACTGTGAAATCACCAGAGCAAAACGCAATAAATCTCTGCCTATAATTCCTCTTTGCACACAGAGTCATGTTTTCACATTAGTCCCAAAACGAAATTTCTTTGCCAATTTAAATGCACACTTACTTCTCTTTTTTTTTGGCAAGTGAAAATCACTTTTACAGACTGACACATTATGAATCCACTTTTTATATTTTTTTAAAAAGCCCATGTCCAGACTGCTTTTTCAGACCACCACCATGTGTATCCTCGGTGACTGCCTACACTCCAGCAAGGGCAACCAGCCTTAGTGATGCTGAATGTATTTGCATTACAGACTGAAACCTCAAAACCCCACTCGCTTCTAAATACTGTGCATGATTCCACATGGTAAGCAGCTGAGTGTGTGCTAAGAGTCTGCTTCTTCCCCCCAAAAATCGCTCCCCCTTTTTCCTACTAATGCAACTGTGAAATCACCAGAGCAAAACGCAATAAATCTCTGCCTATAATTCCTCTTTGCACACAGAGTCATGTTTTCACATTAGTCCCAAAACGAAATTTCTTTGCCAATTTAAATGCACACTTACTGCTCTTTTTTTTTGGCAAGTGAAAATCACTTTTACAGACTGACACATTATGAAACCACTTTTCAGATTTTTTAAAAAAAGCCCATGTCCAGACTGCTTTTTCAGACCACCACCATGTGTATCCTCGGTGACTGCCTTCACTCCAGCAAGGGCAACCAGCCTTAGTGATGCTGAATGTATTTGCATTACAGACTGAAACCTCAAAACCCCACTCGCTTCTAAATACTGTGCATGATTCCACATGGCAAGCAGCTGGGTGTGTGCTAAGAGTCTGCTTCTTCCCCCAAAAAATCGCTCCCCCTTTTTCCTACTAATGCAACTGTGAAATCACCAGAGCAAAACGCAATAAATCTCTGCCTGTAATTCCTATTTGCACACAGAGTCATGTTTTCACATTAGTCCCAAAACGAAATTTCTTTGCCAATTTGAATGCACACTTACTGCTCTTTTTTTTTGGCAAGTGAAAATCACTTTTACAGACTGACATTATGAAACCACTTTTCAGATTTTTTTAAAAGCCCATGTCCAGACTGCTTTTTCAGACCACCACCATGTGTATCCTCGGTGACTGCCTACACTCCAGCAAGGGCAACCAGCCTTAGTGATGCTGAATGTCTTTGCATTACAGACTGAAACCTCAAAACCCCACTCGCTTCTAAATACTGTGCATGATTCCACATGGTAAGCAGCTGGGTGTGTGCTAAGAGTCTGCTTCTTCCCCCAAAAAATCGCTCCCCCTTTTTCCTACTAATGCAACTGTGAAATCAACAGAGCAAAACGCAATAAATCTCTGCCTGTAATTCCTATTTGCACACAGAGTCATGTTTTCACATTAGTCCCAAAACGAAATTTCTTTGCCAATTTAAATGCACACTTACTGCTCTTTTTTTTGGCAAGTGAAAATCACTTTTACAGACTGACACATTATGAATCCACTTTTTAGATTTTTTAAATTGCACATGTCCAGACTGCTTTTTCAGACCACCACCATGTGTATCCTCGGTGACTGCCTACACTCCAGCAAGGGCAACCAGCCTTAGTGATGCTGAATGTATTTGCATTACAGACTGAAACCTCAAAACCCCACTCGCTTCTAAATACTGTGCATGATTATACATGGAAAGGAGCTGGGTGTGTGCTAAGAGTCTGCTTCTTCCCCCAAAAAATCGCTCCCCCTTTTTCCTACTAATGCAACTGTGAAATCACCAGAGCAAAACGCAATAAATCTCTGCCTGTAATTCCTATTTGCACACAGAGTCATGTTTTCACATTAGTCCCAAAACGAAATTTCTTTGCCAATTTAAATGCACACTTACTGCTCTTTTTTTTTGGCAAGTGAAAATCACTTTTACAGACTGACACATTATGAATCCACTTTTTAGATTTATTTAATTGCACATGTCCAGACTGCTTTTTCAGACCACCACCATGTGTATCCTCGGTGACTGCCTACACTCCAGCAAGGGCAACCAGCCTTAGTGATGCTGAATGTATTTGCATTACAGACTGAAACCTCAAAACCCCACTCGCTTCTAAATACTGTGCATGATTATACATGGAAAGGAGCTGGGTGTGTGCTAAGAGTCTGCTTCTTCCCCCAAAAAATCGCTCCCCCTTTTTCCTACTAATGCAACTGTGAAATCACCAGAGCAAAACGCAATAAATCTCTGCCTGTAATTCCTATTTGCACACAGAGTCATGTTTTTACATTAGTCACAAAACGAAATTTCTTTGCCAATTTAAATGCACACTTACTGCTCTTTTTTTTTGGCAAGTGAAAATCACTTTTACAGACTGACACATTATGAATCCACTTTTTAGATTTTTTTAAAAAGCCCATGTCCAAACTGCTTTTTCAGACCACCACCATGTGTATCCTCGGTGACTGCCTACACTCCAGCAAGGGCAACCAGCCTTAGTGATGCTGAATGTATTTGCATTACTGACTGCAACCTCAAACCCTTAAAGTATTCCTTATTTTTACCAGTACACCTTAATTTATCATGAAAAAATAGTCCATATTATTTTACATGTTCCTCACATTTAAATTTCTCCCAAAACAGAAAATAATAAACACAACTTCTACAAAAGGAATTCCAATTCTATTATTCATTTCTTAATTTACCATATACATCCCCTCTCAAACTCTAAACTCACCTTTAAAATTAGTTAGTTGTGAAAGAAATGTGGCACTCAAACAGCAGATTATCAGAGCCAGGATCTCTGTTCTCTACACCTCTCTCCTCTCAGCAGAACCAGATAATGGCAAACTTTCCCTCTATTTTTCCACACATATACATGTAAGTTTCAAATCTCAGTGCTTCCCCCTTTTTTTCAAATGTAATCACACATTTCTATTGGTTGAAAACCAACCCTTTTCCAAAAGTACCCTGCCCCCAACTTGACTTCTGCGTAGTACCCTTCCCCCAACTTGACTTCTGCCTGCTACCATAGCAACAGCTCATGGAACACTGCTATGTGGAGTTAGGTCAGAAGTTCGCCACACAATGTTTCAATTCCACAGAGCAAGAGTGCTTGACTTTTCAAACCTAACAGCAAATCCATAGTACTGTTCTTTGGTAACACATTTTTTTGTACCAATACAAAACATGCTTCTATTAATTTACACATACAGCCTAGTTTTTATTCTAGAATGGTATGAAACAGCCAATCAGTTCTTTTTGTTTTGAAAAAAATATGTATGCCTCCATTTCCAAACTGTCTTTCTTTTCATATTGCCATTCTACTGAAAGACACCTCCTGAGTGCATCCAGTTCTCCTTTGAAGATGTTCACAGTGTGGATTGTAGGGCACAGCTATGTCTTCTGGAGTGAAAAGTTTGCAGAGAAAACAGGTATGGTGAGAGACCTTGCTTTGCCAAATGTAGACATTAAATGGATTGGTCAGAGAGGGTTAAAGTGGCACCAATTGATGCCATTGGTGAAATCCTTCATGCAAAACCAACACCCTGACCTCATAATAGTGCACTGTGGTGGCAATGACCTAGGCACTTTGACTGGGGTAGGTCTGGAAATGCTTATGAAGGACACCTTTGCACAACTGTTTTCTCTTTTCCCTAAAACTGCCTTTGTGTTTTCCAACATATGCCAAAGACAAAAATGGAACTGGTCCAATCATTTCTGTCCGCAAATTGACAAAGCAAGGAAGCATGTCAACAAATCTGTTTCTGCTTTCCTCCGTGACTATGGTATGGGTGCCATTTACCACAACAACTTGCGTTATGACATGCAAGACATTTATAGAGGAGATGGTGTGCACTTCAATGATGAAGGGAACAGAGTCTTCCTCTTGAACCTTAGACTCTGCATCGGTACTTACTTGTAGGTACCACTTAAAAAATCACTTCATAAACACAACGGCTCTTTTTAGAGCCCCCTAATATCTAAACTCTTAAATCTGCATTTCATTTCTTTTTTAATTTTTTTTTTCTTCCGTACGCTTACCGTAAGCTTACCGTACGCGTACCCCGTGATTTTTTAAAAAATCAATAAATGTTTTCTTTGTACTTTTCTGTCCTTCTTTGACCCCCTCACAAATGTAAGGGGGTCTGTAACTCTCCTCCTTGCCCCCTTTTCTTGTTTTCACTCTTTTTTTTCTCAGTGAAACACACAAAATGGCGGCCGCCGCTTCCTGGTTTCGGCCGATTCGTATGTTTACTTAGATCTAACAGCCAATCAGAATCGCGCTCGCGCACGCCACCGTACGCGTACGGTAAGCTTACGGTAAGCGTACGGTAAGCTGGCTCAGATATATATATTGATTTAAAGGCTATTTTCTCAGAATCTAATGAACAGATTTACACCAAACCTACAAAAGGCACTTCCTTGACCTAGGGACTACCTCGCCAAATTTCTAGTAATTCTGTTCAGCCGTTCGGGCTGTAGCCCTGTCTAAAGGTCCTATGGAAAAATGCATGGGAAAAACGCGTTTTGGGACCCCCCTTTTATCTCAGCCCCCGCTTGACGAATCCCCCCGAGACTTTCAGGGTAGGAGCGGAGCGTAGCGCCCCACCTATTTTGAGAAATTCTCGAGGATTCGTCGACCGGCGCCAAAGTTATTCAAAATAGAATGTTGCGGATTTCCTATGGAAAAGGGGTCCTAACTATAACTACCTACTGGCGACCGCCAGTAGGTAATATATATATATATATATATTTTGTTTCCCAAAGTACCCTTGTACAGCGAGGGGTCACTCAACAAGCGTTTCACCATCCGGTTTCACAATGCAGTCCGCCTTTCACATTCTTTTACAATTCATTTTTGCCGACGCGTTTCAAGGACTTAATCCTCTTCTTCTTGGGCTGCCACAAAGCACATCTGAAACCCGCATGATTGTAATTAGCACTTTTATTTGTGTCCATGCCGCCCCCAGTGGGCGTCTGCTAAGTGCATGCATTATGGGACATGGAGTTCCAAATACGGGCATGAGTAGTCTTATGGTAAGTTCAAATGCGCCATGTAAACTTTAGGCTAGTTTCATCCTTAGTAGGTATAAACATGAGAGCAGACTAATTTGAGCAATAATAACTCTGTGCGCTCAGTTCTGAACTGTGCAGGACCTCCGCCCCACATAGCCGGCAATTCCAGTCCTCACCAGCAACCAAAAAAAGTGCTAATTACAATCATGCGGGTTTCAGATGTGCTTTGTGGCAGCCCAAGAAGAAGAGGATTAAGTCCTTGAAAAATGAATTGTAAAAGAATGTGAAAGGCGGACTGCATTGTGAAACCGGATGGTGAAACGCTTGTTGAGTGACCCCTCGCTGTACAAGGGTACTTTGGGAAACAATATATATATATATATATATATTACCTACTGGCGGCCGCCAGTAGGTAGTTATAGTTAGGACCCTGTTTCCATAGGAAATCCGCAACATTCTATTTGGAATAACTTTGGCGCCGGTCGACGAATCCTCGCGAATTTCTCAAAATAGGTGGGGCGCTACGCTCCGCTCCTACCCTGAAAGTCTCGGGGGGATTCGTCAAGCGGGGGCTGAGATAAAAGGGGGGTCCCAAAACGCGTTTTTCCCATGCATTTTTCCATAGGACCTTAGGTCAAGGAAGTGCCTTTTGTAGGTTTGGTGTAAATCTGTTCAGTAGATTCTGAGAAAATAGCTTTTAAATCAATATATATATCTGAGCCAGCTTACGGTACGCTTACGGTACGCTTACCGTACTCGTACGGTGGCGTGCGCGAGCGCGATTCTGTTTGGCTCTTAGATCTTAGTAAACATTCGACTCGGCCGAAACCAGGAAGCGGCGGCCGCCATTTCGTGTGTTTCACTCAGAAAAAAAAGAGTGATAACAAGAAAAGGGGGCAAGGAGGAGAGTTACAGACCCCCTTACATTTGTGAGGGGGTCAAAGAAGGACAGAAAAGTACAAAGAAAACATTTATTGATTTTAAAAAAAATCACGGGGTACGCGTACGGTAAGCGTACGGTACGGTAACAAAAAAAAAATAAAAGAAATGAAATTCAGATTTAAGTGTTTAGTTATTAGGGGGCTCTAAAAAGAGCCGTTGTGTTTATAAAGTTATTTTTTAGTGGTACCTACAAGTAAGTACCTATGCAGAGTCTAAGGTTCAAGAGGAAGACTCTGTTTCCTTCATCATTGAAGTGCACACCATCTCCTCTATAAATGTCTTGCATGTCGTAACGCAAGTTGTTGTGGTAAATGGAACCCATACCATAGTCACGGAGGAAAGCAGAAACAGATTTGTTGACGTGCTTTCTTTCTTTGTCAATCTGCGGACAGAAATGATTGGACCAGTTCCATTTTTGCCTTTGGCATATGTTGGAAAACACAAAAGCAGTTTTAGGGAAAAGTGAAAACAGTTGTGCAAAGGTGTCCTTCATAAGCATTTCCAGACCTACCCCAGTCAAAGTGCCTAGGTCATTGCCACCACAGTGCACTATTATGAGGTCAGGGTGTTGGATTTGCATGAAGGATTTCACCAATGGCATCAATTGGTGCCACTTTAACCCTCTCTGACCAATCCATTTAATGTCTACATTTGGCAAAGCAAGGTCTCTCACCATATCTGTTTTCTCTGCAAACTTTTCACTCCAGAAGACATAGCTGTGCCCTACAATCCACACTGTGAACATCTTCAAAGGAGATCTGGATGCACTCAGGAGGTGTAATTCAGTAGAATGGTAAAAAGAAATGAAAGACAGTTTGGAAATGGAGGCATACATATTTTTTTATAAAAAAAAAGAACTGATTGGCTGTTTCATACCATTCTACACTAAAAACTAGGCTGTATGTGTAAATTTATAGAAGCATGTTTTGTATTGGTACAGAAAAATGTGTTACCAAAGAACAGTACTATGGATTTGCTGTAAGGTTTGAAAAGTCAAGCACTCTTGCTCTGTGGAATTGAAACATTGTTTGGCGAACTTCTGACCTGACTCCACACAGCAGTGTTCCATGAGCTGTTGCTATGGTAGCAGGCAGAAGTCAAGTTGGGGGAAGGGTACTAGGCAGAAGTCAAGTTGGGGGAAGGGTACTTTTGGAAAAGGGTTGGTTTTCAACCAATAGAAATGTGTGATTACATTTGAAAAAAAGGGGGAAGCACTGAGATTTGAAACTTACATGTATATGTGTGGAAAAATAGAGGGAAACTTTGCCATTATCTGGTTCTGCTGAGAGGAGATAGGTGTAGAGAACAGAGATCCTGGCTCTGATAATCTGCTGTTTGAGTGCCACATTTCTTTCACAACTAACTAATTTTAAAGGTGAGGTTAGAGTTTGAGAGGAGATGTATATGGTAAATTAAGAAATGAATAATAGAAATGTAATTCTTTTTGTTGAAGTTGCGTTTATTATTTTCTGTTTTGGGAGAAATTTAAATGTGAGGAACATGTAAAATAATATGGACTATGTTTTCACGATAAATTAAGGTGTATTGGTATAAAAAAAGAATAGTTTAAGGGTTTGAGGTTGGACTCAGTAATGCAAATACATTCAGCATCACTAAGGCTGGTTGCCCTTGGTGGAATGTAGGCAGTCACCCAGGTTACACATGTTGGGAAATATAGGCAGAGATTTATTGTGTACAACTCTGGTAATTTTATATTTGCATTAGTAGGAAAAAGGGGGAGCGATTTTTTGGTGCAGAAGCAGACTCTTAGCACACACCCAGCTCCTTTCCATGTATAATCATGCACAGTATTTACAAGCGAGTGGGGTTTGAGGTTTCAGTCTGTAATGCAAATACATTCAGCATCACTAAGGCTGGTTGCCCTTGCTGGAGTGTAGGCAGTCACCCAGGATACACATGGTGGTGGTCTGAAAAAGCAGTCTGGACATGGGCTTTTTAAAAAATCTGAAAAGTGGATTCATAATGTGTCAGTCTGTAAAAGTGATTATCACTTGCCAAAAAAAAAGAGCAGTAAGTGTGCATTCAAATTGGCAAAGAAATTTCGTTTTGTGACTAATGTGAAAACATGACTCTGTGTGCAAATAGGAATTACAGGCAGAGATTTATTGCGTTTTGCTCTGGTGATTTCACAGTTGCATTAGTAGGAAAAAGGGGGAGCGATTTTTTGGTGCAGAAGCAGACTCTTAGCACACACCCAGCTCCTTTCCATGTAAAATCATGCACAGTATTTACAAGCGAGTGGGGTTTGAGGTTTCAGTCTGTAATGCAAATACATTCAGCATCACTAAGGCTGGTTGCCCTTGCTGGAGTGTAGGCAGTCACCCAGGATACACATGGTGGTGGTCTGAAAAAGCAGTCTGGACATGGGCTTTTAAAAAAATCTGAAAAGTGGATTCATAATGTGTCAGTCTGTAAAAGTGATTATCACTTGCCAAAAAAAAAGAGCAGTAAGTGTGCATTCAAATTGGCAAAGAAATTTCGTTTTGTGACTAATGTGAAAACATGACTCTGTGTGCAAATAGGAATTACAGGCAGAGATTTATTGCGTTTTGCTCTGGTGATTTCACAGTTGCATTAGTAGGAAAAAGGGGGAGCGATTTTTTGGTGCAGAAGCAGACTCTTAGCACACACCCAGCTCCTTTCCATGTATAATCATGCACAGTATTTACAAGCGAGTGGGGTTTGAGGTTTCAGTCTGTAATGCAAATACATTCAGCATCACTAAGGCTGGTTGCCCTTGCTGGAGTGTAGGCAGTCACCCAGGATACACATGGTGGTGGTCTGAAAAAGCAGTCTGGACATGTGCTTTTAAAAAAATCTGAAAACTGGATTTATAATGTGTCAGTCTGTAAAAGTGATTATCACTTGCCAAAAAAAAGAGTAATAAGTGTGTTTTCAAATTGGCAAAGAAATTACGTTTTGTGACTATTGTGAAAAGAAATGTAGTAATATATTTAAATAAAATAAAGGAATTCTTTTTAGTTTTTTTCAGGTATTGCTGAAGAGCAGTGAACAAAATTTAAGATGCCTACAAAATCCAGAGTTCAAAAAACTCACAAAAAAAACCTATATTTGAAGACAACTGGAGGACCAAAGTTAGTAGAAGATGCTCATGTTGGGAAAAAGAAAAAATCTTCTGGTAAGCAGAAAAAACAATTTCTAAAAAATATATTCAAAAGAATGAAAAATGTACAAAATGTCTGTACTGGAAAGAATGTTTTGAAAAGAAAAGGACAGGAAAAAATTGAGAATTTAGTTAATGCAAATATACCTTCTGCAACTGAAAAGATTTACATAAATAGAAAAACAGCGTTTAAAGAGATACGTAGAAAAATGTTTCAGAGAAGAGTTATGTCCAATTTGATAAAGGATGTGAAGAAATATAAGCAAAAGACTAAGTTTTATAAAAGAAAAAAAGAAATTGAAGCCATTGCAGCAAAGGCATTAGAATTAAAAAGGAAACTATTCATTTTAATTTTGAATAGGATGCGTACATTAGACAAAATGGTTAATGTACTGAAATCACATAGCAAAAGGAAAAGAGTAGTGAACAGAACAAACTTTTGTAAAGTGTTTTTAGGAAAGTGGATGCATAGTTCAAGTAGTGAACCTTTTTTTAATGAAGAGAGCTATTTTCAAAGTAATAGTTTGCTGCATGCAGTTGACACCAGAGGTCGTGCTTACGAAGTAAAAAATGGTTGCATAATGGAGAAGGAAATAATGGTTCCAAGAGATGAGGTACAAGTGATGGCAGATGAGGCTATGGGGAGACGTCCTAAAGCCCCAGTGTACACTTGGAATTGTAGTAGTATTTGCACTGTGCGTCAGGAATCTATTGACAAATTTCGTGAGTTTCTAAGAGAATATAGTAAAAAAAGTATAAAACAGAAGATTAAGGTGCTTCAAAGTCTGGATCCATGCAGAGTGAGAGAGAATACTGGTTTGCAGGGTCATTCTCTGGCTTGTCTATCTAGAAAAGTGTGTAATAGTGTTTTCCATCATTTTAGGATGCTGGCTGTTCATCATACTGAAATGAGAAAGTTTGTGAGACGGTTGTATTTTGCCAAAAGTCCAGCAATAAAGTTAAATGAATTGAATAGGGCTCTGTTCCAAGGAACGGTATCAGATGTAGAGAAGGTTGTTGATGAAATTCAGTTTTGTTACTTTGGTCCTGAACAAAACAGTGCAGAGAAGGACACAGTAAATGAGGAAGAAGTGGAAGAGAATGTAGAACCCTCTGTAAGTAACACATTTAATGATCACATAACAAAATTTGCAATAATCTCTAATGAAAGACCAAATTTTACTTGTATTTGTTGCCGCAGAACTCATTATAGAAAACAAACTAGGAATGTTGATCTCTACAGAAAGAGTGAAAATGAAGATAATTATAAGTGGAAGGATTTTGCCACATATATATTTCTTGAAAATTGTTTTGATTTGGGTGAAGATCAGCGTATTTGTAAATACTGTTACAACAAGTTAGAGGAAAATAGAATGCCGACCAGAGCTGTACATAATAATTTAGAATTGGATGCTATTCCTGCTGAACTTTCTGAAT
Source organism: Triturus cristatus (assembly GCF_964204655.1). NCBI lineage: Eukaryota > Metazoa > Chordata > Amphibia > Caudata > Salamandridae > Triturus > Triturus cristatus. The sequence goes on along the minus strand of NC_140583.1, from coordinate 420,217,686 downwards.
TAAATACATATGAGTCTATACTCATTCAATGTGTTCATCCGTTCCAGACCATAGTACGTATGGAGCCCAAAACTGGTAAATTACCTCCTTCAGATTTACTGAGAGGTTTAAAAGGTAGAGTGGTGTATTTGCCCTTGGATTTGAAAAAAAATATGGAAACTATTGATGCGGATACTTTGGAAACTGAACCATTAATTATTCTGGTTAATGGTGTACCTACAAAGAATAAGAAGATTTGGCAGGAGCTGGTAGATGTGCGGAAAGTACAAAGAGCAAATTTGTATTTGAAAAGGAATAACAAATGGTATGAATCAATTTATATAGAAAAAGAAGAAGATTTACAAGAAGACACAGAAACACCAACTGGACAAATTGAAAAAGTGGACAAGTCAAAGGAAGAAGAAATTTATGAACATTTTAGCATACATCCTCTTCATTCAAAAGAAGTTATGGGAGACAATATTGATCTCTTTCAGATGAAGAAAGCAAAAGGAACTCCCGTGAGTGTATGGGAGGAGAGCTTGGAAGCTCGATGTTTTCCCCAGCTGTTTCCTAAAGGAAAAGGAGGACGATACGATGAACGTCCGGAACAGATTCCAGCTTCTGAGTATCGGACTACAAGACTATATGCTGAAGATCCCAGATTTCGACAAAGTATTCCTTATTTGTTCCATCTTTTATTTGAAAGCGACTTGTCTGCACTGTCTTATGCAGTAAATCACATTTTAAAAAGTGGAGTACATTTACAAAATGTGTCTGCTAAGGATTTTATGGAGAAAGTGCAGCACCGAGATGATCATTTGGAAACACAACTGATCAATCTGATGGCTTGTCAGCGTGGGACAAATGAATATTGGTACCGACGCCATGGTGAATTAAAATGCATGTTACGGAATTTAGGAACACCAACATGGTTCGTTACACTAAGCTGTGCCGAGTACGCTTGGGATGATTTACTGGATTTTCCACGAGAGGCAAATTCAAACATTAAAAACATCGAATACAAGACAGCAGGAGAACTGTGCTCATTGGATCCGGTTAATGTTTGCAGATATTTCAATCATATATTTGAGGCTATGATGTCCTTCATCTGCAATAAAAAAAATCCACCTCTTGGAGAAGTAGTAGATTTCTTTTGGAGAAAAGAGTACCAGGCAAGAGGTGCTCCTCATATTCATATGCTGTTGTGGATCAAGGATGCTCCAAAGTTTGGAACAGATACTGATGAAGCAGTGTTATCTTACATTGAAGAATATGCAACATGTGCTATACCAAAAAGCACAGAAGAGAAAAAGTTAAAGGAGCAAGTTTTACGTTTCCAAAGTCATCGGTGTGGAAAATACTGTCGACGGAAATACAAGAGCAAAGATAAATACTACACTAAATGTCGATTTGGATTTCCTAGACCTGTTCTTTCAAATGGAAGAGTAAACAGTTTTATGTCAGCTGTGAGACATACTATCACAAGAAAATCACCTAAGAATACCTACAACCTTAAAAGAAAAGAAGAATCAAAAAATATAAATGACTACAACCCAGTCATTTTATCCATGTGGAACGCTAACATGGATATACAGTATGTAGCTGACAATTCCATTGCTGTTGCTCGATATGTAACGTCTTACATTACGAAATCAGAAAAAACAGAATTGAAGGAAATGTGGGAAGAGATTTCTCACGAGAAGACTGTCAGTAAGAAGCTGTACAGTTTCAGTTTGAAGATGTTATCGCATCGAGAAATTGGATCCTACGAATGTTCAGATAGGTTATCTTCTGCAAGTCTCTACTCGAAGTCAAGAAGAATAATTTGGGCAAGTTTAGGCCTTGCAGCAATGAGAAATCGGGTACTAAACTCTGTTGGAGAAATTGAATATTTGGCCGAGAATGACCCAGAAAGTACAGATATTTTGAAATCAAACATGTTGGACACATATTATCCCAAGAGAAGCAACATCTGGAGAACATGTGTCTCTATGAAGTGCTGCAGAACTACATTTATTCACGGAAAGCCGCAGAAGACATCAACAATGGAAAATATAAAGTCATTGGTGAGAAAGGATGTTTGGTGAAGCAAACAAAAGGAAGTTTGATAAATCACAGGAAGCTGAGTTGCGACACTACTGACAAGAAGGAATTTTACTACTTGGCTCTTTTACAGTTGTTTAAACCATGGCGTACAGAGGATGAACTACTGGGAGAATTTCAAAGCTATGAAGATTCTTTTAATGCTTGCAAAGACAGCATACAATGCAGTACATTCTCAAGTTATCTGCAAATGTTAAATGAAGAAATTGAACAGGAAACTACAATTGCAGCAGAAATAGCTAGAGACAGTTCTCAGGACAGCCAAAGCTCAGAAACACTCAGTCAAGATCCCCTAGGACAACCAATCGTTGAAAATGAAGCATCAATAGCCATGAATGAAGTGGAAACGGCTATGAATCAAGCTCAAGAAGAATTTATAGACTTACAAAATTTGGAAAGACAACTGAACGAAGAGCAGCAACAAATTTATGAAGAGATCAGAAACAAAATTGATCACGGATTTCTACATGAAAAAAAAGAGTGCTCATGCACATCATTTCATCCAATCAGGATGTATGTAAGCGGACAAGCTGGAACTGGAAAAAGTTTCCTAATTAAAGTCATCAGAAGCTACCTACAGCAAAAAACGGATTCTACTTTGTCTTGTGTGGTTACTGCTCCAACTGGGTTAGCAGCATATAACATAAAAGGAATCACTTTACATCGTTTGCTAATGTTCCCAGTGGAGCATGAGAACAAAATACAATACAACAAGCTAACTGGAGAAGCATCCTTGGAAGTTTCAAGAGTCTTGAAGAAGATGCAAGTTCTCATTATTGATGAGGTGAGCATGGTTTCAAACTTAATGCTTGCCTTTGTGCATTTAAGAATGCAGCAAATTCTGAAGACAGACTATGACATGTTATTTGGTGGAAAACACGTCATAGTTTTTGGAGATCTTTTGAAACTTACTCCAGTTAAAGGACAACCAGTGTTTAATACTGTCACACATGAAGACACGAAGAAGTCATTGGGAAGCATCGGAAATACAAATATTTGGTCCTTCTTTGAGTACAAGGAACTTACTACTAATATGAGGCAAGCAAGCGATGAAGAATATGGAAGTATTCTGAAAGATATCAGAATTGGACTACTCACAGAAGTTGGCAAAAAAGCATTACAGAGTCGGCTGCTACATAATTTATTTCCAAAGGAAGAAATAGTTGCAGAGAAGATATACAAGAACATTGCAGAAAACAAAAGTATCATCTGCTTAATGCCAACTCTACGTGAATGCTCAATATTCAATGAGGAGCTTTTGAAATTGGAAAAGGAAGAGATCAGGAAATTGTAAGCAGTGGACAAAATTGAGGATGGAAGAATTACTGTCACAGTAACAGGCACACTGAAAAATAAATTGGATTCACTAGAGAAGAACATTTCCAAAACAGCTGGATTAGAAAAAAATCTATATGTTTGCATGAACTGTAGAGTATTTTTAAGGAGAAATTTGGATGTTGAAAAAGGTTTAGTTAATGGAGCTATGGGAAGAGTTGTGGGTTTTATTAATTATCAGAAAAAAGATGTAATTGAATGTTTTTAAATAAAATTTGATCAGATAGAAGAAGTTAAAGACATTTGTCGTTGTACAGTTCGTTTCATGCTTGTGAAAGACTTATATGTACGTAGGAAGCAGTTTCCGTTTTCGCTAGCATATGCTGTAACTATTCACAAGTCTCAAGGATTGACTGTAGATTGTGCATTTGTGAACATTGGTTCAACTGTGTTCAAAGAAGGTATGGCATATGTTGCTTTGTCACGAGTGAAAACATTATCAGGTTTATTCATGATAGACTTTGATGACTCAAAAGTTAGTGCTGATACAAATTTTGTAAAGGAGTATAATAGATTAAGAAGAAGCTATGCTCCTCATTTAGGTCAGTATCCTGTGTTGGAGAAACGTGTAGTTTCTCGTAAAAGGAGAAATGAGAATATCTGTGATGAAGATGTACAGAGGAGGAAAAAAAAGAGGAGTGATGTAATTGCAAGCAAAAAGAGTAAGGAAAAAGAAGAACAGGTTGTAGGATGTCATTTTGAAAATAGCTCTGGTGTCAACTGCTACGCAAATGTAGTGCTGAATGTTGCATTTTATCTGGAAAGTTTGCAAGAGCAGATAATAGTAAATCAGGGAAAAAAATTCTGTTCAGAGCTGAGTCTCCTTTTTCAAAAGCTGAGTAATGATAAAACTCAAATAGAAAGTGCTACTGAAATTAGAAAACTTTTAGATGTATGTTCAGGACGAACACAGTTTTCTCAAAATGAACAGCAAGATGCACACGAATTTTTGATGTATTTTCTTCAAGTACTGGAAGAAGAAGGGGTTCCCATTGAAAATGTATTTGGTCTCTCTTATAAATGGGAACATAGTTGTGAAAACTGTTATAATATATGTGGCTCTAATGTTGATAATGAAAGGTTTATTTATTTGACATTGCCAGAGAGTAAAACAGTCACTTTTGCTAAATTAGTTAAAGATGCTAATCAAAGCATGAAATGCGGTGAGTGTAAATCTGACATGTTTTCAACATTAATTTTAAAGGAATACGGACAGTATGTAATTTTAATGATGCAACGATGTAGAGCTGATGGTTCAAAATTGGATACTTTAATAAAGAAGTTTACAGGACAGCAATTATCAATTTCAGGAAAAACTTTTGTAACTGTTGCAATAATTTTCCATGAAGGACCTACTGTTACTTCTGGACATTACACAGTTTATCTTAAATGTGAAAAAGGCTGGACACTGTGTAATGATTCCCAATTGGTTTTTAAGCAACGTTTGCCTTTTGATTTAGCAAATTCCTATCTAATCTTCCTGAAACCTAAATTTTAGAGAGACTTGGCAAGATCTGGACAAAACAATTTTACCATTTTATTGGATTACCATTGGAATTTTCAAAAATAAAGATTTTTTAAATTATCATTTGGCCTAATGGAAAGATAACCAATTGTAATGTGGACTTTTTTAATTTTTAATGAAACTTTCGAAAACCAAAAATTTAGAGAAAATCGGTAACATCTGCACAATTTAAATTTTGGAATGTTATTGGAGTGCCATTGGAAATTTTTTCAAAAAAGATTTTTTAAATTACTATTTGGCCATGTGGAAAGGTAAACAATTCTATTGTGGAGTTAATAAATTATTAATAAATATTTAGGGAACCAATATGTTACAGAGAATCGGTAAGATCTGTACAAATAAAACTTTAGAATTTTATTGGATTACAATTGGAAATTTAATCAAAAAAGAATTTTAAAATTACTATTTGGCCTAAAGGAAATGGAACCAGATGTAATGTGGAGTTATTTGAGATATAATATTGTGATTATACTTCTGAAACAAACATATCAGACGGTATTTTAAAGAAATAAGTATTGATATTAGATGATATTTTTTTAGAATATTATGCATTTCTATAATGTTAAGTTTAAGTAAAAAGAGATTCTGGGCTTTTTTAATACAATCTTTGAGATTGTTATTTTTTTTTGCCCGCTGTAAAATGATGAATGCAATTGCTTTCACAATTTATAGTGAAATGCAATATATTCTGAAAACAGCAAAAATAAGGCAAAAATATTTTTTGATAAATATGTAAATATGTGTACTGTATTATAAAATGTTTTAAAAATATTAATACTTTTTTCTTTTTTTTCAGATTGATATAGAAAATTTTCGAAAACTAGAACCATTTTTAAAGCAATTTTTTTAAAAAACAAATGAATAAATATTTTTTTGAGTGGGTATGGTAAGTCAATAATAATAATTGTAGTCTCTCAAAGACCTTGTAATGTGATAATTGATTTTTAGTGTTTTTTAAAAAAATAAAATAAAAAAAGTTTTTAAAAACATATATAAAAAAAAGATGAAAGATAAGGTTGGCTCTTAAAAGAGCCGTTGTGTTCATGCAGGGACAGAGGAAAGAAAGATTGGGAAAATTAGTCTCTGCGACAAGTGTGCTGATCTATTTTGAGGTTCACTAGGGAAACACTGGTCTCCCTATGACAAATTAGATCATGACAAGAGGCGCATCGAATATCAACCCTCAGAAATCGAGGGTTAATTTCCAGAGGGCCAGCAAAAGGAGATGCTCCCCCCACAGATGAAGGGCTCACCTGACCTGCAGAAGAAGGACTCAGCCCTGCAGATGATGTTCCAGGCTGAGCTGCTGTGGATGTGCTTGGTTGACTTACTGAAGGGTTACCTCCAGTAAGTCGAGCATGTGTCCTTTTGTGTACATCCTTGAGGTGCCTCATCATGGTATGATTCCCAAAGGAATACTTCCTGTCAGGATTACCTCTTGAAAGTACACGCTGACACAGCTTACAAGTTACTAAGGGTGCATTTACCTTTTGCTGGCCTTCAGGAAAAGTAAAATAATCCCATACATAAGAGGTCTTTTGTTTCCTCGCTCTCTGCCTCAAGGTAGTGCTGCTAGTGCTAGCCTCACTCTCAGAAGGGCTCTGCTGTTCTGCCATCGTATCACAAAGACAACCCAGCTCCTTCTCCTAAGGGATCACAAGCAGAAATGAGGGGAATGGGTGTGGTGTAGGAGAGTTCTAGAACTGAAAGTAGTTTCAACCAATCAAAAGTTGTGTTTCATGATCACATGACCTACCGTACGCTTACGGTACGCTTACGGTACGCTTACGGCAAAAGTACGCATGCGCGTAAAAAAGACACACGCTTGCGCGCATGCGTTTAACAGTCACTCCCGACACTTCCGCGTAACGTGCGCGTGTAGCGTACACGCGTACACGTCCCGCGCAGAGTACGCGCGGCTACGCAAATTGCGTAAATAAACGCAAACAGCGTAGATAAATTACGGACGTAACGTAAACCGTACGCTTACCGTAAGCTTACGGTACGCGTACTAAAAAAAAAGGAAAAAATGTACTGCAAATAAATTTTAGATGATTATTTTATAAAATATATTTAAAAAAACATATTAAAGAATTTTAAAAATTTAACCATAGTCTTTATAAAAGGATAGAAAATTAAAATAAAAATATGTTTAAAAAATAGAAGAAAATCAAAAAATTAGCATTTAAAAAACCTTGCAAATTCACTGAAAAAACCATGGGTTTCACACACGTTATAGTTAGGAATTAGCATTTAAAAAACCTTGCGTGATGTCATCAGTGATGTCATTTGAGATGTCATCAGTGATGTCATGAGTGATGTCACTGACCATGTCATGAGTGATGTAATATGTGACGTCATCAGCAGTGCATTGCGGGCGCGCGAGTTATAGTTAGCTGAACTAACTATAACGGGGGAATTTCATTGGTTTTTTACGAGTGAAATGTCCAGCTAACTATAACATGTGTGAAACCTTTGGTTTTTTCATTGAATTTCTAAGGTTTTTTAAATGCTAAATCCTAACTATAACGTGTGTGAAACCCATGGTTTTTTCAGTGAATTTGCAAGGTTTTTTAAATGCTAATTCCTAACTATAACGTGTGTGAAACCCATGGTTTTTTCAGTGAATATATATATATATATATTTTGTTGGTATTGTACTCCAACCCAAATATGGTGATGCTGTATGCAGAACGTTTGTTGTCCTATATTTTCAGTAGTATATGGGGAATACAATTGTTGTTACACAGAGTAGCAATCTTACAAAAGGTTAGGGCGGCTGTCTTTCTAGAATCAAGTGTGTGTGCCTGCTTCATGATTGTGTGTCAATGATCATTATGTAAATCGGGGATATGCTGGGTTACAGTATCCCTGGATTTTTGTGTACAGCGTTAGGTGCTGCTATCAGGCTGGTATCATTGCAGCCATGAGTTGCTGTACAATGTAAATGCTTTTATCACTTACTTTTTTAGTAAAATAGAGCATGTGAGGATGATACTCTTATTTAAAAGAGAAAAGGCATATATAGAGTACTTTTTCGCTACTTGTCATCACTCTTCTTTAAGTGCGTGGTCAGAAACATTAAGAAAAGAGGGCGAGTTATGACGGAACTGAATTTAAGCATGAATGCGGGTCATTGTGTTTCGTGCCTCACTTCTGCTAATACAAATAATGTTTGTGCATCCAATCAGCCAGTTACAGTAAAGGTGGTATTCTTGTAAATAGGACACTTTCATTATCGGTAGTTGAAGCCGCATATAAAATGCTTGCGAAAGGTCATCAACGATGCATGATTATGGTGTGTCGATTATTCATTTTTGCTATAATTAAAGCATTCACACAAAATGAGTCACCGATTAAAGGATGACTGTGGCGCGGCGTTTAAGTATTATGTGGAAGGCTAGCAAACACAACATTGTTATGGTGGTGCGGCAATGAAGTATTATATGGAATGCTAGCAAACACAACATTGTTTTTTTATGGCGTTTCGCTATATACCTTAGAAGTCCCTATTGCGGGCCTCCTCAGGGCACCGGCAAGCTCTCCAGACCTGTTGTAGTGGGAAAAGAGAGTCAAAGTCAAAGTCAAAAATTTGCTTTATTCGGTTAGAATTTAAAACCATCAGAGCACAGTACAATAATTCATAGTACGGGCAGATACAAGAAATTCACAAAAAATATAAAATAATACATTGGCACCAAACACAATAAAAATATGTCAATTTAAATGAATCTAATTAATTATGAATCCGTAAAACCATTTCTGTTTCAACATTTCATGTACAGTCATTAAAAAACAATACTCCTAGGACCTGGGGTGAATTACTAATGAAATAAAACCCTATTTCTGCCCCTAATAGCCCCTGTAATGAAGCTAGCTACTCCAAAACATACCAACGGAGTCTCGAGCATTTGCAGATAGACCAGGGCAGGCCTCACTTGTACAGAATTATAACTCTTAAGAATAGGTACAATATATTTTTTTCGGAGTAAAGAGTAAAATTTACAGAAGAAAACCATATGCAACATATTTTGTTCAGAGGTATTATCACAGGGGCAAGGCCCCAGGGTTCCCTCTTTGAAAAAACCCTTAGGGTAAGCCAGAAGCCAGGGAAGCATGCCATGCTTAAACCTTATTAACAAAAATAAATGGAAAGGTTTGTTTATAAAGGTCAGGTAGAACTGAATCCCGCTACCTGTACTTAACATGACAAATCTCCTAACTGACGGTTTTCCCAGTTCCTCTTCTTCCCTCAATAACATGGCTTTGCTCAAAAATTGACTCTTAAGGGCCTTAATTTTCATTTTACTCAATGAACAATTCGGGACAACCGAGTGACTTCAAGTTATTTTTAATGTAACGAAGCCAAGAGATGGACATAGCTTCATCAAGGGACAAACAATCTTGGACAATAAGTTGGGTTAAATTCGGGGGTTGCTGAGCCCACACTCTCAGCCAGCCTAGTAACGGCGCCACAAAGATTTTATCAGTAAGATATCCCACCCCCAGGTCTTCGTGTATATTAAAAATTGGTGCTGAAGGAGGAAGGGACAACAGTTTACGTAAAAAAATATTTTCCACTGTTTGAATTTCTGACGAGGCCTTATAACCCCATACTTCGCTACCATATAGGGCCAAGGGTACACACTTCGCTCTGTAGATTTTTATGAGTGCAGGTAGTGGTTTACACCCCAAACATTTTGCGAAGCCCAACAACGCTCCCGTAGCTCTAGCAAGAATGTTCTTTTTCTGGGTGCTTTGCATAACCCAAGAACTTCTATCATCAAATAAAATCCCCAAGTATGGGAAGGACTGTACTTTTGTAAGTTCCTGGCCGTTACAGTAGAATTTAACCCTTTTGGCCCTCCCCGCACCTATTGACATGGCATGTGATTTTTTAAAATTAATTAATAAGTCTAAAGAGACCATAAAATCATTGAATCCATTTAAAAGCGCTTGCAACCCTCTAGCGGTTCTCGCCAATAAAACAGTGTCGTCTGCATATAATAGCGCGGGAATTAATTTTAGGCCAGCTCTAGGGATATCTTTACTAAACGTACTTAAAACCTCACCCAGATTATTAATGTAAAGCGAAAAAAGAAGGGGGGCAAGAATGCATCCCTGCCTAACCCCACGCTTTACCTGCCAAGCCTCTGATAAGCTCCCGTCTTCACAGTAGCGGACGACAGCGTTAGTGTCCTCATGTATAACAGCCAGAAAGGCTATCAGTACTGGGTCAAGCCCCAAAACAGTTAATAAAGCCCATAATTTTTGGCGGTTAACAAGGTCGAAGGCAGTGGACAAATCCATAAGAGCTAAATGAAGGTCCCCCTGCTTCGCGACCGTGTATTTCCCGATAATAAGGTGCAAATTAAGGCATTGACCCACTGTACCCTTTCCTTGTCTAAACCCGTATTGTAGGTCGGAAATTATAGATTTCTCTTCCAACCAATTTGTTAGACGAGCTAGGACGACTTTCCCTATCATTTTCATGGCGGAATCCAAAAGAGAAATGGGCCGGTAACATGCCGGATCTTCTCTTGACCCTTTTTTAAATAATGGGACAATAACAGCTTTGCCCCAAGATTTAGGAACTCCAGCCTTAGAGGCAGCGTTAAAAACAATAGTTAAAAGTTTTGCCCAAAACCCTGGGTCAGCCAGATAAAGGTCCGCCGGAACACCATCCGGGCCTGGGGCTTTACCTTTTGCCATTGTGTTAATGGCCTTCAGAACTTCTTCTTCATCAAAAAGAATTTTAGAGGCTAAATTACTATCCACATAGTTCACTGGGTCAGGGTCATAAATTTCCGAATAAAGACCACTAAAGTGGGCAACCCAACTCTCTGGGGGGATGAGACAGTCCTTATTGGTGTTCTCCAGCTCATTGAAAAGTGGACTGTTAATCACCTTCCAGAACTGAGTACTATTTGTCAGAACACTAGCGTCTGACAAGTCATCCCATGCCAAATTCCTTAACTGGGTTTTCCTGTCCTTAATTGCTTTTTTGTACGACCTTCTAGCCTCTGCAATCTTATTTACGTCTTTATCCCTTTCTTTCAGTGCCAACATAAGAGCAGAATGAGCGTTAGCACAAGCATGATCGAACCAACTTTTAAATTTCTTGGGCCTTGGCCTCCCGTGAATGGTGAGTTTACCCACAACTTGTTTAGTTATCCTATCGAAGGCACTGAGAACTTCCAATGGTAGTGTCTGAGACGACAGACATAAACTGAAATCCTCCTTATTATTATTATATAGGTTCTCAATGAATGCTGCCAGAGTAATAACATCCCATCTCAGGCGTCTACCTTGACTGGTAGAAACTAAATTTGTGTTGGATATCAAAGGCAATGAAATTTCCTTTGCCAAAGCATTTACTTTGATTCTCATCGTAAGCGGGTTATGGTCGCTTAGGAAGTTTTGAATAACACAAAAGGACCCTATTAAGTCCCTCAGAGGATAAGGTATAAAAATATAGTCAATCGTAGTATGATGACCCTGGCCAGTGAACGAAGGAACACACGACAAAGAGTCTTGTGTTGGGGAATATAAATGAAGGGCAGAAATGATACTCTCCAGATATATCCCACCCTTAGAGTGTTCAAAATGAATAGCCTCTTGGCGGCCAAAATCATGATTACTAAAACCGTAACAATTAAGATGACATAAGTGAATGTTAAAATCGCCGGAAAAGAGAGTCATTAAGAGGCCTTACTTGTTTAGAGCGTCTTCATGTGTTGGAATCCTCTTGTCGTGTACCTCACCTGCGGGAGCTGCAGTCTCGGCTTGTGCTCACTCTGAACACGGAGCCCCGGGTGACGTGGGCCCGTGATGAGCTGACATTATCTACTCTTAATGCCAATAGATATAGTGAAGAGACTGGAGCCTGAGATTAATATTGTTACAATTATTTTTTTAAACGGGTGGGGTTTGGGTGTCATGTGTTGGATTATTTTCTATTGGTGATCTAAATTGCGAACTGTGAATTATAGTTATTATCTGTTCTTCATGTCTGTAGACATAGTGAAGAGACTTTCATTACAGAATAACAAGTAGTGATGAATTTTATAATTAATGGTGGTGGTGAAAATAGTTTCCTAATGGTGTTAAATTGTGAATGGTGAATTATATATAACGTAACTAGTGAAAATTAACATCAAGTTAGTAATGGGACCTTACGGTTACGTATATTGATCAGGAGATAGTGTCGTTGGTAAGGTATGGGGTATGTTGGTTCATGGTCGGGCAGTGCTGTTGTGCATTGGTTGCTACTGATGGAATTCGTAATATTCAATTCCCTGAGGACTTGTGTTTTAATTCTGAGTTAGGTAGTTATTTCAGGGTATTCTATTGACTGCTCTTCATTTATAAGGTCTTCCAGAATTCAGTTTTACGCTAGACTGTGCCACGGGATATTGTCATTCAGCCCTAGTGTATTCGACTTGAGGCGGTGTACCCAGTGCTGTTATTTCGTCAACTGTGTGATTGGAGTCAATGTAATGTTTGCTCATTTTGGTTATTGCCCTTTTACATTTTACATTGCTCCTATGCTCCCAGATTCGTTGTTTTACTTTGAGGCAGGTCATTCCAATGTATTTTAGTCCGCAGGGGACTGAGATCATGTAGATCACATGCGTTGAGTTTCAGTTGGGATGGTTTTGGATTGTCCATGTCAGATTTGCGGAAAGGTGTAGAACTTTTGTTGCTGTTGTGAGTTTGCATACTGAGCATGAACCGCATGGATAGTGTCCTATGATGGGGTTCAGATTCCAGGACGTTGTGATGGTTTCTCTTTTTGCTTTTGGTGCAGGTCTCGTCTGTACCAGAATGTCTTTGAAATTTCTAGTTCTATTGGCGAACTTCGGTTTAGGCCATTGTATGGAACCTGAAGTTAGTATCCTCCAGTTTTTATGGATAATCTTTTTCACTGTGTTAGTGGCTGTACTGTATGTTGCTACAAATGTGAGTATTTCTTCAGATGTCTCTTTTGGTGTGGTCTCGAGTAGGCAATCTCTTGGTTGGTTCCTTGCTCTTTTTGGCATTTTTGTATTGTCTTGATGGGGTAGTCCCTCTTTGTGAGTTTTTGACTCAGTTGTTTTGCCTGTGTTTTATAGTCTCCTAGTTTGCTGCAATTCCGTCTGAGGCGTAAGAACTGACTGTATGGTAAATTGTCACTCAATGGGCAAGGGTGAAAGCTGTTGTAGGAGAGTAAGCAGTTCTTGGAGTGGGTTTGTAAAACGTTTTGATGTGAATGGTATTATCTTCTATATATATGGTAATGTCAAGGAAGTCCAGTTTTTTGTTGTCTGCTGTGAAAGTGAATTTTAAACACTCATCTCTTGTGTTGATCCAGTTGAGGAAATTCTGCAGACTGTCCTGGGTATCTTTCCAGATCATGATCACGTCGTCTATATACCGTTTCCAGAACTGTATCTTTGTGGCAAAGGGATTGTGGTCATTTAGTATGTACTGATACCCGAAATTGTTCACGTAGAGCCCTGCCACGCTGGGCATGAATGTGCTTCCCATAGTTGTTCCATGGGATTGCACAAACAGCGTTCCATTGTATTAAAAAAAGTTCTCAGTGAGAGCTAGTCTTCAGCACTCTAGTACAAAGTGTCTTGGTGTTTTGTATTTCCATTGTTCGGAGAATAGGATATTTTCTAGGGTTCCCAGGGTCTTTTGTTGTGGGAGGCTCATGTAGAGACTCTCTACATCGAGCCCTACAAGGTACATGTTATCTTCATTGAAGGATTGCCCTTTCAGTTGGCTGAGAAGGTCTCGGGTGTCCGAAACGCGTCATGGTGGACAAGGTGGCTGAATAAAAACAAAAGATTGCAGCACGAAGTTGTGGCCTATATATATGTACTGTTTTCTTCTTTTTTCATTACAGCTATAGGTACAAATGACCTGATAACGACGTAACTAAAGTGGTAAGTCAATGACACACGTATCATAGTTGCCCAATCCAGCAACTATGTTCACTCACAGGTCCTGAAGAAAGCCCCCTGTCCCGGCTGCGCACAAATGGGGCTGAAACATGTCGATCACTCACATGGACTAACCAGTGCGTAAGATCAGTAACTTGGTCTACATACGCACCACTCTACTTTTACCTTTCCACATCTCCATAAAATTAAAGACTGCTCTTAAATGGCTATGTAGGGAATTTTAACACACCTCACATTAGCACCCACACTTTTTCTTCTTTTTATCTCTGGTCCCTACTGCACTACCAGTTGTTCAACCTCCTGGCGGAGGTCAGCATACCTAAACCAAAACCCTTTGATGATGCTGTCATGTTACAAATAGGCGGAGAACCAAGATATACCGCTCAACCGCCTATATACGTGATTTAGGGGTTTCTTAGAAAGAAGCAACAACTCATGACCCTGCCAGAAGTTGTATTACAATATCATCCCCCCCTCCTCATTGAAGCTCCAGACTGCCCTGTACCACCTTCAAAACCAGATTACAGGTGGTTCTCCACATAGCCGCAACCGGGACCTTTTTAGAAAGGAGACGAAGAAGTGTAACAAAGAAAACACTAAGGTAAAAGGCCTTCTGCATCTATGAGGATCTGGAATGACATCCCCAAATCTATTCGGATTGCCCCAACATAGCTGCAAAATTAGGAACCAGCTGAATACTCTGCTTTTTAAGAAACACTGCATCATAGTGTCGTAACAAACCAGCTACACCTGCTAACACAACTGTGTCTTTGTCCCTGCTCAGCTTTCCATTGTTTTCTGGTTACATTTTCATTATATAATTACCACAGAAATACAAAATAATGTATTAGCTAGAAAAAATATGTTAACATTAGAGTAAATATATATGTTTTGGTGAAACCTCAGCCTAGCTTAGAGATTTGAAATATATGCTCTTATTTTATTACAGTTATGTTTTATGTTTTTATTGTTTTACTGATATCCACAATAGCAAAGTGGATTCTTGCAAAGTTGCTTCATAATGGCAAAGGATTAACAGTCAATTGATGGCACTTCCTGTGATGTCATGTCGTACCCAGCTTAGGTGGGCCTCTCATTTTATCTGGCTGCCGTAACCCAAAAACCCTAGAACAGACCCAGCCTCCACTCAAAAATCTTGTACCAACGAATTCCCCTTGCACCCGTTTTTCCCACTTGCACGCCCATGCATACAAGTTCCCCCTAATAAGTATACTTATAAAACTTGTTGGGTTCTATGGACTGCAGCTTACCTGAAAGGCTCTTGATTTTGGGCTCTTCAATCTAGTTTGCCCAGTCTTAAAACCAAAGCCACCCGAATGAAATCAATGCTCCAACGTCCATAGCGTTGGTATTCAGCGAACGCTCTTTCAGACAGATAACAAAACTACATTTGTCTACCTTATGCAGGAAGCAACATTTTCTCAATATTTTAGATTAGAGTGAACAAAGACTCAACGTTTTATTAAAGAGATTTAGGGCTATATTCCGGATAGGAAATAGCACTTATTGAACAAGGAATAGTGGTACAGGGCTGTTTGCGGCTACATCCACCATATCCATTGCACCAGAAGGATCATCGTCTATTGATGATTTGTTGGCACCCGCAGAAATGTTTCAGATGGGCTGGTGCAGCATCGATTTCGGCCTACTATGGTAAACCCACATTGACACGGTTGGAAGCTAAAGATGTTTATTTAAAGGCCAGGAGTGGAAGTTTGTCTTCCTTACCTAAATTTTATAAGATCTGTGATTAGGAAAAGAGATGAGAAGTTTGTTACGCTATTTTAATAAGCTGCTCGATCATATAATTAAATTTCATGGTAGGCAGTTATCCTTTTAACTAATAACCATCATCGAAATCACCCCTGATTGAACTCTTAGTTGAGCGTCTGAACAGGAAAACACAATGACTGAAAAGATTCTGGGCCTCATTTATCAGGCCCTACAGGCACTATTGCACCGCCGGAATGACACTTTATTGATGTTCTGATGGGGCAATGTGCCACTGGCATATTTATAAGGCCACGTGTACAGCCAGGTTGAGTGGCTTTTCATGCCCTTATAAATATGTGACCCTTTCATGCAGAAAACTGCATGAAAGGGGAGTTCAATGGTTGTTGCTGGGGGCGTTCCCAGCAACATCCATGGCTTTTTGACACTGCCCCAGATTTACGTGAAGTCGTAAGTCTGAGTCAACGCCAAAAACATACGCCTCCCCAATGAGGAGAAATATCTGTAATTCTATTAGTTTTTCCAGCAGAATGCAGCACACATAGAGAGAGGAAAAATACTCTTGTGATTGTTTTTGTGCAGGAAGGCCTTCCTGCACACAAATAATAATTCCCGCCACACATGCGCCCTTGCAGCATGGTGCAAAGGTTCCTGCGTCTGCGCACGACAGCGCAGGGTAAAGGGACAGAAATGCGTCCTCTCTAATAGATACGGCACATTTCTGCCGTATATTTTTCCCGTGGGGCCTGCTGCACTGCCCTACGCAAAAAACCCTAAATGAGGCCCAGTATGCCTTAGTTTTTAATTCCACCAACTGTGCTTCTCCAGTCGATTCAGGTTTTGGTTTATCAATGCCTATAAATTGTATAAGCAATAATTTCCCACTTCCATGCTCTTTCAGTAGGAAAAATGGTGAGGACAATTGCTTGCAATATAAATCTGGCACTATTCATAAATCCTAATTTTGCTTAAAAGGTACCAATAAGTAGTCAATTCTGATTAGTATGGAAAACGTTCCAAAACAGGATTCGTGTGCTCCCAGGGGCTGTTATTCACATATTCCATTGAAAATGACGATCAGGTCCTACGTTTAATTTAAGAGCGGTAATACACATTCGCGGGTTTTTGCTTGCTAAATAGAGACATCCTGTCCTGTATTTTAAGCACACAGGGCCAGCGTTATTGAAAGCAACAGACAAAAGGCCAGTGTCATGTGATCTGACTTCAGAAACAACTGCGACACAGCTTCAAAAAAAGGTTTAATCAGACTGAAAAACCATGGACAAAACAGGTCTTTCACGAGCAGAGGAACCAAATATGTGGGCGCCAGGCTTAATGTTCTTCAAGGGAGACCCCGTGAAAAAAAATCTAAATGACAAAAAAGTACTTTGTACACTTCGGGAGACTTTCATCCACCAAGGCACATCGAGAGGCCGCCATGTTGAAGACTAAAGCAGATATGTAAAAGGTTCCCAGACAATCAAAGCACTTTTCGAGAGCGTTATCATAAACAAGAGAAAGTAATACCTGCTTTTCTTTCGAAGCTTCCTCTTCAAAAAGAAATATTAAGAAGGCATAGAAAAAAATCAAAGCTCAAATCATAATTCTCAGAAATAAGATCGCTTTGCATGAGTGTCAGTTCTGTGTATAATGACTACAGCTCTGCAGTTCATCTTTACTTGTGATGTGATTAGCGGGAGGCAAAATAAAAGGAGTATAAGACTAATTTGAAGATGAAAAACAAAAAAAAACAGTTGGACTTGGAGTTTCAGTCAGATAATTAAACCCTATTCATCTTCAGAGCACCGAATGTTTTAGATGTTTAACAACAATGACTAAAACAGCAGTTTCATTTCTGTAAAAAATCTTTAAAAACTGATGGTAATGTGTATCTCTCCGTAAGTATATAATTTAGGTCATAAAACAAGGGCCAAAATATGTAAAACTTGTAATTGGATTTATATAGTGCTTTCTACCCCTACAAGGCATTTTTTGTTTTTTTGCAGTTTTATAAAGTACGAATTCGACCTGAAGGTATTGGTGCGCTTTACATGAGCACAAGTTATATTACACAAGGACACAATTTTTTGTTGGTACAAGGAAAGCTAGGGCCTTATTTTGAGTTTAGTGGTCCTCCTGTGGGCCGCCACGCTAGAGCTCTGCTGGATGACTGCCAAGCCCAGAGTGAAGCTGCCCGCCAGATTACAATACTAATCCGTGACTGACGGGTGGCACTGCGGCGGTTTCACAATGGTGCCTGCCTAACCCTGCCTAAGGCCTAAGGAGAGCCTTAGACAGGCACCATGGTGACACCTTCGCAGCAAGTTCCTGCGCGGTGCAGCATGCACCATGTGGTGAATGCTGCACCAAGCAGGAACATGGGTTGTGCCCTCCTGCTTACACCCCCAGTCACAGAGGCACAAAGGGGCCCTGTCAGGGCCCCCTTTGTTGCCTCCCCGCCACCCATTTCATGGCAGTCTTACCGCCATGAAAAGGGTGACGGTGAGGCAACTCAAAATATGCTTGGCGATGCTGCTGTGGCAATACCAGCATATTTTGAATCAGACCGCTAAAAGACCACCTCAGGATCCTTGATCCGCAGTGGTCGCACCGGTTCAGTGATGGTCCAACTGCCACACTTGTGATGTGGCTCACGGTGCTGCAGTGTGGCGGTGGTCGGACCGCAACCGTGACTATGACACTGCAGGACCAGGACCACCATAGTCATAATAAGGCCCTAAGTGATTTGCCCAGAATCACAGGATTTTGAGTTGATCCTGAGACTTAAACCTGGTTTTCCAGTTACACCACATCCTCTTTCCACTGTGAGAAATTGGGTTGATGGTTGACTGGGGTGTGTACCCTAGTCAAGCCACTATCATTTGCAGGATGAACCGCAAAAAGTCACTGAATTAACCTATGCTTCACCCTGGGTAGCTTGGCACAAAATCAGTCAGGCTTAACTAAGAGGCAATGTGTAAAGTATTTATGCAGCACACAAACATAAATGAAGTGAAAGCACAACACAAAAAAATATCAAACGAATTTAGAAAAATGGGTTGCATTTTAACAAATTATTTGACACCAACATCACATAAATCCAATAAGTAGCACCAGAGATATTAATTTTCAAAGTTTTAAGTGGAAAAAACATTGAAGCACTTTACAGAGATTGGCACGCTACTCCAGAACCCTAGGTTAGTGATTAGTCCAGTAGTTATTGTTGGCTCATGAAAGACTAGTAATAAGCAACATATGTATTCTCCTCATACCAGCACAGATACAAATGGCCAGAAGCAGAGATTAGCAGAGGGTAAAGGTGGAGATCTATTAGGGTTTGCGTGTGAAGACAGTGCAGTGGCCCGAAGCTCCTCATGCCCCATCATATTCATTGCCACAGAGAGGCAGGAGAGCCTGCTCCTTCGTCTGCGTAATCAAAGAGCAAACCCTGCCACCCTCCCTCTCAATATACCCAGAAGCTTTGTTCGACCTTTGCTCTCTGGTTGTGCATCTGCACAGGCATGCATGGACTACTTCCTTTAGCTTCTCAAACAAGAAAAGATAGCAGTGTAGTTGAAAGTATGTCATCTGGTGCATGAGGCAGCCTGCTATTAGGGGGAGAGGTTCGTCTGGAGGAGGGGCTTGGCGCATTAGACAGATAAGGAGCATGGGATGCGGGGGTTCTGGTGGGTGATGGCACTCTGGTCATGGCACAGAATGTGCAAGCTGGAATTGAGCTGGGGGAGAGGGGGAAGTCTAGGATATCAACTGCCTACACCCCAGCATATTGTGCATTATCACAGCCAGAACATCTACAGCCTTAATCAATGATGGTCCCTTCGGTGATTCTTCCCCCTCCTCACACATGCACAATTTTGTGATGGGCCCAAAAGATATGGAGCTCCCTCTTACCTGGCTGCTCTGTATGGGTCCTCAGTGCAGATGAGATACCCCAAACCCCAACTCCCCTTTACCCCCTCTCCCGAAGATACCCTTGTTGATGGATTGACATTGCCCCACTAAGTTATCCTGTGACGGAATGTAAAATATAATTATTGTATTGTATTGTCCAGCAATGCGTAGCTAACTATTATAGCCCACTTATCAGGGAATTAACAGGGTATAGGATCCTACATTCAAGATGTTCATTTATAGTTTCAAAGTCATGGAATCGAGCCAAAGGTTAAGTCATATAAAATGATTAAAACATACATTTACTATTGGTTAATGCCTGGCTGTCCAACAGTAATCTTACCCACTACAGCGAGAAGCACAAGCTCGATGAAATGAAATGTAGGGTATTTGTAGAGTGCGGCAAATGCCGAAGGCATCAAGGCGCTAAAGTCGTGGTGATAAAGGTCCACCCCTGGATTACCGAACACACTGTCTAGCAAAAAACTATGGTGTGAAGAGCTTGGTCTCGAAACATTTCCTAAAGGGGGTCTGAGCTCCAATACCGGTCAAATGACTTGGCAGTGAGTTCAATAGTCTTGCTGCCGCAGTTGAGAAGGCTCTTCCTCCCCAATTCTTCTGAAATCTTGGCACTGTCGCCAGATTAAGGTGAGCAGAGTGAAGATTCCTACCAGGGACATAGCTATGAAACTTAATCCTAAACCCTGTTGGGCAGCTCTTACAGAGGGCCTTATGCACTAAGCAAACGGATTTGAACATAATACGTTTCCTTATGGGGATCCAGTGAAGGTGTTGGAACCCATTATTTACTGACTGTTGTTTAGTAATATTTAGGGTGAGTCTGGCTAGTGCATTCTGCACTAGCTGTAAATTAGCTTGGGTGTTTGATTCCCATTTGCTTCATGCACATGTTTCACACATGGACTCAACTTAAAATGCAGACAAACAACAGTGAATGTCAGCAATCTTCACATTCCTATTGGCTGAACAAATACATTCTCAGGAGGAAGAGCTGATGATTTCAATTTTCACCATGTTATGCTATGACTGTAGTTAATCTCTGCCAGAGCACATGGGGTCAGATGTACAAACATTTTTAGCGGTCGCAAACAGAAAATCAGGCCTTGTGCGACCTCTTAAAAGGGTTGTAGTATGTACAAACCCTATTTTGTGAGTCAGTAACTTATTACCTGCTCGCAAAATAGGGTTTGAGAGTCATTATTAGAAAGGGCTGTGCCAAGGGCGGCTCTTCCTAATAGCAAGCCACACCGATTGTTTTGCAACCACAAATGAGGTCGCAAAACAATCCCAGTTGACACCTACTTCAAGTAGGTGGTAAGCCAGTCGCTAAGGGACCCCTTCCCGTTTGTGAATGTATGCGAAAATATTTTTTAAGAACAGGCAGTGGTCCTGGACCACTGCCTGCCCTTAAAAACTGAAAAGAATTATTATTATTATTTTTTTGTTAAACGCATCACGTTTTCCTTTAGGAAAACGTGCTGCATTTGAAACAAAAAGTTGCTTTATTTATAAAGCAAAGACAGACATGGTGGTCCGCTGTCCCAAGCTGGGCCACCCTCCGTTGTGATTGTAGCCTATTCCCAATGGGTCGCAAATTGTAACATGCTTCATGAATATTGACGAGGCATGTCATTTGTGACCCCATTGGTAATCGATAAATGTGTCTAAGACACATTAGTACATTCCGTTTTGAGTGGCAAAAAATCGCAAAAACTTACATCTGGCCCTAATTGCAGTAGATGCAAGAAGTGCAACCAACACCCATGAAAGACCAAAAATGCATCTGATAAAGTTTGGTGGTATGCCAAACTAAATTTATGAAGTTTCAACCAGTAATTCATTCACAGTTGGCAGAACAACAACATAAATGTATATAGTTTCATTGATGAGTTGCTTTTGAAAATATTGCAATTGCAAATATCGCAAATATGGACTAGTAGGCCTGCTTTTTAAGGGTAAACGTGTATATTTAGGTTTTTATTTCTGAATGTGTTTGACATAGGGCCATATGTATGAAGGCAATTTTGCGATCGCAAACGCCGAAATTTGCAGAATTTCGGCCTTTATGATCGCAAATCAGCAGTGTCCAATATATGACACAAAACACCCCTCGCAAAATAAGGAATCGCATATTTTGCGATTCCCTATTTTGCGATTGCATTTAAGGAATCGCACATTGCAATTCCTTAAATGCAATTTAAGAAGCACAATAAAAGTGCAACTTGGCCGTAAGGAATCGCAATTTTCCACCAACTTCAAGTTGGTGGTAATTTGCGATTCCTTTGTAAATTCACTTTTTAGCATTTTTCAAAGTGCCATGTGACTCATATACATGCCCTTAGGGCATGTATGCGTGCCACATGTGCACACATGCACATTTCAGGGGTGCAGCAGGGTGTCCTTTTGACACCATGGCACCCTTGAAATTGCATTCTCAATTTGTGATTCTCTAATTGCGAATCGCGAATTGAGAATATCTCCCCATTCATTCCTATGGGCCTCTAGGCCCATAGGAATGAATGGAGAGGTATTCCTTAATTGCAAATCACATTTTGCGATTCCCAATTAAGGAATATGTAGGATTCGCAAAAATGTTTGAAAATCATACATACATAGCCTTTTGCGATTCTCAAATAGCGATTCGCAAAAAAACGCTATTTCAGAATCGCAAATGGACATTTTCATACATATGGCCCTTTGTTTTTAGGTCTGGTGTTAGCCTAAACGTTTTGATTTTACTAAAATTATATGAATAAAATACCTACTTAAAGGGGCTAACAGACAAGTCTCTTCGTCCATTGGTCTGTTGTGTCATTCACATTTTGCTTCTGCTCACTAGAGCAGACAGCATGGGGTAATGTATCAGTCTACTCAGCCACCGTCTCACTTCACTTTGAGTGACTGCATGTTACTCTTTTACAAGCAGCACTTCCATACGCAAGGTAGTTTTCTTCGATGTTTTGGTTTTATTTTGTTGTTTATTTAGTATTGCCTTTGGTTGTATTTGGTTTCACTTTATTACTACTTTAGTATTGCCTTTGTGTGTAGAGTCTGATATGATAGCAGGATACTTTCTACCAGTTATTTTTTATGTGAGCACAGGTTCATTCCAGCTTTATCTGTTGCTGTCTCCTGCTAATGGTGTTGTAAATTTCATTTGGACTGTTTTTTGTTCATCTGACTACAGGTATTTCACAGCATTAAAGGTTGTGTCTGTTTGAAAACTGTTCTTTATAAAGTTATCCCCTTATTATTATGCACACCATAAAGTGCATTTATAACTGCTCTTCTGTATGTAATACTGGTATGTATTTTAATTGAGGACTACAGCTATACTTGTGGATCACTTTAGTCTGTTTGTACTGCTTTTCTGACTTTCTGGTTTGCTTTTGCATGTTGTGCTTATATTCGACATTTAAGTATTATATTGGAAATTGAAACTGTGCTATTTAATCCAGTAACTCTGTCTATCTGTCTATCTATCTATCTATCTATCTATCTATCTATCTATCTATCTATCTATCTATCTATCTATCTATCTATCTATCTATCTATCTATCTATCTATCTATCTATCTATCTATCTATCTATCTATCTATCTATCTATCTATCTATCTATCTATCTATCTATCTATCTATCTATCTATCTATCTATCTATCTATCTATCTGTTCAACCCTCTCTATTTATCTACATTTTCAACCTTCTCTATTTATCTATCTTTTCAACATTTTTATCTACCTTTTCAACCTGTTCTAGTTGCCTATCTTTTTAACTTTCTCTATTTATCTGTCATTTCTTCTATCCTTTGGCTTGGTTCACTGTGAGTTATGATTTACTGCACTTTTACAAGGTTTAAAGAACAATGGGACCCAATTACATTTGGTCAGGGACCATGGGTAGTTACTAGTTTAAGACACAGTGGTCCCTAGACAGGAGCAATGGACAAGAACAGAGATGGCTATAGACTCAAAGTCAGTACTATATTTGGAGCTTTCCAGACGGACAGGAATATTTTAATATTTATATATTCAAACATTCGAACAAATGCAATTTAGTTTGGCAATTGTGGAAGTTTTTTTATATATAAATATTAAAATATTCCTGTACGGCTGGATAGCTTCAAATATAGCACTTTCACAAGGGGCATATCCACACACAAAGTAGTTCACTTCAGTGTCAAACCTACTATGGTAATGTGTGATTTTATTGAGACCTAAAAATATTTTTACCTTTAGCCAATGTTTTCTTAGATTGAAGAGGGCCTGGCAGCATCCCCAACAATAATGTTTTGCAAACCCCATGACCGAACAAAACAATAATTGCCAAAGACATAAGGCTGGGAGCCAATGCTAAACTATTGGCTTTGCCTATGCTTGTTTGTTCCTAGTTTCTCTTGTTCCCTTATTTATTTGTTTGACCTCTTGTTTCAGACCTTGGACCCTCCTACTGCTCATTCCTCTCACCGGTCCCAGCCTATCCCTGTCTAACTACAGTCCCTGGCCTATCCGAGTCCTTCTGAAGACCTTTTTGTCAATCCTCTACCACTACCATTCTAGTGATTCTAGTGATTGGCACTTAGCTATTACTTAATGTTTCCTCTCTCAGCATCCAACCATGGTGTCCATGTATCTTGCGAAAAGTAAAAGGGTAAGTTCTAAAAGTGACTCCCTGTTTGGGCTTGAAACAAATTTGAGACAGAACCACTGACTCCTGACCTTCCATTCAACTCATAGGGGCTTGATTCACAATTAGTTTTCTATGAGTATTTATGACTTACTCATATAGTAGTCCCGCCTACCTCCTGAAGCTCAGTAGTAAGAAATAATTGCTGCTAGAGTAATTTACAGAAAAATCATTGTTAATGAAGCCTATCCACTCTAGAGGTTTGGGTTTTGGAGGGCCAGACAGTACTCATGAGAGGGTTGCAGCCTCTTTTGTATGCTTGAACATTATAGTCTGACCCACTTAAATCCAGACTGTGATTTGTCTGGAGCAGTAATACTCTCTTCATTCTCTGGTTGGAGTGAATCAAGCAGTCCAACTAAATGTGTAAAACTAGTCAGTGATTAGTGCTGACTCTTAAATAAATCAGAGTACATCTCTTATGCTTTCCCCTTGTTAGAATAAAAATTGTTTATGCTTATATAGTGCTCCTTGTAGGTTAGCATTCGCTATGCCATTTTCTATTTGGACGCCATTGTAGGCTTTTAAAAATTGATTTAGTTCAATTCGAGAAATGTTCCTCTTAGAGTTTCGTTTCTGCCATGTTAGGCTTGTTTCAGTGATGATTATACTGTTTATGTCAGCACATAGCTTTCTCACTAGATAGAGGCCCTCTCCCCTTGTCTGGTGGCAGACTCTAGATGAGTACAGAGCTCGGTTGTATGAAAAGAGTCCAACTACAATGACTCAGTTCCCGATGCGTGAGGTCCATCCGATATAACATCCAGAGATACCTGAGTTAACTGACCAGCTCGGTAATGTCAGTAGACCAGATGTAGCTGCCCATTTTCAGGAGCAA